>NC_140777.1:35625193-36254454 GCF_044657685.1 Stegodyphus dumicola | reverse complement strand
AAAAATTTCCCTATCTCTTTCACGCAGAATATCCTCGGAATTTTTTTTTTTTTTTTTTTTTTTTTTTTTTACCTCAGGAAGAGTGTCAGTATGTATTACTTGATACAAGTAATTATATTCCAATTTCTTATGTTTTAATTTGCCTCATTTATTTTCCAGTTTTTCTAACTTGAGTTGTAAATTTATTTATTATTCATGTGCTTTATTGGTCGCTTTCAAACTAGGAAAATTTAATTCTCTAAATATTATCCCATTAGGATTTTTCAATTAAGTTGTTGTTCAATTAAGATTAAGTTGTTCAGTTGAGCTTAATGATTTCAATGCAATATTTTTACCTAATATTGGAGAGAAAAATGCCTCATTTCAATTTGTTATTCATTCTTGAAGTATGGTCCATTTTTTATACAGTAAAATTATAAGACATGCATAAAATATGCAAATATATTGTATACATTTTGCGTTTCTTACTTCTGATTTTAAAGTTGTAGGGATCCTCCCTTTTATCTATTAACTCAGTGTTGAAGAACCTGGCTCAGCGTATAATCGCTTAACACTTTACCGACATATCGCCTATTAATCGGCTTTTTATCGCCAACGCCTATCGACCGATAGCCTATTAATCGCTTTTTTCTCGGGGTTACCTAAAAATAGCCTATCAATCGGTAGCCATGGCGATAAACAATTGCCTATCAATCGGTAGCCATGACGATAAACATTGGTATATCATCTGCATTTTATTAGTAGTATTCAGGTACATTGCTCACTTGCGTTAAGTGCGTTTCTTCGTAAACTCCCACAAATTCACACAGTTTTTAAAAAAATTATCGTTCGCGATGAGCGAAAAAAATGGTACTGGAGAGTTTTATTTAGACGATTTATCAGATTTTCCTCACAGTTATTCAGGAAGTGATAGTGGTGACGAAAGTGATGGCAACGAGAATCTGGGGATGAGCGGTCGGTCGGGTATGCGTATGCTGTTGAACCGCTAGTGGTCGGTAAAGTGTTAACTTCACAAATAGAAAAGTAAACTCAAGAAGGGTTGATTACCTTTTATTGTCCACAATAAAGATATAGTCGACCTCTTTCTTAGGGCGTACAGCAAAGCCTCCACTTGAGCTTAAACTCAAAAGTATAAGAAATAAGAACTTAACTAATGACTAACTGAAGAGATTTAGACGAAACTAACACATTTTCTAACTAGTTGACTCCTAATATTAAATTAGCTAGCGAAGCTATCTAGGACACGTAATACGGCCAAGTGTAGTACAGCTGAGAGAGCCATAGCCAAAAGGCAAATGCGCGTTATTCAGAAACTTGTATTCTCTCTCTCGAAGTCAGTGGAACTTCGACCTAAATACCACTCTTTCTCATTTGCTTTTAGCGCGATTCTAAAAACTCATTCTGCTAAGGCACTGTAAGCTGAAGCTACGAGAAATAGGAAAGGTACATTAACTTAAAATCACTGTTATAAACTTAGAATAAACCTTACAAGTATGTAAATACATTTCTGCGTATGTATTATATATTTAAATGAATTTTATGTAATTCAAAATATAGAATAACATCATATTCAACTACTATATTTTAATGTGGGTTAATTAAAGAATTTTGCTTCTTTCAAACATGAGAATACGTAAAAACAAACTATGCAAATAATTTTAAAGTGTTTAATTAAATTATAAGGTATTTCTCCCCTTTTCTTGTCGTGCCTTCGGGGTGTAGTGGTTCTGCACACTGGGCAAGTATTCCAGAGATACGTGGCTCCCGGCGAATGCAGTTGCTAAATTTTATCTTACCTGTTTCCAAAAAATACCTAATGTCTCTACAGAGGCGCTCGAAAAATAAAAGGCTGATGGATAATGACTCTCAACATCCAAGACTTGGCGACTAGGTCCCCCCCCCCCAAAACTCCAGTCGCCCTCTTTAAAGGGTGGAGTATATAAGATATTTCTCCCACCTTCTTGGCGTGCCTTCGTGGTGTAGTGGTTCTGCACACTGGGCCGGTATTCCAGAGGTCCGTGGTTCGATTCCCGGCGAACGCGGCTGCTAATATTTTTATCTAGCCTGCTTCCAAAAAATACCTAATGTCTCTACAGTGGCACTCAAAAACCAAAAGGCAGATGGATAATGACTCTCCACACCCAGGATTTGGCGACTAGGTCCCTGCCTTTTCCAAAAATACCTAGTGTCTCTACAGTAGCGCCCGAACTGGGGGGGGTCGGGTGATGGTTCTCCTCACCCAGGGTTTGGCGATTGGGTCCCCTAAAAACCACAGTCGCCCTTTAAAAGGGGGAGTATATAAGGTTTTCTCCCACTTTCTTGGCGTGCCTTCGTGGTATAGTGGTTCTGCACGCTAGGCCGGTATTCCAGAAGTCCGTGGTTCAATTCCCGGCGAAGGTGATTGCTAATTTTGCATTTCTCCGGCCTTTTAAAAATACCTAATGCCTCTATACTTCTTAAATACAGTAAGAGTCCGCTTATCGCGGGGAA
Source organism: Stegodyphus dumicola (assembly GCF_044657685.1). Classification (NCBI taxonomy): domain Eukaryota; kingdom Metazoa; phylum Arthropoda; class Arachnida; order Araneae; family Eresidae; genus Stegodyphus; species Stegodyphus dumicola. The sequence continues at coordinate 36,251,964 of NC_140777.1, read as the reverse complement.
TACGTTATAGTAAGTCCCGGCGCTAAACGAAACAATGTAGGCAAGCACTTGCCTATTCAGCATTGGCCACTCCTAAGGCAAGAGGTGGTGGCCATTTTATTGCGGAGGCACCTAATATCTGGCCACCGTTTCCTTCTGTGGAGATACGAACAGTTACAACCGTGCCGCCTCCGGCATTTGAACCCTACGATAGTGCAGTAGGATCTCCTAACGACTACACCGTGTGGAGGGCAACAAGTAAAATAATGGGGATAAGTGAAACAATAGAGAAAATAGGTGAATTTAGCAATTTCCTTTGTAATTTTTTTTCTAACCTTTATTGTTGAATATTCTTTTAGTGCATCGATTATAGAATTTTTACTGCTAACGCTGATTTTTATTCATGAAAATTAAAAAAAAGAAATATTCCAGTAAAAAAAACTTATGTTTGTGAGTTTGAGATGAGAAACGTTTTTTCTCTCATATATATATATATATTGAAGAACTCGTCTAACGTCGTTTGTTCAGTAAGTGACTGTCAAGTTCAGCAAGTGACTCACCTGTTTCGTTCAGCAAGTGATTGTCGGTAGTTATATATCTATCACTGGCATTTCATCTTGCTCTGAACTTCCATCAAATTTAAAATCATTTTCTGTAAACTGATCCATAACTTACGTTCTATTGATTAGAACTTCTTATAGAATTCCGGTGAAATTTCTTTTTACTATTCTTCTACAGAAACGTTCATTTCAACATTTTCGTGCTCTTGTCGTTCTATTAATTCTCTAAGATCATATCTGTAAAGATTTCAACAGCTGCAACTTGCAATAATTCTTCAGAAACCTGCATTTATATTATCAAACTGTGTGTCAGTAGTTGACTTTTCGCCCACATCAACAATGGATTTTCTTGTGACAACATTCTTCCACATTCCTCTGAAACTCTTTTCGGTTATTTTATTCCAGGACAGATTGATGTTGTCTATAGTATTCATGATATTATAGTTTAACAAAGTGTAATGCAAACTTACCAATTGCTCTAGCACACTGAACTTGATTATGTGACACAATGCTATTTCATTGAATTTCAGGAAGGAATTATTAATTCATCTGACTTTCCTTCCTTCGGCAATTAGCAGCCATGTGTTTTTCCATAATTCGCTAGATAAGTAAACAGACTAAATTATACTTAACCTTAAAGTCAATTAAGTTTGACCATTGAGTGCTATAACGTGGTGTTTGAATCTTAAGACAAAAGCAAATTAGCATGTAAGCCAGCCTATGACAGAGGGCAGTTAGCTCAAGTAAATATACATATAGATGAGATGGGTGCCTAAAACACTGAATTCGCTATGCAGAAGTTTCAGAGGCACTAATAGGGATATTTTAAAATAACTCGGCCAAGACATGTTTAGACAAACGCATTTCATGAAAAAGATGTAGAAACATTCTTTACTGCCTGTAAATCATGCAAATGTTTTGGGAAGTAGACATTAGTGATGAGCAGTTTACTCAAAATGTTCTACACTGTTATAATTGTTCGCGCCTTATGTAAATTTTGATTTTGTTATCTGCAAGAGGGCGCCTGCGAGCGCCGAACTATATCTATTGTACGAACTTGTTCTTCTCACTGCCAATAAACGCAATAACGAATGTCCGTGTCTACTTTCCATCCAATATGCATGGTCCGTCGAGCCGGAGCAATACTTTAGATGATGTGTCGAGACGTTTTGAACGTTCTGGAATACAAGGTCATTTCGTGCAAAGAAAACGGATTATTTTCTGTCTGGATTGTGAGAATAGCAGCCGGAATATGGAGTCTATTTTAAAGCAAAGACGAATCATTAAGGGTACGTTGATTCGTTTAATTTCACAAGTAAATAGTTTACAAAATCAAGAAAATTCTTTTCCTGTCATTGAAGTGTACGAAAATGATGCTGATGCATTGAGTGTTGAAGTGAGCAGTTTAAACGATAACATTCTTGGTACTTGTTCTGACGCAGAGTTTAATAAGTTTGAAATATAAATGCATGAACTATTTTCTAAATTGGATGTATTAAAAATTACTTTAAAGGAAGAATTAAGAAGACTTACTAATTCATGTCAAGATATAATAAATGCCAATACAAATGGTTCGAAACGTCCTCGCGTAGAACTGCCAGTGTTTACTTACTTTGATTCGTATAATTACGTTGATTAGACATCATTTATGGATTTATTTCTTGTCAGTGTTGGAAATAATAGTACATTAAGTGACAGTCAAAAATTGCAATATCTTAAGCTTTCTGTAAAAGATGAAGCTGCTGTTTTACTACAATCAATTCAAATTTCAAACGCGAATTATGAATAGGCATGGAAAGCACTTACTGAACGTTATGAAAACGAAATAGAAATAACAAACGCAGAGTTAAATAAATTAATTTCACAGCCTGCTCTAAAACATGAATCAGCTTCAGGTTTGCGGGGATTAATTGATAGAACACAACAGTGTATTGATACATTAAAAATCCTTAAACAGCTGGTAGAGCATTGGGATACTATGATTATTTTAAAGGAAAGCATCCTCATGAAACACTAAAAGAATGGACTTTCGAGCATACAAACAAAAAAGTTTTCGCTTTCGCTGAATTCAAGCACTTTTTATTTTAACAGATCAAATGCTATTGGTTCTTTGGCGAAGTGCCAGAGGGAGAAGGTGGGTTTACCTTCTGAAACTACTAAAACTCACAGTTCAGGTGGTAGATACGCTTTTTCGTTCCAACTTTGTGGCTAATGTGTGCGTTCATTGTAATTCTCATTCTCAGTTATTTAAATGTGATAGATTTTTAGAACTCCCTATCAAAGAAAATTGGCATATTATTAAAAGGAATAAATTATGTGCTAATTATTTGAAAGATAGTAAAACGCATCCCATTTTTAAATGTCGTGCAGGAATGTGTAAATCTTGTTCAAAGCCGCATAGTACAGTATTATGTTCGAAATATTCAAATGATAAAAAATGTCATACACCCACGGAACTTCTGCTATTAGTAGCAATAACGCCACGGTGCCCGTCACGCAGGGAGTTTTATTGCCTACTGCGGTTGTTTATGTTAAAGATATTAATAGCGATTTACAAAAATGCAGGATGCTAATTGATTCAGGAAGCCAGGACTCATTTATTCGGGAGCACTGTGTAAATTTATTGCAATTAAAGCTTACTAGTGCAAACGTAAGTGTGAATGGCCTGAGCTCGCAAAAAATTGGAAAGGTGTCAGATTCAGTTCAATTACATGTAACATTTCCATTTTACATAAACGCAAGCATTTCAGTTAATGCATTAGTAATACCCAAGATCACATGTGACCTTCCTCAATATCAAGTTGATAGGGCTGTATTAACAGCACTTAAACACTTGCGGTTGGCAGATACAAATTGCTTCCAGCCTGTCCCAATAGATATTCTTTTAGGCGCAGATGTATTTGGCGAGATAATGCTTCATGGACGTTTAACTGTTCCGGGTGATTCATTCACAGCCTCGGAATCAATATTCGGCTGGGCCATTATCGGCAAGACTAAATGTGTATCACAAACAATTATATCTAATCATGCTAGTTGTACCAATGTTCAGTTTCAACTTGAAAATTTTTGAAAATTAGAAGATATTTCAGAAATAAAGCCTTACACAGAGGAAGAAATTGAGTGTGAAAATCATTTGAAGCGGATTTTTTCTCGTGACTCAACAGGTAGATCTGTTGTTAAGTTTCCATTTCGTAGATCTAGCAGTAAACTTGGGTCATCTAGGGATCTTGCTCTATATCGTTTACAAAGCACTGAACGTCAGTTTATTAAGAATAAATCTCTTTCCTGTCAATATCACAAATTTATGAAGGACCATTAACAACTTGGGCATATGGAATTGATTCCAGAAAATGAAATTGATGTTCCAGCTAATTCTAGTTTTTACCTTCTCACCATTCAGTTCCAGATAAAAATGGTGATAATTTTCGAGTGGTATTTGATGGTTTTGCAAACTCTCCTGGCGGTATTTCTCTTGATGAGAAATTGATGGTTGGTCCACAGTTGCAGACTGATCTGACAACATTAACTATTCGTTTCAGAATTCACAGAATAGCTATAACTGCAGACATAGAAAAAATGTACAGACAAATTATAGTACAAGATGCATACTTTCAAAGAATAGTCTGGCACATTAACCTTATAAACCAATTCAGAATTTTTATTAACTAGACTTGCTTACGGTACTGCATCAGCACCGTACCTTGCGGTAAAATCTTCACAGCAGTTAGCAATAGAAGAAGTAACTAATTTTCCTTTGGTTTCCAAGACATGCCTTAGGGACTTCTACGCTGATGATTTGATGTCCGGAGCCAGTTCAGTTACTGAAGCTATAGAATTACAAATACAATTGAATCAGATGTTGTCACGTTCAGGATTTGTTTCAAGAAAATGGGCTTCTAACAGCAAAGAAGTCCTGAATTCAATTAATCCAGATTTGTGCTTATCAAATGTTTCTTTAAACATAGACAATGATGATACCGTAAAAACTTTAGATATCCTGCAGCATCCAGCTTCAGATATGTTTTTATTCAAAGTCAATTCGTCATATCCTGAGGTCTTAACCAAACGAACATTACTTTCAATAATCGCAAAGACTTTTGACCCCCTTGGATGGTTGGCACCGATCACGGTTCGGTATAAATTGATCATACAAACATTGTGAAAACATCAGTTGCAGTGGGATGAAAAGGTTCCTCCAGATTTTGCATATGAATGGAAACAACTTACAGAAGATATGTTATTTATTAAAAGTATCAAAATTTCACGATTCTTGTTGGTTGAATCAGATAACCTGTTTCAACTGCACGGATTTTGTGACGCCACAGAGAAGGCGAACGCCGCTGCAATTTATTATCGTTCTGTATTAAATACTGGACAAAAAAATTTTAGTTGGTGATAGCCAAGACAAGAGCTGCACCACTAAAAACCATATCACTTTCCCGAATGGAAATTTGTAGAGCATTCCTGTTAACTAAATTGATGCATTTCACCTGTAAAGCTTTGAATACTCCTATATCACAAGCATATCTTTATACTGATTCCACTGTAGCACTGTTCCATTATATTAGCCTGGATAGAATCTCATGCAAGCCGATGGAAGACCTTCGTCGCCAACAGAGTAGCAAAAATCCAGACTTTATGTTCTCCTGTCCAGTGGCATCATGTGAGTGGAAATACTAATCCTGCTGATCTTGCAACTCGTATTGTGTCATCATCAGCACTGGTTACTTCATCGTGGCTACGTGGTCCAGATTTATTGTATGGTTTATTTCCTTTTCAGACAGCATTAACTGCACCACTACTGAATGATTCTGAGCCCGAGCAAAGATGTGCTTTACAGTCAACAATTGCTGCCAGTCACTTAACAGACGCTCAGAATTTATTTTATAAATATTCTTCTCTCACCAAACTTAAACGTGTTATAGCATTATTTCTGAGGTTTGTAAATAACTGTAGAAATTCAGAAGATTAAGTAAATGGATTTTTAAAACTAGTGAATTTACTAAAGCAATGCATGTGTTTGTAGGGTTTATATTTATTTTAACTAACATTTATTTTAAGTTTAAACTATCTTTCCTGTCAAGCCTTACTTTCCCCTGGAACTGCCAATGCCAGAATATGTAAATTTGAGTAGAACGCGCAAGGATTCAAATTACCAGCGGAAGTAGTATTCTGATTTAAATAGAAGGAAACGAGTTCGGTGTGATATTCTTACTTAGCAAGCGCGGAGGTAGTTAGCGAGAATTGAAGAACCCCGCGTTGCGGCCTATGTGCTTGGCGGGAAGTAGTGGTAATCGTTCCAGTGAGCTTCAAGTCTGCTGAATTAGCAGCGGTATTGTAAAACGCGGTGAGTTAGTTATTTTAGAGAGCCTCGTAGTTAGAATCTTGTCTTTACTTTCTTTTCAGGTTATTATTTTTATTTGACTGCCAAGTTGGCACAGTCTGTAAGCGTCAAGAGGACGCAATTGTAATTTATTACGTTGAATAAAAAGGGACTTAAACCCTTCACAAGGCTCTATCTTTTATACAAGTTTTCACAGTCACCTCTTGGTTGCGTGCAAGTTGGAGGCGCGCAACGTTATATTGGTGCCCGAACACTTATCGAACTGAAATGGCCGAAAATTGGATGGAAGCCGCTGGACAACACCAAGAAATGACAACTCAGTTAGAAGGATTTGGATACCTGGTCCAGACTTTGAGAGCATCAATCAAGCCAAACGTCCATTTCGACGGAAAAAATTCGGTGGCGGTATTTTTAGAAGGTCTAGAAAACCACTTTCAGCTCTACCCTGTGCCTGAAAGACAAAAAGTTGCCATCGCCACATCAGCACTAAGAGGACAGGCCGCGCTATGGTGGAAAAACATAGGAAAATTTCTTCTAGGTGAATTTGGAAGCCCGACATATACATTTGAAAATTTCAAAAAATCGTTAGTAAAGGCCTTCCCCATAGTGAAAGATCGCGCACGGCTGGAAGCCGAACTGTATAGTTTCTACCAACGGGATACAGCCGAATTCACGGACTTTATTCTACGAAAAATCAAGCTAACGGATATGCTGTATGGGAAGAAACCCGATGCGGAGATAATTGAAATAATATTACCAAGATTGTTACCCGCTGTCCAAGACTACTTTGAAATTAGAAACCCAAGAACATTGCAGGAACTCTTCGAATTGGCGGTGAAGTTTCAAAATCGCAGAATCGCGGAAAAAGCGAGAGGGGAAACATATTCTCAAAGTACCCGAAGGAAGGAGGAAACCAGAAATGGAAATCGCTCGTATGGGGGAGAGAACTATCAAGCTAACGCATCGAAACTAGAAGGTCAAGGCCCAAGAAGAAAATTTGAAAATAAACATCCGCGTACCCAGAAGACACAGATTGAAAGGAAAGCTTTAATCGAGTAGAGGGGCCTGTGAAAGGGAGGGTCCAGACCCCGGAAGTTTTAAAAAAACCCTCAAATAGACATTTAAATACGGTCATCGTAAAAAACTCACAGCTACCAATTATACAAGTCCTGGTTGGGGATGTACCAGTAGAAGCCCTCATCGATACAGGAGCAGAAGGAAATTTTATGAGTGAAAATTTCTTCAAAAAGAAATTTTATAGGGTACGAAACCAAAAATACGGAAATTATAGCGGCGCAAGGAAAACCATGTCACTGCATCGGGAAATTATCATTAAACTTACAGGTAAAAGAGGAAAATCTCAAAGTATTAATTTTTGTGGTGAAAGACCTACAACACTCTCTTATTTTAGGTATGGAATTTTTAAGGGCCGCGAAGGCCAAATTAAATTTTCAAGATAGTTCCGTGGTGTTGGAGATGGACCAGAGGGTGGTGGAACCTGTGGAGACACCTGGAGTGGACCTTAGCCATCTGAATGACCAGGAAAGTAAAGCAATACAGCAAGTGGTGAGTAATTTTTCTCATTTGTTTTCAGAAAAACCAGGAAACTGCCAAATCGTGACTCATAAGATTCAATTAAATGCCGAAAAACCTTGTAGGACTAAACCGAATCGTTATGATAAACAAAAAGACCTAATCATCGAAGAACATATTCAGGAGATGTTAAAGAATAAAATAATAACGCCCATAAATAGTGAGTACGCGAGTCCAGTCGTACTATGTAGGAAAAAGAACGAGTTTCCTCCTTCGGATAAAAGGGCTTGGAGGTTTGCTATTGATTACAGAAAACTAAATAGTATTACTAAATTTCCAGTTTACCCTTTGCCGGTTATAGACGAGATCATTAGACAGATCAAATCGACAAGATATATGTCTACTTTGGACTTAACGTCTGGCTACTATCAAATAGCTATGAGACCCGAAGATATACACAAAACCGCGTTTATAACAAAATCGGGCACTTATGCATTTTTACGCATGCCCTTTGGGTTGTGTGGGGCACCGTCGACATTCCAGAGAGCTATGGACATTGTTCTAAAGCCTGTCCTAGGAAAATCGACTTTAATCTATATAGATGATATAATTATAACGAGTAGTACGTTGGAACAACACATTAATGACCTCGAACAAGTTTTTAAATTATTAAAAGAGGCCGGTCTTACAATTAACGCCTCAAAATGCAAGTTCGCAACTAAAGAACTTAAATATCTCGGTTATAAAATTTCGCAAAAGGGTATAGAAACGCAAGATTCAAAAATAAAAGCTATTAAGAATTTCCCACCGCCCAACACCGCCAAGAAACTTTCGTCTTTCCTTGGATTATGTTCTTACTATCGATCTTTCATAAAAGATTTCGCTAATATTGTTGAACCACTCTTAGTAATCAAAAGAAAAAAGAGTAAATTTACGTGGACAGCGGAAGCTAACACAGCTTTTGAAAGATTAAAAGAAGCGCTTATTAATGCCCCTGTTTTAAAATTCCCTGAGGGGGACGAAAACCTGGAAATTGCAGCAGATGCGTCAGACTATGCGGTGGGTGCGATTCTTATGCAAAATAACCATCCGCTGGCATTTTTTAGTAAAACATTGAATCAGACACAAAGGAATTATACAGCTACAGAAAGAGAAACATTAGCCGTATTAATGGCTGTACACAAATTTCGAGTTTATTTCGGCAAATCGCCAGTAACAGTCTTTTCAGATCATGCGGCTGTTGGTAGACTTTACTCGGGAAAAAACCTAACACCCAGGTTAATAAGATGGGCTTTAAAACTCCAAGAATATAATATCACAATAAAATATAAACCGGGTAAGGAAAACAATGTAGCTGACGCACTTTCTCGTATAAAACTGGACGACGAAGGAAATGAACTTAAATCTGCTGTGTTGACTTCAAAAATTTTAGATTCTAGAGATACGGTTATTACTGAACTGAAAGCTGATCCTGAATTTGGAAATATCTATGCTTATTTGAAAGACCCCGAAAGCTTTGAGCATACAGATATCGATGCGATAAGAAATAGAGCAAAAAACTATGAAATAATAGATAATTTATTATTCTATACGAAAACAACAAACGAAAATCTTGAGTACAAACCAGTCATCCCAGCCTCGCTTCGATTAAGCATTTCGAAGGAATTACATGACGCGAAAACAGCGGGTCATTTAGGGGTCAGAAAGACTTTAAAAAGAGTACGCGAGGCGGTATATTTCCCGCAATTATACAAAATAGTAACGGCGTATGTCAGGTCCTGCAATCAATGTCAGTTAATAAATGATATTAATTACAGCCCGGCCGGGTACTTAAATAGCATTCGCGCTACATTTCCGAATGAAATTTTAGGCATAGATCTCCTTGGTCCCTTCCCCCAGAGCGAGTTAAATAAAAATCGTTTTCTTTTAGTAATAGTAGATCATTTTTCAAAATGGATAGAAATTGTTCCACTTAAACGCGCGTCAGCCAAAACAGTCGCAGATGCATTCTTACACAGATACATTTTAAAATACGGTGCACCGATAAAATTCATTAGCGATAACGGAAAACAATTCATTAGTCAAATATTTGAAAACATATGCAATGGACTTGGCATACGCCATATCAAAATGGTTCCGTATAGACCACAGGCTAACATAGCAGAAAGAGTTAATAAAAACATTGTAAAAATAATTCGCAGTTACGTTAGCACACATCACAAGCGCTGGGATGGCTACATAAACGAATTAGCTTATGCTTTAAGAACGGCACATCATGATACTACGGGAAAAACTCCAGCAGAATTATTTTTCGGCAGAAAGTTAATTACGCCTTTAGATAAATTATTCTTTGTGCAACAAAGAGAGCAGGAGTTTAAACAACAAGATGTGCAAAAGTTGATTGATCAGGCGCTTAAAACCTCGGATACGGCAAGAAATAGGCAGAAACTTTATTATGATAGAAAACGCCGTGAAGCAGATTTTAAAGTTGGGGATAAAGTATTGAAGCGGAAATTTTCTTTATCAAGTGTCCCAGACAATTTTATGGCAAAGCTAGCTCCAAAATTTGAAGGCCCCTATGTAATTCAGGAAATTAAAGGGGTAGTATTATATCTTAAGAACGACAGAGGGGAAATCTGTAAAGCAAGTCCCGACCAGGTGAAAAAATACTATAATCCAAAAGATTTTGAAATCCTTAAAAGTTTCTTGCAGGACTCAAGTCTAAACGAAATAGAAGGGCCACAAACTACAACAACTATTCCACCACCCAAGAAACAGAGAACTGAAGAGAGACCTAGCACTTCTACAACCCGGACGTCGGTATCAAAAAGAAAAAATGATTTTCAAACTCCGGCGTTTAAGAAAAACAAAAATACAGATGAACCGGGAAAAGAAACCGTGGTAAAGAGAAAAACACCACCTACAAAGGATAGCAGGAGAAATTACACATCAAGGAGAACGCGCACACGGCCACAGAATCAGGTGCCAGCAAGGCCGCCGTTCCGGAAACTGAAACGCCAGCAGGAGGCACAAAAATACGAGGAACAGAAGAAATTCAAGAAGGACTCCAGACCGGAGGACGTCAAGACCAGCCGTCCCAGACAGAAACGGAAAGGCCAGCAACCAGACGATTACTCCGTCAAGAGGCCAGCATGTAAAGGACGCAAAAGAAAAAGCAACGTGGACGACACTCGGAGATCAATAAGGAGAAGATTGACATCCATGAAACCTCTAACTTGGGATCAATTTTGCCAAAAACGGATGACGGAGTTTCAAGCATCGAAAACTCAAAGATAAGTTAAAACCTTCTATAATTTTTTTTTCTCTTTTGTTCCGAAATGTTATGCATAAGTACGAAGTTCTATGTTTTGACGAAAGTCAATATGTCTCGATTGAGACTTAGTTTTGTTTTACTTTATTTAGCTAAGGCAAAAGTATTATTTTCTTTAAGTGTAAAGCTAAAAACAAGCATTTTCTGTTGGTCGAAAGACTAATTCTGTTATGTTGAAGCCAAAATTTGGCCGGAGATAAAAATAACTTCGTATTCTTGTATTAATAAGAATTTTACATTCAGTGCCGCCAGCTGGGGGAAGAATGAGTAAAGTAAAAATTTATTTTCTCTTATTCATTTTATGGTAAATTGTAAAAAGCATATGTATTAAAATTTTGTAAATGTACGTAAATCCTTGAAGGTTATGTAAAAGTAGAATTTAGTCTAGAAGCATAAAATTGTAGATGCTAAAAGTGAATGCTTAAAAGCAATGAAGCCAAAATTTAAGTATTAAACTGTAAAGTCATGCTTTAGAGCGAAAGCCTGCATGTTTAAAGATGAATGAGGGGGAAGTTAGAATGAATGTGTTTTGTAGGGTTCTCCACCTACATTTGAATTTTTAAGAATATTAAAGTAGCTCATTGAGTTGTAGAATGTCGAGTAAGGTGTGTCTATTTGGTCGTTGAATTCTAACAAATCATGGTGGTTAGGGGAAGTGTTGTAAGACTAAAACACGAATATTCCCGTTTGACACCACACACGGTGGAGAGCCAGGGTAAACTTAAATTTAATGCTTGAAAAATTGAATGAATGTGAATTAAGCAATAAGTAAGAAAACGAATCCTTAAAAACAAAAATTTATTGTGTCAAGAAAGTGTAAATTATAATGTATGTAGAAAGATACTGATACTTATTCCTTCCAGATGCTGGAAGGAAAGACCAAGATTGATTGATGAAGTCCAGGAAAAGTTGCTGTAAGAAGAAAGCTTTGTAACGAGCAACAGAATTTTAATATAATTGTTACATAAGATTTTTTTTTTTTTTTTTTTTTTTTTTTTGTGTAAACGAGGTTCTTTCCAGTTAGTTCAGAATTACATAAACTTACAACAGGTCGTTTGTAGGACCTGCTTCCAAGTTTTCCAAATTCTGGCAGCGGCAAATGTAGGGTTTATATTTATTTTAACTAACATTTATTTTAAGTTTAAACTATCTTTCCTGTCAAGCCTTACTTTCCCCTGGAACTGCCAATGCCAGAATATGTAAATTTGAGTAGAACGCGCAAGGATTCAAATTACCAGCGGAAGTAGTATTCTGATTTAAATAGAAGGAAACGAGTTCGGTGTGATATTCTTACTTAGCAAGCGCGGAGGTAGTTAGCGAGAATTGAAGAACCCCGCGTTGCGGCCTATGTGCTTGGCGGGAAGTAGTGGTAATCGTTCCAGTGAGCTTCAAGTCTGCTGAATTAGCAGCGGTATTGTAAAACGCGGTGAGTTAGTTATTTTAGAGAGCCTCGTAGTTAGAATCTTGTCTTTACTTTCTTTTCAGGTTATTATTTTTATTTGACTGCCAAGTTGGCACAGTCTGTAAGCGTCAAGAGGACGCAATTGTAATTTATTACGTTGAATAAAAAGGGACTTAAACCCTTCACAAGGCTCTATCTTTTATACAAGTTTTCACAGTCACCTCTTGGTTGCGTGCAAGTTGGAGGCGCGCAACGTTATATGTTAATTAAATTAATGCAATATGTTGAATTTAAGAATGAAATTAACACTTTAAGCAGAAATTAATCATTATCTTGTACATGTAAAATTTTATCTTTAAATCCAATTTTAGATGATTCAGGAATTCTCAGAGTAGGCGGTCGCTTGCGACATGCAAACCTTGCATATGGATTTAGGCATCACATTTTGCTGCCAACGAGGCACATTTTGACTCATCTCATTGTGAGGCATTATCATGAAATACTTTTGCATGCATGTCCACAACTCATGCAGTTTTGCATTTAAGAACAATATTGGATCATAAGTAGTAGAACTGCTATCAGAGATTTAGTCAGAACATGTATAAAGTGTTGAAAAATTAGAGCATCTGTCACTAATCAATTGATGAGCGATTTTCCACATAGTCGCCTTTGCCCTGCTTGTGCGTTTTTGCGCTGCTGTGGATTGGATTACGCAGGTCCTTTTCAAATTAAAGCAAATAAGGGTCGAGGCTCTAGGTCATTTATCCCCTTCGCGCCGACTGTCACGTATACGTGCCAGCAACGAACGCACTTACCTACCGGCCGACACGCAGGCGTGCCAGAGGATTGTTCCATTCTCTACCGACTGTCACGTATTTGTGCCAGTACTTTGGAACGTTTTTCAAACTATAATTTCTGCCACAAGATGGCACTGTATGTCCATATGGTTTCAGATACATGTAAATTAGACCTTCTACTCGAAATGAGAGAAGCATGACTCACATACACGTGTTTTTGATTATGTAAACAAACGAGGAAATAAATGTTTCCGAATGGCGTGATTTATGACGTCTCTTTAAATCGCACTTTATTCGCACGTGGTAGTTGTTTACTGTAAGTAGAGAAGTTTTATTTGCTCTAAAGCGTTGGGTATTTCGGTTTGCAGTTCAGTTTTTAGAAAATAATTAGATCTTGTTAGACGTGAATTCTTTGTTTATACCGTTGCAATGTCGAAGCGTCGAAAATGTTTAACAGAGCATGAAATAGCAGAAATGATTCAAAATATTTCAGATATTGATTCTGAAATTCTGATATTCTGATATTGATTCTGAAAGATTAACTGAAAGACATTTTCCAAAACTTTGTTCAGAAGAGACTGCTAAGAAAATGAGACGACGATGCTTCGTTTGTTCACATTCCCGGAAAATTCCTCCAAAACGGCAAATGAGTTATTACGAGTGCAAGGAATGTAACGTAGGACTGTGTGTAGATCCCTGTTTTCAAACGAAAAGAGAATTTTAAGTAATATATTTAGTTTTCAGATGTATAATGTTAAAATTCATAAAATGGTGAGTAATTAAAATAAAATGTGTAAAATATGCATTTAAACAAGAAATAAGGTAATTAAAGTATATATATATAAATATTTATAAAGCATAAGCCGTTTAAATACTCTATAGAGCATTATTAAACAATGCGTTGATACTTCGGAAATTTCATGGATTTAGGCAAAAAAGCCCCCGGCCCTGGAGAGACGCTCGCGTAAGACACTGCCAGCCTCAGCGATAAACGCGCGTTTTCGCTACTCGGCTCGAAGGGGTTAAGGCATATATAGCTCTATTTGTTTGTTTTACGACAAGAGTTATTCATTTAGAATTAGTAGCTGATCTTTCAGCAGATGCTTTTATTGCAGCTCTTAAGAAGTTCATTTCCCGCAGGGGCAAAAGCAGTGATATATATAGTAATTGCGGTTAAAATTCTGTTGGAGCAAAATGCAAACTCATGAAATTTTAAAGGCTTGTTAGATTTGCAACTTATAACCAAAACGTTATTTGTTTGATAATGGCATTAAATGGCATCTAAACTTTCCAGGTGCGCCACATATGGGTGGACTCTGGGAAGCTGGCATAAAATCAAAAAATACCATCTAAAACGAGTAGTTGGCGAGGCGAGATTGACATACGAAGAATTTGAAACATTTCTCACACGAATAGAAGCTTGTCTTAACTCACGACATTTAACAAGTTTACATAATGATCCAAATGACTTATCATCATTGACGCCTGGTCATTTTTTTATTGGTCGATCATTAACAAGGAATTCCTGAACCAAATCACATTGAAGTTTCCCATCTCATTAGATGGCAACATATTCAAAAAATGGTTCAACAATTTTGGAAGGGTTGGCAGAAATAATATCTGTGTCGATTACAACAAAGACCAAAATAGCTTTTGCCAACTAAAAATCTTCAAGTTAATAATCTATGTCTCTTAAAGGAGGATAACTTTCCTCCAGCTATATGGAAAATGGATTGAATTACTCAGTTACATCCTGGTCTTGATAATATTGTTAGGGTTGTGACTATTAAGACTTCAGATGGCATGGTCAAAAGAAATATTACAAAATTGTATCCATTACCAATTTGAGTTTTAATTCATATGTACTATAAATTAAGTATTATACTATGATTTTAATGCCGTATTGTGTTTTCAGAATTTGCTGAAATTTTAACCATTGAATGTTGAAATAGTATTTGAAGGTGGGCGGCATGTTCGTGCCTTATGTAAATTTTGATTTTTTTATCTGCAAGAGGGCGCCTGCGAGCGCCAAACTATATTTATTGTACGAACGTGTTCTTCTCACGGCTAATAAACGTAATAACGAACGTCTGTGTCTACTTTCCAATAATGATTGGTTTTATTTAGCATTTAAATGCAGTTCTTATATGCGATCACACAATTTAAAATTGAAGTTCTTTCAGCATCAGCAAAAGAATAGACTGTGATAGTGGTCAATCTTATGCCAGTTACATTTTCTTAAATATATAGTAGCTCTTAATTGCTCCACTACTGGAGCAAAATATTGTAGTTTTGCTCCAGTAGTGGCTGAATATTGAGATTCATTTATTATATATTCATTTATATATAATAGCTTGCCCCGCGTTTGATAACAGACAAAGCAGGCTGGCTGGAGGGTTGCTTTTCGTGGCTTTATCTATGCATAACCTGAAGATAAGCCAGTTTTCGTTTGGAAGCCGTCTACGAAGGCATACCTTCCTTGAGATAGGTAGCTCTCGTGTGCATTTCTGTTTTTTAATAACTAACTGTAATAGTTTTCTTTAACTAGAGGGGAAATGAGGCTTAGGATATTCTATACTAATTTGGATTAAATATAATCCAAAATAATATAAAGTACAATCAGTACCAATATAAAGTAAAATGAGGATCATTTAAATCAACAACATTTCTCTTCCTTAAAATATCCATTCTCTATTGGAATGATTTAAAACTCCAAGAACGAGCGAAACATTCATAAATCTGCAAGTCTCATTTCCAACGTATAAATGAGAACCTTTTACTTCAGCATAAGCTGCTTCCCCAGCTGAAGAAGTACTTTTGTACTTTATCAAGGCTGATTCTATATTACGTTAATTCTTGCTTCTTTAATCCCTTCAATGATCGTTATTCGGCTTGTTATTTTAACTCAGTTACTGAATAATTAAATTTTCCCTCCATTTTCTCTATTTCTCGCTACCATTGTATGCCAGACGTGTGTCTTTTATATAGATGTTTATTTTATCTACTTAGTATTACAGTTTATAGCCTTTTCAAATTACTACGCCTTTATTTTCCTGCCTGAAACGTATGCTGTGTTAAATAAATATATACAATTCATCGACGAAGTCTGATTTTTTTATATAATTGTTTTTTAATATGAAATTTTATTCCAGCATAAAAGAAAGTTTCACCTTATATTTCACTTTTTCCATTTCCGTAAAATTAAAGGAACCTCTACCTTACATAATCTAACAATTTATTTGACTAATCAAAGATATAATACCGGAGTTCATGAGTGAAACTGAAAGGCTTCCTTTAAATTAATCTCTTATATTAATGATAATTTTAAAATTCTTTTTCTTTTTTCATCTTACTGAAATACAATTTAGGTTGATTATAAAAATATGAGTATATTCGTTTCAGTTAGCATGCACTGATAAATGAGACAAAGTATTTACAAGAGTTCAACATAGTCCAGCGTCTTTTGAAGTCAGCTGTTGAGTAATCTTAGTGAGATGAAAGTGTATGAATTTAAAGCTTAGCTAGAGATAATTTATTTGAACAAGTGTTGAAAATTTGGACTAGGCTGATTCTGTAATTACATTATTGCTTTTTTATTTGCAGATTAATTACTTCACTTTCGCGAACAGAAATAGAGATTTGTTTGCATTTTTCGATTCATAACGTTTTCAAATTGTAAAATAAGCTGTTAAGTTTAATTCATTTAAGTTTGAATCGTAAAGCAGACAGGGAGTAGAACACAATTCGCCTGAACTAAATACTATTGAAATGAGAAGAACTGCTAAAAAAATCAAATATTAAAACTTTTAGTAAAAAAGTATAAAATTTTACGTACTTGATCAGATTACGTTTACTGATAACATAAGCCTAATTACGTATTTTAATAATTTTTACTGAAAAATAGTTTATTCAAATGCAATATATAAACGATAGATTTACACTTTAAATAAAATATACTTTTAAATGAAATTTTCAAATTTAAAAATACAAACTGCTAAATTATACTAGTTATTGTGAAATCTATAGTATATACATTGCTTAAGGTACTAGACATTATAATATAAAAAAATTCTTACAAAATGTGAAAGGAAATATTTAAATACTTGTATCATATCTTACCAGCATAAGATATATAATTTTAGAGCTAAATTTCTTAATAGGTTTATACTTTTTGTTTAGTTTAATTTGCTAGGTGTAAATCGAGAATGCATATTTAAATTTCTTTAAAAGGTGTCAACTAATACTGTCATGTAATAAGTATGCTTAATTAACAACAGCCTTTGTACTGAAAAATCATCGTATATATTCTCTAGACATTTCGTTGCATTGGCGTTTATATGTTTAAAACTGAAAATAAAGAAATGTTTTCATAAATAAAACACAAAAGAAAGGAAGGAGTTTTATATAGACACTTGCATAGTTTTTATATACTTTTGCTGATAAATAGAATATAAAAACTGAATATATATGTTTATTCAGTGTTTATGTTCTATCCATCAGTAAGTTTCAGATATGCACTGAATACAATAATAATAATGGAACTGCATCAACTACTATAGGTAATATGGTATTGTCTTTTAAGAAATGATAGTTTACTATTCCTAATGATTTATTTATCTGGTCGCATGAAAAAGATATGCGAATATCTTCATTCATCCATTACTCTTTCTTCCGAAAAAAAGGGAACAAATACGCCCAAACCATGCCATATTCAGAAACCTTGCTTAATATGGACAGACAAAGAAAAAAATCCAACGTATTTATTTAGTTCATTTTCTATTCTGTGTGTCATCATGGCTGCCATGCTTCTGCACAGCATCCAAAACCTCTTTTGAATAAATGCACAGAATAAACCAACTGGTACATCTTATCAGAAATTTACGTTGTGAACTCTTGTGTGTCCATGAATAATGCATCCTAAGCAACCAAGTTCAATTCAAAGAATGAAATAGAAAAGAATTTAAAAATAAGAAAATGCGAGTCAACTTTCTCTAATGGAATACTGTAGCTTTCATAGCGCGCGCATTGATTCCATTTACTTTACCTTGGCTTTTTATTGTGTTGGGGGGTTAAGAAAAGTTCAAGTAATATGTGTGTTCAAAGATTGTAAGTTCAAATTCGCAGTTACGTTATACTACACTCAGGAGAGTGACGTGCAGAAGTTTCCAGGAAACATGAAATGGATTTGATTCTTCTTTTTACTTGACATTTTGACAAGAAAAGGTTTTAAAAAAACCTTTGCTTTCACGTACAGAGAGAATTAACTGTTTTTATTTCGAGATGACAGTTGCGAATCAGGAGTTTGATTTATAGGATTTTTCACTGTAAACAAGATTTCGATTTGGGAATGAAAGCCAGTAGATATTCTCTTGAAGTTTAACAAAACAATAATGTATGAAATATACTTTATTTTTTATTTTATTAAGTTGCAAGAAATACATTTCCTTTGTTGTAAAAATCTGCGACTGGAGATCAGATTTCATAAAACATTTTTCACCGATTCTATATTAGTATATATATCCATCTACGAAGTTGAAGATATGGGACAGGTGCCATATACTTCGCATTGTTAATTTAAGCTATAATAAGAACACTTGTTTTAAACACAGACACTTTAATTTGCTTATAATTTTACTAAGAAAAAATTAATAATTTGCTTGATAACTTGAACAGAATTTGTAATCGAGATAACTGAAATACAATGATCTGGGTTGGTTTATTTGATTGTTTCAAAGCACTCGAGGGTTAGCTGCGTAGGAGGAGAGTTGCCTTCGTGGAGGTCTTTCTAAAGAAAACTGGCTTCGCATAATCGTTACACATGGAGAATACCACGAAAACTCCCATGCAGCCAGCCCCATTCCGGGATTTGAACCTCGAACTAAATTACCAGTGTTCAGTAGTTTTTACCGTTCGGCCGCTGGTGAGCTCGATTGCACATGACTAATCAAAAATACAGTTACTTGTCTGATTTCAACACGCAGTGACACGATCTGAGTTTAGAGTAAATGATGGAGTGTGTTACGTAGAAAAAAAAAAAATCATTAAAATTTCTTTTACACTCAATTTAAAAAAAGAAGACTTACTTCTTGGTGCCACGACAAAAAAAAAAAAAGTATTAAACTAAAATTAAATTAAGTACTTACTACTTAATTACTCTCAGAATAAAAATCTTAACACTTTAAACAAAGAAATAAAAGAAAATATCCTCCTTGGTGTTTTGGTAAAAACAAAGATTATTTATCAAAACCAAAATGCGAAAACGCATTTCCACAACAAAATCATTAACACGCTGTATCATACTAAAATAAAGATAATTCAGACCTCCAACCTGAAAACACAAAAATTTCAATACAAAATCTAGAGATAGCCATAAATCCAATGCCTTTAAAATGCAGAACTCTTCGAAACACCAGGAAAAATAAATCTCACTCTAAGGAAGTCTACTCACAAAATAAAAATAAATTAATTGGGCCGATCTTATAGTCACAAACACTTAAGTCTGATTTTCTACTATCCAGGTTCGAATTTGGAGTAAAACCATATTTTCGTAAGGAACACATGGGTGACCTACAGTAGACCACAATTAAAACTCAAAAGAAACATAAAATAATTAAATCAATAAACCCATTTAGGTTGATCTTTAATTATGGTAACTTGGCGATTTTTTGGCGAAAATTTGGCGACCAACTCTGCTACAACAACCTTCTACTTTTTTTTTTTCGGCACCATTTTGTCTTCACGAAGTAAAGACATGTTTCTTTTTCTTTTTATTTACTGAACACTTTTTCCAACAATCTGCTAGCAGAATTATACTAGAAATTTCATGGAACAAAACTGCTTAATCATGACAAATATTAACTGCAAAATTGAGAAAAAGTGCAGAATCGCAAACTCCTTGCCGCGTTTTTCAGAATCGCACATACACAGTAACCATGTACATGTCGACTTATTTTTACTTAAAATCAACCAGAATTACACAAAAATGGCATTGCGCACACTCTTGACTTTATCCATGTACACTGCTTTTTTTCTCATAAATTAGAAAAATTTGCACGAAAATGCAGGAAAATTTTGTCAATCTTTAAACTCGGTAAAATACACATATATGAAATTACCTGATCGTGAAAAAGTATATACCCTTTCCAAGGATGAACATTTGCAGGTATAAAATAAATAAAATATCCAAAAACTTTTCCCTCTAAATTATCTATTATAAATGTAACCTGCAAATTCATAACGCAAACGTTAAAAATAGTTCCAAATACTTAGTGTCAAGTAGTTAAATTCTTTCCATGCACATTTACTTCTACTCAAACGCATTCCAAAACACTACAATCATATAACTCACAAAATCACGATCATTAAATTAAAATATAATTAAATTAAAAAACACTACTTAAAATATAAATAAGCACATACATTAAATTAATAAAAAAATTAGCTTACAATCCTAATTACTTTAAACTAATTCATTGCTAATAACAATTTTCCAATAATACCAAATTAATTTATTTATTCCTTACATGCATAAAAATAATATCCTCAAATGATTAAAAATACTAATTTACCTAATCTTCTTCACAATCTTGATTGCATGGCGGATAAACTTTTCTTATAGATTCAATAATATATTAGTCAAGTGGCAGTATATTCACCCACTAATAAGAAATTAATAAAATTTCACCCATACTCAAACGACTTTCAGCAAACCACATACCCTTCCTTACACTCCGTTCCACAAAATGTCCATTTTCACCAGATTTGCACCGCCATTCAACTTATCTGTAATATCCTTCTTTTCACACAATCTCATCTCATTCCCACATGTTGGACATTCATACTTATACGCAATTAATCCTACAGTCATACACAATTCAAGCAATTCTTTTGGATTACAAATAAACGCAATAAAAATTTTCGATTTACTTTACATAGAGCCATGGGATCCAAATATTAAGCAACACTGTTTCACAGAACATAGAATGAAGCTAATGCTATGAAGAACGGCAGATATTTTTACAAATTTACCCCCCTTTTCCGATTAAAGAACTGTGATTCGTCCATAAATGTCACATGACATATCTCATGATCTCTCATTTTCTTCACACAAAATAATGCGTAATCGGAACTGAGTACTTCTCACATTATTTCCAAAGTCCTAGGTAGTAACCTTTATCGCCTACAAAAATGTCGCCAAACTACCTGTTACCATATTCCAAAGATTAGCCCACATTTATTTGATATTCCAAATATTATAATTTAAGATAGCCGGCCAGACTACCCCTAAAAACATTTTCATTTCAATTTCATTTTAACATTATTCAAATCATGCTAAAATCATATTGAAACACGTCACAGTTATTAATCCTTTTTAATCAGGTACTCAAGAAATTTAAACTCATGTATAAAGCTAATTTAGAATAAATCATGTTTCTTTCAACTGTGACACATCAGTATATTTATCTTCGGTCATACTGAAATTAAATGTCCATATCAATTAAACATTAAAACAAAAATGCAATCCCTCAAATTAGTTCAATTAGAACTTCTGACAATTAAGCATTAATAAAAGTAAAAATCAATTTCTCAGCTATTAAAAATGAGTAACAAAAATATTCAAATTTTCGTCTACATAACATGACAGCTCAAGCTTTAGAATTTAACATTTCCAAAATCCTAAGGATTAATTATTAAAAGAAAAGCAAAAATTAAATTAATAAAACTCACAGATTTGGAAACTCAAGGGTCCATTAAAGAATCTTGCCCTTTTCCCGGTCCACACATTACAGTCCTCGAAACGATCACTCTTGACGGGGGAAGCTACGCTTTCAAGAATTCGAAGTCGCCAGGTTGATCTTTACAATATGGTAACTGGTAGTTTGGCGACATTTTGGAGGCGATAAAGGTTACTACCTGGGACTTTGGTAATAATGTGAGCAGTACTCAGTTCTGATTACGCATTATTTTGTGTGAGGGAAATGAGAGATCATGGGATATGTCATGTGATATTAATGGACGAATTACGGTTCTTTAATCGGAAAAGGGGGGAAATCGGGAAAAAATCTGGAACTTTTGTATTTGGCTTTATTCTGTGTTGTGTGAAACAGTGTTTGTTAATTTTTGGATCCCATGGCCGTAACTAAAGTGAATTCGAAATGGGTATTTAGTGGTATTGAAAAGGGTAGTAATAAATGTTTCTTTAAGGTTGTGCCAGATAGAAATAAAGATGTTTTATTAAGTTATTTATTTTACCTGGTACCTTGCTGTGAAATATAAGTATGATTTTAAAGATCCTGAAAGAGAAAGAAGAAAAGTTTATCGGACACGTAATCAAGATTCTGAAGAAGATTAGGTAAGTTAGTATTTTTAATTATTTGAGGATATTATTTTTATGCATTGTTCTAAATGTAAGGTAAAGGAATTTGGTATTATTGGGAAATTGTTATTAGCAATGATTTAGTTTAAAGTAATTAGGATTGTAAGGTAATTTTTATTAATTTAATGTATGTGCTCATTTATATTTTAAGTAGTGTTTTTGAATTTAATTTATATTTTAATTAAATGATAGTTATTTTGTGAATTTTATGTTTGCAGGAATTTGGTATACGTTTTAGTTGAAGTAAACGTGCATGGAAATAATTTAAATATCTGACACTAAGTATTTGTAATGGTTGCGGTATGAATTCGTTGGTGACGTTTATAATATAATAGATGATTTAGAGGTAAAAGTTTTTGGATATTTTATTTATTTTATATGTGGAAATGTTCATATTTGGAAAGGGTAAATACTTTTTCGCGATCAGTTAATTTCATATATGTTCTTTTTACCGGGTTTAAAGATTGAGAAAATTTTCATGTATTTTCGTGAAATTTTTCTAATTTATGAGAAAAAAGCAGTGTACATGGATATAGTGAAGAGTGTGCGCAATGCCATTTTTGTGCAATTCTGGGATGTTTTTTTAAGTAAAAATAACTCGGCGTGTACATGGTTTATGTGTATGTGTTATTTTGAAAAACGCGTAAGGAGTATGGTATTGTGCACTTTTTCCCAATTTTGCAGTGAATATTTGTCATGATTAAGTAGTTTTGTTTGATAAAATTTCTAGCATAAGTGTAATTCGGCTAGTAGATTGTTGGAAGAAGTGTTCAGTAGATAAAAAGAAAAGAAACATGTCTTTACTTCGTGAAGACAAAATGGCGGCGGGGAAAAAAATAGAGGGTTGCTGTAGGAGAGTTGGTCGCCAAATTTTCGCCAAAAAATCGCTAAGTTACCATAATGTAAAGATCAACCAGTCGCCATTACAAATATGATTACTGCAGGTAACTAGACAACAGGATATGACAATCTGGATCCTCCGGGCGAGCAATTCGGAATTAAATTGTGATGCAATCAAGTCCAATCTGCGGCTGGGCAGGGGTATAGCGGAACCTACCTGCAAATCATAAGCCAACTTCGCTGACTCTCTCACAACGGGTGCCCGCACGAACTCGGACAAATTTCGGCATCCACAACCTCGGAGAAAATTAACTTTAACCGAAACCGCGGTCACCTCCAAAGGGGTCGCCGGGCTAAGCTCTTCTCAAAAGTAGAACAAAACTGTGCCAACTCTCACAAAAAACTCCGAGATAAGGCAAAGAGAGGAGTAACGGGAAATTACTCTCCGGACAGTATCACTCTACAACCTGCATACCACACTGTACGGCCCGCAGGAAGCAAACCACGTGAACTGGTCATCACTGACCGCGGCCGAACTCAAGGGAGCTGCCGTCAAAAAAGCAAACCCGCTGAAGCTCTGAAAAATCTGCTAAACAAAATCTGCCAAAATCTGTTCCTGCTTCTCGTTGACACTCACAAAGTTGAAACTCGGTTGACACTCACAAAGAAACGCCTCTAATTCACTATTGGCTCGAAGAATACTAAAATTAAAAAATTAGTCAATCTTAAGCAAGCTATCTTAAGCCAATCTTAAGCTCCTAGCCAATTAAAACAGAGGTAATAAACAACGACGAAAATTCGAAGAAATTCAGGACTCTCTACAAGATTACAGACCCTTTATTTCCCGAGCAACAGAAGAATGTTTTCATCGTAATTCAGTTAAACTTGCGACATCCTTAGGTAATAAATACGTCATCCAGTTCTCTACTTCAGAAAGGCCGAAATACTTTCTCGCCTCTGCACCCTAAACATATGGTCAACCCCGCGAAAAGAGGAAATTGCAGGTGGGCAGTCCGACCCCTGACCTCCACAAGAAGCCGACTCTTGAGAAACGGGAATACAACCGCGTCCTTTGAACCGTAACACATTTTCAGCTAAACTTCAAAGAGCTTTGCCGTAAAGGAACTAAAAGTTTAAACAATACTAAATATTAAACATTAATTTTTAAATAAGACCAATACAAATTCATTAATCGCAGTAAATTAATATAATAATTTTACGCAACAAAATAATTCATAGCAAAATCATAACAGTTGCCAGCGGAATGTCAAATCTTCAATCTGAAAATCAATATGTAACAATACTAAAAATACAAATTAAAAAAAAAAAAAAAAAAAAGTAAAAACACTGTCTTGCGGGAAAACGGCTTGTCTTTTTGAACTCTTCTTTACCGATCCTTACCGAAGTTGTTTCAGAAGTGCTACTGCAAATCGTACTTTTGCATTTCTGCAATTTTCTCTTTTTAAGTAATGTTTTCTTCACTTTCTCACAGTCGACGGCCGAAATGCTACATTAAACACGTGTATGTCCAATGTCACAGCTTCAAAATTATAATGAGCGATGATTAGTTATTGGTCAGATTACTGCCCAGAGTGATTTAGGCCACGATCAGTATGCATGGATGCAAATGCCTCCTTGCAACTCAACCATGTTGTAGCAGTATCTTAGATGATAAAAATTCTGGCATATGGCAGTAGAAGAACCTAGGATCAATTCAATATCGAAACCAAGTTTACTTGGAGTGCTTGACAATGATACTTCTAGAATACATGTGACGTTTTGAACGGACTTATTTTTTAATGAAACGCATAGCATTTTAACATATGGTTGTATAATGAAGTTAAAAGCATTCATCCCAAAGCGGATTAGCACAGTTTTTAGCGTTTCATCATCGCATCTCGAAGGATCTTAGGGTTAGATTCGACGTTCCAAATTTTTCAATAATTATTTTAGGGAAAAGAGACTTTTTTAAATGCAAATGACAATGTGTTTTAGGAACTTTTCAACAATTCTAAAAGGAAAGTTTTTTTTATACTTTTTTCAATAATGTGGTATGATCATAGCTATCTTTACACTATAGTGCTAGATATTACCTTCAGACTTGGTATCTGAAGTGGCTAGAAATTCCCTCGAAGGTAGTTCGCAACGAATGCCAGCAACTATCGGTTATCAGACTATGCTGCCAATGATGCACCTCAGATAGTAAAATAATATTACACTCTGCAATTGAGTGGAACTTACTCATATTTCCAAACAACGATGCTTACCCAAGAGTCGAACGTAACCCTTAATTTTGGCTAGCAGTTAGCCTCCGTTATATACTATACTGTCTAGAATGACCGGTTATTCAAAATTGAGAAAACCGAGTTTTATTAATTTTGATTCGCTCAAAAGTAATAAGGGTACTTACATAAAAAGGGTGTTATCAGAAGCAATTTAGTGGAAATTGCAAAGTTTTCAGAATGTGCCAAACTCTAGTAACCATACGCATAAGCATTCTACACGTTACCACTCTCGTTGCTATCCTTCAGTCAAGTAATGTCGCCATATTCGTATGTGTTCTTTTTATTTATTCCAAGTTCCAACGATTTTTAAAAACAAATCTTGATACTTTTGTATTTAATTTTAAAATATGTGCTTATGGAACCTAATAAAAATGGGGAAATGCGGTAAAATTCTGCAGAATACACATTGGTTTTCCTGAAAATCTCTAAAGGGAATAATGAGAAAATGCGTTTTTAGAAAGCCTGTTCTGCCGACGTTTGGGCACTCTCAAGGTATCTGCAATTCTCTAATGTTGTGTATGCGAAAACAGATCGCTATGTACTCGAGAAGAATAGTGAGAAATTATACGTAAAGATTTGGAGACAAATGTAGGTAAGTGTTTAATTTTTACAATATATCACGTTATGCTATTTTAAAACTTTTAATTTTTATTTTAAACTGATAAAATATGATGACTTTTGCTATGTTTATGATGTTTACCGCCTTACAGTAATTAATGGTACTCAAGAAATCTTTTAAAAAAATATCGCGAAATCAACCAACTTGCACATGATACGCAATGTATATCCTTTCGTCTGTAAAAAATCGCCAGATTGCGCAATTTGGTTGCTTTAATACGTAACTACCGTAATGAGATTTAAAACTGTGCATTGCTTCAGAATCTAAAACATCAGTGAGAATGTCATTAATTAGACTACTTCTGTGACTAGAAGGCAAACAAGGTTATGTTTATGGAAGCTATTTTCAAGGTATGTAACTTTATCAGGTAATTATTATCCTGTCAACAGTGAATGTTGAGTACCATAGAAACATGCGTGTTGGCGCAGAATCTGTCAAAGCTGCACCATCCAGTTACTGAGAAATTTTAAAGGAAATATCGCCTTCAAAATATATTCCGGGCCCACCAGCGGCCGAGCGGTAAAAGTCGCTGAACACTGGTAGTTCGGTCCGAGGTTCGAATCCCGCGAACGGGCTGGCTGCATGGGTGTTTTCGTGGTTTTCCCCATGTGTAACGTGTATACGAGCCAGTTTCCCTTAGAAAGTCCTCCACGAAGGCATCCCTCCATTTAGGCAGATAGCCTTAGTGTGATTTGCCATAATTAAATACACCACACCGTCAAAATATATTCCACCAACTTTGTGTCTAAGTTCCCTAAAGATGCTTTTGTTAATTTCTACTATTTTGTTAAGCCCTACTGTTTTACACGAAGCTCTGATTATAACGCTATGACTATAAACTTCTCGATGATAAGTGTTCCAATTTCAGACTGTTTTCTCGGCCATATTTAGCTAATCATACGTGTTCATTAATACAAACGTTTTTCACAGTAGGATCATATAATTATTAAAATATTCCACTGTTTGATGCCCACTAGTGGCAAGAGCGGTAAATTCGCTGAACACTGGTAGGTCGGTCCGAGGTACGAACACCGCGAATTAGGCTGCCTGCATTGCGTTTTCGTGGTTTATCTGTATAAACCACTTTCCTTAAGGAGGCTCTCCAGGAAGTCATCCCTCCCCTTAAGCAGATTGCCCTCGAGTGCTTTGCCGTAAATAAATGTACCAAGCCAAACCGAACCATTCTAATATTAATTAAAATGCAGATCTCGAATTTTATACATATTTTTCAAAATGCAAGAAAAATATATAGCAATAACAGCTTATTTATATAGTTGGTTAATCTTGACTCTATGGTTCCGCTTGACGAATCGTTGATTTTTTAACGCCAAGATCAGCACCGATGTCAAGATGGTGCCGATCCTTCCACCCCCTTCAGAAAATCAAAACAAGAAATCAAACACTGACACAAACTCGGTGTCCATGTACACATCGACTTATTTTAACTTTACAAAAAGTCAGATAATTGCACAAACTAGGCATTGCGCACTTGCGACATTTGTTAAAACGACAATACTAACGGATATATTCCCAACAAGAGTGATTATGGTAATTGACAAACTAGAAGCTAAATTTTTACAGTACCTAAGTATTATCCCATCGACCGTAAAACTGTCTCCAAACAGAGTGATTTAGCACGAATAAATGGTAAGTCGGACATCACAACACACTCAAAATTTCTTCATTTCCATTTGATGTAGCTGCGTTTTGTATTTTTATGAACAAGTATATAAGTTAACTGTTATTACTATATTTTCCTTGCATTTCGAAACAAAATGAGTTAGAAGACTCCCGAATCACATAATTGTTTAACTCCCGTTCATTTAAAGCTTGTCCGGAAAATGAACATGCGCTGAATGAAGGTAAAAAGGGCTACATATGGCTGATATAGTACTACATAGAGTAATAAATTGGAAAAATCATATTCAGGATTTTTTTACCCATAATATTCAAAACATTACTTCCGGAGACCGTAAATAGCAGATATTGACGAAAACGGTTTCACCAAACACATAAACGAAAAAGCTGGTCGAATACTTTCGCAGCATTTCGGCTGTTGGTGGGTTGTTCAGAGAGACTGACAAATGTATTACTGAAAGTGTTTCAAATATAAATGCTGCTAAGATTGGTGTTGCATTGGACGGATCTCTGTCAAATTTTTATGGTTCGATGATAGCCAACTTTCTACGGTCGACTGTGTAATAACGTATCCAAAGCTTTTTATAAGCTTCAAAAATATATTTTACTACCTGCATCATTAAAATCATCTGTTTCTTTTTCTAAGTCGAATATTTCAAGTCAGAATTGGAGAAACACTTTCAAGAAAAAGAAAATGTAAACCTGCCACACACTTGGGTAGTATCCGTTAACCATTAATATTTAATATTTTTGTTAATGATCTTCCAGACCCATTTAATTCAAAAGCTACCAAGTATGCAGGCGACACTGTAATTCTAGAAGCCTCAGTTCGATAGAAAATCTTCATATTGCTGTCAACATTATACCCCACCGATTCAAAATCTGAAGTATCAAACTCTAAACTCAAAAGTGAAATAAGGTGTTATTCAGAAGATATCGAAAACATAACGTCGGTCAACACTGAAATCAAAACAAATAATATTACATATATACCGTGTGCTGCTTATATATGCGGTATTATTTTTAGTTAAATACTTAATCTTATATTATCTGGACGAATAATTATTATTCAAATAGCATACTATTTACACAATTCGTAAAGCAAATGCAGCTTATGCGGCGATATATATTTATTGGAAGAAAATCCAAACACTATGTACATATAAAAGACAACATGACTGAACAAGATCTACACTTCTCCATGCAATTCTAACTTAGGTTACCTTTAACAAAATACACAGGGAAAAACTTTAAATATTTCAGAACAAAATTCTTAGAACAATTTCAAACGCCCTTTGGTTCGCAAGAAATGCTCAAATTCTCCAAGAACACAAAAGTTTTTGCTTTGTGAGACATAACTATATAATGTCATACCTTTTAGAAATATACCTCTTTCTATGCATACATTTAACAGCATATGTTAGGGTTAGCCAATTTTATTCTTTATTTTACACTGGTAGGTCAAATCACCGTTGCACGAAATGCACAATAAGGTTTAGTTGTTATATTCTCGGAAAGAAAACCATATCGCTCCCACTTTATTTAAAGAACCACTTTTTAAACTCGATTTTTGCTTTCAAAAGCGTAACATTCGATGATATTAGAAAAGCTTGATAATTTGTTAATAATGGTCTATCAACCATCAGAAAATGAAGATACTAGCTTCACGATAACATGATTTTGCTTTAACACACAAATATAATAGACAAATTTTACTTATTAGTACATTGGCAGAATATGCCGGTGCAATCCGTGCACACCTCCCATTTCCTCGGCCTTCAATCAACTACCATTTTGGCGAAGTTCTTTTACTAGCGCTTCTGCTCCAATGTCCACATTTGGAAAAGTTCGCATAGTTGGCGTTTGTATATGTTTTTTTTGAATCTTACATACACCTTCTTTAAAATTTATTCAAGCCCATTTAATACTCTCAATCCTTTTGGATTCGGAATTTATATTTTGGCCACCAAGGTATAGCTTTCAATTTTTAAACACCAGCGCTGAGTTGATATTAAGCATCAAAACATTTCGTACTCTGCATTTAAGGTGTGTTAATTTATTCTGGAACCTGTGTATATTTTGCTAAATTTAAATACTAATAATTCGTATTAAATGCGTAAATCTTAATATTAATTAACAGTAAGAAGGCAAATATGATGAGGGTTTTAATATTTGTAATTGTGTAAAAGTATATTTCAACTTTTAACCAGTCGGTATCATTTGTCTCTCAAGAGCCTATGTACAGTTAGTTAATAAAGTACATCAAGAAAAGTAATATCAAATCCAAATTTTAAGGTGCGAAAAGGGTAGTTTCTTAAAGTTTTATTTTTTAAATATTTAGTTTTAATAAGGGACTTTGAAATTATTTAACTGTAATATTTTCATATTTAATAATTTATGCGCACTAATTTTTAAAAGATAAGTGGCCAGAAATCAAAGCCAATAAAGTTTGCGTACAACGCGAAGGAGGTGGGTGATTTCTTATCTAACTTTTAAACTTCAAATTTGAGAATGCAAAGAAGGTTACGCTTTCAAGGTCATTGACCTCCGAAGCAAATTTCACGTTCATTGGAAGTTGCTATTTCTATTTTTCTTTGACGAAAATGACAATTAATAAAGAAATTCCTTTAGTTACGAGACAACTAATTATCAAATTGAGAGATGAAGGTAAAACTCTTCGTTATATTGGTAAAACCATTGGAAAACCATTTTCTAGTGTGCAAAGAGTTATTCAAAACTATCTTGACACTGGTGGTCTTGCTGTAAAACCAAGATGTGGGAGACCGAAGAAGCTAACGCAGAGAGAAGAAAGAAAAATTCTTTTACGAATTAAACAAAATCCTAAACTTTCTGCTGCAAGCATTGCAAAAGACATTTTTTTAACTAGCAACAAGGAAATTAGGTCCGATTATCATGGACGCAAACCTAGGTCTATGCCATACATTTCCGAGACAAATAGAAAGAAAAGAATTGCTTTTGCCAAAACATATTTAAACTCTTCGCAGGACTTCTGGAACAATGTAACTTGGTCAGATGAAAGTAAATTTACAATATTTAAAGTTAATGGCCACCCTATTGTACGGAGAAAACCATGAGCAGAACTGAATCTGAGAAATTTAAATCCAACTGTCAAACTTGGAGTTGGCGGTGTGATGGTTGGGGGTGTATGTCGTCGAAAGGAGTTGGAAATTTTCATATTATTGATAAAGTCATGGATAAGTATGTTTATCTGGATATTCTGAAGAAAAATCTACTAGACAGTGCTCGAAATTTAAACCTTTCTAATACCTTTATTTTCCAACAAGACAACGACCCGAAGCATACAGCTAAAATTGTGAAGGAATATATCTTCTATCACACTCCAAGACAGTTGCATACACCTCCACAGTCACCAGACCTCAATCCAATCGAACGTTTGTGGGCAAAATTGGAGAAACGAATTCGAAAACACAATATTACGTCGCGAAATAAGCTAATTAGTAAATTACAGGAAGAATGGGCGAAATTTACGTCGGATGACACTGAAGAATAAAGGATATTCTACAAAGTATTGAAGTAATGTACAAAACTTATATTTTGCTTTTTTTTTTTTTTTTTTGAAAGTGTACGTAGACTTATTGGAGGGAATTTCCGAGTTTTTTTGACAAAATATATTTTTTTTGAAAAAATGTAAAATGTATTACACTGATGTTATTTTTTATTTAAGCTTACAATTTTAGCTAACAGAAGAAAAAAATGCAATGATTAAAATACATTTTTCTATGCTTTAAGTGTTTTTTTAATTTAAAATTTAGTCTGTACGCAGACTTTTGTGACTAACTGTACATTTCATACACCGCTTATATTTTCTAAAACTCTTGCAGTATATTTTTAGCATTTTAATTTGTGTATATGTTATGCAACAAAATATTTTTTGATAAAAAATATCATTTTTTTTTAAATTTTCCTTAACTGTCGCTCAAATAAAAATAACAGTACTTAAAAATACAAGTATCACATTATTCATAAAGCTGTTAAGTTTATTAAAGTGGCTGCTAATTTCAACCTTCAATCTATTTTCTATATATTAGAATTTATTTCTTTATGTGTATACAGTTTCTGATATATTTTACATTCCAAAATTAGAAATAGATATTGATATGTTTAGCCAAATTCTCAAAAGGTATGAAACGTTAGGTTAGGTTATTCGGATACGTCAAAGTCACGACAGAAGTATAAATACATATCGATATTCTCATGAACAAAAACTGCTTTCAGATAAGTTTAATATTAAATCGCACTAATCATATTATAAAATTTGAAAAACAAAAGAGATTCATGTAATACGTTGGGTTCGATATGTATTACTTAGATAATGATAAAGCCCACGAGGGTTATCTATATAAAATGAGGAATGCCTGAGAGGAGAATCTTTTAACGAAAACTAGTTCATATTCATATTACACATAATGCAATCGAATTTCAGTAACGCGGAATTAAAAGCACAAATAAACACATTCGATTGACTGAAAATTTAAAGTTTCTGAATAGAAACAATTGATGTGGAATTTTATTTTTCGACAAATTCATAATAAAGTGGTTTCGATATCATTGTTTGAAATTATCTAAAGTAATATAATAATTACTATAGTACATCCAAAATCACGTTTTGAAATAATTAATTTGGGCACTTATACATGTGAATTCATCTTCATTTAAATTTGTTGAAACTCGAAAACCGTATAAAGTAAAATACGCTGATTTTGTTTTAATGGCATAAAATTTAATAGTTAGTGTAATTTACATAAACTTAATTTTAATATAATTTTATAAATTTAATTAATTTTCACAGAAAAAACATCATATAATTTGTTTACATGGTTATTGCATGGAATTGCTTATAATCTTCAGCTCTAGGGCACTTCAAAATGAGAGTACAGTAGTAAATTGCTTCTTATAAATAATTTATTTTTAATGAAGCCTCAGTGAAATGCAAATCACATAAATGATTGAGGTTTATGGAATTTTTCTTTAAAATTGAAGATATTTTTTTTTCAATTATGGAAATTTAGAATTTCATTTGATCCAGTAAGATATTCGTATTTAATGAATATTTGTTTGGAAAATTACTGATTTAAAATTGCTTTGAACGAATGCATTTATTAACTTTCGATATATATAAACAGTAAAAAGATTTCAACCAAGGTATTCATATATGTTAATGAAATTCTAAAAGCAGTTTACGAAAGGTAAACATTATTTCTTTAAAATAATTTGTATTTTCTTGGCTTCTGGAATTTGTCGCTGTCTACATAAGTTATATTAGGCTGACTGAGGTGTTTCAAATAGTGATAATTGCTCACAAAATAATAGCATTTTAAGGAAACTGGTAATGTTCAAAAAATAGCTTAAGGCTTTGTATTCGTTATTAGCATTTTCAGAATTATTCTAGACAGAATAGTTTTTCGTAGAACAATATTTATGAAAGTACCGCAGAATTATTATTTTTTTTTATTTTCCGTATTTCATAAATAAAAATTAAAGTGTTATTCATAAAATAAGCTAATTATTTAAATATCCGACGTAGGTCGCTTAAATTATTGAAAAACTAAGTTGAAAAGGTATTTGCACGTAGGTGTTCCATTCCTAAATCATTTTGAGACAATTATAAGACATATAAAATGAGGAATAGCTGCAAGGAAAACCTTATAAAAGAAGCTAATTCATATTCATGTTACGCATCATGCAATCGAATTTCGGTAAAATGGAATTAAAAGCACAATAATTACTAATAAATTACTAATAATTACTAATAAAAATAATTACTAATAAATAATTAAAATAACTAATAAAGTAGGAAAACTAAAATAACTAATAAAGTTAGGAAGTTCAACCCCTGTACGTTATTTTGGTCGTCATGCTTACAATATTTTAGTCGACATAACTACCTAATATATATGTGGCATTTTTTATGCTACGATGAGAAAAGATAACCGCCCATTACTTAGAAATAATGTTTGGAATGGTGATGGAAGGTAGGCTGAAATTGTTGCGAGGATGGAAGAATTCTTTAGAAGCATATTGTTTCTTAACTGGTACAACACTAAAGTAACTATAGAAGCCCCACAATTTTACATACGCAGATCACGTAGAGCAGTGGCAGAGCGCGGGGGAAGAAGCGGCGAGAGCAGGTGAGAAAAAGAGTGTGCGTATTAAGCAGCAGAAGTATTTATAGGTATAGTGCTTATAAAGTTTCTTTGCTTCAGTTTCAAACGGTGATTAGATTAAAAGCTCACAGCATTACACATAAAAAACCGATGCAAATGCTGCAGTGCGGTTTTTTGAAAAGGGATGTATTTAACTTATAATCAGAAACTAAAGCGGCTATGCCAATAAGTAATTTTTATTCATATTTTATATTTTTCATACATATGTATGTATATATAAAGAGTGAAGAAGTAATGAAAAATCTTCCTGATATTTGAACCACTAACTTCAGCTCAAAAAATCGAGTGCACATTTCAGTTGTTATTTGAAGGTAGCGTTCGAGATTGTGATGATTTTAAATAATAGAGCTCTGAAAGTTACGGTTACAATGAAAAAAATTCAAAGTTCCGAATGGCAACCTCCAGTATTTTCTGCGCATATTGATTAGCTTATTAAAAACTGTTAGTGGCGCTGGAACGATATATGTATGACGAAAATTACACATCAAATCCACGAGCTTTGTCAGAATTGAAAGATACTATAAAATGTGAATTCCTGGGATGTTACGTTCGTCAAGGTTATCAACAGTCTTCCGCATGCTTATCATCTGCGAAGGTAAGGATGTGCAAAACCTGTAATTCCAATAAATGTTTTTCTCCCTCTCTTTCCATTCTTTTGTTGTCTTTGGCGCTTTACAATGTTCTTCTTCGCAAATGTTTTTACCTCGGTAATTATATATATAAACGTTTTTTTCTCTCTCCTTTTTTCTTTGTCCTTGGCTCTTTACAATGCTCTCCTTTTAAAATGGTTTACACCGGCAATTGTATATATATAGGAACCCGTTATTTTGAGTGCATGTTTCAAAAGTAAGGAATATGTATCTGTGTTGGATAATTTCAGTAATTCACTATGAATATTTCATGCATTTTTAATCGAAAATTTATTCTTTTTACGCTCCTTATTAATGCCAAATGAAGCCCGTAAACAGCATATATAATGTTCTTTAAACTTCGTTCGGCATACAAAATATTCAAACAATGCAAATAAAATATCAAAAGAAGAAGCCTATTAAAAATATATTATTCCAGTGATCAAATGAGTATAAATCATTCAGCTTAAAAATTATTTCTAGCTACAGATTCTCCAGCATTCAGCCGTTTTCCCGTTTAAATATATTTTATAAAATTTTAAATATTATGCTTTTGAATCAAATTACAGATAATGCACGTGATTTGGAAAGAGTAAATATTTTTTATTCCCTAATTATGCTGTGATTTGGATTCATCATATATATTATTTCATTAAAATATCAATATTTTTCTTTAACTAATAAATAGTGTCCAGTGGAGAAGCATGCCAAACTTATTCCTGATATCATTAGAGAGACAACTAACTTTCCTGTGGAAGCTGTCTTCTGTTGAGAAGCTGTTTGGAAGCTGTCTTCTGCTGAGAAGTATTAAATAAAAAAATGAAGCTTGCGAAATCAAAGCATCAAATTTCTGATTATATTTTCGTACTGCCTAAATTAATTCATGCCTTAATTCCATTTTAATTTGGGTAATTAAGGCCATTCATATTGCCTTAATTACACAAATTAAAATTTTCAGAAAGTACAACATGAACTTTGAGGGTGGAATTGATATCACAATTCTGTGAGCTTCAGAATGGTTGAACGTTGTAGTAAAAATGACGTATAATGAAATTTTACTTTTTTTTATTAAAATTTTAGTACTTAGGGGTTGTATAAAATGTATTTTCTTTTAATAAGATATTTTTAATTTTTGCATTTCTACAAATATTTTGAAACCAAGGCAAATTAGAACTGAAAATTTCATTCCCCCAATAAAAAGATTTTTAGAAATACGAAAATTTAAACATAGATTGCGAAATTATCTTTAACGGTATTTTTGTACGGTCTGAAAAATTTTAATTTATACTTTGGGTAATTGTATTCCTATCGTAAAGAAGTTTTTTTTTTGTTTGAGTGTTTGAATAATATGGCCTGCAATCCATTTTTATTCCAAATACTTCTTTTTTTATCTAGGAGGCCTACTTGAATATTTTAGTTTCATGCATTTCCCTACTGCGATATCTCGTGGCTAGTAATGCCGCCATCCAAACATCTATCCCATTTAATTCGTTTCTTAAAACTAGCGCAATGCAGTCAGAGACTAGTTGTCCCTCCATTTTCGATACTTGCCATGTCACTCCCTTTCCAATATGAGTGATATCAGAATGAAATGTAGATAGGGCAATATTCTATTGTTTTAACACTCGAATAATATCCTAAAAAACTTACGTCATTGCTGTCGCTGTATCTCTGAGATACATGATACAAATTCTGCAATATATCTATTTTTTAAATTAGTATCTTAAACAAGGATAATAAAGAAATAGAAGAAATATTCTTTAACATTATTAATAGCCGAAAACTTACAAAATAGCAAGTAGAAAAAAAATATAACTAAGTAAATTATAAAAGCGAAAAAATAACTACAGTTTTGTTTCACTCTTTAAGAAACATGTTATAATAATATACACCTAAGAAAAAACAACTCTAGCAAACTATTCACAGTCTTCTTCGTTCTCTGACATTCTATACCATCCATCAGCACAAATCCATCCATGCCTCTAGCTTTTCGTCAATTGTGATATCATTCCAACACAGTAGCAATATCAGCAGTTGTTTACAAACTTTTCAAAGAAATCACGAATATGTGCTTTTTTTATTTAAACGTTTAACTGCTCTTCTTTGTAGTCTATTTTCCTTATCGTCAATCATCAGAGTTTGTAGTAAGAATCTAAACCTAAAGAGGGACATAGTCAAACGGAAGATTTCTATGTCAAACCCACAGATCTTCAAGATTGATTCTCTGTAGTGTCCTGTCAAATATAAAAGTCTTATGAAGGCACATATTTCAGTATTATCAGTATGGTGTGCAAACTTAGGCTGTGGATAATTTGGACTTATGTTGTCAATATGCTGATTTGTATATCTAACAGCATTTGATACTGATTTGTATATTAGAAGTAACATCTGTGCTGCTCTGTTTACGTGTCTTCCTTTCAATCTTTATTTCCCTCTGAAACATCAGTGTTACATTCTCCCCAAATTAAATTTATTTACTTAACAAATAATCTTTATTGAAACTAAATTTATGTACGGCACATCAACTTGCCATTATTATAAGGCATCTGGAACCATTTTACTTTGATTTTTAAGTAAGCGCTATAAATTTCTGAATTACTAATTACCCTTTCCAAGACATGTTTTAAGGGGGCTCATACACCTTAAACCACTCATGATCTTCAAATATGTGACTGTTGCAAGAATTGGGATACTTTATTTATTTTAAAAGCACTTGCTTACAACCTTTTACAACTGACTACATAATACAGCTGCTTTGGAAACTAGTAACCAGAAAGTTTGTGTTGCCACAAATATTTTTGTAATTTAATCCTCTTTGTGACAAAATATTTCGCCATATTTCCACCTTGCGCGCATGATATTTTAAAAATGGCTAATGGTACATACTTGAAATTGGATGGAATTCTTTATATGGGCACTATTTTCTAACTAAACCAAAAGTATGATAAATATTTTAATACTGAAAATTTTATGGACGAAAACATTACACATTTTTTTAATAAAATACATTTTATAACCCCAACACCAAATAAAATAAAAATTTAAAAAGAAATTTTTAGAATTTTAGTTTCACAGTAGTTTCGAAATATTATAAAAGCTATATATTAAATATGGAATTAAATTATGCAACAGAATATTTTAAACTGTGCGCGCAAGATGGAAACATGACGAAAAATGTTGCCAAAAAGAGGATTAAATTGTAAAAATATTTGTTGCAACACAAACTTTCTGATGACTATTTCAGAAAGCAGCTATATTATGTAGTCAGCTGTAAAAAGTTGGAAGTGATTGCTTTTAAAATAAATAAGTTATCCAAATTCTTGCAAAAGTCACCTATTCGAAGATCTTATGGGTTTTAAGGTGTATGATTCCCCTTAAAGCTAAATTTAGCAGAGGGGATGAGAGAGAAAGAGCATTAATATACTTAATTAACATGTAATAATAATGAATTATATTCCATGCCTATATATATTCTCTTTTAAAATCTTATTTCATTCAACTAATAGATATATTATTCTGAAATGAGCTTATTTTTCTCTACGAAAGCAGTTGTGAATTAGATAGAATGTAAAATTATGGAACTAATCATAAATGTTCAGTTCTCCAATAAGTAATATCTACTTATTAGATATATTACTTATTAGATATTACTTATCTCTAACGTGTAATTTCTATCTATAAGGAAGAATTATATGATGTTGCAAAATTTCCTGATGATTGATGCAAAGTAAATAATTCTATATACCAACAGAATATGCCTTTCAAAATGAAGTTATTCTCTTCCTATAATGAATAATATTTTTACAACGAAATAATTTTATAACGTTTCGCACTATCGCCGTATAAAACTTGAATATATAAGAGAATAGTTTTTTTATCTTTAAAATTTACTGGAAAGTTAACTGAGCTTGTTTTTACCATTCGATCGCTTTTTATCAGGGAAAACGCTTTCTGCCCTCGTAGCCATATCCAATAAAAAATAAATATTTTCCTAGAAGTTGTTGATTTAAATGCACATTTTAAATTTACCTATGATTTAATAAGTATTAATAAACGTCATCTTATTACGTTTAAGTTCTAAAATTATCTAATTGAATGCCATATACTGCTGTTAATTTTACTGTTAACGTGCAAAACTACAATTGATTTTAAACAATATTAGTAAATATTAATTCTTAGAAATATCTGATTTCCTTTAAGAAGATACGTTTTAGATAATTCAAAAAGATTGGTTACGTTTTCAGCTACTAATTGGATAAAGCTTTGAATGCTGTAATAAATTATTTCAGGTGAAATTGTTCTTGTCGTATTCGTTAATAGCTTAACAAAATTAATTTGAAACATCATTTTTATGCTTTAGCTAATACATCAGTGGTAATTGACAATAAAATTCTGAACATTCTTACCTGTGTTATAATACATCTACTTGTTTGGAAGTAATTATACTAAAGCATAAAGATTTGTACATGCATATAAATTCACTGCAGCGAATTTTATACTTCTTTGATTCGGAGAAAAAAAGTATATACGAAGAAACTGGGTATTGCAAAAATTTGCATGCCTATAATTATTAATCTCGCAAATTTTTTTTCGATTATTTAATTAAAGGTGCGGTGATGATTTATTTGCGTGGTTTCCATTGGAAAACGAATCACGCCATTACGCGTGATTTGCTCGATAATGAGCATCAAATAAATCACGCCATCCATTATCTCAGCAACAACATTGAATGAATGACTCAATCCAGCGATGTTAGTTTATATTTATTAAACTAAGCGTTAATTTAATTTTCATCCGAGTTCATCACGAGGAGAAACATAGCTTTTGTTCTGCATACTGTGCTCTTAACCCCGGAAAACTCGAACAGAGTTATTAAAGATCAAATGCTATTCAAAGAGGCTTCCTTTTTGCTTTTGATTTAAGCAATAAAAATTATTTTTTACTATTGAAGATTGCACCTCTTCATTAAAATCGTCCTAGACACCACTTTTTGCTATCCGGTACGTTCGCATATTTCTTTTCCTTTTTATTTCTTGCAAACGATTTTTTAGAAATTAAAATTCAAGGCTTTGCATTTTCTGTTATTATTTGTTTTCTGAATAATTTTGGTCTTATGACTTACCTACAAGTGCTGAAACTGACCACTCTTCGGGAGCTTTCATGTGTGCAAAATAAAGCCGTAATTCACTTGTTAATATTCCTAAAGCAGATTGCATTAAGAATACTGTTTCGTTTAAACATAATTCCTGCCATTCCTACGGAATCCTAAGATTCTGTCAGCTGAAACTGTTAAATTTGGTGATAATTTGTGCTCTATTTGCGAAAAGGAAGTTTGAGTAAAAAGTTCGGGATATACGATTAGATTCATCTGTATTGCGTTCTTGATTTGCGCTATACACGCCATCACTATTAAGTAATTGTAACCCAGGAACGATTTAATTACTCTATAGTAGTCTGCCTTGTTACATGATACTTTAGGTGGCACTGTTTGACTGCTTCCGAATGTTATGCTTCTTTCGAATTTATACAATTATAAGAAGCAAACGTAAATTTGAGAGCTTTGCAAATAAATTTATGATTCCAGTTTGGGGAATATTTTTTAAATTTATCTTTTTTATTACTTCCTTGTACGAAGTGAAAAGGACCTATCGCGAAAAGTTTCAGGCAGCATATTTCAATAAACATATCCATTTTCACTGCTGTCGAATGCAATTTAAGGATGTTTTTGCGTGATATCTGTACGTAAGGACAGAATAAAATACTCTTTTCCTCCAAAAAAATAATAAAACTGCTTTAAAATGAATTCTGAAGAGAAATTTTCGTGGCGTCTGTACGAACATATGCACGTACAAACGTACGTACGTACGTACGTACACATATCTCGCATAACTCAAAAACGAGTAGCCTCAGAACGTTGGAATTTTGTATATAGGACTGCTATAACATGTAGGTGTGCACTTCGTATTTTGGTTGCAATCGGAAGCACCAAACGTATATAAAGATATTTATTTATACATCCACTCTGTTACCCCGCTCAGTGATCTCAGTTTCTTTACTCTTATATGTTTGTAAATTGTACATTTTTTGCTTTAAAAATGATTGAATTATGTTTTCTTATCTTCTGGTTAATGTTTTTACGCTTTTAGTAAATCTGTGTGCAATATTTTTAGAATTATCAACAATTTTAAAGTTGTTTAAGTGCCGCTAAGCCTTTTTTGATGGCGGCCATTGCTTGTTTAATTTGAAACACCAAGATAGTGGATTTGTTGCCAATCTAGAGAAACTTAGCTTCGCGACAACAAAGATAACGCCTTCATTTATTATTGCGAATTAAATCATACTTATCCTTTCTGGAATTTTTTCGAGGAAATAAGGTTTTAAGATTTACTTCGTAATTTTTAATACAGATATTTTGAGATTTTATGTATTTTTGTCTTGTCGTGAAGTGAGAACTGAATTAAATGAATGAGAAATACTGAATCGTCTGTGAAAAACTGGTTCTTTTTTGTTTTGTTTGCTTAAATTCTTTTATACATCGTTCTAGCTTTATTATAGTATTTGAATAGAACATGTGGCAGCGATTAGATAAGTCTTTAAATGATATAAATTTTGTGCATTCTGAGTTATAATATGAACGAAATATAATACTGTTAAGTGAACCTAGCGCCAGAGTTTCGCTATGGTAAACAATTAGAGTGAATTTGAAAGAATTCATTTATTCTATTGTGGTTTATGCGCTGTCGGCGAAGTAGATTTAATTCAATCCAATACGTTTAAATGAAATGCAAGAAAAAATGCGTATAATTTAATATTCCGTACAAGGAAGTCATTAGGTGTACACATCATATTTTTTAATTTTATTTCACTTCTTTAATTTATATTTCTCTCTTTCTTCCGATCTTTTGATAATTTTCGACAGTTGTGCATCAGACCTGTTTTCATAAGACAAATCCTAGCAGGCCATCTAGGACTAAATCGAGAAATATTTTATTTGTAGGAAGTAAAACAATCATAATATTCAAAATATAATTTGCGTATGACAACAGAATACAGTTTAAATTAGGCAAAGCAGCGACCTTATAGAATATATACGTCAAAGTAGTATGCACTAATACATAATTTTAAGGTCTACAATAGCGTCAAAGTAGTATGCACTAATACATAATTTTAAGGTCTACAATAGCGTCAAAGTAGTATGCACTAATACATAATTTTAAGGTCTACAATAGCGTCAAAGTAGTATGCACTAATACATAATTTTAAGGTCTACAATAGCGTATTTTCCTTCTTATATGAGAGTTTTTTTTTTTTTTTTTTTTTTTTAATTCCGCTGCTCAGCATATGGTTAGCAAAGCATTATACATGCTAAAACCTTTTTCTTTGAAGAATTGTTTCCACCCCAACATCTAAAAATTTTTCCAGTCCTTGTTTTCATTTTCTCTACAATAGTCTCAGATACAATTTTTCAAATATATCAAAATCAACTTTGTTATTGTCATTACTGGTTTGTATAAATTCTAGATAACATCACTACAGTAAAAGAAACATCTAGAAAACTTGTGAGATATACTCAAACACAATACAATTAATGTAAAGGACACAGCAAATCATAACGTTTTTTCAGTTAAACTTATCAGTTCCTTCAGTTCCTGTAACTTACCATAAAATTAGAATTCACATATAATTTCTACAGTTTCAATTTTGCATGTTAAGTTTCTTTAACTTTTTTATATTTTCATGCTGTTTTATTTTTGTTCCATACTTGTTTCATTTATTTCTACAAATTAACAAATCAAAAGTACATTCCTTTAAGATTAATCAAATACTTCATTTTTAGAGTTAAATTTAGAAAATAAATATAGCTGTGCTCCATCTTGATATTGCATCAATATTATCTCTTGTTTCTAATT
The DNA here is from genome assembly GCF_044657685.1 of Stegodyphus dumicola. Lineage (NCBI taxonomy): Eukaryota > Metazoa > Arthropoda > Arachnida > Araneae > Eresidae > Stegodyphus > Stegodyphus dumicola. The sequence goes on along the minus strand of NC_140777.1, from coordinate 36,209,515 downwards.
ACATCTTCACACTGATTATACTTCACAAGACTATAATGTAAAATAAAATAAATTAAAAATAAACTCACCAGTATTCAATAGCCTAGAAGAAAATTTTTAAACGTTATTTAACTGCAATTTTCTCTCTAAAATTTTATGGGTGTTCTTTTTTTTTCAGACTGGGAAAACTTTCCAAAAGTATTTCTCTTCCCAGTGATTCTTGAAAAAATATGGATCTTTACCCTCGAAAGATTGAATGTCTGGTCTCGTCCCTTGACTGCTTCATAGAAGGCTGCAATGTGGTGTGTATACGCTGCTGAGAACTGCAGGTACATTCGGTAGTTGGAAAATGGAATTGTCTTCCCAGAAATTATTAGACGAGAACTGGCAGCCTGATGGCTGAAGGGAGCATGAAAACAGAGTCTAAAGCTGGATTTTGCTTATTGTCGGAAATCTATGTTCTCTTTTTCTTCGTGGAATTGGTTTGTGTATATTTGTCAGCATTTGAAGATGTCGTGGATGAAGAAGTTTGGAGTGCGTGACTGAGACCTAGCATATAAGACGACAATGAAACAGTAATGTAATTTGAAATTTGCTCGTCTGGCAGTCAGAAGGTCCATTGGTTCAGATATCATTGATTTATCCTATTTCCGTAAGCGGTAACTACCTAATCTCTCTATAGATGCGCTCGACGTAAAGAGAGATAGGCAATAATTCTTCATGACGTAGATTTGGTGACTACGTCCTAGTCCTCCACAGTCGCATATTAAGTGAAGGAATAATATATAAAATCTTTTTCTTTATTATTACGTGCTTTAATGCTGTAATACGAAGCGTGTATGACTAGCAAACGGAATTTACATGCCAGCGTACGCATAGCTGATTCTTTCCCGAATCTGACAAAATATCAAAATCCTTTTATAAATGGTGCCTGAACTAAAATGTGGTGGACGATAATTCGTCCCACTTATAATTGACGACTCTGTATCCACTCCTACTTAGCCTTTATTTAAATGGGTGAAACTCTATTTCTTTAACTCGTGCCTTCATGCTGTAATTGAAAACATGCCTAATTAGCAATCAGAAAGGCCGGATCTTAAGTACCGGAGAGAGAAAAATTGACTTGTTATGATTATTGCTCCAAAATAAACCTAATGACTCTGCGCACTAAGGAAAAAAATGGGGGTTCCAGGAAATTATATGTGTTTTGAAAATTTTATTGTGATAAATACTTAATTTTCGTACTAAGAAACATTAAATTTGATTCCTCCAATATGTGTCATTACTTCTGAAGTTTATAAGCTATTTTCCATTGAAGCTTTCTTCATACTTTTTGTTGTAGGAAAAAAAAAAGAGAAAACAGAAGTAATTTCTTATGAATATGCATTATAATTTACGATTTACGAGTAAAACTGTACATATAATTTTGACAAGCGACACAAATTTTACATTTAAACGTATGACATTTTTGTGTAAAACATACTGCCACCATTATGTTGTTACACAATTAACTTTTAATGGAAACGTTTATATGCTGATAAAATTTTCTTAAGTATGATAATTGTTGGGGCAAAAACTTAAACAGCATCTTAGAGATACTGATTTTTATTTAAACGTGCGTAAATAGTTTTAGATGTAAATGCTAGGATTCTTGGTTTAAAACTATCTGCAGCCATTCCGGTGTTAACCGGTTACCACCTTTTAAGGAAAATTAATAGGTGCTAATCATGTTATTAGCTCTGATAAATTTAAACTAAAAAGTGTATTTAGGTAAATTCTTTAAAGTATGTAGAAATGATTTCTACATAAAGTTAAGAGGCTTAATAATGGAAATGTAGATCTGTGATACCATTGTGCTGGGTCAAAATCAAATTGGTGGGTGCTAGTTAAAATTATAGTTTATATGAATCTCGATTTTTACAAAGTCCAGTGAATATTAAAAAAATGTCTATTATTTAAGATGAGTGTAGAATTTGTTAATTGAGATTTACCTAACTGCTGAAGTCTTATTTTAAATGCATATGTTTGTATAATGCTAGTTATATTTAGAGAATAAATATAACTATATTCCGTTTTGATATTGTATCATCATTTTCCACATTCGCACACTTAAATCAATCATTTAGCTCAGTTAATATATGGTGCAATCGTAGATGAATATAATTAAAATAAACATATTACATCTTTACACCTCAGTGTGAGAGTTCAAATGATATTCTGTATCTAATGGTTTAATGTAACTGTTGCACTGAAAAGTGCATTTTGATCTATTCCTTTTTCCCTGACTCTTTATTACACTTGATCATCTTTTAATCAGATGCTTAAAATAACAATCCTGAATGCAAATGGATTTTATGCTCATAAAGTTATTGCACATTAATTGAATTTCGCCTCAGCTTGCTCTTTTGGAAACCATGAAATTGTATTCTATAATTTAGTTTTTCCCGTTTTACTTCTAATAATTTTGCAATAACTATGTATTTAGTTTACGTATTTGTATTTTCATTGGAATATACAGCAATATATCCTCAAAAGGCATACAGACAAACTATAAGCAACATTAATCAGCCTGATATGCTTTCAAATGATTCCAAGTATTCTCGGAATCACATATGAACGGCATTTGGTTGTGACTTATGTGTTAATTTATCGTTCATATATATGACCTATTTTATAATTACACCCTAGGTATCCTTAGGCAGTCAGACACAGACCCTTAATCATATGAGCAATTGATGTCTCGAAGTTCAAGCAGCCAAATGAGTATTAATCCTCATTTCAGTCCGTTTTATTGATCAAAATGGGCCTCAAGCTAGTGATTCTGGAGACGCATTAATTTCAGAATTAGGAAACTGTAGTCTAACATATGATACAAAGGTTATATACTGCATTTTGGAATTTTAATAAAGTGTTAAGTAGTATTTAAGTCTAAAGCGATTTCTCTCACTGAACAGTAGAGACAAATAATTCCTGTGCTCAGTAATCTCTGTCGTTATTACGTACTTTCGTTTTCAGCAACCCTACTAAATTATGCAATTACATAACTGATTCATATTTTATGTAAATATTGGATTTAGATAGCCGGGCAATTCATGTAGTTTGAAAATTTCGGAGCACTTATACTAAAGAAACCGTAAATAACAATATGTGATATTGTGGGAATGTCTATAAATGAATGAAACACAATTTTCTATTGAAATGAGCCTTTTATATACTTACAGAAAAATGCAAATATATTTTCCGTTGCTAAAAATTCTCTGCAACAAAAAATATAACGATTTGCGTTCAAAGGATTCAATGATTTTATTATAAAAATTTCACATTCATTATTTTACTTTTTTTTAAAATTTTGTTTAAAATGCTAGCAATTAAAAAAAATTAAGTTAAAAATAGTAAATAAATGTATGATAAATAATAATTTGTTTAATACAAATCGCTTTTGCTAAACCTAAATCAGCTGTTGTAGAGTGGAAAATAATTTCTATAATAATATCTTACAAAAATCATTTTAGAATCATGTAGTCGCACAAAACTGAACAAATAAGTGATTGAAAAATGTGATTGAAGAGATCACACGTTATGTTACTCTTTCCCTAGTCATCGAGTTTGATCCTACATGACAGCGGTTCTCAATCTTTTGCTTAATGCGTATCATGTAAACAAAAACTGAAAACTTTAGTACCACCATTATATTTTATATTGATTATTTTTCAATTTTTCAATAGATATATTAAAAAATATAAATTTTGCATTTGCATAACCTATTCGCTATTTAAATTAAAAAAATGTTGGATTAAAAATCGGTTATCATTTTAAATATCAAAATTTAAGTTATAATACTTTGATTTTAAAATTTAGTGTAAAATTTAAGCCGTTCAAAAGAGTATGTCGGGTCTTAATTTCACTTAACTTTAACCATAGTTTAGGATGCGCTTTTAATTTTGTTCTGTATTTATACTTCTGCAAAAAGGGATTTAAAATTTGATAGGATTTAATATATTTTTTCAGGTCAGCCAAAAGTTAACAAGCGTGTTATTTTTGAAGGTTTTAGTTAGAGATCGATCACAGGAAATTTCCATCAACTGTTCTTTTTTCTTCAGGAGATTTTTGAATTTTAATTGTTAAAAATACTTTGTTTCTTTGCGTACCATCTGTTTTTCTCTTGCGTACCATCAGTGGTACTATTACCACCTGTTAAGAATCGCTGCTATATGTCATTTTCGTGTGAGGGTCGGTAAAATGAATAGTAACTCTGTAGACTGTCTGGTAAAATGTATAATGCCTGCTAATTTTCAGGATCATCACCATCGTATGGCAAATGTTATGGACCTGCACGATCGAGATGCACTGGCATGAACGGGATAAAAACCAAATAATCGAATAGACTTTAACCGTGTTAGCAAAGACTGACATATCGAACATTTAACAAAGTATTCGAAGTAGAAAATAACATGATTAATTTGCCTCTATTTCAACACTGTGGAATCATTAGGCTTCCTTTCTAAGCAGTACACGTGAAAAATGTTGAATGCATTCAGCGGGACTCGAGCTCTGGTTCTCTCGAATACGTGTCGAGCATGGTTAAAATTACTCCACGAAGGCATGCGGAAAGGAGGGAGAAATTACTTTATATACTCCCCCTTTTAAAGGGCGACTAGGGATTAAGGGACTCAATCGCCAAACTGTGGTGGTGACGAATTATCGTTTACAACATTTTAGTTTACAACATTTTAGTTAGCGCCTCTGTGAAAAACATTAGGGATATTTAAGAAAGAGACGTGATAAACGAGCAATGACCACGCAGAGACTCGAACCCTGGACCTCTCGAATACGCGTCGAGTATGCTTCCAATTATATCATGCAGAAACAAGGGAGAAAATACCTCATAGTATAATAAAATTTTGTCTTGATTGCATTGAATGTTTTTGTCGTGATGTTTTAATTTTTAAACAAATATGAATAATTCCACGCATATTTGAATTAAAATAGTTTGACATTGATTTCTGAATAACATTCTAAGTATCTATGCGAATTTAAAGATTTTTTTAGCCAAAAAAGTATTTAAGTCTACAATATATTTATATACTTGATGGTTATTATTTCAAAAATATATTTAGATTTCTTCTCACAGTTATCCTGAGAATCAAGAACAGATTTTAATTGTGATGTGATAGTAGTTTAAAATGCATTAAGAGTGTTTAAAAAGAGATTTTATATTTTTTCTCCATTGGTAACGTCTTTCTTTTATTAACAAAAAAAGTTACTGGTCTTGAAAATATTTAGATTAAAAAAAATCCATTCTCTTACTTATTGAATAAATAATAGCCTTTAACAGCTGAAATATTTTCAGAATTTTTTTCCATTAAATTCCAAAAAGAAACAGCAGTTCGTTTTAGAATTCAATAATACCTTTCTACATCTTGCGAATCCTGATGGGAACCATGATTATTCCAGGATTTTGCAAAAAGTTAAAGATTTCGCAGTGAATGTATCAAATAATGAATCTTGATGGCATCTTCACGTGCTGCGATTTCAAGATGTGAAGGAATAAAAAATGTTACCCTTTTGTCAGTTTTTTTCCCATTTTGGACAAAACCTTTAACTTCTGTAGCAAAATTGAGATTTTAAACCAGACATTAAAAACAATAGTAATACAGGGGCTAATCTCTGCTAACTTTAATTTGATACATCATTACAAAATGATTTTCATTTCTTTTGTTATTCTTGAAAGAACTATGAATAAATACTTTACAGAAGAATAAATGTAAAACAGCATAATGTTAAATTATTTCGAGTTCGAACGACAAGTTCTTTGCCTGAAACTAATCATCGTCACACATGAGCCAATTTTCAGCGTGGAATATACAGACAATTCTCGAAAATTTCTTAATATTCATGAATAAGCTAATTAAGGTTATTTAATTAGCTTATTCATTAATTGTTACGTATACATCCCGATGTGTCTAAGTTAGACAGATATCCCTTGATTTTGTATGATGGAAATGATATAAACATGGCGTGAATATCTGTGGTTTATTTTACATTCCTAATTTATGTCAGTGAAACATTCTGCAATGCGGTCAATGTTACCATACCAGATATTCTAATGGAAACTGAAAATTTGCACTCATTTCCTTCTAATTCAATCAATTGCAGAAAATATTTTAATTTAACTTAAATTAGTACTATCGTAATTTTATCACAATTAACGTATTTAAAATATATGTATAAAATGTTTACAGGTTTGGTTTATTAGATTATGGCAAAGCACTCGAGGGCTATCTGCCTTAAGGGAGGGATGCTTTCGTGGAGGGCTTTTTAAGGGAAATTGGCTCGTATACACGTTACACGTGGGGAAAACCACGAAAACGCCCATGCAGCCAGCCCATTCGCGGGATTCGAACCTCGGACCGAACTACCAGTGTTCAGCGACGTTACCGCTCGGCCGCTGGTGGGCCTAAAATGTTTACAGACAATCTTGTAAATGAAAATAAAAATATATCTAAAAAAATAGCTTTTTACAGAAAGAGGCACATTTAGTTGACATTTTACTTTGTCACTTAGATTTGAGTCTGTTTAACTCCTTACACCATAATAACTGTAAGCGAAAAAATAAATATGTTTGCGAGAACATATCTAATAATGCTGAAAATTTAGCGCACTTTTTACACAAAATTTAAAATAAAGCAAAAATTATATTATAATATCTTATATCCTATTTCTGTTATTTTAAGTAACATTTTGTTAAATAACACAAATATAATTTCGATATAATAACACGCTAAACAATTATTAATTTAGAAGTCAAACAGTAAAAATCAGCGTTATATTTTGAAATTTTCTGTGAAAATTTCAAGATATAACGCTGATTTTTATTGTTTATACTCTAATTTAACATCAAGATAGTTTTATTTCTACTGTTTTCAAAATTTGTAACCAGTGTAATCGTACACCTTAAATGATGTTATTATAGAAAGAGATCAACGTTTTTATGACTTTATCCTTTCATTCAGAAAATATTGCTTCTAATTTTACTTGTTACGGAATATCAGATAAAAAATTCGAATATTTGTAGGATTTTTATGTTAACTGACCGGCTATTATGATGCTAATATTTAATTTAACTTCTTCTTTCCGTATTCATTACCAGAATGCAAAATAGCTGTTGTGTATTTAAATCGACGTTTGATATTTTAAAGCTTCTGGCAACCTCACGTTGCAGTGATGTTCTATCGCTAGCTCTTCCCAAATTATCTCTGACTTTAACATCTTGCTAGCCTACGTTTAAAATAAATGCCGTTAATTATGTTAAGTAGTCTGTTGTAAGTGTCCGGCCATCCTTAAAAAAAATTTAAATACAATGGTAAAACTAGAGACAATTATTTGGGACCTATATCACGCTTTATTAGAGTGCTCCAGTGTATTTATTATATATTTGTACGCTGTTTATGTATTTACTACCTGCATACCTGTGCAATGTGTGCATAAGTATTTAGTATCTGTGTAGTATCAGATACTTGCTTTAGATCTAATATCTGTTTAACAAAGTTTAATATTTATAGTAAAATGCCCACATCAGTATGTAGTATATGTGTAGCATGTAGCAGTGCATTTAGTACATGTTTATCTGCGTAATGTCTGCATTAGTATTTATTATCTCTGCCTGTATTCGTATTTAGTATTTGCATTTACTGTGTTTCTGAGCAATACCTGAATTTGTGTTTAGTATGTGTGTCTAATTTCGTATTTAGTATCTTTTTAGTATGTATCAGTACATTTAGTATCTGCGTATTTGCGTAATGTATGCATTAATATTTAGTATCTGTGCATTTGCTTATTGCCCTCATTAGTATTTAGTAGTGGTGTCTGTATTCCTATTTAGTATTTGTGTAGAAATATATAAAATATATAGTTTAATGTTTACAGCATAGTATGTAGCATCATAATAAACTCCCGGCTCATTCCTTCTGGGGCGCCGTGGTGTGTTGTACTAAACAGTAGCAGGATCCGGACAATATTCGATTCGTCTATGTAAGTCACCCGAGTGCCCGGAACCCGCTTTCACTTGTCACCTGTAAGTGAAGTCTTGGAGTGCTTTACCTAGAATTGAATTTAACTTCTTATGTTAAAAGCCCTCAACTAAAAAAAGGAAGGTTCGTCCACCGCGCAATTAATTCCTTCTGATCATTGGAGAGTTAAATAAAAGTGTTGTATTAACCTTTTTATAACCTTCTGAGCGGCCACGGTTTTTGCTGAGAAAGCAGAAATTTCTCAAAACTGCTATGAGAAAAATTGTTTATTTTATTTTAACGTAAAAACTCTTCTGATATTTCATGCTTCTGGTACTTCTGGCTTCGTACTCTTCTGGAATTGTGTACTTTTGATATATTGCCTTAATTTCTTTGACATATTTTAATATGCACACGTTCTTACAGATATCACAAAAAATATTCTATACCGTATATATACGGCCTTGCCGCTTAGAGGGTCAAGACGTGTCATTGCTGAAGATAAAGGCAATAACTCACTTCCAGTTTAGTTGGATCTGCAGGACATTAGCACAAACTTATGCACATAACAGAGTCTTGCATAATTAATTACTTCTTTTTCCTGTTTTCCAAATTTTATCATTGCGAAATATATGTCTAGCACGCAAAGAACGGTGTTGAAAGAGACAGTAATAATAGACACAGGGCTACAAAATTTGGTACACAAATGCATCTGGACAAGAGCCAATGCGTTTTGAAGCGATTTTTTCTCAAAATTCGATATGCATTTTTTTATTTTATGGTATCCTTTTGAATAGTTTCATTCTTTTAGAAATGAGGTTTCGGCAACAGTTTTTCATTCAATTGTATACTGGAGACTTGAAAATCAGCACTGTTGCCGCTTCGAAAAATGAGGACGATAATTCTATGCAGTTTTTAAATTTAATGTTTCTCTTGGATACAGTACGTTTCTTGAGAGAAGGCAACGAGAAGTTGGTTAATTTATTTATTAGGATAGCTAATATTTATTAAGCTTTATATTGCTTATTTAATTATAATTTAGTTATATGTAATAAATTTTTTGAAATTTGTGCGGATTTTTTAGTCCAAAGGGGGCTTTGTGACTGAAAGTTTCGGTTTGCAATTTTTCGTCGAACCACTATATAAACGGCGTATCACTTTTCAACTTGTTGCCACCAAATGTTAGATTCCTGCATTATATTTGAAGAAATTAAATGATGAAGAATCTACATAAATGTATGTATGTTTCTTAAATTGTGATAAAACAACGGTACATACAGCCATCCAGTTTTGAATGACGTAATCCTACTGCGAATATGGGCATCTGAAAGCTCAAATTTGAAATTTGTTTTATTGCCGATTTCATATTTTGTAAAACCTGTAACTCAACGATTTACTCAACGATTTCAAAGCGAGCAATGACAACACACTACAAGGGGGAAAAACCTTTTTATCTCCAGCTGAACTGTGTATCTGAAATTCTAAAGATAAACTCATTTTAAAATTATTTTGCGACATTGCTGTTGAACTGAATTTTATGGTTTAAGTGCAAAGAACTTGATATTTAATAAATAAAGGCAACACACAAAACGTTAAAAAACACCCCTTTGGACGTCAGTTTTTTTTATTATTTTTTTAATTTTATGTGTGTGTGTGTGTGTGTGTGTGTTTGTGTGTGTGTGTAAAGTTGTTCTGCAGAGTACAATTCTGCGCAGTTTTTAAATTTTACGTTTGGTGTTCCCTTCGTTTTCCGGTACAGTTAAAAGCCAGACGAAGGCTGACAGCGTAGCCCCTAATAATGAATGATACAATCAGGATTTCGCAATTGCAACCATAAAATCTAAGAGAAACAAGAAAAGCAGAAAATTCTTAAAAAACTAGCAAATTAGATATTTGTTTTATCTTTATATGAAATAAAATAAAATATGAGCGATGTTCAAATGAAAAGGTATGAAGTGACACTGTAGGTATAAATCAAGGCCTTATTCACACGTAATCTCCATAGGCGTGAGCACAATCATCCCACTGTTTCGCAAGCCGACGGATTCCTGTGGTTATGATAGGAGCCAGTCCTCCACTGTGCCCTTCAGTTCGTCGCCCAAGTTGAAGTGCTTCCCTTTGAGATATTTTTTAATGGACGAAACATATGGAAATCGCAGGACGATACGTCCGGGCTGTAGGTGATATTCCAGCTGCTCCCACTTGAATTTAGCCATTGCACTTTGTGTGACCTTGGCGAAGCGTGGATACGCGTTATCATAGAGAAGAATCACTGCCATCGTGAGCGGCTCCGGCAGTTTGCTCTCTGTGGTCTTGCATAGGCTAGAGAGTTTCTCCCAGTACACGTCACTTTTAAGCTGCATTCACATTAACGCGGTCACGCGTTCTCGCGTAAAGCGTTAACCAATCAGAAGCGAGTTCGGAGGCGGCATTTGCCGGATGGCCAGAGATCGCATGAGTTGACCTAACTTTAACTTTTTGACGCTTGACTTGTCAGTTTCAGACATCTCGTTTCAAATGTTCAGTTTATACCATGGTTTTTAAATGATTGTCCTTTCAAAAATTCTTTTTGATAAAGAAAAAGGTCGAATGGACTAATCCTAATAAAAATTTCAGATAATAATAAAAAATGTATATGCTAATAGAATAAATAGCTTTATAAATTATTTAAAGGAAAATTCTCAAGTTTGTTAGCAGTAATAAATATTAATAGTCAATCGTAAATGATATATGGTTGATAATTTTTCAGAACAATCTAAAGCAATAGATTGTTGTGAGAAAATAGTGATGGATTTCGAAATCCCCGATTTTGAATTTTTCTTAAAATATATTTTCATCAAGTTAAGGTTACTCTTGTTGCCTAGTGGATAAAACGTTGGCTTCTTGAGTTAAAGATTTTGCATTCAAGCGTCGCCAGGAGTGGTGATGTAAAGGAGTTGGCATTTAAAAAAAAAAAAAAAAAATACAGAAAATATTATTGCTAGTTTCAGCCGCCCAAATGCTTCTTCAGTTTCCTGACTGTGAAGCGTGAAAACAACGCCTACCTGCAAGCTGTCTCAGCGCGGAGGTAACATGCTCAATATAAACTTCAGCTTTTACTAGGGACTTGTATTGCGGGATCGGGCCTTACTTTTTTCTACCTTTGACGATGGTCCGAAATACACCATTTTTTTTTAATCTACCGCGACATTATTTTTTTTGGGGGGGGGGAACAAGAAGATTGCATTTATTTTTCATTTCGTTTCATTCATATTTCATATAAACTTAATTTTTGCACGGCATTGTGTGTATTATTCTTTTTTTGACAACGAGCCTTTAGTATAGTTCATAAGAAGAGCTGACTGATTATATTTCGGCTGCACGACACTAGCAAGTCATACTGGTATTAGCATAAAGTTGCTGTTTCATCTAATTAAAAAATTTAATAAGTTCTGAATTTTAAACGAGTGGTGACTAGTAAACCATTTTATTTAAAAATAATTAAGAAAATTGTTATTTATACAGAAAAGGACCTCGCTAGTATGTAGCTAATTTTATGGAATACTTCTATGCACTTTAATGGCTTCATGTTTGTTTCTCTTAACATGCATGACTACTACTTTTAGAAAAGTTTAATCTTGATGATAATTTTTCATTAATTTAAAGAACTTTTGCATGAGCATTATCAAATTTGCTGATTGTGTAATTCAATTTTTAACGCAAAAAAGAAGTATTATATAAAATGCCATTACTTCAATGATTTTTAGATAAAAGTGACCTTATAAAATAAACCTTTAGAAAGTGGCTCTTCCTTAATATTTAATTAATATTTAATTGATGTAATTACTGTTATATTTAAGGTAAAAAATATGCACATAAGAAAGGAACTAAAATATTTTATTAAAAAATCTTCCTTTTGTTCATTACCTTAAAAATAACTGCATTTTTAAGTGTGATATTTAATTTAGTAATGCTGTACATGCTATATATATTCAAACAAGATATAATTTTTTATTTATATCACGGACCAGTGTGAAAGCAGCTTTAATGGTTTTTCCATGCGCGAGGAATTCTATGAGTATAGAGCTTTTGTTGTCGAAAACGATATTGAGCATCTTCCCTGCTGAGAGCACAGCTTTGAATTTTTTAGGGGTAGTCGACGATGCGCGCTGTCCTGCTTTGTCTCTAGCTCGAAGTTATGGAACCAGCTCTCGTCACCGGCGACGATCCCCTCCAAGAAAGCGGAGTCGTCTTGAAAGCTGAACAGGTGTTTCAGTGGTTCCCCATACACATTTCCCTTTGGGGGTCCGCTGAGCATCTTCAGAACCCTTTGCGAGGGCACCTTCCGGTAGCTCACACTGTTCCAACATTGGCCCCACCACCACTGTAAACATTCGCACTGTGACATGCCTATCACTTCTTACCAGGTCGTTCACCTTGTCGATGATCTCGGCCGTAATTATCGTATATGCCTGGCCTGATCTCGGGTCCTTACTCAAAGACTCCCGGCCTTCATGAATACTAGCACTCTATTTTCTCTCTGACTTGTCGGACACACAGTCTTCCCGGTATACGGCTACCATAAGGAGATGAATATTACATTGCTTAACCCCTTCCGGAATCAAACGTCTAATAACCTTCTACTCATCCACATTCGTCGAATTTTGCAATGTGAACGCTATGATGTCCTCACACTTGCTACCGCTTCAATTGGAAGCAACACACAGCTGCCTGCCTTCTCTCCTACGTCACGTGCGGGTGCCAGGCTGGACTCTACACTCGTGTCCCTATTTGTCACATTAGGCTATCTCATAGCGGCATATACATTACAACGAGATTTGTTGTTATGACCTTTCGTACCTTTACATTCGAACACCCTTTATATTTTACTGTGGTTTCAGCAATTCACTTAAACAGTTGCCTATTCCTGGGAATAAATTATTCTATAATATGCGCTTAAAAGTAGAATATGTTTCAAAGAAAACGTCCATATTTAGCTTAAAAGGTAACCTTCCGATTTATCGGAAAAGAACAAATATCGAAAAATCGCACTAACAGCGACTACAAATAATTAAATAAATAAATAATGATAATGATAAATAAAATTAAGAACGGATCACAAAAACTTAATTGAAAAAGAAGTAAAAGAAAAGAGAGACAGAAAATAAAGCAAGCGACTGAATGGAAAAATTTGAACAATTACTAAGTTATAAAGAAATATGTAATCAGATCTTACAAAACTTCAGTTAAACTTCGAGAAATCTGAAATGAAGGCTTAGGTTTAAAAAGAAATTGTTCCTAAATAGCTCAATAAATCTCATACATCCATTTAAACTTCGAATTTGATATAATAATAACTAATGTCGTTCGGCTTGGACTTTAAAGGCTGGTAAAAGTCAATTTCATTTAACTATGATTTCACAGAAAAACTGCCTGCTAATTCCCGAAAACATTCACTGTAGCATCTATTTTTTAAGAGAGCTTCATTTTAAAAGAGAAGTTCATTTTTACATTTGAAGAGGAATAAAAAGAGAAATTCGACGTATAGTCTTTACATAAATAGAAATTCGATGTAATGCCTTTATCTAAATATGCATCATGCAATGGTTTATTGTTTGGAACCTTAAACAAAATTTAAAATCATTACGCTCTTATAAAAGTGTTTTACATTCATTTCAGCTACTAAATAGCACATTTGGTAAACAAAACAAACCAACGAAGCTATTTTAAAATTTTCGTCAGATATTTCTATTTTATGTTTCATACTTAATTAATCGAGACAGACATTGGAAAGGTTCGTCCCGTTTTTAAAGAATTGGTTGTAGATGAGTTAAAAATATTCTTTTCTCTCTATTCCGATTTTTATGAAACAATAGAACTTTATAATCAATGGTTAATTTATATCCATTATTTAGGGAAGGTTCCAGTATTGCAAAACTTTAGCGTTCCTATATAAAGAACAAACCTGTATTTCATCTTTGTCTAGCTGTGTGAAAAATACGGGTAAAATGTTAGACAAAAGCCAAGAGCTTAAAATGGATTTGAATGTTTTTCTATATGTCATATTAGACTTTGTTTAGAGATTAATTTTTTCGTTAGTAAGCAAAATCATGTTCTCCTTACATGAATACGAAACATAAAATAGGCTGCTTTCAAATATTAATTTCCATTTAACATGAAACATAATTAAAGGCAAAATAATTAAATCGCTTGATTAACTGCTTCAATTTATTCAAATTCTAAACATCTGTTTTTTGTGAAGCCATTTTAAGTAGCTGACCGGTTTTTTATGTTCGTATAAGAGTAAGTAATATTTTCAGTTATTATATGTATAAATGATTTTATAAAAAAATGGTCTTATTTATATTATTCTGCATATAAATGTTTAAATTTTGAGGTTTCTTTGCGATATTGACTATGAATAAATAATGCCCACAATAAATTTTTTTTCAGTTTTATAAACTGTGTAGTAAAATACTAAAGTAGACAATCTTTTACGCTTAGAATACAATACATTAGCGCAATCCGTAGTGCTTATATATTTTAAACCGCAAGTAAGATTATATTAAGAATAACGAAATATGTTGGTTATTAATAATTATTAGCAGTAAGTTTAACTATTATTTATATTATTTATTATTGACGTATTTATAAAGATCAGTATTTATATTCTACAAATAAAATTCTCTAGTCTTTCTAATGCACACACAGCTCCTGTCATTCTCAACTTTTCCGCTTATCTAATTTGTTAGTCTGGAATACATTTGATAAATGACATTTAATAGTAATATAATATAGTTTAGAAAAACGGCGAAATGTTTCTCTGTTGATTGAATTTAATCCTTTTTTGGCAGGCAAGTACTATATTATTTACCAAGCAATGTATTATTAATTTATATAAAAATGGCTTTGATTCTTTTCTTGCATTTCCATTTATTAAATCCTAGCAACAAACCACAGCGCTAAAGTAAGAATAAACTATATGATTCAAAATGATGCAAAACAACAATCTTATTTTGGCTTTTCATTTTGTTTCAAACTTTATGAATTTAGTGGACGATCAAATACAAATCACTCTTTTTGAAACCGAAAATATTTTTTGCCTTGATATACAGGTCTTTTTTATCTTACTTTTAATTTTAAGTTAAACAGAGCCTAAATCTAAATTATAAATGATTTCATTTTTACATATATTTTTAATGTCAGCTAAACATAAGTCTGTAATACAAAACATAGGGCATTGAAAACGAAATAAAATTGTAAATTTCGGTTAGAAATTTAAATACGAATGTAATGAACTGCAGGGTGTCTAAAAAAGAAGAAATCTCAAATACAAATTTTGTTTAGATATATTAATACTTTTGTATTTTATAGCATTGTTCTTATCTGATATTTGAGCTGTTTTATATGTGTCGGTTGATTTTTCCAATAAAGGCATACGTAGCAACAAAAGCATAATTCGCATTTGATCTATACTGTCCTTCTTTCTCTTTGCAAAGCCAGGACCTTTCCTGAAAACTAAAGATATAGCGTGTAATGAAAAATATTCTCCTGTTACCAACATTAAAAAAATCTTCTTTACTATTTAAAGCAATCCGTTTTCCTTTAACACTTCAAAAACGCACTTGTCAATTACTTACGAACGAAAGATTTAAGGCTAACGTTTTCAGAAAGTGCAAGAGAAATTATACGTCCTCAAACAAGATTGTTTAGCGTTATAAAGAAAGACTAAAAATTTATGTCTAAATGACATAATAAATGAAGTAATATTATTTTCCGTTATTTCATACTTGAGCAAAATATTTCACTATCTGCAAAATATTCGTCGTGTTGTAATTCTTTCATTTATATTTTTGAAATTTTCGAAAGAATATATAATTTTATCGTCAAAATATAATTAGAATTTTGGAAATGATTAGAGCGTTGGTAAATCTTCTTTTCAATGAAATATGAATCAAACGTTCTTTTATTTGTTATCAAATTGCAATTCTGGAATCAGTATTTCTGGGATTTTCCTATTGTTTCTTCAAAGCCGAATCCAAATACTGTAATACTGCTGAATGCAATATATGTAAATAGTAATTTCTTCGGAATTCCAGCGGCTTTTCTTCCAGATATCTACTTATTTGGTTAAAGGCAGTTGTTATTTAAGTATTTTAAATATCGAATATTATAAAAAATTATAATACTTACGCGATTTAGTACATAAACAGAGGATGCAGTATAAGAAAACGGTTATTTTCGAAAGGACATTTAGACGTGTTTTTATTATACATACTAGGACAGCTGATATTTATAAAAGGCAAATACTAGCTTCACTTTTTTCTAAAGTACTGCCAAAGGGTAAAGTATTTTCTGATTTTCACGATTGTATGCATCTTTTAAAAATTCATGTATTTTAGAGGTCAAAACAATAGGTCAGCTGCAATGCTATACATATACAGGGTATTTCAGAGCAGCGGCTACAAACTTTCATATGAAGTAGAGTACACTTAGACTGAAAATCACATAGTGATCACATAGTATGGAAATCACATAGTAATGCATGGTTGAAAAATAATTCCTGGCTCGGTAGTGACGACACAAAACACAATACAAACAGGGTTACAAAAGCTCTTTATTATGCTTAGTACAGCATAATGCTGGGACCTCTCACGTAACTGCCTTTAATGTACACTGCGAAAAAAAAGGGGTGGGCAATTCTATATCTCCCATTCTACTGGGCCGATTGACAAAATTCAAGTTGCGTTTTTCATGTCTCGAAAGCGCGACTTAGGATATATATTAGATTTATATACAGCACTATTCTAACATAGGTAATTTCACACAAAATTGGACTTTTTCTGAAATGACATACCAATTTTTTTTTTTTTTTTTTTTCCATATTTCAATTATACGACTCAAATTATGCAAGGCTGCCTAGTTTTGTAAAAATCGTACGAGTAGTTTTAAAAAAAAAAATAGCTCTCAAAATTTTAGCTCCTCAATGTTAATTGAATTTTGTAAATATTTATTAATATCTCTTTTTTTATTATTTTTTTTTTAATTCTTTCTTTCACGTTTCGAAATTTAGGTTCATTACAAATAAAATTCACCCATATTTTATGATTTGCAAATACAAATTTAAAATTTGTATTTTTAAATAATTTTTATAAAATTTTCGAAACATTTTTTAAATATAACCTATAAAACATTTTACCATCATCTTAAAGCAGATGTATTTCTAGAGTCCGTGACACTTAGCCAACGGGACACTTAGCCGACATGGACACTTAGCCGACAGGACATTTAGCCGACAAGTACACTTAGCCGACATATCATTTAGCCGATATGGACAGTTAGATTACAGAACACTTAGCCGACAGGACATTTAGCCGACACAAAGAATTCGCCGTCAGGACATTTAGCTACGGCACAGTTAACCGTCAAGACATTTAATCAACGGGACACTAAGCTGACAGTGACGTTTAGCTGACGCGTAACCAATGATTATTTAAATTTATTATCACTTACAAAATTTCTCGACTTCTCCATAAGTTCAATATTTAAGTTATTTTTTTCGCTTATCAGTAAAATTCAGTTTCCGATTCTTGAAGATCTCATATGTGCTTTTAATTATTGTGATAATTTAGGATTGTTTGATATATATGTATCGTGCTGTTTGGCGTATATTGGCCAAATGGAAAAAGTGCTGAAATTTCTCGTCAGGGAATATGAATCAAATTTCGAAAGGAAAAAGAATTTTTTTTAACTAAGTATGGCGGTCACTTAATTACATTTTAATATGGAATCTTCAAAAGTTATCCGTAAAGCTTCTTCATTTAATCAACTTTCACATCATTAATAATTTTTCTTGTTTACGTAATGATATTAATTTTCCAATCTCACTCTTCTAAATGCTTTCAAATGTCTAATATCCTTACGTTTCATTACTAATTTGCTCATCACATCATGTTAAATTCCTTCCCTTCAAAAATCGTTTGCCTCCTCCCACTAATGAAATTTCCTTTCCCTGTCATGAAAAATCTGAATAATGCAATAAAAATTATTGTTATACTTGAATTATACTTTTTTATAGAAACATATGGCGGTGAGGGTTAGTACAGCAAATATATATTTATTTTGTTATTAAAACTAATTAAAAAAAGTGAATTTTTAAGACCAGCAAAGGTATAAATTATTTATGACCTCTATAATTTGCAGTTAATGCCACCATCCTTGGGATAAAAATTCTGTAACATTTTATTGACCACGCCTCTCGCTTAAAATACTTACTTAGGTTAATGTTTATAGCCCTAAACTAGTACATAATGTTTAATTTAGAAGTAAAATATTCTTTAAGTTTTTGTTTTATTCATAACTGAAGCTGCAGAAGGAGGCGGCCACAAACCAAGTAGGGAGGAGCAAAGCGTCAGATCGTGAAATGTCACCGTAATGTGGTGCCATCTATCTATGCTAGATTTAACTAGATCAGTCATGTAAATACATAATATTATGTACTTTGTTTTGAAAGTCGCGATGTGTAATTTTCAATACAATATGTTATATTAATGTTTTTCTTATAAAATATAACTTTTCTCAATATCTGTTAAAAATGTATAAATTTTCATTTCATATTTCATTAATTTTATTTATTTTTTTTTTCTCTTTCATTCCTTCTCTTTCTCGTTTTTGGGTTAGCTACATGGTACTGTGGCCACCTAACGGAAGTAGGTTTGGTTTATGTAATTATGACAAAGCCACACAATAATTAAAAGCACATATGACATCTTTAAGAATCGAAAAATGAGTTTTTTGCTGATAGCTGAAGAAAATGATTTAAATATTGAACTTATGGAGAAGTCTAGAAATTTTGTAATTGATAGTAAATTTGAATAATTATTGGGTACGTGTCAGCTAAACGTCACTGTCGGCTTATTGTCCTGTTGACTAAATGACTTGACATTTAAGTGTTCCGTAGCTAAATGTCCTGACAGCTAGCTCTCTGTGTTGGCTAAATGTCCTGTCGGCTAACTGTCCATGTCGACTAAATGTACTGTCGGCTAATTGTCCGTGTCGGCTTAATGTCCTGTCGGCTAAGTGTCTTGTCGGCTAAATTACCTGTCGGTTAAGTGTCCGTGTCGGCTAAATATCCTGTCGGCTAAGTGTCCGTGTCAGCTAAGTGTCCGTGTAGGTTAAATGTCCTGTCAGCTAAGTGTCCGTGTCGGCAAAGTGTCTTGTCGGCTAACTGGTGTCGGTTAAGTGTCCCATCGACTAAGTGGTTGTCTGCTAAGTGTCCGCGACCGGTATTTCTAAGCATACCTGCAAAAAATTGGACTTTTTATTCAAACTTTTCTAAGATATACATGAATTTACATATTTGCGCGTTTTGAAATTTGGCATCTTTCTTTTTGAGCGATAATAACGCCAAATGTGGTTTATGGATTTTGTTACGGTGAATGGACACAGCTATTTTCAACCTTAAATTTCAAACAAAATTTTTAGGGTGTGCGTGTGTGCGATTATTAAGCCTCGAGGGCTATCTGCCTAAGGGAAGGGATGCCTTCGTGGAGGACCTTCTAAGGGAAACTGGTTCTTATACACGTTACACATGGGGAAAACCACGAAAACGCCCATGCAGCAGCCCGTTCGCGAGATTCGAACCTTGGACCGAACTACCAGTGTTCAGCGACTTTACCGCTTGGCCTCTGGTGGGGCAAAATTTTTAGGAAGAGTTAATTATATGAGTGTTTCCCAGTCAATGATGCATAATAAATATTTATTAATACCATGTTAAAAGCTACTTTTTTTTTTAAATTATAGATGATATTACTCAAATTTTTAACTTATTTTTAATTTCTTTCTTTCTCCTTTTTTTTTAATATTAGTAATAGTAAATTTTTACCTTCGCCGTGTTATCTTCTGTTATTTTACTTTAACTTCATTTAAACTGAATTGTCTAAAGCTGAGAATGTTCGTTTGATGTTTATTTCACAATGCTTTTAAGTAAACTGGGCGTTGACAGTTTGGGTCATATCCCAGCTTTAAAAATTTATATATAAGTATAAATTTTTACATTAAACCTCTTCGAAAGAATGCTTTAAGTAGCTAATTTTCTCTTGTGTTGTAGATTATATAAAAACATGTGCTTTAATATAGAAATTATTAGGCTTAAAAACTCTAAATAATACGAGTTAGATTGTTTGCACCCGATATAAGAATCGCGTCTCTCAGTGGTACAGGATAAGCGTTGCTGGCGTGTTTTATTTCTTTCTTATTTAACAAAAATCTTTAAATTTAAGTATTTATCCTTTGGACTTTGCTTTATTTATCGTTAAAATGTCTAGAAAATAAATAGCTGTCTTCAGCTGAAACGCATTTGAGGCAACCGATTAAAAAAAAAAAAAAAAAAAAATTACAAAAATTTCTACGTCGCGAATTTTATGGAAGTGTAACAATCGAAAAATCTTAATTTTCGTGTATCAGCACTGAAAACAATGTAGAAGAAAAGAAGTAAATTAAGGGGGAAAAAGCAAAAATTTAAAGGAGAATCTCTATTTTAGTAAAGTTAGGTGTTCAAAGAGAAAACACTTGGGCGTGTACACCAGCAAATAACAGCAATTGAGTTTATGCTAACGAAAAAGACCAAAACGGTATCATTGCAGATTAAAGAGCGACAGGTTTTCGATTGTATGTTTGTATAAATTTAAATTACGTCATAGAACATCATATCATATTAGCGTAAATGAAGCATCGTATAATTTTTCAGTCGAATTATTTGAAGATTCAGGAGTTATGTATGTGGATGTCACCTAAAGAAGTTTTTCCTTTTGATGAAACCAGTCTTTCCTTTGATCTCATGCCTTCAAAATGCTTAGCCTCTAAAAACCTATAAAGATTTATTAATTTACGGCAAAGCAGGGCTATCTGCCTAAAATGAAGTATGCCTTCATGAAGAGCTTTCTCAAGAAAACCAGCTGAAATACACGTTACACAGGAAAAAACCCACGAAAACGCCCATCCAACCAACCCGTTTGCCCGAATTCGAACCTCGGGGCGAACTACCACTCTTCAGCAACTTTACCGCTCGGCAGTTTGTGGGCCTTTATGAAATGGAAGGCGATAGCTTTATTTAAAATTAATGTCAGAAATACCAAGTTGTTTCGAGAAGTTGGATGCTTTTTAATATACTTGCAGAATGCCTGAGAAAAAGAGAAGAAAAAATAAATTTTACATAAAATTTAGTATTTGTATTCCTTTTAATTTAAAACATTTTAATCTTATGATATTTGATTCTTGGGATTTCAAAAATAAAATATTTGGCTAAAATATGAATAACATTTTAAGAAACCAAATGTAGGATGTTAAAATTGTGCAAAGCAATGGCCACAATGATAAAACTGTTTAAAGCAGTGTATCCAAGTCATCGTAAGTTAAAATGTCGGTTATACATCTCTTTTATTTATACTATATTTTTTCTGAATGGAACATTGAAAGGCGTGTTAACTGTGATTTACTGTATTTTCACTTTTACTATATGCAGTTTTCAAATGTATCGTAGTCTGGGTCACAAATTATTCTTTCGAAAGAAACGCAAGTCAAATAAATAAAATCAAGTTCTGGAAAATTTATATTAATATATTTAAAATGCTCAGTTCGATTGAATAAATATAAAATTTTCAAATAATTATCTGAAGAGAGAATGCAGTACAAATAATTAGAATAAAAGGTCTAAAATTAAAAAAATTACCTAAAATAGTAACTATGACTAAAAATATAGTATAAAGAACACTATTTGGAAAAAATAATAATAAACGATGCACCTTTGATTAAAACTACGCAGTCCGAATGAGTAAATAGAAATTTTTAAAACAGTGATTTGAAAGAGTCCATGCAACTTATATAATTAAAATGAAATTGGAAAAAGAAATATTACTTAAAATAATAACAATTATAATTAAATATATAATATAAAGACCATTATCTGAAAAAAGGGAACGATTGTGTCTTTTTTTCCTCTCACGCACGATGTAGAAAGACAAAGGAAAATAGGTTGCCATATATTAAGAAGTTCACCAAGAGAACTAGAGAACTATTCTTGGTGACAACTGAAAAAAAAGGGCCAACATAAATTGTTGAATTTCTCCGTAAATTTCGCTCTAAAATTTACAAAATTTAGTATCTAGGGTTTATTTGAGTCGTAGAATCGAAATATGACCCCATGCCATTAGAGTGACCGTCATGCCTCACAGGCACTATATTATATATACAAACAATCCATGCCTTCTCCGGTATTCTTACCCAGGCCCTTCGGCATGGCTCTCAGCGATTCATCATACTGTAAAGTATTCATATACAGCAAAACATTATTGTTTCTAATATGGGAATTTTTATTCGGCTTTGGCTGCTATCTAAGATATAAATCTCAAAGTAACTTAATTTTCCATTTTCGAATGCTAAATTTTCCTTTCTGAAATTTGGCTTTCTGTACAGATCACACTCTATATACTTCAGCTTTAAAGTAATAATCTATATAGAAGTATTCAGGTAGAAATTTAATCTCTTAATGCAATGTAATCAGAGTTATTCCGCATAATATATTTTACAGTAATCAGCGTAATTATAAAGAACTAACAATGGATAGCAGAAACACGTATGTTAAATTCAGATTACCCGTTTAGGATATCCCTTATGCGTATTCGGGCATATATTAGAAATTAGGGGGGCTATTACTTGATCCGCACTAATTACTGCACGACATACAAACTAAAGGGTAAAGAATAACCAAATTACTATCATTCTCTTTAACAGCCTTAACACATTTCTTCCAATCTTTTCTACCTTATTGCTTCATTCGCACATATCATATGATAGAATTAAAGATCTCTCTGAGAAAGATAGAAGTATCTCAAAGCCCATTTAATTACTGTTCAGAACTCTTCGTCACGCGGATTTACTGTTTGCTGTAAACTACAGGATTTTCATCCTTCACCTTGTTGTGCAGATTTCCCTCAGGAAAATCTTCACAACTACGTCATTGTCATGCAACAGATGTTCGAAATTTGTGTGCATCTATACAACAAGATAGGGCTCTCTCCTAGACGTTAATAACTATAATAACTGAAGTGGATATATAGAAAGTAGGTGGCTTCTGTTTGGAACGTATTTTATGAATGTTCTTGGTACAGTTGTTCGTGTGGTTTCACATGACGAGACACGGCTCTCTTCTTGCAGCTTAGTACTATGGCTTATCATTTACATTATATATGTGGAATTAAGTTTTTTTCCAATCGCAATCATCATTTGAGTGTTGTCCATCAGTGAGTCTGAAGAGATTGGGTCTGGTACTTGTCCTAGCGGCAGTAAGACGGAATTTAAGAGCAACTGTACATAACATAAATCTAACGACTTTTAAAAAAGCACGAAAATAGCCACTTGATTATGGAAGCATTATACTAACATTATAACGTATTTTCTCCCTCCTTTCCTTATGCCTTCGTATTGTAACTGGAAGAATACGCGACAAAAATTCGGGAGGTCCTAGAAAGGGCATTCACAATTTTCACGTTTGCAGCAACAAAGAAAAAGTAATGACGCTACAATAGGCCCCCAATTTAAAGTGTGGTGGCCGGTAATTCATCACCATCAGGATTTGGCGATCAGGTCCCGTAATCCCTATTCGCCCTTTAAAAAGGAGGGTTTCATATGGTACTTTCTCTTACCTTTTCAAATGCCTTCGTATTTTAATTGGAAACATACCCGAGGCCTATTCGAGAGGTTCAAGATTCGAGTCCTGGCGAGGCCACTACTAATTTCTCACTCCTTCAAAAAAAAAAAAAAAAAAAAAAAAAACACTGATGGCTCTACAACATATTGCTACAAGGATTACATCAATTACATTTTTATATGTGTTCATCCAAACAGCATGGGGGTAATTATTATCTTTCCCTCTTGGTAGTGAGTAAAATGATGATTTTGATATTTAAAGATTTGCTCTAAAGATTTAAAAGGAAGACAATACTATGTAATTGAAAGATTTATCCTAAGTTTATAACAGTTATTTTTAAGTAAAAGCTCCTTTCCTATCTCTCCTAATTTCAGATTACAATTTCCTTACCAGAATGTGATTTTAGAACCACGTTTAATGCAAATGCGAAGGAGTAATGTTTAATTAGAATTTACAGATGACAGGAACACCTGCTGTATAAAAAAGGTAAGCAGATATATGTTCCCATGCCCTCCAGTATTTTTAACCGGCAGCTTCCGAGGCCCAGGAGGCATACCTCGGGAAATGCTTTTGTGTCTCTGTGAAGTCGCATGAATAAGCTGAGACCTGGATGATATGCTACATGAATGAGTTAGCTAGAGGAATATATAAGCTTTAGCTGTTAGAATGCACTGGCGATGCCCTTAGGCTCATGTGGCCATAATTCTCACATACATCAAATACTACTACTACTATTAAGAATAATAATAGTAATAATTCTTAAATATATCAGTACTTGCAATACTATATTAAATATGATCCGTCAGTTCGATACATTGGATACATGATTCAGTTATATGGATACATTGGTTATATACTTGAGAGCTTGATTACAGTAAGACACTTGACTACATTAAAACTGTTAACATTCCTTATTTGATAATTTGCTTTATTTGAGAAAATACATGCTTTGATATAACAGATACACGATTATGTCATATGAGTGCTGTTTATACACTTGAATACTAGTTATATTCTTGAATATTTGATTGCAATAGAGACACTTGGTTAGTTGATTGCATATCATATATACATTCATTACATTAGTACGGTTGTTAATACTTATATATACAAATGTACAGTAATTCTTTGGTACATAACGTACCTGTGTATCATATTTTACACTGAATACATTAAATCATATAGCTTGAATACGTATATATGTTATTGCTTGAATACTTAATTAATTGCCTATTTTATTACTAATGAAATTCTGGTACTAATGGCACTCATTAGCACTGTTGTTGGTGGTGGAGAATATCATACATTTGCTCGTACAGACATTATAGTAGCGTTTTAGGAAGAAAATTAACATATATTTTATTTAGTTCGTGGACACAATATCCAGTCCTGATGACATTAGCAGTTTAATGATGTTGTAGATTCTCTGCTATAGGGCTGGAATTCTCAATGTGCCGTCTGAATGGATTGATGTTGGTGAAAGGCATTTTGGTATGGAACTTTTCGGTTAGTGGACATTCTGTGACGTAGTAGTCAGGGCTTCCTTGTGCTCCGTAAATGCAAAGGTCCGTGTTCGTGATGCCTCGAGTGAAGAAATACTCAGGAAATTGTCCATGTCCACTGATATATTGTCGAAGTTACACTGACTTCGAGAGAGAGAATCAGAGTTTCTGACTAGCACGCGTTTGCCTTTTAGCCGCGTCTCTCTAAGCTGTTACTACGCTCAGCCATATTAAGGGCCCTTAAGAGCTTCGCTAGCTAATTCGATATTTACGGACCAACTTGTGTTAACTGTGTTATCTTCGGCTAAATCTCTTTAGTTAGTCATTAGTTAAGTTCTCATTTCTTATATTTTTTAGTTTAAGCCAAGTGGAGGCTTTGTTGTACGTCCTGAGAAAGGAACCGACAGTACACCTTTAGTTTGAACAATAAAGGGTGATTTACCCTTCTTGAGTTTCACGTTCCTCTTTCTGGACTTAAACGCTTATTAGCGTATCAGTTCACTAGGTTCCTCCACAATTAGTTAATAGTTGAAAAGGAGGGACACTACATAGTTTCAACAACATTCAGAAAACATGAGCTGCGTCAGAATCTCTTTGACTGCCAGGAGTTATAAGATATTTTATCCATCCTTTCTACATGCATTCGTGCTATAGCGATAGCACATCTGCGTCTATTAGAAAGATCCAGGTTCGAGTTTCAGCCAAGACATTGCTCATTTTTTACTTCTCCTACTTAGAAAAGCTAATGACTACAGTGGCGCTCGAACTAAAATGTGGTGGACAATAATTCGTCACCACCAGGCTTTGGCAAATGGGTCTCCTCGTCCCCAGTCGTCTTAAGGGTGAGTATGTAAGGTGTTTTTTTTCTCCTTCCATCATGCCTACGCTGTATATCGGTAACCTACTCGTCTCGTATTTGAGAAGACCAGGTTCAAGCCCCGGTGAGGACATTTCTCATTTTTCACGTCTCTAGCATAATAAACTAATGACTCTAATATGAGCATTGTCAGGTCAAGATGTTGAAAATATTTAATTACTTCTTTGTGAATTTCGTGATAATATTTACTCAGCAGTTGAATCCAATCTACATTGAAAATAGATAGACATAAATTTCAATACGCGTGATGTCATTTACAAGAAATCCCATTCAAAGGAGAATGTCACTTTGTGTATCCAGATATGTCACTAATATGTCACCTTATGTATCCTAAACTGCTACATGGGAAATCGATGGAGTCATAAATGTTTGACAAAAAGGAGGAACAGGATAGTTGCAGGAAATGTATAGATGATGTTAACAGGAATAGAGCGAAAATGTAAATACATTATTAAAATTTCAGCTTTCTCGGACTCCTCCTTAACCAAAATTATATTAATTATTTTATCATTGAACATAACCTTAATCTCTTATTTAAGAAACAATTGGAAAATTCAGTTTCTTTATGTTTATTATATCCTGAATTTTTGAAAAAAACATAACCTTTAGCAGATTTTCCAAAACTATACTTAAGGATTCGTGAAAATTTTGTATTAGTTTTGTGTAATTTTGTACTAGAGTTGTGTAATTTTGTATTAGTTTTGCACTTATAAAATGACTCGTATTTGCAAGGCAAGCCATAAAAATTCAAGAACACAACAGATGGCAATGATCTTAGGAAACGTTTGTGTATTTCCACGGCTTTCGCCAACTCGGGGTCTAACTCAGCTAGATGAAAATAACTTAGCTGAAAAGATGGAAAAATTACTAAAAATGTGGTTAACTATAATGTTTAGAATATTGCTCCTTCCTCCTGATGAATCTGTTTTCTAATTTCTGATGAAAATGAGTGATGAAGCAAACCACATGTTTTTTTATTATTTATTTATTTATTTGTTTATTTATTATGTTTCAATAATGTTTTTCTCAGAAACCAATGTTTCATTTACTTTTCCTAATGTCCAAAACGTTAACACTCAGTCTCGCGTAATTCGCTGCATGTTAATCATTGGGCTTTTGAAAATTATGAGAAAATTTCTGTCAATTACGCTGTGTTTTTATTTACTCGGGACATGTTATTAAGATTTTGCTAGAATTCCCGACTGATGCGTAGTCAAGTTATCTAATTTATTTAGTGCTTGCAAAATTAAATAGTTATTTGGGGAAAGCAAACCTTGATTCGGATTTCGAAATGTTCCTGATAATATTAGCTAATCAGTCATCTATGCAGGGAATGATATTATATAACGCCTAACATTTGTATATCCTAGATTTCTTTTATGTAATTTACGTAATATATCTCTTTAATTTCACTTACTACTGAAGAATGATTTAAGGAAGATGTAGCTAATATTTCCTACCATGCCGGACGAGAATATTCGCTCTTTTTGTTCTATGTTTCGAGTGCATTACATATATAAATGCTACTCGCATCATTTCAAAAGTTAGAAAATATTTCTGTATTGTAAACATTAGATATCTGCTATAACATCCCGCATAGTTCCCGTTTAATTGCCTAGCTATACAAAATCCTACTAGAAGCGTAACGAAACCTCAAAACAAACTCTCAATAATTTCAATAACTGAATTCCTAGAATCAATAAGCGCAGATACTGAGAACCAACTGCTCGGTACGTTCACCAGAGGGCGCCTATCTGTCTAAACCTGAACTCTACCTGAGACCGAGGAATTCGGGATCACTCGGTTCCGGGAGTCCTTGTCCGTTCGCAGGACGGCAGATTGGAAAAGTGAAAAGTTGTTCGGATTTAAGTTCTTCTAGGAGTGCAGCGGCGGCTTCTTTCATTTATAGTTTCCACGGTGGCTCGTCTTCGTGTTTGGGAAGTTATTTGTAATGAGGATGTGCTACTTTCTGTGTGAGAAAAAAATGCATCGAATGGTTCTCGTGTGGATGAAGATGCTGGGAATTTTTTTCTTCTCTCTAAACTGGTTTCTGACAACCACGTGCGCTGGGAAATCCTTCGGTGGGATCGAGAGAGGTATGAAAAACCTTTTCTCTTTCCTCCTCAGGGAAGTTTCTTCTAAATAATTATGTTTTGCGCAAAAAAATACATTTGTCACTTCCGTGTGCGGAGTTTCGTCAGTGACGCTTGGAGCGCGTCGAAATTATTTCCTTTGTGAAGGAACTATTACAAAGACATTTACCGTAAAGTCCAACATAATTTTTTCACATCCGCAGCTCAGGAATTACAAAATATTACGCATTTAATTACATATAAAATAAAACAAAATGTTATTCAAAGCGAATCAGTGATATTATCATTTTGGTAATAGTGAAAACAGATTTATAATTAAACAACAAATATCTAGTATATCAATGCAAGTCACTGGATTTAAAACACGTATAAAACATGTTTAATAATTACATGAGGTAAATTTCCTGTAGACGTAGATTAATTAGTATGTACGTGTATCTGAAGTATTAAGAAACAAGTCTAACTACTATATTAAATCGGAAATGATTTTTTAACAAAATAAACATCATCTGAGAGGTACTCCTGCAAGGCTACGTACCTAAACGCTTCATGAACGGCATCTACTTCAAACCGCTTTCTGGTTACAGAGTTCTTATAGAATTCACGGCACATGAAAGAAATAAAATTACGAATTAAATAATGTGCAATTTCCGCAGAAATTAATTTGTATTGAAACATCACATATGTTCACTTGCAACAAAATATAAATAAATTTTGAGATTGAAAATACCATAAAATTAATTTTCTGTATAAAATGGTTTCCCGTCTAAAGTTTATGATTCATCGATTAATAACAAGTAATCGTAATACGATCTTAATAAGAAAATATATGAAAGATATTATGATTACATAAAAATACTTGTAAAAAGAATAAAATTCTATTTAAATATGTAAAATTTAATAGATCCTTTGTTAATGCAGCAAGCCATAAAATGATAAATTTTTAAGAAATCACAACACATAATTTACAATTTTTCGTCTTTCAAACTGCGGTTTTGAAATGTGCAGCTTGTATGTGAAATTGTATGAATGCGAATATAAAATCATATATTCACGCTAAAAGCATAAATGTATATTCTTTTTTAAATCTTATTGCATATAAGCGTAACCTGTTTTACTCTTACATTTAAAAAGTACTAGAATATTTTTATATAACTGGAAGCTATAATGATTATAATGTATGAGTTATAATAATGCAGCTATAATAATTATAATGTTAACTAAATTTATGATTTTAATTTCGGATATTTGAATAAAAATACTCATAAATTAACGTAATTCCTAAGAATTTTGGGATTAGATTTTCTAGGTAAAATATAAAATGAAATGAAATTGTATAGTTAATTTTATGAATCGTTTTTACTTCACAATTCAAGTTTAATGAAAAATGTCTGTCCTTCTTCATAGAGTTATTACATTGGAATGTATGACATAATTTGAGCAGAAGGATGTTAATTACTCATTCATTTCTTTAAATACAATAATTTGGTCTTTTTATGAAGGTAAAAGTATAAGAAATAAACAAATAAAGTAGACTTTTCGTGCAAATAGATAATATTTTACAAAATGTCGGATAAAGTATTTGAATGACCCTTAGCGATCGATCTAACTTTTGGTTTAATTCTAAGCTTCCTATTACTTTAGAGAAGTATTAAACTAGGATTCTTTCAATAAAGCAGGCAAGTCATCCACAGAAATACTTGTTTTTGTATGTATTTCTGTTTGAAGCTTAATGAAGAGAGACGGAGGAAATGATTTAGAAATATATATTGCTTAATGAAATTTCATGACCTCCATTTTACAGATAGATTAATAATATTATTTTTTCGGAAGGTGTCAAATAAGGTATTATAATAGCCCAATATCGACTACGTTTAACCTGTGGATTACCAATATACCACGGCATTATCATCGAATGTTTTTAGGTGGCTGCGAGAAAAAATGAATTTGTTATACAACTTCTGCTAACGATAGTCCCAAAGGAACTTTAATTTTGGATTTGTATATTTTTGATCATTTAATATTGGCCAAAATACAGTGGTACTTTGTGTTATCATTCCTAGCTTTCATGACAATTTTTCTTAGTTTTTGGGTAAAAAGAGTGCTTTTCTTCTTTGATATTAAATTAGCAGCTTCTGCTTTATTTCAGATAAAGTTTCTTGTTACAGAAATAGTCTTTCACGAATTTAAGAGAAATTTCCTTGATTAGAAATATAAAAAATATCACGCAATTTTATGTTTTCACCTGAAGAATTTGCAACTAATTAAAAAAAACACTTTTATTTCATGCTTTTAATCCTTTATCTGATACCTTTTATGTCATACATATTTATTTCCTACAGGAACAAAATCAAAGAAAATATAAATTTTTGCTTTTTTTGTCATTTTAGTTCATAATTTGCCAACAAGATGAATTGTTAGTAAACAAAAGTATATTTTCACTTTTTATATGATTGGAAAAATGAATGAAATAATTAGTTGTATTCTTAATTAACGAATAAATACATACATTTTGAAAAACATTAAGCATGTGTGCGTGTATTAGCTCCATCTCTCTGTATATATGTATATATATATATATACTATATGTATATATATATATATATATACATATAGAGAGAAGAAATTAGAAAACTTTAATATTACTTTAAATTAGTGTTACATAAATTATTCCCCGCTTTAATGTATTCTGAATTCGCAAAATGATGAGCATTATTTATATAATATTTATAATTTATTCGAGAACACATAGATCGAAATAGTATTTTTTGACTGCTTAGTATAATGTAGATGAATATGGCATTATTTCTTCGCAATTTTCGTAGAATGCATAATAAAACGTTATGCAAATAAAGTATGCATAATAAATGCTTGCCTTTCCCCAGGTTAACGTGTTTAGAAATTGAAATCTAGGCTTCTTGAGTGATTCAGCGACACATTTAAATAGTAAGATATGGTGTTTTTAATGGAAACAGCGGTACTTTATAAAAAGGAAGCACTTTCTAACTATAATTTTGAATTTCAAGCAATGTTATTCAAAATGCGGTTCTTTTTATGCATCATGATCTGTCGTACATGTCATACATGAAGCAAATCTGCCTAGAAACATATTTCCCTTATTTTCAGTGCGAATTTGCAAGTTATGTAAAATCGTATCTTGATTTAAATCAAAAAGTTTGCGTTTAACTAGAACGTTAAATAACTCCCTGGTCCCGGTTTTAATGGTTAATAACTACTCGTAGTCAGTAATGAAGTAAATTTCTCCAATTGTCGGAAACACATGCGTATAATATACTGAAGTACGATACACCTACCAAATGAATTAAATTAAGCATTTTGTATTATTAAATTAGATTATGAGCAATATTAAATTAGTCAAAAAATAAATTTAGCCAGATTATTCGTAAATTTCAAAGAGTTAATTATTAACAGCTCTTAACAATTGGAATGTACGCGTACATTCCAGTTCACCGCCTTATCACTTTGACCACTTTCACAATAATTAGTCCATAAATACGCGAAAAATTTATTGGATGTAATAAAATATAATTAGTTGTAATTTTTGGTACATTTTTCATGAAATTTTATTAATTAATAGATTGTAATTCAAAATGTGAACATTGTTTTTATATTAACATAAATAACATCGTTGTCATGAAATACCTTCTTTACCTCTCGAGAAATTTTAATGGTGTGTTAAAATTAAATACTTGAATTTATTCAAGGAAAAGTTTTACACATGACATTACATTTATGATTAATTATATCTGATGACTATATGATGAATTACATAATTTTTAAATAAGTATTTTTTTTATTTTATGACAAGACATAATAGAGTGTATTACTGATAATGTTCATATAAAAACTTAATTCTGGTTATTACAAATACAGATTAAATGCGATTTAAGTGTCCGTTTTCTTAGAAATACTGGAGTAAATGAAACTGTATTCAGTGTTAAATGTAGTTTAATTATCTAATGCTAGATCATTTGGAAGTCACAAAATTGTGAAACTATGAAATAGAGCACTAAGTAATAGCTTATTCATCTAAACAGCTATTACCTATTAATATTATAAATAGAATTCAAAATATAAGGTTCGGTAATATATCTTCAGTTGCGTTCTTTTTATTTACGAAATATGTAAGTTTTTTCGATGATAGCTTAATATGTATGAACGAAAGCCGTTCAAATCAAGAGAAACTAATTATATATAAAAATATTAAATCATTTCCAGTTCTTTCAGCCACATTCATAGCTAGAAAAAAAAATACATTAACACCTTTCCTTAAAGTTCGGATTTCGCTTACTGTGGCCATGAATTCGGAGATTTCTCTTCCCTCACGTATCATGCAAATTGAATTGTTTTACTCAAAAATGATTCTGAAGAAGAGACTTCCTTTCCCCCATAAAGGAAGTTCAAGCATTTTTTTTTTCCTGAAATGATTTACGAAGTTTATGTAGAGAAAAGCATACACGTTCTGATTCACATTTTTCATTTTTGCTTTATTTTACAGTCAGTGATCGTTATGAGATTGATCATAATCAGATTTCGGTCAAAAGGAGTGATGCAGAATTTCCAAAAATGAATAAATCATATTAAATACACTTTCGTTAAGGTAACCCCTTGTTATAATGTGATTTTTAGCAACAAAGAATCGTTACTATGAGCTAAAATTGTGTCTCCTGATTTAAAAAAAAAAAAAAAAAAAAAAAAAACTAATGACTCTACAATGACGCTCCCAGTCGCCTTTTAATAAGGGGAAGTATATAATAAAATATATTAAAATATATAAATATATAATATATAAATACATTAAAAAGCCGCGAGTATATATTTGCATCCTCCTTCCGGCATGCTTTCGTGGTGTAGCAGTAGTAAACTCAGCGCATATTTGAGAAGTACAGGTTCGGATCCTGGGGAGGGCATTGTTGTTATTAACTTCTCCTCTTCGAATCTTCGGAAAAAAAAAAAAAAAAAAAAAAAAAAAAAAAAAAAAAAAACATATGACACTACAATATTATTCTCAGACATGTAAATTAAATTAAATGAAAAATCAATGTTCTTCAATCAGGAGATTATAGATAATATATATCGTCGGACTGCAATTAAACTAGTGTTAAAATTAATATTAAACTTTTAGAAAGTAATACATTATATTATTATTACGTTATTAATGATCGGTTATTTACATAAAATAATTATTTTTAAAAGTGCTAAATTGTGAGCTTCATTTTTTTTATTTTATTCATTGAGTTATGTAGTAGAAACAGACAAAATTCAAAATAATGTATGAATAAATAAAAATGTAAGTTAAATAATAAATACGCACGATCATAACAGCCTTTTAAGCATGTTTATGTAAATTTAATCACATCATGTACTGTGTTACCTGTATGTTTTTTAACTAAGATGTCTGTCCGTTATAGAAGATTATGATTTTAAAACATTTCTAATAATTTCAGAAAGTACATTTTCAGTATAATTGAACCTCATCGACTACTACCTTCCGATTTTCAGGTAAACCATATTTTGAACTTTTAGGTGACTAGAGCTTGTACCGTGAACAGATTATTAAAAAACACACCTTGAAGTTTAAGGAATTAGCTTTTTTTTTCCTTTTGCATGGAAATTCACACCAGAGACGTCTTATTTACATATCAGTTTTGATAACATCCTAATGGATATCCAAAATCGGTGTACATCGAAGTATCTTTTAAGTAACTTTTATCTGTGGCCATGCGTGCATGTAATGAGGCGCTGCTTTTTATTAAATTCCTAAATTCCAGAGAGCTTCAAAAATAATAAGTAAAACAAAGGCAAAATTTTTAATATATGTGTTGTTAAGCAGTAAAACATCCGTAACTGCACATAATACCTACCATATTCCATACAAACCAGCATTTTAATCCTGCACTGTATATAATACTAGACTTTCATACAACGGCAACAGCGTGCACCGTATTTATTTAGGTACTATGTTATGGAATTTTCCCATTTTTCAGCGTATTCCCATTTCAAGTCCATCAATGAACGAGTGGATATGGATGGCCTGATATGCCCAACCATGGTAGAGTTCTGTTTCGGTTCAGAACGCAGTGCACTTGTGCTTTATTTATTTTTCCTATGTAATATTAAAAAGAGCCAGTTTAGTCTGATATTTCCTACACGGAATATTCCTTTCCCTTATGCAGGCAATCCATCTTAAGATTCTTTGCTATGTGCTTTCCCTGTTTCATGTATTCATATCTATACAATCTATAGGTGAAAATGTCTAATGAAATCGGAGCTTCCTTTATCACTTACGCACATAGGCTAATTTACTTCTATCATTAGATTTTTTTCAAAATAATGTACAAAATACAACTTAGAATCATTTCAGATTGTGTAATATTTATTCAAAACTCTCTATGACTGATAATTTTATACGAAAATTTCAACAAGAATTTAAAACATTACAAAACTGCCCATGATGGGATAAGTAGCGACTGACAGTATGGCTATCAGTTTAAGTGACGAGCTGAAAGAAGTGCCAAGCGGGAAGTTTTCTTTGATGTGAGCGTCTGACGAGTTTTAACAAATATTTTAATTGAGAAACAACCCTGACCAGAAATAATATTAGCATGTAAGCAACTTTCGCATTTATTAAAATGTTTAATTCCCATTTTACAATTCAATCATTGCAGAATGTAGCTAAATATATTTCTCTTAGAGATTTATTATTGAACATATAACTGAACACTGAAATATTTATATATCGTTTCAAAT
The DNA here is from genome assembly GCF_044657685.1 of Stegodyphus dumicola. Classification (NCBI taxonomy): domain Eukaryota; kingdom Metazoa; phylum Arthropoda; class Arachnida; order Araneae; family Eresidae; genus Stegodyphus; species Stegodyphus dumicola. The sequence goes on along the minus strand of NC_140777.1, from coordinate 36,174,599 downwards.
ATTTATATTGTTCGAAAACATAGGCTGAAAATTTATTAAATTTCATCATATTAATGTCTAATTTCTCCTTTTTTTACGATTTTTTATCTATTTCCATAGCTTTGAACATAAATATTGTGCAATTGCTACTTTGATCTGTATAGTAAGTAGCTCTGCTAGCTATTCTATTGCGCGGCCTGGGTTCGAATCTCGGAGAAGACTTTCATGCTGTTAAGAGAATGTAAGTGCATCATGGAAGCACTTAAATTACTGGTGACCTGAAAGGTCTGTCGAGAGAATTGGTCGCCCGGAAAGGGGTAAAGGAGACCTTCGAATCAGTTCCTTGAGATGTTCTACCTCAAAACTGGGCTGTCGTTACCTGTTGTCGCGAAGCTCCCCTATAATGCATTTCCTATGCGATAGGGCAGCTAAATGACCGATGGTTACTGGCCATTATAGATGAATGCATTAATTCGCAAGGATCCGGCTACTTGGAACAACGCCAACAATATATTTTGTAGCTTCATAAATAAGGAAAGCGAACTCTTTCTGTGTGACTGAAAACTGAGTGACTATGGCTACAGAAAAAAGAAGTACAAATATGTATTTCAACATATAGTAGATTATGATGTTATTTTCTCTTATTATATTTTAATAATATGACACATGTAGCATATTAAACATTTCTGTCTTACTAAAGCGAAAGTAAAATGATTCTAGATTTGCAGTATCTAGATCCATCATTGAAATACATTCAGTGTAACGTTTAATTTAACGTCACATAGTCTCATATTAGTTTCTTTTCTTATCCAATTAGATTTAGCCTGAATATGCTTCGTTTAAAAATGTTTTCTCAAGAATAAAGCTGCTTATTTTAGAAATCGAAAATTGCTTTTTTGGATATAAGAAATCTAATAACAAATAAATCAATTTAATAAGTTCCCTGTTACGCAAAACTTACATTTAGCAAAACAAAAATCATAACATAAAATTTATCCATTTCTTCACATAGCTGATGAAATTTTTGTGGCCTTATTTTTCTTTTAATCTCTTTAACTCGCTTATGGAATAAAATTGATTTAAATAAGAATTCAAGTAGCGAAAACATTCTCAATCAATTGGAAGATAATCTACTTAACTTTCATGCATTTTATAAAATAAAACGAATCTCACTGAAGAAAAAACTAAAGTCCATTGATCAACATCCATGTTTAAATGCATTATAATTTTTTATTATATGTTAATCAAAAAGAGATTTTGCTTATTTTTCGTTTTAAGAGTTGCATATAATTCGGCTTTTTTTCTAGCTGATGCATATTTGTTACTTTGAGCCTCCTTGTATGATTGATTCCAAAGTAAGTTACATTTGTTGGATAACTCAAAAGGTAGAAAGTGAGCTGCTGCCTTAGTTTTAGGTCCTAGTTAGAATTCTAGTGAGGCATTAATATTTATTAAGTATATAGCGAGTGCACTTAGCGTATGGAGAAACTCAAGACACTGCCGAGCCGAAAATCGTATCGATAGTTTGGTGGTAGGAGAAGAGAAGTTAAGAGACCTTATAATTCATCACCCTAAAATTATGACATCTTTTAAACTCAGGTTCTCGTTTCTCACGGATGTAATTCTATGTACCGCTGTGGTGCACCTTGGGCAATACTATCTTTGAAGTAACAGCTAAATGATCAATGAAGAAGGACATTCCCGAATGAATATTTTTATAGCAAAGGGTCCGATCATTGAAAGGGGATGACAGTAGAGTTATGATGCATCACCAATCATTCAATCATTGGCAAAATGTTAAGCTATATTTACTTGGAGTCAGAATGATTCTTTGCAAAGCTGTGCTAGCAAATTGCTGCAGTGCTAACACAATACACAACTGATATCATTTTGCAGGATATGAGTAAAAAGTAGTTTGAAAATATACATACAGTTTAAAATATTTAGAACACATCGATACATTTGTTTATTTTTCATTTAATAAATTATTTTATTTAGCAGCGTGAAATTATGTCTTACATCACTAAAAATAAACGCACAGGAACAATTAAACACACTAAATGTACAAAAGTAAAGCATAAAATATTTTTCATTGATCTCATTTCTAAAAAATTGAACTACGCTGGGATAAAAATACGTTTCCACTTAATTTTCAGTTTCATATTTTCTATTATTATTCATTATGTAATTTCCTTGGAATTTAATATTATAATCAAGCGTAAGTTTGAGGTATATTCCTTGTGTGCTTTTTCATAATCTATCCAATCCAAAGGTTATTAAGTTTCCGAAAATTAACATACCATGTTATGTTACCGCAAGCTGAACACTTGCCATTTTGTCTTTCGTCTTTAAATATCTGTTCTTTCATTCCTTTTTTTATTGTGAATAAAGGATAACTTAATATGATCTAATGGTGAATTCTTTTCATGCACGTTTCAGTACATAATTGCGAGACTCTATTGAGCACATTCCAACCGTAAAAAATAGTGTAGCTCTTGATTTATTATTTTCTTTTTTCCTATAATCTCAAACTCTACTAACGTAACCAAAAATACTAATTTAATATACTTAATCTTTATGTATTTGTGTAAAAGTACATTTTTTCTAACATCTATAATAAATATTAAAAAATGAATTTCATCAATATTCAACGTGAAATATTTAAATGATTTTTTAACGAAATATTTCCGTTAATATGGTCAGAAGGAAGCCTTTGAATTAAATCAATTGTTCGCTTCGACATAGCACTTAAAGTAAAATTATTTTACCGCCTTTATCATTAAATAATGACCTTTAAACTATTCTAGTTTATAATTTTTAAAAATGTTAGTTTTGTGTTATATTTCGATGTTATGATTTCTAATATTCATTCTATCCTTGAAAAGTTAGAAAATGTGTTTGAACACAAATGAAACATCTTTTATTCCAAATGAACACATTTTTCAGGTATTTAAAACAATATTCAAACTTTGTATTAAAAATATGCTTCCAAAAGATGACTACTACTACCTACTGCCATAAAACGGCTGTTAAAAGCTCACATTTGAATTCTGAATATCTTAAATGTGAATATAGTCAATCAAAACCTTGTCACTTTATATTCATCGCTTTTATGATAACGAGCTTATATGGAACGTTTTGTATCGTATTAGCATTTCTTCTAAATATTAATTATGTCGTGTCTTTCAATCGGAAATTTAAATTTGGTGTTATTATTTTTAATATTACAATAATATTACAATCATGAAGTAGAAACTAAACGCTATCCTTTACAAATTTAAATGCATAGCTGATATTAACGTCAGACAATATGCATATAATTTATAATAATATTCCAAATATATGGAACTACATTGTTATTTATTTTAAATGTAACTCTAGGAATGGCTTACTTAAGTAACGAAAGATTAATATGATAAACATGAGAAAGATTTATGGTACAATGAAAGAACACAGAATTTAACTTCTAGTATTAGACTCCTGGAAGTGATGTCATAAAGGGTAATGCTGAATCATTGTTAAGCTTTGTAATGGTCTTCATTTACGGGTCCAATCATTCAAAAACACAGAAGTGCTACGATTATATTTTGCGTTTTGACCCAGAAAAGCTGTTCGATTACGATAAAGACAATTTTCCTGTCAAGGTGCCGCGTGTCATGTTGAGCGGAATCAAACCGTATGCTAAGAGAAAGGTTTCACTGTGTTGAAAAAGGACAAATCCTCAAAAAGAAATGGATGCAGTGGCTCTGATATACAAATGACTGGAGAAGAGGTATTGATTGGAAAAGAGGAAAGGAGAAACTGCACAGTCTTGCAAAATAGTACGTTTCTTGAAAAGTCCAGGCATGTTGTGAAATATTTAGGATCTACATGCGATCTGAGAAATATCTGCGATAACAAGGAAACTTTGCGGTGGTGGTGAAATCGTTGCTAGGATATGTTCTGTTGTAATGGGAACCATATTTCCTGTACTTGAGTAACGGTGGATTGTACAATGAATTACCTTCGAATACATAAATTAAATAATGAGCAGCCAGCACAAATGACTTACGTGTTGATCCCTACGGGGAGTCCTGATGCTGAAAGCATCCCTGCATTTGTCAACAGGACAAAGTTTGGTAACTATCATGCAGCCGCGATGAACTATAAAAGCGCGACCTATTTATGCACCGTATTTGTCGTTCGTCGTTTTCCTGATGATACTGGACAGCTTGCAGTAAAAATATCAACATTTCCTCCAATAGATGAAATTTACCATCATAATCGAATATGCATGGTTTGTTTGAAATGCAGATACAGATCTAACATTCTCTATATAACGAGGCACCCAGTGGCAGTTATTTTCACGTGTTATGGTTATGGTTACGCGGGACATTGCCTGCTATATGAACAGCATGTTTCATACAGTTTCATCTGGTAAATACTTCATTCTAAGTCTATAGATTCAAATAAATGATATTTCTTTTAAGATTTATGTTGTTGAAATTTTAATAACCAGCGGTGTATAATTTCAGTGAAAACCTTTCTTTTGTTTTTTGTTCATCTGTCTTTTACACTCATGGAAATATTGCAATCAGGATTTCATGACTGAATTACAGTACATTGAGGTATACTAATAGGATAACCTAACCTTCTGTTTTTATGATGAATGTCTCATAGACCATATAATCATATTCTCTCATATGCATATGCCTTTAAGTAATTATGAGAATATAGTACATGAATATACGTACGAGCAATATCATAATAATATTGCCTACAGTTAATCGGTATTTTTATCAGATATTTTCTTGAAAATATACGCATATCCTTGTTGAGATCTAAGCTAATTTCTAGTTGTTTTCTCCATATAATGTGGGCTATTTGCAAAATTGCAAATGATATTAGTAAATGAGAATCAAATTAGCATAAAAACACATTTCGCAATCATTATTCTGACAGCTAGTCTCTTATTTGTCAGAAATTGTATTAAGCTTTGCATTATATTATAAGAATATATGAAAAGCGAGTTTCTCTATGCAAAGTAATATTTTAGCGAGACTTGGATGAAATCCAAGAATATTGCAATTCACTTTTGAAATGAGGCTGAAGTCATAGTGAATGACATGCATGTATAAACGATTTACAGCGTCTAATAATGCGATTTGCATTACCCATTTCAGATTTTGAAATTCTTCCTTTAAATATTAATTCATTTGCGTGTCAGAATAAAAATTCACTTTCATTATATGCCTTAAACTTTCACTTAGGAAAAATTTTAGTGTTTCCATCTGGGGAATTATAAAATTGTATGGGAGGCTACCAAACAAATGAAACTTGCCTCCCCGCTTGTCTTGATGCTCTAGCGTATTTACTTAAGTTTTTACTTATGTAAGTATGACTCAAAATGCTATTTCAGAACTAGTTGAGAAAAGGAAACGTCATAAAGGTTTCAATTTTGTGTCGTAGAGCATATGGTAAATTTTAAATGGTTAACCGTCATTAGTATAGTTATCTTTTTCTCATCGATCACAATGATCCATTCTTCATAAGCATTGCCGTGATATTACATAGAAGGATTCTTATTATCATGTACCTACATATATATGTTTCACTGATAAATTCCTTTTCATTTAATAGCATTATGTAGAAAAAACATTTTCATTTCCCAGGAAATCGCAGATATAATAACTTTCTCGAGGAAATAACGGGAAAAACAACACAATTATCACTACAACCTATCACCAGAAATGCATGTTCAATGCATAAAAAATGCTGATACAATAAACAAAAAAATAAGCGACCAATTCGGGATAAACTTTAAAGCCTTCTATACAGTTGTAATCGCGTTCTATATATAATACTTGGAATTTATTTGTTTAATATCTTTTATACAGTGCTTTAGATTTATTATGATATTTGAATAGAACATGTGATAACGATTAGATAATTCTTTAGCTGATATAATTTTTGTGCACTGAGTTATAAAATGAATGAGATGTACCATTGTTAAGTGAACTAACGCCATGTTAAATAAATAAATATAGTGCATTTATTCTGTTGTGGTTTATGCGCTATCGTAGTAACCACAACAGTAGATTTAATTCAGTTTAATAAAGTTTAAATGAAATGAAGGAAAAATGCTCATAATTTAATAGTCTGTACAAGGAAGTCATGTGCTGTACACATCATCTTTTTGTTCCGTTAATTTTGCATCACCCGATACTTAATCATAACAGTATATTGGTGACTGAAAAGTCAATGAATGTAGATTCTATCTGTGAAACGTGAACAAACAGTTGGCATGCTACAATGCTTTACGTACGAAACATGTATGATAGGTGTACGTGAATCATGTTATACATCGAAGAAGAAAATTTTTCAGCTTGTAAAATTTTGTTTAGTAAAAGAGGAAATGTTTAAGGTTTTAGTAAAAGAAGAAGCTAATATAATTAGCTAATGGCCAGAAATGTTGTTAAGTCATATGCACTGAAGTAGATAAAACGATGGGTCTTTACGTAGTTAAAAAGAGTCCCACAGCTGACTTTCTCAGTTTTACTTCGTCTAAATTAATCTGAATTACTCCCAGTTCCACGTTTTATTCTTGAAACTCATTATCTATTAAAAACATTGGTTGGCAAGTATAACGTAATATATTCCTCTCCTCAGGTGTTGGTTGAACTGTAGTTCTATGCAGTTAAACAATATATCTTGAAATAGCTGTCACATTTGAGATCATAAATCTCAGTTTCTCAAGCATGGATGCTGTTATGAAGTTGTTCGTGTTAAATTTGGTAAGCATTCATTATTAACCGTGAACTCGATAGCTGGAGAGACGGTATAGTGGTTAGGGGGGACGACTGCGGTACCGAAGGGCTCGGGTTCGAAACCTGGAGAGTGCATGGATGTTTATAAATGCATGGTGTCTATGCGGCATGAGAGTACTCTAAATACACGCTGAGATGAAAGTCCTGTCGAGAGGTTGATAGTAGGTAAAGAGGGGGTCGGCGACTCTCGGACCCGCTCCGCCGGGTGTTCTCCATCAAAATTGGGGGCGCAACTGAGCGAATTTGTACTGTCACCTGCATCGTGCTAAAGGCTCTTGCCAACGAAAGGTGCAATCGTGTTCTCCTCCCCGCGATCAATTTCGTGGGCTCGTTCTGATGCCACTATCAGACGAGTAAGATAAGTCACAACACAGCGACAATCGTAGTCCAGATAAAGTGTAATATATAATTCATTTTTTCAATGGGGTAATGAACTAATTTCCACTGGTTAATAATCCTAGCATTAACTAATTAATTATGCTTCTGCATATTACCGTGTTTACTCGCATAACAGTCGCAACCCCGTTTTGAAGCAGAAAAAATATTCAAAAGTGTACAATATTCTGCACTAGATTTCGCCGCATAATAGTCGCACACACACTGTCACAATGAAAAATTAGCAAACCAAATCCGACTATCACGCTTAGTTAAAAGTACACAAGGTTCATCGCATAAGATTTGGAAAAGGAGATAGCAGATATTAATGTCAAGAGAAACGTATATCATGTCTCTTTGATAGTTACCAGTAATTTCTCGAGATGACTTGCTCCTGAATGGATATCAAGTACCGCTTGCCACATAGACACTATTATCGCAGACATTTGTATCATATCAGTACCAACTTCCCTTTCGTTAACTATAATATCGCCCGCCTTGCCTATTAGCGTTTACACAACCACTGTAATCTAGATGTGTGTATTTAGACGAAATGCTCTCTCAAAAGGGTAAATAAAATTAACAGTTTTCAGGATTCTATTTCAATAAGTTCTAAGATCCCATTGCGAAGTTTCATAATCTAAAAGCTAAGCTAATGCCGTTGTAGGAAAAGAAAATAACGTAACACATTATTTATTTCTCTTCTTTTAATAAATTAAAGCAGATCTCAAGCAGTTCATTTCACGCATGTGCTCCAAATGTTTGCTATTTAAAATCATCAACTTTCCATATAAGTTTAGAGAAAGCAATATTTATAAATACAAATACTTTCTTTTCAGTCATTTTCAGTACCCTGGTTGTTAGATTTTGTCCACCAGTAAATGGACAAAATGCGCAGATGTTTAGAAATGCCGCATTACCGGAAAATCCAAGCGATAAGAATTATGGTAATAAGTCGCGGAAATTCTCCGACAGTATCATCATTCTTGCCTAAGATAGCAGTGAAAAAAATCATAGAACTTCTTAACGATGTACGTTTAAAATTTATGTTTTCGGAAGGGAATATCAATTTTGTGTTCTTCAAATGAGCTTCTCGAGTGATTCTGATGTATCTGGAAAGGAGACCATTATTTGGTTTATAACAAAATGATATAAAAAGAAAATTTTTCACATTTATGTTGTTTTGTAAATTGATTCTGAATGGATACAAATAGAAATTTCAGTATCTTATATTTTCAATGTTATTTTTCTTGCGAACTGAATTAAATGTGCGTTTCAAATAATAAGTACTCTAGATATAAATAAGTAATAAAAGCATTCAATATGAATCTGTAAAAAATAAATCAATTTTGTGTAAATATAATATAATAAATAAAATTAATAAAATATGTTTCTAAAGTGTACCAATATATTAGAAATGAAAACTGGAATGTTTCATTTCATTTCAGAAATAATATTTTTAACACAGAATTGAAAGAAAACTTATAAATTAATATTACAAATGTAAATAAAATATAATTCAAAATACTTCACAGTAAGATCACAAAATTAACAATATTTAACAAAACAGTGCTTTTCTTTGTACACTAAGGTAAAGAAGAATAGGAAAGAAGAGATTTTTAACAAGAATTAGCGGTAATTTTCCTAAATTTGCAGTATTAGTTTCGAAGTTACCTTTTTATTCAACTGCAGGAGTGAAAATAACGAAAGATAATCATGTGCTTGCATGATACTAGTGAATATAATAGACAAGAAAATTCGGAAATTTTCTATAAAATGCTACCTTCGTTCCTGTTGATGAAAAATGAAAACTTCTGTGAAATAATTTCCTATAGTTATAGGATAATATAGGAAATAATTTCCTATATTATCCTATAGAAATAATTAAACATAAGGGTAAATACAGATTAGAATTTGTATCTTGAAAACCGAAAGATTTTTAAAGAATGTGAAGCGCTTGTAGGAAATCTAATTTGATAACAGAATATGTTTTTTGAATAAATTTGGCTGCAGAAAAATAGAAAATGTGACTTGTTGACCAATAATGTTAGACAATAGAATTTTTTATGCTTCATGTTCCTTGAAGCGAAATTTTACGGCGGTCTTAATTTGATCAATGTGTATTAAACCACATTGGTAATGAATGCTATATATTCCTGAGAAGTTCACATCCGAAATAAGCTTTTGAAGGATGGAACGTCGAATTTTATTGATAAAAGAAAATGAACGACACGAAACTTCAGTAAAATTCATGCAGATTTATAGCTAATTGATGGAAAAAAAGAATGATTACATGATTCTTATAATCTTCTAAAAAAAGGCAGTATTTTTATTATATTGAGGATAAACTCTTACCTGCTTGATCGAAAATACTGGGGTTTAAATTCAAAAGTAAAAGATTTAAAATAATTTAATTCTTAATTAAGAGGAACAAATGTGGCTAGTCAACGGTATTTGGGGTGTTATATTTGATTTAAAAGAAAGATTACTTTCCAAAGAAATAAAAATAGTGATAAGCCATTCGCATACATCGAATTTGGAATATGATCTGATATCGAAAATTCGAAACTTTAGGATTTATGTGTTATTACTCGAATCTTTTCAATCATAATCTAAAAATTTCTTGGAAAGTTTAATTCAAAAACCTTGTAAGTATTAGTGTTATTGATATTCAATAGAAGCGTTAATTAAAAAAAGAATATGATTGTTGTAATTTAAATGGCCTCATGACAATTAGCATCATCCAGTACTTCTCCTGAATTTAGTATTATTTTGATATACCATACAGCTATATTTGCGGAACTTTGCATAATCCGTACGATTCGGGGTTTCGAAAATCTTAAAAAATAAAAAAAATAAAAAAATAAAAAAATAAAAAAAATCAGGTACATTTTTAAATGCACATTTAATTTACCTTCTATTAAGCTCAAACATTTCTTGAATTAACAATTTTTCATAATAAGTAAAAGTTTTTGTCTCGTTTTTTTCTTCTTCCTATTTTTATTTGTCAGCTCAAATTTCAAAGATTAGAAAACCTCTTATGATTCAGATTCAAGTAAAAGGCAATAATTCAGATTTAAGAATAAATTGCGATTCAAGCAATAATTCCTCCAAATTACACTAAAATATATCAAGAGAGATTCCGAAAATATTTCTGAATGAATTAGGAAGAATAATATCAAGTTAAACGCCTGAATGTAGCTTGTTTTGCTCTCTTCTTAATATAACTTATAGTTTCCCTTCTGCAATAAAACTTTCATTAATGGTGTTGGTGTGTATTTAATTATGGCAAAGCACACTAGGGCTATCTGCCTGAGGGATGCCTTCGTGGAGGACTTTCTAAGGGAAACTGGCTCGTATACACGTTACACATGGGGAAAACCACGAAAACACCCATGTAGCCAGCCCGTTCGCGGGATTCAAACCTCGGACCGAACTACCAGTGTTCAGCGACTTTACCGCTTGGCTGCTGGTGAGCCCACTTTCATTAATGAAATACAATAAATTATACTGATTTATTATTTGTTGTTTATTTCTCTCATTAGGCCCACCAGCGGCCGAGCGGTAAAGTCGCTGAACACTGGTAGTTCGGTCCGAGGTTCGAGTCCCTCGAACGGGCTGGCTGCATGGGTGTTTTCGTGGTTTTCCCCATGTGTAACGTGTATACGAGCCAGTTTCCCTTAGAAAGTCCTCCACGAAGGCATCCCTCCCCTTAGGCAGATAGCCCTAGTCTGCTTTGCCATAATTAAATACACCAACACACCAACACCTATTTCTCTCATTACATTAGTAGCAGAAAACGTCTCGGACAGTCCTGCGTTTTTAACAAATATTATTTACGTGTTACTTCACCTTTATTCGGTATTCATTTTCCCCAAACACAATATTTTTATTGCACAACATTTGCATGTCTAGAAACTAGAAGTAAACAAATCTTATTGAAACTGAAGATGTGCTACACGCCATACTGATGGAAGATGCGTATTCCTAAGATTTTGATTCCGTACATTAGCTCTGCTTCTCTTAGAACGAAACTTACACTTTTCCTTTTATATTTTTTTGGTGCAGCAAATATTAACAAATTTATATTCTAAAATTTCTGAGGAATACTAAGATTTTGATTCTGAAATAATATTCATATCTTATACTATTACTTTTTCTGATTCTAGAATATATTTTTTATTTATTTATATTTATTTTGTAGAAGTACAATATTAAATCTCTGTTGAATTATTTTCTGTGTTATCCCAAGATCCATTTATTAAAGCGCTGTAGTTAATTATCAATGAAATGCTATTTAATTGTAACAAACGCAACTAGCTCCTGATATTGAAATGAATTGAGAAAGACGAATGCACTTTAATAAAACTGCATACTCATGGGATTTTGAAACGTTGTTTAGTGTCTGGCTTAAAATACTGGAAGTCTGCGGAGTTTCTAATTTTTAATGAAAGAGAGGGACACAAATAGTTGTAAGGAAAAACGGAATGAATTGCTTTATATTCAAATTTTGACACCTTGCCAGATCACCATGAAAGCTGCGACAATTTTATTTATCTTGAGAAATAAGTGTTTCTTTCTCTTAAAATAATACATTTGAGATTACTCTTAAAATAATACATTTGAGATTACTCTTAAAATAATACATTTTATATTTCTTTAAAAAGTAAGAAAATTAATGAATTTAAAATTTTCACTTTTTAACCTTAAGTCAGACAATTCGTTGTTATGGAGCAATTGCTTGCTTATTATTTATTCAGTCATTTTCATTTTCTTTAACGCTCTGAACAGAATTACAAACTGTGTTTCCAGAAAAGAGCATACATCCTGTTAAATAATTTATTATTTTAGACCTCGAAATTATCTTACTTTCTGCTCATGTATTAATGATAATCTGAGCAGAAATTTCGTGGCAGGACGAAATGTTACGAATTACAAAACATTCGCGGCCCACTGTTTGCTTTGACAGTTTCGCCGTCGAGTGTCTGCGCTGACATTTTAGCGGTAAAAGAGAAATGTCTACTGGAATCAAAGCTATACATAAATAACCAGAATACAATTAACTAAAAAATCATTACTCTCTTTGCCAGCAAGGAATAAAATATAAAATTTAGCCATAACTTTATATTTTATTTATTTAAAAATGGATAATACTGAAAAATTAAATAATTTTTCATAAATTTTCATTTAAAAAACATAAATTCCTGGAAACGAGTGCCGTTGTTTTAGATCATAATTTAATTGGACGAAATATTATGTTATGCACACACGGATAGTATTCATTAAAAATACTTTTATAAAATACATACGGCATCTACCTTCCTAGTGAACTTCAGTAAAAAATGAAAGGCAACTTTATTCATTCTCGGAAAGTGACTTTTCCTCCTTTCCCAGAAGTCCGACAGAATAATAATTCTATCAGCCGGTTTTGGAGAAGGGTAACTTTGAAGTGTGTTTTTAAAGGAATACCTAAACTGAATGAGATAAAGCAGCATTTATTTAAACATAATTTGCCGTATTAAGACGAAATCAAACAATAATAATAATAATAAATCTGAAAGCTTTCAGGTTTTTATATTACACCCAAAGGGGTGATTTTGTAACGTTTCGTGGGTTACCTTTATTTATTAAATATCATGTTCTTCGCGCTTAACCGTAAAATTCAGTTCAACAGCAACATAGCAAAATAATTTTAAAATGAGCGTATGTTTAGAATTTTCGATGCACAATCTCGCGAGCTGGAGATAAAAATGCTTTTTTTCCCCGTGCAGTGTTGCCATAGCTCGCTTTGAAATCATTGAGTTTGTTAATCAAAAATTCATTCAAATTTTGCATAATATGAAATAGATAATAAAAAAAATTCCCTATTCCAAATTTGGCCTCCCAGATGCACATATTCGTGTGGTTACGTACGTTAATCAAAATTTGATGGCTCTATATACCATTCTTTTATCACAATGCGAGAAATATGCATATATTTATAAAGATTCTTCATTATTTAATTTCTTTAAATAAAATGCAGGACTGTAATACTTGGTGGCAGTAGTTTGAAAACGTGAACCGACATTTAAAGTGTTCAACGCAAAATGCCAAAACGAAGTGATAATGGACGTGACGTACGGACTGCTTTTCTTTTTCTTTAATATTCTAAATGTTTTATAATATAATTTTTTAAAATTTACGTTGAGAGTAATTGAGGGGCGGATTGTATCTTTCTGTGTTTTAGGAACTTTACTGAATTTATTTTTCGACTATAGGATTATTTATTTATGGAACTGGAGGTTTACGGTTTTTGAAAGACTGAAGTTATATTTTAATACTTTCATCTAATTAGTCAAAAGATTAACATTTTAGATTTTAGATTAACATTTTAGATATTTTAGATTTTTAGATTAATTTTTTAGGATCAGTAATTAGCTTAGAATATTATTTGATTGGGTGAGCTAGCTAAATGAGGCTAACTTTTGGAATTTAGAATCAAGAATTGCTTCACAGAGTTCAAACGTAATTTCGGTTTTAGAGCAAGATTTATGATCAAAAGTTAAGATCTATCAGTCATCCAAAATCTACGTCGAAATAAAGCAGCTTTTTGTTCTAATTTAAACTTTTATATTTGCATGTTTCGCTTCAATTTTGAGATGCTTCTGTGTTTCCTTATAAATTCAATACTAATTTCATATTTCAGTTGTCCTAATTTTTGCGTAGTTTACTGCGTTAAACTTACGAAGAACAGAAATTAAGTAGATAGTAAATTGGAAAGCATGATAAAAAGGGTTTAATTAGTTATTCAACAATTGCTCATAACCTTTGCTCCAAATGAACTAGAAAATGGCGGTACGAAAATTTTAGAGAAGAAATCCTAACTGATAACATGCTACGTTAGTATACATTTTATTTATATATTACTTTTGAAATTAATGACTGGTTATTTTATTTAGAAATCAACTTTGTTTCATTATTTTTATTAAAGTAGATTTTCTTTCTTTCTGTTCATCTTTTTGCACAATCGTACAATTAAAAATAATCAAGTACTTAAAATGTATAGTAAATTAATTTTTTCAAATATAACTCAGGACAACTCATTTTGTAACATATTTTTAAGTGTGTAACGATTTTTAATATGTCGTATGCTCTTTCTGTCATTTCGTTTTTCATTTTTTCCTCTGTTGAGAACCAATCCACAGCGCATGTTGCATATTTAGGAAAAGGAAGGAATTTTAAAATATTTGCTACAAAGCTGAGCATTTTATTATAAATTTCTTATGCAGATTATAGAGTTAAAATATTTATTTTGTTTTGGTTTTAGGTTTTACTTTGGCTTCTTAAATATAGAAAAGTAGTATGCATTTTGGATATTGCTTTCAAATCATATATGGACAATTTAACACACAAACAAAAATTTATATTTGGATTTCTTTTCGAAATATATATAGCTAATTAAACACACGGATATAAACATATATTTAAATAAGCCGCAAATATAATCTACAGCGGCGTGCAATATTTCATAGGGAGTATTTTAAAGTTTAATCGATATATTTAATACCAAGTCCCACGTTTCATTCATGCACTTTTCTTTTAAAAAGAAATCCTCTACCTCTGCTTCCATTTGAGATAGGTTAAATGCAGCACTATTCAATCCTAAATCGCAAAGGATGCCGGAATACCTTTCTACTGCATTTTGAAAAATCTAAGGATTATCTGATGAGCTTACGGAAGAATAAGCCTAGAAAGAATCTGGAAAAGCGCCAGTTTCCAAAAAATATGATTCATTTCCGAACTAGGTTGCATTATGAATGTTGGAAGATATTTCCTTCAAATATGTATTTTATTAAAAAAGGATTTATTCTTTCCTAAGTTAGATATTTCTACTTTCCCTTAAAATGTTTCCACAATCTTTTCGACTGTTTGGAAAAATCCATCTGACTAACATTTTATTCCTTCATTATTCTGTGATTTTAAGTCTTTTCGTCAAACACACGTAAAATGCTTTATTTCTAAAATAGCGTAATATATAAGAGAGTTCTAAGTTTTCCATTCATGTAGTTTCAGCAGGAAAAAAAAATAAGTTTAGATTCATGGATGTTTATCTAAGAAAATGGAGAATTTAATAGCTCAACAAGGCATTTAGGAATTCATATTGCTTTACTGGTCTGTTTACATTTTGACTTATATAAATACAATAAAAATTAATTGTATTACTTCACTTAGTAGATAGTGTCATGGAACTATCGAAAATTATATCGTGTTGCAAAAGCAACTAGTGAGGGAAAAACAATGCAAATGAAAAAATAGAAAAGAGTTTCTACTAGATGATGAAATCTAACGCAGTTGTAAATGTTGAGGGCACATTAATTATAATAATAACTAAACACAAGGGAGTTTTATATGATCAAACCCTACACCATAAATAAGTTGTTTGCAAAAATATAACGTAAGTAAAATCCTTAGGTAAATGAACACTTGTGGTTTAGGCATTCAGTAAAAACTAATGCTTTAAAAATATGCAAATAACTTTACATATATAAAAGAATAGGTGACGAGTTGGATATAAAAATATTGCGCAAATATATTTACATATGTGTTTGTTGATGAAATGTTCGTTTTCAATAATTTCGTTTTTCTTCTTTGTGAATAATATTAGGTTTTGCACGATGTTTACTTCCTTGCAGGACGTAAAGGAAATACTGTAATCGCGAAAAAATAAGGATGTCACATTTTAGCCGAAATATCTATTTTGACTGTTTCCGATTCCAATAGGGCGACTTCTTTGCGTTACGCCTTCCGAAAGGGGATTGTAAAATGGATTGAAAAAGAATTTTTCATGACGTCTGTACCGTACGTATGTATGTATGTATGCATCTAGCATAACTCAAAACCAATTAGCCATAGAACGCTCAAATTTTATATACATATAACTTCTATAACATCTAGTTGTATACCACCTTTTTCATTACTAACCGCAGGGCCAACCAGCAGCCGAGCTGTAAAGTAGCTGAACGCTGGTAGTTCAGTCTGAGGTTCGAATCCCGCGAACGAGCTGACTGCATGGGCATTTTCCTGGTTTTCTCCATGTGTAACGTGCATACGAGCCAAGTCCTCCAAGAAGGCACATCTTCCCTTTGGCAGATAGCCCTAGAGGCTTTGCCATAATCACATACACGTACATTAATAACCGCAGTACCACATATGTGTATACATATATACAAACCTCCTTACCCGGCCTTTATTTCCGCAATCATCTGTTGTAATCATATACTTCGAATTACAGTAGTGTTTAATTGACGAAAATAGTCATATTTTGGAAATGTTAAATTTTAAACAAACAAAAAGTAACGGAATCGGCCTTTTAATACAGTCTCGGGATATTTTGAATTTATATTTGGGAAAGATTTGGATTGAACTAATATTTGGGAAAGGTTTATAAGCATTATGAAAAAATAAAATTAGAAAAGATTGACTCTCCTGCCACAAAATTGACCGGTATATATAATTTCGAATTTTGGAAATTTTCCGCGTCATTCTCAGCTTTCCTTGAAGGATCGGTTATTCAGGTTAAAATAATTCGAGTCAATATGTTCAAAAGAAGTGCTGCAAAATATGTTCGTATAATTTAATAGGCCGTAAAAGTCATGTAGTGCCCACATAAAAGTTTTTAAAACTGCATTTACATGAAAACTATCTAGTTTTTATTACATGTTTCCATTTGCTATCAACCTTTATTTTTTTTCTTAATTCTAAAATAATTGATTGAAATAAGATTTTGACATAAAAATATGAGTATATTTTGAGAAACAAAATAGGTTAAACGTGTTATATAATATCTTTTTTAGGGTAGATTTTGTGTTCTAAACATTAGAGATCAGGCTATTTTTCTTCAAATCAAACATACTCCAAGACGTTATTGTATTTATTGTTATTAAAACTGTGGATTCTGAAAAAATTATTTAACAGTCATAAATATTAATTCACATATATATTTTAAGAAAAGATGGCGCTTAGTTTTTATGAAAAAAACGATGACAAAAAAGAAATGGATATGTATATATATCAAGAAATGTGTTAAATAGAATATATGAAAATAATTAAAGTAAATTGCTGTATTAATTTAAACAATAAAAGGATAAGCTGTATTACCGTGGTACAAATAAAACTGTTAGAATTGAAACAGTGGTAAAAATAAACAATACATATAACTGTTAAACAAACTATATATGAAACAAAGATGTGATATAATGTAATAAATATAACTTGTTGTTTTTTTTAAAAAAAAAAGTGTTGAATAAGAGCTTGTGTAAAATTTACCTTCTTAGACAGGATTCGTTAATCACATCTGTGGGGTAACAAAAGCTCATATTTTTCTTGCTGTTATTTATTGTTTCTAACGAGTAAAGCCTGACACAGGTATAACTCAAATTTATTACTTTTGTTGATTTCTACTTCTAATTTGGATCGTTTCAATTGAAATCTCATGTATGTATGTTCTCGGTAATATGTTATGAATATTTAAGAGATGATAACGATAATTGAAACTGTTTAATAACCGATCGTTTTATTTTTAGTACTTAAAGTGATGTAAGATTCTTTTTAATGACGTTTTCTTCTTGCTTGTGTAATATTTGAACTATAACTTCAATAACATGATTGATGTCTTGGTGTTATCATTAATCAACATAATTTTAATAATGAGGTTCTTAAAGTTAAAATAGTTAAAACGTCAATCAAAATCTGTCTTTGTGAACTTTAAATGCAAATTTTAATTTCATTTACAGAGCGGTGTTTTTGAAGCTCTAATTGGATATCGTTAATGAATGGCTGTAATAATTTGGTAAATGAGGAGCAATCAATTGTGGGTTTGTATGAAACGAAAATAATGTATTTACTAAATTTTCTGTGAAATTAGTTACATTGCACCAGCTCATTTTTCTTTCTGTACTTGGCTTGCCTGAAAGCTTGATTGATTGCTGTTTTAATAATAAGTCGTATGCAATTTTAGTTAATTTAAGGAACGTTAACAGTCGAATAGCTTAAACTAAGATTTCTTTACTTCAAATATTTGATATTTAGATGATAAGAAAAAAAAAATATTTATTTATTTTTGTTCATAAGTAATTATATTCATTTCAAGTTTTTGCTTTAGTAAAGTTTGCTAATAGGAAAAAAAAAAGTCTCTTAAAAAATAATTTTCTTTTCTTTATCTTTCGCAAATTGGTTGGAAACATCTTATATTTTGTCTAATTAAAATTCTTGTTTAAGTGTTAGTACACTCGTGTTTGAATGTTAGGAGTTTGAATGAAGTGAGTATATTTATTCTTGTCCAGCTTAGTGGTAACTAATGTTTATGAGGTGTTCCATTCAATTACTTCTACAGATCAATCTGTGGTATGTGACTCTTTATTAAAACTTAATAAAACTAATTACTCTTTTTATATAATGGTAAATACCTTATCACACTCTTATTAACTTTGATTATTATCGTTAAGAATTAAAGTATTCTTCAGGAGCTTGTTTTGGAATTTCACCACCCCGTAACCGTTCATCTGTCCTTTCTCAGTTGTCATAAAATGATAAAGCACGTTTACAGTCGTCGGAAAACTACAATAAACACGCTGAAACAATCAGCAACACAGCTTTCGGGATACAATGTTAAAGGTAGCTTCACACACAAAGCACTTAAGATACTAGCTTCACACACAAAGCACTAAAGTACAGCCCCCAACTCGGTCGATCGTTCTCAAGCTAATGTCTGAGCTCAAGTCACACTACTACTAAACTCAACATACTACTATACACTACTGAATTCAAGATAGTCTACTACACTACTTCGCGTACAGGCAGGGTAAATATAGCTTTACCCTATCTTCAAGAACATTCCCGAGAAAAACACTAAATATGTGTTCTAGAATGTTCTCCTTCCGTCTATGGCATATCGCCAATATTTTGACCAGATGGGGGATTTCGGGCCAAATCTGGCAACCTTGCCTTTCCCTGCCACTTTCTTGGAATCCTAATCCCTCTTTGCGGGGAAACTATATTCGATTCTAGTTTTAATTATATATAGCGCTGTAAATTTGAGCTATACATTTTATATTGATTGGAAGAATTCCCAAACATCGTTTTTATTTGATTCGATAAACTCACTAGGAATGAATATCTAGAGGCACTTAATTTTGGAAATCTTACAGTAATGCTCAAAGTTAGGAGAATGGTGACATTTTACAGCGGATGAGACTTTAATGCTTTATTACCACGCAAAGTTACTGAGGGCTTCACAGTTGCTCTAAGATCAATATCTTTAATGTTGGAGCGAAACTTCCTCTTTCACTGATTCTTAAAATATCATCATTCAAAAATATGGTTTAATTAAAAATAAACTTATAATTAAATCAATTAAAAATCTAACTAAAGACTAAATAAAAGGACATTGATCCTTTTTTTTTTGGTCCAAATTGCCCCCAATTACAGAATTATTGATTAAAATGAGTTTTAGATGATTTAAAAAGATATACTTCTTTCAAATAAATGTTTTGTACGTCCTTTTCTTTCAAATGTTTTCGGAACCTAATCCTATAAACAGACACAGCATGCTGTATCTGTATGAGACGAAGATGCAGTGAAACTATAAATAGAGCCCTCACTTCTCGAATCTCGATAGGAAATCTATGCATTTTATTTACATTCTTGAAAGTGTCTTATGCCTGCCTCTTAATTAGTGCAATGATTTTCAAAAGTTTCAGTTAACACTTATTTTTCACATACAGTATACATGGAAGCACCATCTCAATTCATGGACTGTCAATACATTGTTGCAATTTTTATAGGATTTCTAAGACATTAATTAATCATTCGTTCAGTTATATTACGAAATATTACGAAAACTAATTGTTGAAATTTTGTAAGTTATTCGTTTTGCTAAAATTAAAATTTATTCCTTACTTCTCATGGTTTTAATGAAACTTATATTGAGATTTGTTTTTGCTATAATTCTCTAGTAGTGTTACTACAGGGAAAAGAGTAAAATATACTGTGGAAACGAAAGAAAGCAAAAACTTGAAACGAGAAATACTCGATAATCCCCAAACTGATTTTGGCGCCAAGCCTAAAAAAAGATCTGAATGGACCTAATGAGATTTTTATGACAGCTGTGATATTTTTTTTTCGCACAGCACAAAAATATAGTGTGCAATGACCTGCGATGATTCCTTTCAAAAAAGTTAGATTGATTCCCTAACCAGCAGAAATGATCTATAGGTACAAGAGAAAATCTCAGGAAAAAATCGGATAGTTTAGATTCTAAGCTCGATATATGAAGTTGTAAGACCTTGATGATTCAGAAAAACACAAGAGTATAAAGAACGAGGTCACTAACATGTGGAGGAATATCGCAAATTACACATTTTCAACATGATGTCTGTAACACTTGCATTTTTGTGCAAAATTGAAACAAACGTTTAACGTTTGTTTTGGGGCATATTGGTATTCGTTAAGTTTATTATTAACCATTATGCATTTAATTGCAAGCCCTATATTTATAAATGGATTAAATTTTTTCTTTGCCAGATATTTATAGTAGTATACAAAAAAGTATAATAGGGTTACGTAAATTAAATTTTATCATAGTATATTAACTATTGCAGCAATGAAGTGTTACTGATGTCTACGAAATATATGAAATATTTTACCTTTGAAATGCTTAACGGTTAAGGACAGGAACAACTTGCACTATCAAAAAGAGTGTACATTTTATTAATGCATATTTTATACGACATACGCATTATAAACTGCAGTTTTAGAGTGAAGCGAACCATTTAAAAAGTAATTTCATTATCTTTCTATTCTATATCTTTGGAAACTTCTACATTACTATAATACATTTCTTAATGCGTCTCTTAATATTTTCTTTTCTGGTGTCGCTTTTCGTGTTTTTCCCCATATGTAACGTATGTATAAGTGAATTTTCCTTCCATCCAAAAGTCATCCACAAAGGCATTACTCCCTTTAGGTAGATAACCCTAGAGTGCTTTAGTATAATCTTAATAAACCAATACAAGCATAGAGTAACCTCCTCTGTTTGTCAGGTAAGCTGAACTTCTCTGTCTGTGCATCACTCATACTCTTTTAACACGATTCAAAGTATTCCAGATTTTATACGTAGCGGTGGACTACAAATGTATATTATTTTGCAGCATATTTTACCACAGATTATATTAGCAAATTATAAAATAAATTATTATTTACGTATATCTCTATCAAGTTTGTGAAACGTTGTGTTGTTCCGTGTCGATAATTCTACTTAAGTAGTTAGTTTGCATGTTTTAGGCTGTTACAAATCTCCAATGATTTTATATACAGTAAGTTCATTTTAAAGTAGATACAAACAAAAATGTCATTTGAGTCTTGTATTTCTACTATTTGAATTTATTGCTTAATTCTGTCAAATGTTATTTTTTTACGTACTCCTCTAGACACGCTCAGTTCTCTATTATTGACCTGAACCCACTGCAGCTGTGGACAGAATTGAAAAACGAAATTAAAAAAATATAAATGCCAGACCCATGTAGTAATTTTATTTCGTACCTGCTTTAAAAGAAATCTCTTTTATATTTACAGAAAACATCAGTATTTGAAGCCCATCTTTTAAAGCTCTGTGTTATGCAGTATTTTCATTAAAATCATCGAAAAATAGTTTACAAATGAAATAGACACAAACAAATTCTAAAATTCCGTTACTTATATATTCAAAATGAATCTTTCTGATCAATATTTTAAAATTTTATCTGTAAAGCAGTATCAGTAAAACAGATTGTCCGCAGACAGTACTTTAAAAACCGATTCAGTAACTCTCTCTTTCATTATTAAGCACTATGCATATTTCATTGTAAGAAACATAATAGAATAGTAGAAAGTTATGAACTATGGCACCTTCTTAATCGTCTGGAATCATGTTTTAAAAAACGCTTGGGAAGAAAGATGCGAATGAAAAATTAATGCAGATTCATTTGTCTATCTATACATTAATGAAGGAAATGAAACTCATTAAAGTGCACTGTTAATTGCGGCTTCATCAGCTCAGGAACAATAAGCAGCTCAGGAAGAAATAATAGGATAATTTTATCTTATTATAGAAGTGCATTAATTAGACACCATAATTAAAAGAACTGCAAGAAATATTTAAGTACGAAAATGTCATACGTTTACTACCATTTATGAATTCAAGCTTACACGTATTACACATGACAAAGTTATATTTTACTCTTACAGGTTAAATCTGATAATGATAACATTTAATAAAACTTTACAGATGGTTTTATGTTTTAAGAATAAAATTAAAGAAAAAAAATATATAAAGTAAAAAAGTCTGAAAGCTTTCAGATTTTACATTACGACTAAAGGGGCATTTTTTTCAACGTTTTAGTGTTACCTTTAGTTGTTAAATATCATGTTCTTCGCAAGTAAACCATAAAATTCAGTTCAACAGCAATACTGAAAAATACCCAGTCTCGGGCGCTAGAGATCTTTTTTTTATTTTTTGGTGTGTTGACATTGCTTGCTTTGGAATAGTCAAGTTTGTTAATAAAAAAATTGTTTTAAAGTGTTACAAAATATGAAATCGATAATAAAACAAATTCCAAACTTGGGCTTCCAGATGCCTATAGTCGGTGGAGACGTACGGTATTCAAAATTGGATGGCTTTAGGTACCGTTGTTTTATCACAATGAGAGAAACATGCATACATACGTATATTCAGATTCTTCATTATTTAATTTCTTTAAATATAATACAGGGTTCTAATATATGTTTGCAACAATTTAAAAAGTGATTCGCCGTTTGTAATGAATCAACGCAAAATTCCAAAACGAAATTAATAGCCCCTCTGGGCAAATAGACCCTTTGATCTAATAATAACAAGCTTTTTTAGATATGCAGACTATAGTTAATGAAGCTTTACAATTGGTTTCTTTAATTCGTGATTTTCAAAAACCTGCATATCATTTTTACACTTTCGCCAGACATTTTAGAATGTTCTGTATACATATACCTATTTATATTAATATGTAATGTAACTTAAAAGAATATATTTTATAACTTAAAAGAATATATTTTATAACTTAAAAGAATTTACACCTTACAGACCCTTGTCGAATTTTAAGTATCTCCTGGTTTCAAAACTGAATTGTTATTCTTCTTCTTATCAATATTTTTATTATTATCAGCAGCTGCTGCGTTTTATGAAAACAATCTGGTATGGACAAAAACGCATGACTTTCGTGTACGGCCTCTTAAATTATACACATTTTTTCTGCATTTCATTTACAATTATTTCCTTAAATTATTTTAACTTAACCGATTCTCCATGGCAAGTTGAAAGTGACATAAAAAATTGCAACATTTGAAAGTAAATATATCTGTCAATTTTTTTGTATGGGTGTCAAACTTCTTACAATTTTATTTTTTCATAACGACTGTAAAATTTTCTCAGATATAAATATAAGAACCGGGTGATCGTATTAAAAGTCAGATTTCATTTACTTGTCGATAACTATTTTTTTTAATCTCACATGGCCGGAATATGAATATTTTCCTCATTTAAATTTTAAGTTGGGTATTTATATATGAGTTTGGTACTGTCGATTTCAGTAAAAAAGGGATATATAATAGCAGTCCCTTAGACAAAATTTCAAAGATGTATATCTAATCGTTTTTGAGTTATGCGAGCTACCTACATAGATACATACGTACTATGTAGAGATGTCACGAAAAAAAAACCTCCTTTTGAATCCATTTTAAATACATTTTACAATTCATTTTGGAAAAAAAAACTGTATTTCATTCTATTCATACGTACAGCCGTTACACACAAAAATCGTTCAAATGAATTCAGAAACATTAAAATGGATATTTCGGTTGAAATATGAGAGCTGAATTTTTCCGCAATTACTATATACCCTTTACTGGGTATATGTAAGTTAAAATGAAACGTTGTTTGCCCGTTTGTTTTATTTCCTGATACTTTTAATGTCATGTGAATTGTTTATAGTGCCATTCATACCATCCCTTCGTTTGCTTTTCTAGAAATTAATTCTCAATCATTCATTTATAGATTATCATTTCTTTAAAGTATTTATTATACAATTATTACAATTGTTATGTATTATACAATTACGCTTATTACAATCTTTGATTTATATTAAATCTGTAAAAAAAAATAAAATATTGCTTCCAAATCAGAAAAATAAATGTATAGCAAGTAAGCCCAAAAAGTATTAAGTGAGCAAATTGGCATGCTTAGGAGAAAGTTGCGCGTACGCTACGATAGATAAAATGCAAGGATTACTCCATTGACATCTTAGATAAAGTGATATTTTCCTTAATTCTTCTTCTTCAGCTTAGTTAACGCAAGGAAGAGCGACCGCCATGATCGGGTAATAAGACTTTAGTTGTGTTAAACACTGGGATAAACATGGTTAACGCTGTGGAAGCTCGAGCGATCGACCTTCCACCCAGTTCTCTTATCATTTCTGGCATTCTAAGAGCAGCGGGTAAAACTTGGTAAAATATTTTGTTGATTTGTATTCCATATTAAATGATATTTATATAATTTATTTTAAAGTCAAATTTTGATGCATCTCCTTATCTTTTTGTAGAATTAATTTGGGTAACTCTATTTAACATGATAATTAAATATATATTTATCTATTTAGATAGCGTTAGTCAACTTTCATAACTAAAAACAAAAAACGAAGGAAAAGGAACTTATTGTAAAAGACCGGAGGAAAATATTTCGGACCTCTACAAAATTTAAAGAAATAATAATCTTACATAAATACATATTTGCAGTGTAACATTAGCATTTACATTTTTTCTTGACTTATTTCTTATTTTATTTCTCTGCGCTACCTCGGATTATGTTTCCCTCCTACTTCTATGTGTATTTTTATATCGTGTTTTTACATTTATTTTTCTTTACGAGTTTATATTTAATACTTTATATCATTTTAATATTAAATTACTGTAACAACTAAAAGAATGTTTTTTACTCACTAAAGGGAATATTTTAATCCCGAAAAATTTTGGATGTCGTATTTCATTGGAAATATAGAATAAGGATATAAATGTGTGAAGAATAAAAATGGTATATGGCAGAAGCAAATATCAAATAAAAATGTTATTTGAAAAATTAAACAGTCACTAGAGATTGAAAATGCTCAAAAAAACTGACAACCTGATTTAAAATCCCTCGAGAAAGAGCATACAAAAATTTGGACAATGCAAGGAATTTAAAAAATACGTATTTTAGTATTCGATATTTTAAATGTGGATGTAATCAAAAACAGCAGATACCTTTTTGATAACACGGCATTCTTTTTGGAGCTTCTATGCGCTCATGTAATGCAGTCAAAGTAATCTCTAATATCTTTGAATATCATCATATAATCAATATAATCATCTTTGAAAGTAAAGTTACTCATCTGTATTAAAAAAATCTTTCACAATACAATTAAAACGGAACTGGAGACCGGTGAGTATTTCGTCATTCATTTTCTCCTATTCTCTTTTTCACTTCGAGTCAATTTTTATGAAAAATTAATATTAATATACACTGCTGCTATAATCCTACTCCTTGTTGAGGAAATTTACCAAGTGGAAATAGTTCTCTTAAATCCGTATACATTTTCTCTTTTTCTTTATACGATCAAGCCCACCAGCGGTCGAGCGGTAAAGTCGCTGAACACTGGTAGTTCGGTTCGAGGTTCGAATCCCGCGAACGGGCTGGCTTCATGGGTGTTTTCGTGGTTTTCCCCATGTGTAACGTGTATACGAGCCAGTTTCCCTTAGAAAGTCCTCCACGAAGGCATTCCTCCCCTTAGGCAGATAGCCCTAGTGTGCTTTGCCATAATTAAATACACCACACACCACACCTTTATACAATCAATTTAATTAAAAGTTACAGTTTACTACTTTATATCATTCTTATATAAAATTACTGTAACAATAAAAAAATCGATTTTTACTCAGTAAAGGGAGTACTGTAATCGCGAAAAATTTCGGATGTCATATTTCAATGGAAATATATATTTTGAGAATTCCCGAATGCATCTGGAGGATTTTTTTGCGTGGCGTGTGTACATAGAATAAAGGAAACTTCTCTCCAAAATGGATTGTAAAATATAATCATTAATATATATTCTTCTTTCATAATATAATTTTTTTATAATATATTCTTATTAATATATATTAATTTTTGTTAATATATTATTCGTCATTCCATATTTTCTTTTGTTTCTTAGAACATGTAATACAAATGTTATCTTTAATTAATTATTACTCAGACATCATAAGTAATAAAATAAATGAGTGCCTTCATAGCCCCTCCCTCAACATGCATTATATCTTAAGAATCACCTTGAACAAATCAGTTTCTTAAGAAATTACCCTAAATATGAAGAATTTTAAATATTTCTTTTTCGGAGCTATTATAGCATTGCAAAGTTATTTTAATCTCCTGACTGCCAATTATGAAGCCTTTTTTTTTTAACTTTCCTTAGTAGAGTCCTGAATCTGTCTGGTCAGGATAGCAGATAAATCTATTATAAAATTAAAAACGTTTTATTGAGCCATATTGTGGCGACAGAACCAGTGATGATGTTGATGCTTGCATGCGGTAAAAATAAATAATTAATTTTAATGCAATAATTTTATGTGTATCTTAAGTAAAAGCCTCGAACTCGGTGTGAAATCGCTTACAAATTACGCTCGCCAAGTAAACAAAGGGTGACTGCTACTTGATCGTTCTGCCAACATCTCCCAGAAACTCATAAAACGAGTTGCTTAGTCATAATCTCAAATAAAACAGTAAAACTACGCATAGTAATAAACTGCTGAACTTGAGACTTTTATTAGAATCTTACAGTACATACTAGAC
Organism: Stegodyphus dumicola; assembly: GCF_044657685.1. NCBI lineage: Eukaryota > Metazoa > Arthropoda > Arachnida > Araneae > Eresidae > Stegodyphus > Stegodyphus dumicola. Next base: position 36,147,515 of record NC_140777.1, on the reverse strand, counting down.
TGGAGCATTAGCAGTATACGGGAAATGATTTCAATAAAAGCAAGCAAAAATAATACTATGTAGAGTACACAACAGTTGCATTTAACCAAAATATTACATTAAGCAGTAAGTAAGACAGTTACGTCTGAAAGAAATGGCTTAATCAGTTGGGAATTTTATTCGTAATTCTTTTACGAGATACGCTTTCTTTACTATAAGTCTGAGTGCCGTAAATCCTGAACTTATCCCAGTCTATTTTATTTACAGGAAAGTGTTGTGGTCTTTCATAATTTGGGATTTCATTTTTCTATCCCATAAACAGTACCTTAACAGAGGAACGATGGCGGTGCGTTGCATTTTTAGTGTTAAAAAATATTTATCTATCCTGGAGAATTTCTTACTCAGATTTAAAATAGGATATCCGTTCCACTTATCGTTGTTTTGTGCAAGGAAATTTCTTATTCTAGTGACAGATACATTTTTCAGAAATAAGAACTTTTAGTTTTTTGTTCTCTAAAACCAGGAGCATACAATATTCGGTTGAATAGAAAACTCTCTTCTAACTGATTTAACGCTTATTCGAATTGTTTGCTCAACGTATTCTCGCTTTGTATATTATACTCCAGATTATTAATGTAGCAGCAAAACTGAAATTTAGGGATATATTGCATAAATAAGATTCCTAAAATTACTTTTTTTCATAAATTTTAATAAATAGATATTTAGGAATGCAAGCATTTCTTGTACCTTAAAGTCCGCTGAGGATGCCTTAGAGGGTTTGCATTATGCTCATAATATTTTATAAATTTATGAAGAAATTTACATTTCATACTTTGGAGTCTTCACTTCGGTTATTTTGTTTTTTATAATTTATTCTGACCAATTATAATGTTCCTGTGGATTTAAACGGAACATTTCGGCTGCATTTAAAGATAAAAGTATAATTTTGTTTTCCTTAGAGATCTTGCCATCATTCTCTTTAAAACAAACAATGCATCCTTAAGTAACTATATAACACATTTTGGAAATAATAGTGTGCCATTTGCTATATGTTTAGAAATTGTTAATGACTTTTGGAACTGAAGGTCATTTTACTATCGTTATTGTTTGCTCTCACTGCTCACTGCTCGCAACATAGTGTAATTCTCTATTACACACAATATTTACCTATTCTGTGTTACATACAATATATACGTATTCTATATTACATATACGTACACTCTGGGGAAAAAATAGGACAGTTCTATATTTACTGGGCCGATTGACTATATTTAAATTGCGTTTTTCATGTCTTGAAAACGCGACTTAGGATATATATATTAGATTTATATATAGCGTTGTCCTAACATAGGTATTTTGATTCAAAATTGAACTTTTTCTAAAATGGCATGCCATTTTTTTTTCAAAATTTAGATTTACGACTCAACTTATGCCTAAATATTAAATTTTGTAAAATTTGTACGAAATTTACGGAGAAATTCAAAAATTTATCTTGGCGCATTTTTTCAGTTTGAGCAAAAGAATAATTCACTTGACGAACTTCTTAATTTATAGCAACCTATTTTCGTTTCCTTTTTTTAATTGCAAACGAGCGGAAACCTGGTCATCATTCATATTTCAAATGATTTTTAACAAAGTGCTTAAACTACAATTGGCGCTGTTTAACAAAGTGCGTAAACTACAATTGGCGCTTATAACAAATATGCCAAATTTCAAAACGCGCCAATATGTAAATTCATGTATATTTTAGAAAAAATTGAATAAAAAAATCTAATTTTTTGCATGTGTGCCTACAAATACATCTACTTTAAGATGATGTTAAAAATTGTATAAGTTATAATTCAATTTTTTTTCGAAAAAATTATAACAGTTATTTAAAAATGCAAATTTTAAAAATAAATCAGAAAAAATGGGCGAATTTTATTTGAACCTAAATTTCGAAATGTGAATGGAAGAATTAAATAAGTTTAATATAAAAAGGATATTAACAAAATATATACCAAATTCAAATAACACTGAGAAGCTAAAATTTTGAGAGCTAATTGTTTAAAAACTCGTGGTATTTTTACAAAACTTTGCAGTTTGGCATAATTTGAGTCGTAGCCTCGAAAGATGTAAAACAAAATTGGAATATCATTTCAGAAAAAGTCTGATTTTATGTCAAAATACCTACATTAGAACAATGTTATACATAAATCTAAGACATATCCTATTAGTATCGCTTTCGAGACATATAAACCTCAAGTTGAATTTTGGCAATCGGCCCAATAGAATGGGAGATACAGAACTATCCTATTTTTTGCGCAGTGTACACACGTATTCGATACATATTATGGAGTGCAATATGTGTTTTAATAAATTCACAATTTGAAGTGCTTTAAGAATCTTTTTCCTTTTTGTCGTGTAGCTGGAAAACATTCGAGAGGTCCGAAATTCGAATACCGGCGAAGGTAGTGATACTTTTACAATTTTTCTTTTCCGAATCTCCGACCTAAAAATAATGTATGATGGTCCGTCACTATGATTTTTTGCATAATTAGAACTGGCCGAAGAATGTAATCACAGAACACTTTTGGAGGCACTGAAATAAGAACACCGAGACGTACGTAGATGCGTAGAAATGCTGATTGCTTAGATACTTGATGCTTAGAGCGTCCATCCATTATGAATTTCCGTTACACATGGAAGTTTAAAGAGATGGTTGGTTATTGCAGACATTTCCTTTGGAATTCTAATGCACAGGACATGTATCCTACCGACTCAATTGCAATATATTCAGGAGCAGGAATTTTGATGGCGCAGAAGTGTTAATCCATAATGACTAAAAATTGAAAGCAAAGGCAGATTAAATCTTTAGCAACATGTTGCGGCTATACACAAGTCGGCACATTAAATGTGCCTGTTCCAAAAGGCTTTCATTTTTGATAACTTTCTAGCAAGAAAGCAGCAGCAGACAGAAGACAGCAGTCTAGCTAGGCCAAAGCGTGGAAAGCAAGTGCGTAATGTTCTGGATGAAATCTTAAGTCAAACTGAGTTAGTTTTGCTTTTCAAAGCATTTTGATTGGATAGTTAATAATGCTTTAAAATTATTATTGGCTGCTAGAGTTTTAGTTCAATTTACATCAACAGAATTTCGTAAGATTCATATAACATAGATTTTTCTCGAAATGACGCAGTGCAAATAGATATTGCTATTTTTAGAATAGGGAAGGGAAATTAATTTACGCTGCTAATTTAATCTTTACATATTCTTTATTTTTCTTACATATATATATAGATGTAATAATTTATTTGCTAGCGAAATAACTTTTGTTTGATTTGTTTTTGCAAAGATAACATAGTTATTATTTCTCTCATGTTTATTTCAATTACTCCGAGTTCTATTTCATAATTACGGTTAAAACTGCTACTTTTTACTGATTATTTTTATAAAAATAGCCTTGAAATAACATGCATAAAAGTGAAGGTGTCGGGGCACATTTACTCAAGTACCTTGTGAATTTTACTACATAAATTGGCTACTTACACAAAATTTTTAAAGAATCTTGTATTAACAAAAAGGCTTCATTCAGAATGAGTTTTTTGATACTCCACTTTGGCTATAATCCCATCACTTCACGGAACTGCAATTTTGGCCTAACTTAATTTGCCAGTCTGGCATCATCATTATTACTTGAGTAAAAGACGAAACACTTTCGCATTTATTAATTATTGTTTATTGAACGGGAGTTGGTTTGTTCCCCTTGAAATGACAACTAATTTCCGATTAATAGCGATAATTACTACTTTTTTACTTTCTTTTTGAAAGTTTGAAATTTTGTTATTCATGATTTAAATTCAAGTCCCCTTAAAACGTTTTTTTTTTTTTTTTTTCATGATTTACATTCAAATTCCTTTAAAACATAATTTTCGGAATTAAACTTCCTTACATGTTAGTTCACTCTTTTTGATACATTCTACTAAATATATATTAGGAGATAATATAATCAATATTTCTTTAGTAAATAAATTATTATTATCTTACTTTGCAGGTATTGCGCAAGTATTATAAAAACTTGTTTTCGAATTCAATAAATTTTAGATCATTATATACATATATATATAATAGATTCTGAAGTAAGACGCAGACAGTTGAATCCGTAATGAATAGCGGGATTTTAATGGCTTAAAGATTTTGAAACTGTAATCCACAATGAATACGAAATGTGACATTCAAGGTATATTTAATTCAATTTTTATTTCAGCAAACATGTTGCGGCCACAAACAAGTTGCCCCATCATTTATGCCCATTCCAAAAGTTTACATTTTTGATAAATTTGCTATAAGAACGAAGGACTGCAGTCCAGGTGGGCCAAAGCGTAGAAAGCAAGTGCGTTATGTTCAGGGTGAAATCTTAATTCAGACTGAGTTAGTCTTAGTTCTCATTGCATTTGACTGGATAATTAATACTGCTGTAAAGTTACTATCGGGCTGTTTGAGTTTCAGTTCCATTTACATCATCCGAATTACGTAAGAGTCATATGACATGGATTTTTCTCGAAATGACGCAGTGCAGCGAGATTGTTATTTTTAGACTAGTGTGTGTGTGTGTGATTATGGCAAAGCCCCGAGAGCTATCTACCTAAGGGTAGGGATGCCTTCGTGGAGGACTTTATAAGGGAAACTGGCTCTTATACACGTTACACATGGGGAAAACCACGAAAACATCCATGCAGCCAGCCCGTTCGCGGGATTCGAACCTCGGACCGAACTACCAGTGTTCAGCGACTTTACCGCTCGGCAGCTGGTAGGCCTATTTTTAGACTAGAGAAAGTGATTTACGCTGCTAATTTAATCTTTTACATATTCATTATTTTTCCTACATATATATTCATATATATACAGGGTGTTTCAGCAAATCGGTTACAAAGTTTCAGGAGAGATATAGTACACCTAGACAATAGAAAATCACATAGAAATGCACGGTCGGAAACGCTTTCTTGGCTAGTGACTATATAAAACACAAACAAGGAAGTTCACAAACAGTGTGACAAAATATGTTTTGCATGTTTTATTATGTTTGGTACAGCAGAAGCCAGCAAATAAGAACAAAAACAGACAATGATAGTCATTAAAAAAGGTGTTCGAAATTTCTGCTCCGAACCGTGATGCAGGCCTCACATTTCAGGAGCATGGGTGATGCATCACGCATGGTTCCTATTTGTTGGCTTACGCTGAAATAACCATAATTATTCTCACCACGCTCATGTTCTTCCTTTCTTTTGTTTTTTGTCCTTATTACCGCGCCAGGAAACGTTGCCCAAGATTCATTGCTATGTGTTTCTTCATAGTCTTGGTGTACTATATCTCTCCTCAAAGTTTATAACCTATTTGCTGAAATATCCTGTATATATACTGCATATATAGAGAGAGAGTGAGAGAGAGAAAGAGAGATATATTGCCTCTGCGTTGAACGTAAATATACTATTGTAGTATTTCGTTTCTTTCCATTTCAAATAAAAGCCAAGTCTCGAACTTGCATTGTTGGACGAACATACATCTGGATATTACGTTGCAACATAAGCGATTATATCCTAATACGATCGATAAGCCATGAACTGGAGACACATAATTTTTATGCAGCACTGTTGCAGTCGGTTATGAGATAGCAGGCGAAACTACTGTTTACAAATAGAAACATCCTAAAAGAATTCACAGTAGCATCTATGAACCGCATTATCGAAAAGCTCAAAACAACGACAGCTTAAACGAAAAGGAATTTGGTTAGAACTGATGTTCACTACTCTTTCTTCATTTTAAAGGCTTGACATAGAAAAAGCACTATCACACCTTTGCGAATGCTAATACTTCCATCACACAATGCAATTAGATGCAACTATATTTCTGCATCACCCTGCATATATGTTTCCTTATCGCAAGTACAGTCTTAAATATGCTTATAAGTGAGTTTCAGAAACAGCATTTCTATCAGCTGTTTTTAATTCTCCTACTTTTAATAGACTGTTAAAATGTAATCGTGCCCCTTAAATCCCACTAAAATTTATAATAATAAAGAAAGCTTTATGCTTTCAAACTGAAATCTTATTTATTTCGACGAAACCTGCATAGTATAATACTTGTATTCAAACAACGCATTTCCTTCTGTTTAGCAGTATTATTAAATTTCACGAGTCTCTAGAAATTCTATCTTTTCTGAATGCCAAGAGTGATTCACATTATGAGGTATCACTGCGGTAAGCCAAAGAATTCTATTTTTGGAAATAAAACGCATTTGTTCTCGCTAACCGCTCACTTTCAAAATTGAGTTATCTGAACATAAGTATTAAATTCAGAATCTTGTAACTTTCTTTGAGAATTCCATGAGAAAGCAGTCAATTCAGTTTGCTCTCTAACGAGACTAAGTTCTTGTGAACCATTTATTATTTTAAATGATGTTCTTTCGACTTATCTTTTAAGCCACAGAGCTTGATGTTCCATTAAAAACTCCCAAGCTTATAACACGTGAGTTAGCTACGATTAGTTCGACAATCCTTAAAATATTGAGCAAGAATTTTTTCCCTAAGCCTCAGATAACATCAAAAGTGCACAGACGCAAAAGTAAACCGTTGTATTAGCCATATTTGGTCAAATCTCCTTTCCTACAGATGTCAGATATGAGATTATTTATGTGTTAGATAAAACAGATCTATGTTACAAGGGAGCGAGTATAAGACGCAATAATGGGAGAGAGATTGCGCTTTCCTTCTAAGGCTTCTTGGGGCGTCAACTGATCGGAAAAGAAATATAGGTAGCACTTTGGGGACCAAATCCGCAGCAATTCATCTTCTGTCAGAGCACACAAACGACGGCAGAAATACACATACGCTACATTTGATTTCAGCTTAATCAGATGGGATAATATACTGCTACATGCAGATTTATGTGTACTGTGACTGTTTGCTGGGCAAATGCACGCTACACAGACCTAAAAAGGTGTATAAAAAGAGCTTTTGTAGTTATATTTTGTAGAGGTGAAGAATTCTAAATTTTCGTAACTTTGAATTCGAATGCTAGAAGTTTTTGTTATTTCTGGGTTCCCTCATCTAAAAAAATAATAAGAAAAATAAAAAAAAATTAGCATTAGAATTTTATTACAAAAGAACTCACAGTATGCATGTTATGAAAAGCAAATTTAAAAATATTTTTCTCCTTTATTAACCCATTAGCCGCTGGTGTTGCGTTGACGCAACGGTCAAAAGAAATGCGTATATAAGTATAACTACCTAAGATATTTTATACCAGCAGATGATTTTGGTAGGGAATATTATGAAGATTATTTCTGTAAAAAATATTTGCCTTCAGCAATCATTTTGTTTATAATAATTAATCTCATACTTTAAGCAAAAATTTCGACCGAGTATTTTTGCTGAAAATATTTAACGAAAGAATCGCCGTCTTTATGAGTGATCTATTTGTAGTTAATGTCACCGTTTATCAGAATATTACATCAGTCAGATGTTTATATTTGTGTTGGGAAAGAAGGGAAAACAGGTGTTGGGTTGACGCAATGTTAGCAGGAAACGGGTAGTCAATCTCCTTTTTCACTCATTCCTTTCGATGTTCTGGTTCATGTTCTGGTTGTTTAAAACTGCCTAGAATGAGGTATCTTACATTAGAAGAAGCCATTCAACGATTTTTTGATGAAGAAACAGATGATGATAATGTTAATAATGACCAGAATGAAACTGATATTGTTGTTGTTCCCCCAGAAATTGCAGAGGCTAGTGACGAAGAAGAAAGGAATGGCAATGTTTTAAATAATGATAATGATATTTTACCAAATGATACAGCTGGGGAAGTTGAAATTCACGTAAGAAGTAAGTTTCAGCCTTCTAAAAGCAGTTATAGTCATACTAAAATATTTAAAAAGCAGAGGACTGAAATCTTGAAGTGTATAAAAAAAGGAACTGTTAGTTATGTCTCAGAAAGGACATGAAGAGATAGAAGAGAAATTATAAAAGACAAAACACAAGGTAAAATTAGTGCAGAGATTTTCGATTTTCTTTTTGTTTAGACATTTACTCTCTTCTCGTTGAACAGACAAATATATACGCTCAGCACAAAAAAAAAAAAAAAAAAAAAAAAAAAAAAAAAAAAAAAAGAGGCCCAGAATTTATTGCATTTGAAGCCTAGATGAGAAGATTTATTGGAATATTATTGCTTACAGGATATCATTCTTTACCTCAAAAAATGTATTGGTCTTTTGATAAGGACATTTCTGTTCCTGTTGTACGAGAATTGATACCACGTTCGCAGTACAGGAGTATGAAGCAGAATTTGCATTTCACAGTAGTCAAATTGACAATACTGATAAATTATATGAGTTGAGACCGTATCTAAACTTACTAAATATCACCACTTTTTACTACTGGAAATATAAAGTCTCTTTTAGATTTCAGACGCGAGAATGCATTATTTCTTTTGCAAACTCCTATTGAGAGTATAGAATTAGCCAGAAATAGATCAGCAACAGAAAGACCTAGTAAATTCAGCATTCAAAAACCATTGCATGGAGATGGTAGACATTTTATTGTAAAAGTCCGTTGATAACAAAAGTGTTGTAAAGAGTACCATAGCCAAACTGTTTATATATGCAAAGTATGTAATGTAGCTTTGCATCATGATTGTAATCAAGCTTTTCATGTTTGAATTTTTCAAATAAAATAATCTGTATTTGCAAAAGAAATACAATGTATATTTTAATATTAAATTAGTTACAAGTAAAGTGATTTGTAGATTTATAAAACATTATACAGCTAAAAGGTAATCCTGCGCTCCACTCAAAAGAAAAATCACACGAGTACAATACTACTCATTAAACATCCGTAGTCTTATTCCGCTGACGTTGCGCGAACGCAACACTCGCTTTTTCCACAGGTAAGAGCATTTTGTATATTTTAAATGTACATTTATGTTATAAATGCTTAATTTAATATTTGTTATTATTTTCATGAGAAAAGAAACATTCCTTGTAGTTTTGGCGGTTAATGGGTTAAGAGTCCATTATCATTTCGTTATCGAGAACGTACTAATAACATTTAGAACCTGAAATGTATTCATAACACACGTCAACTCAAACAATAATTTTACAAATGTAATTTAAGAAAAAAAATTAGTAACCCTTCTGAATCTTTATTTTTCCAACATCTGGGTCAATGCAAAGTATTATTGATCATTTCTAGTATTAACGCGGATATGCACTACACACGTACACACTTTAAGTGAAACGTAAGTGCATGGAGCTCAGAACCGATAAAATGTGATACAAGTAAATGAGTACGATTGAATTTTCAATACAAGGTATTCTTACTAGAAGACGTACTTTAGACGTCAATAAAAGTAATTTTTTGAGAGTTTTGAGTAAAGGTGTTCAATGACATTTTAGGCTAGAACGCGAAGGATTCAAATTACGAAAATTCGGCTTTTTGAATCTTGTATTTTTGACAAAGATTCTTGAGATTTGAGGATTCCCATTTGCCATTTATAGTTTTCTGCTTGTTTGCCTTAACTTATTTATTTTAATTGTTAAAATAAACGGTTTAAATTTATTTTAAGGTTAACTCGAATTTTCGAAGACGAAGGAGAAAGTCATTGGCCTATGAAATTTGGAAACATAATTTACAGATTATCCTTACTGTGGGCCTAATCCTTGAAGAATAATCATATAGTGCCTTCGAAATTCATTTCTAATTCTAAACTAATTTTGATGAATAAACTTGTTTGAAATTAAATTTGCCCTCACCACTAAAGATCTGAGTGAAGCATAATTATTTTCTAGCAGCCTGAATTTTGATTTTAATAGTTGCTTGGTTTTGGCTTCAATGAACTATGGCAACAGAAGATAGAGTCGAGAGTATGATCGAGAAGACCGATTCGATCTTTACGAATAGAACGACATCGCCTGCAGCGCCTCTCTTGATCATATCGTGCAGACCCTAGACGACTGAAACCACATGGCTTGGTCAGATGAGTCATAATTTCAGTTGCCAGAAGCTGATGGTAGGGTTCGAGTGTGGCACATACCCCACGAAACAATGGACCCAAGTTGTTAACAAGGAATCAAGCAAGCTGATGGTGGCTACATAATGGTGTGGTCTGGGTTCTCTGGTCCAACATAACCTATTATTGACTGGAAATGATTATGTTTAGGTATTTTGAGGTAACTTGCAGCCATTCATGGATTTCATTTTCCTAAACAACGATGGAATTTTTATAAATGACAATGCGCTATGTCACCGGACCACAACTGTTCGCTGTTGGTTTAAAGAACGATCTGGACAATTCCAGCGAATGATTTATCCACCTAGATCGCCGAAATTATTCCAATCGAACAATTATGGGGCATAATCGAGGCGTCTGTTTGTGCAGAAAAATCCTGCACCGGCAACTCTTTCGCAATTATAGACGTCTCTACAGGCAGCATAGCTCAGTGTTTCTGCAGGAGACTTCTAACGACTTGTTGAGTCCATACCACGTCGAGGTGCTGCACTTTGCCGGACAAAAGGATGTCCAGCACAGTATTATGAGGTATCCCATGACTTTTGTCACCTCAGTGTATAATTCTTACTCACTGCAGCTTCTCTCAGCGTGATCATATATCTCATTCCACTGAATGTTAAATTTCATAATTTCATATTATATATATATATATATATATGACACCTTGTGCTATAAGGTATTTCTCCCACTTTCCTAGCGTGCCTTCCTGGTGTAACGCTGGGCAGGTATTCCAGAGGTCCGTGGTTCGATTCCCGGCGAAGGGAGTTGCATATTTTTCATCTTTTCTGCTTCCAATTAGCCTAATGACTCTGCAATGCTATCTTTTGACGAACGTGGTCTTAAAACAAGATAAACATTGTAAATCGCTGCCATACATTTAAGCCAGCTGCACTTGAGAGGTAAAAAGAAAGAACTCTTGTCTCTTAAAATATCAAAGATAAACACGATCAAATTTAGCTTCACAAGAAAGTGGAAATTCAAAATTCCAAATCTGCCAAAATACATTAAAAATACAATATGTATATATATATAAACATATGTTACCGTGAAAGACCGAAATTGAAGAATGTCGACTTTCACCGGAGAATATCAACATTCACCAAATACGTCGGTGAAAGATCGAATATTGTACTACATTCTTGTATATTCGGACTCTCACCGGTGTATGTTGACAATCACAGATATGCTCTGGTGAAAGTCGAAAAGAGAGGTCATAAAGTGCCATAATAGTTTAAGTTGTTGCAATAAATATGATTTGAATCACATAATTTAGTAAGATTTTTATTACTGTTATTTTATTTTCTCATTTAGAACGTACTGTATAATTAAGTAAGTTCTTAATTTCTATTATTTTCCTTTCTCATTTTGAATGTATTGTGTGTTTTAGGTTCTCATGTTCTTAAGTTCTTATTTCAAGTTTCAAATATGTTTATTCGCGACTGAATTACGGAGAAGAAAATATAATATTGTTATATGTTCAACATTCACCATTAGTACATGGTGAATGACGACATTGACTGGTGTAAGTCAGAAATAAGAGTATCTGGAAAATATTTCGGACATACACCAAAAGACTATGTGAATGTTGACATTCACCGATGACAGGTCGACATTCTCCAGATTTCGGTGTTTCACCGTAACATATGCATGTAATTACGTATGTAAAGGTTTATGGATATTAAATACATAAGCATATTTTTACAATATGCACTAGAGAGTTTTGATTTTATGCGGATATTGTATGCACAGAGCCGCATATTTATGATAGTATTTTACCCTCCTCAGATTAGTTTTTTTTTCCTTCGAAGTTCCTGATTCAGTATGTACAAAAAATTTCAATACGTTAATTTGATCCTATATATCGAACTTTCACTTTGATTGTAACACTGAGATTAAATCTGTCCAGAGTCCTTGCAAAGTAACAAAAATGCACGTATGTGTCATTTATTATAAAGAATAAACATATTCAAATATTATATTTAAAACAATCAAGGTTATTTTAAATAAATTATGTTGAGGAACCCTTAGCCTAAATTCGCAAAATTTATTGAACTATTAATGAATTATGCAAATTAAGTGAAAATTAAATGACTATTATGAGCATTTTGAAGGTTTAAGGATTCAAAAGCATAATAATTATTGCAGAATTACTGAATATAAGTACTGATTAATCTATGTTATGTACGTCATTAAGGTATGCTTACTACTTACTAATAAGAATTTAAGATAATACAGTTGTTGAAACATGCTTTAGATTTGTTTATTTTCTATTCGTAGAATACGCTTCTGAAAGAAGTATTCACGAAATATAGAACATTTTGTTATAACAGATAGTTTGACTTATTAATTCATTACTTCAGTGTTTCTCAACCTTTTAGTATTCACGGCTCAATTTTCAATCATAATTTTCATCGCGCCTTCCCTCCCCACCGCATACAATAAAATGTATACAATAAGAATATATTTTGAGTATTTTGGCGCTAAACCTACACTACAACCTTAATTTTAAACTTTACAAATTACCATGAATACGGAAATTTATTGACATTTTATAACACCGAATCTCAGCATTGAAAAAACAAGAATCCTATGCCTTTTTATTGCTCTTGCGTCCCGCCATGTCCGGCATTCTCATGGTTTCGCGAGAAGTTTAGATTTGCCTGGAATTTATCTGGTCAGCTTAAAAGTTAAGTTAGGAGCGTGCGCAGATGTGAACAAATGTTTTTTCATAGGGAGAAGGAGAAAGTTCTATAACGCCAATTTCAATTCCAGACAATCTCATTCGAGTCGATCCTTCTATCGCTATTGAACATATTCTGAATGTGTATGTTATATATATTTTCGTGTAACTGTAATTCACCGTATTAAATATTCACGGCAGCAGACTTATGCAGAATCATGGATAAATTTTTAAGCGGGCTTAAGCGAGCATTAGACGATAGACAAGCATCAACAAGTACACAGACGAGCGTGGTTCCGAAAATAAAATCAAGAAAATATTCTCAAAAATACTTAAATTTTGGATTCACTAGTACTGAAGTAAATGAAGAAGAAAGGCCCCTGTGTATCATTTGCTCAAAAATGTTGGCGGCAGACAGCATGAAACCTAATAAACTTAAACGGCATTTGGAAACGCTTCATAGTGAGTACGTAAACAAACCTAGAGAATTCTTCGAATTAAAATTAAAATCAGCAAAAATCATTGTTTAAAAAACTTTGTCTGTGAATGAAAAAGCTTTAATTGCCTCTTACAAAGTTTCATATAAAATAGCCAGATGTAAAATGCCTCACACCATTGGTGAAGAGCTTATTTTGCCAGCCGCAATTGAGATTGTAGAAATTATGTTTGGAGGTAATTTTGTAAACAATTGCAGTCTATATCTCTTTCAAATGATACTGTTGCCGTAGAATTGCTGATATAGCTGAAGATGTAGAGTGTCAGCTTTTGTTGACGTTACGTGACAAATTGTTTTCAATACAACTCGATGAGGCAACAGATAGTAATAAAGATGCTCATTTCATTGCCTACGTTAGATTCTGTGATGATTTGCCAGTAGTTGAAGAATTACGTTTCTGCAAACCAATAGAACTCAAAGCAACAACATTATTTGCTATCTTAAATGATTTTATGAACGAGGCAAACATAGAATGGAAAAATTTCGTCGTAATATGCACCGATGGTGCTCGTTCTATGTCCAGAAGATTCCAAAGTATTCAAGCACTTGTGAAACAAAAATCGCCACAGTGCGTCTGGACACATTGCATGATCTACAGAGAAGCTTTGGCTTTCAAAGAAATGAGTCCTGGTTTGAATATTGTGTTAACTACGGTTGTAACCGTAGTAAATTATATAAAAATGAGACCCCTGAAATCAAGAATTTTTTCCGCACTTTCTAAAGACATGGGTGCAGTACTTTCAGCGTTACTATTTTATTGCGAGGCAAGAAGGTTATCACGAGGGAAATTTTTGCAACGTGTTTATGAATTAGGAGAAGAAATCGCTGCTTTTCTAGAAGGAGAAAACAGACCGGAAGCTGAGAATTTTCGCGATAGTTTATTTGTGTTGAAATTGAGCTACATTGTCGACATATTCGAGAAATTAAATAACTTGAATCTTCAACTGCAAGGAGCAAATACACATGTATTGGATACGAGTGATAAAGTTAATGCTTTTTGTAGGAAATTGGAATTGTGGAGCAGAAATTTAAAGCAAGAAAACTTAACAATGTTTGCAAATTTGAATGATTGTATTAAAACTTACAAGGCTGAAGAACAGCATGTAAAAGTTGTTTTTGTACCCATTGAAAATCATTTAGCAATGCTAGCAAAGAATTTTAAAAAAGTACTTTCTTCCTGACGACAAACTGATATCAAGTTACAAGTAGGTGAGGGATCCATTTCCGTTCTATGTTTGACTGTTTTGATTAATTTTATTTCTTTATAATTAAAAAAAAATTATTTAACTAAGCTTAAATAACGAAAAGTAGATAGCATAATGTTAGATGTAACATATAACTGTAGGTTTCAGTACGCGTTTCAGTTTATCATGAAATTCATTTTTGGCTTTAAGCAAGACCTTTGATGGGACAGTGCTGAAGATTTGAATTCATTCTTTATATACTTTTATCTTTTACCTATTTTCTGCTCCAAAAGAATTACTGCAAATATTTCATTTTTAAAAATAAAAGTTTTCGATGCATTAGAAAATTTCACATTCGCTAAAAATACCAAATATACGCGTGTGTGTAATTATCTATGCATATTTATCTTAGATGTCAGTAACAAGAATTATGGTATACATATCCAGGTTTCTTCTAATTTTATTGACATTGCAGCAAAAAATGTGAGCAAACTGAATTACGATACTTTTAAAAGAATCGTCTCTTTACTTTTAGGTACCGAAGTTAAGGAAAATACATAAAAAGAGCTTAAGGAGTTTCGATGCCAACAAATTAGATCACAGCCTTAGACTGTTGAGAGTTCTCATCTGGCGTTCCCCCAAAAGTAAGCACACAACATCACACGACAAAAGAAAGGAATTAGGAATTCTTCGAGAATATCCTTGGGAATAGCAGGATTATTCTCGACTTTCCGCGTTAACAGGACGCGGCAGATGACATCGCATTTCCGTTTCTGTTAATCAGCTTAGCATTTGGAAGACCTAGGCTTTGGATTAGAGGATTTAAGTGAGTGAGAAAGCCCACTCATATAATCGGAGGGGGAATAAGGAATTATTCCTCTGGAATAATGTTTTTATCTCAGATATCGTCAGTTGTTTAATCAGTGGAGCAACTAATGAATTGATGGCAAAGCGCTTTTTGCTATTTGAACAGCACTTGAAAGCAGTTAACATTCAGTAGCTGCATGGGGAAGGTAAACTCAGTTGTTCTCACTGAGAAGAATGAATGCAGATGGCTGCTGGAAGAATTCTGTAATGTTATCTGGTATCAAAGACAAGTGTGACTTATATAGAACATGTATTTTTTGTCAAATTTATTTAGATAGATTTTGAAGCAAGTTTTGTTTATGAAAACAGGTTCTTATGAAAAAGTTTTTACTCACACCTGCAGGAAATTGAGGCTTTTTTATGATGGGATATTTCTCTTTAATTTAAGCTGTTTTTATCTGACTTTATTACCATTTGCTTCACAAATTTCAGAGTTGAGTTGTTTGTGATTTCGAAATTCTTGAATCTCAGTTTTAAGTAATGTATCTTTCATAAGGAATGAACTTGGCTATTATTGTGCATGTTAATGTAGGATAATTTTGGATAATAATACTTAATAAAACACTACATGTATTATGGAATTATTACGAATGGTTCTCCCAAACTCATACTTCTTTTTCATTCGATTCCTGAGCTTTAGATTACTGTTCTTTTGATTTATCCTTTTACCTTTATTACTGTTTCCTACAATTATGCACTAATTAAAATTTACGCATTATATTATTATTTTATGTTCCATTCATTGCTGCCATTTAAAAATGTATGCATTGAATACTTATGTGCTTTATATATCAAAACTTTTCAAGTGGGGATTATAGGGTCCTAATTGTGTAGAATTAACTCAACATCCTTCCGATCCTATTAGACTGGCAACCGAATTATCGCTCTCTGAGAAATATACGAAAGTTCTAAGAAGGTATTTAAATAACCTTTTTATCACGTCTTGAATTTGGGAAAATGCACAGATTTTGCGTAAAAGCAAACTCAACTACTTGTGGTTATTTAAAATAACATAATACTTATTTCAGATTAAAAGTATGATAATAGGAGACTATATAGATTGATCTAATTAAGCTAGCTAAAACATTTAACAGCGCATATTAACATCAGATAGCAAAATGGTTAAAGCCGGAATATAAACGGCAGAGTAAAATACCTCATAACGTCTTTAAACCAGACTATTTTGAGGACCAGCTTTGCATATGTTACTACCAGAAACTTACATTTTTTAAAATAAAATTAATTAAAATTCTTGTCATTTTATATTACTATTAATTAAAATATGAGAGTAAAATTTATATTTGTTGTTCATAATCCAAGGATATTCGAGTTTGTACAATTTTTACTTTATTGACTGAAAATTCAAGAAATGTTGGAACTCATATTAATGAGATCGATAATGGGCCAATTCTTGCTTAGCTGTGCTATGCTTGGATGTACGATAATAAGATGCACCACAGTCCTATTTCTTCAAATCTGTCTTTCGTTGCTAGGACTAGAGGAAGTACTCCGTAGGTAGTGTAATCGGTAATAAATGTTGCATAATTCAGATTTGGGGAGGAAACACAATAGAAGTCAGTCACGTGTAATTTTCAGACTGTGAGAATTTTATATATAATGCGGTGGGCGAAGCTAATTTGGTGGTGTTGGTGTGTGGTATTTGGTGGTGTTGGTGAGACGTATTTAATTATGGCAAAGCACACTAGGGCTATTTGCCTAAGGGGGAGGGATGCCTTCATGGAGGACTTTCTATGTGAAGCTGGCTCTCATACACGTTACACATGGGGAAAACCACGAAAACACCCATGCAGCCAGCCCGTTCGCGAGATTCGAACCTCGGACCGAACTACCAGTGTTCAGCGAATTTACCGCTCGGCCGCTGGCGGGCCCGAAGCTAATTTGAATTTCATTTCTTGTATTTCAATGCATTTTCTAATAAAATTTAAATTTCTACTTCTATCAATATTGTCCTGAAGGGATTTCAAAGACTACAATAAAATACATGGGGAGGGGATATTTTTTAAAATGTATTTTCACGTTAACCAACACTTAAAAATATACTCATAAGAAAATCCGAAAGGGAAAAAAAAGAAGCAAACATTAAGCTGGTTCTGTGAGAGAGTTTGAAGCTTCTTACATTTGTTTTCTTTTCCTTCACCAGATGGAATGCAGGATTTTTTTTCTTTTACACCAGCGATGGTTTAAAATACAAAAGCGAAGCCTTTTATTCTGTAATTTCTTTCTTCTAACTTTGCTCTTGGCCCTTTTGTTTTATTTTATTTTGTCTGAGTTGAAGTGGTGTCTTTAATTTCGTATCTTTTAAACTCTGTATTTTGTAAACTTAAACCCTTCTTTTGCTCTATATTTATTTTTATTGCCTGGAATCCACAGAATAGTTTAATAAATTTATTTTACCACACTTTGAACTTCATATTTAACCAAATGCTAAAATAGTTTTAAAAATATTCATACCGCTCACATATTTTTTCTAAATATAAAATTATTCAGCAAATAATTTATTTCTGCCTATGATTTCAATTTATTATTATTTCAGTTTTATATTAAATATGCACTAATCTAAGGTCGAATTTTTGTCTCGTTATTATTATTGCTGTTATTAAAGTGATAAATATAAGAGTGTTATCTAAATCGCCGTCAATCTACCAACTTTTTTCTTTACTAATTACATTAATTTTATTATTATTTAAATGACGAATACATACTTTCTAAGTAAAAATTAAAAGTGAAAAAAATCATATAATGTTGTCTAAAATGCCTTCTGTATGTATTATTAGAAACAAAAGTAATTTTTGTCCAATTTTTGCGTCTGTCTTTTCGCATGAGACTTGAGGACTGTACAGGTGACAGCGCGTCTTGTGCTCAGTTGACACTCATTTTTGACAGAGAGCACCCAGAGGGGCGGATCGGAGAGTCTCCCACCTTTTCTTACTACCACCAAACCACAGGTGGACTTTTGGCTTTTAGAGAACCCCAGTCTTGAAAGATGCAATGCATTTATAATATCCATGATTTCTCTGGGATTCACACCCAGGTCCTTCAGTACTGTTGTAAGAGTCTACTACCCCGTTGGGCAGTTATTATCATTTTAAGGCTTCACCAATCGGAGTTCCCTTTTCGCCTAATTTTGCATTTTATTTTGAACTCAGTTACTTCCATATATGCCTTTTCTGGATATTTCCATTTTGTTTAGATGCTGAACTCTATTTCTCTAATCTGTAACTTAATATAAGTAACGCAAATTTTCTAAAGCTATTTAACAAGAAAAGTGTAGGTTTTGTTTGGTTTATTTGATTATGGCAAAGCAGACGAGGGATATCTAATTAAAGAGAAGACTGCCTTCGTGCAAGACTTTCTAAGGGAAACTGGCTCGTATACACATTATACATAGGGAAAATCGCAAAAATGCTTATGTAGCCAGTGCGTTTGTCGTAATTCGAATTCCAGACCGAAACACCAGTGTTCAGTTAATTTACCGCTCGGCCACTGGTGGGCTACCAAAAGCGTAGTGGTTGTCTATAATTTATGATTATAAGTCTAACTTTTGTATTAGACTAGTATAATTGTTCATAATAATTTTAGATTATAATGAATTGTAAATTATTTTATGCACTGAAAGTTGAGAGCAAACTATGAAATCTAATCCACATTAAAACTGAAAAATAGTACATCTAAACTTCGCTCTGTCATTTATGTATTACGTGAATGCGAATGAGAGAATCGTGTTAATTTCTTTAATTGCAAAATTCAAGGAATATGAGAATAGAAATTTGATTAATATTTATTGAATTTCTTCCTTGTAACTAAGATACAATCCTCAAAAACCATTCAGTAAATGATCCTAATATATATTTATTTAATTATAGTAGCTTAAAGTAGCAGAACTAATGATCCCATGGTAAATTAAGATAACTAACTGATCATATCATGCGTTACATCATACATGTTTGAAGAAGAAAATTAGGCTCATATCTAGGCTACTTTGTTACGCATTAACGCTTAATTTCATCAGTTACGACATATACAGAATAAACCCGGCTGCTTTTGATTTTTTTTTAGATTTAGATCTGTCAAAAGTGATTGTATTTTATTACTTCTATGGATTACTTGCATTATGTCTACGGATTTGAAGAAAAAATCTGCATGATCTCTTACAGGTATGAAAATTTATTTTGACTTGCATTGCACACGCATAGGCGATTGCAAAAGTATGTTTATCAATTTGTACAAATACAAATATATAAATTCACAAAAAAGTGCACAGGATAAATATGCATCGGATCTTTAATATACCAGTATAATAATTGAAAGTGATGTGTTTTATAATAGACAACAATATACTTAAGGTTTTTCCTTATTTTATTTAACGTTTTTTCTCTCTTTTTTATTTCGTGATAGCGGGAAGTATTAACGTAGCCGTGTACAGTTTTGCAGGAATCTTGAAAAATTATACCATTTTTCATACTAACGCCTGTATCAGTAATGGTATTGTCCCTATTAATAATGCAGTGTTTGGTGCTAAATTTTTATTCTAGCTATAAGTAGAATATATTTTGGTCCAGAACATTTCGTTTGTCCATGTCAAATGGCATTAGAAAATTCCTACGAGACCATAAAAGCTAAGAAATACTATCAGGTAGCCTGTCAAAAATCTGAATGATTTGACGATTCTATAACAAAACAAAGAAAAATAGCCAACCACGATCCATTCATCTCCCTGTGAGAAGGCAAAACCTTGCGTCAATGTCATTTTAAAAATTGTGCATGATGATGACGAAATTAATTTACGATTACGTGAAGGTATTGAATGTATGCATATCAAATAATCTGATATTAAATACTTGAATCTTGAATAGGTATAATTAGTAAAATATAGTTGCAATGATAATAATTACCTTAAAAGAGTTTATAAGGTATTTCCTCCCTCCTTTCCTCATGCTTTCGACGTATAATTGAAAATATACTCGACGAACATTCGAGAAAAAGTACCAGGGTTTGAGTTCCGGCGAGGGCATTGCATATTTTTGACGTCTCCAACATAAAAAATCTTATGGACTCTACAAGTGGCGCCCGAACTAAAAGGTGGTGGGCGATAATTCGCCAACACCAGGATTTGGCAATTGCGTCCTCTTATCTTCAGTCGCTCTTCAAAGGGGGGGTATATAAGGTACTTTCTCCCTAATTTTCTCATGCCTTCGTGATGCAATTAGGAGCATATTCGACGTGTATTCGATAGGTTCAGAATTCTAGTCCCGGTGAGGGCGCTGCACTGCTAAAAAAAAAACCTAATGACCCTCTCCTGCTTGAAAAAAATCTAATGACTCTACAGAGTAATCTAGAGAAATCCCAAAATTACTAAGACCACAAAAAAGATTTCTTTCTTGGATTAAAAAGATTAATGTAAATTTGCTTTTAATAACTATCATTTATTTATTTTATTTTTAATTTATTTAAAACTCATTTTCAATTAAATTCCTCTACAAAAAGTGATATGTATAGATATTACCTTTCCATCTTCCAGGCAGACTTTTTGATTACGAAAACACTATAAGTATGCATAGATGGTATGGCATTAAACCTTTGAATGATTTAGGTAGTTTTACTGGATTTCTAAGGAGTATTTTGCACACCATTTTACAGTATCGAAAAACCTGCTGAGTAGTTTCCATATAGCCATTCAACTGATTTGAAGTTTATGTGATCCTAATCGTAATTATCAATGCTTGATTTTAAATGAATGGTTGCAATTGTTTTAGCAGAAGCATTTATATTCGTGGCTCAGAGGAGGGATTAAGTAAAATCGTGTCACGGAGGGAATTCTAGCACTAAAGGCAGAAATTGAAATTGCACACATAGACACACTTGCCAATACCTTCTGAAACACTTAAACTTGTACGTAATTTCCCCATGCCTTTAGATGGAAGCGCATAAAGCATAATATCAGAAGAAACAAAAAATTTAAAGGAAGTTGCAAAGTAAGGACTCAGGTGTAACAAAACTAAAAAATCTATATAGTAAATTATTTCTCCATTGAACAATATGTAAGTACTATATTATACATGTTTTAACCGGTAATTCCTGAACGAATATAATATTTGCGACGGTGGTAGAAGCAGGTAGTTGCAACGGAGTTTTAGTTTCCTTTAGAAAAGTCCTCCACAAAGACATCTCTTCACCTTAGGCAGGTAATTCTTCTGTGCTTTGATATTTTAAAATAACATATTCTAATTACAGAGTACAGTAGCCAAACGTGACCTTTAATCTAAATCCTTATTTATTTATAAAGGATATATGCAAATACGTTTTTGTATGCATATATGTTTTCCTCCTTCTACGCACTGATCCCGATGACATCTAGAGAGGATATAAAAATGTAGGAAGGGAAAAGATGTGTTTATAGATATAAAGAATATTTCGAAAATACAGACCTTCTAAATGTGTTCAAAAAGTGGATAAAAAATCTTACTTATTCAGTTTATGACTGTCCCAGGTGACTCTTTCATATCTATTTTCGCACTTCATTCCAATGCTTACCAGCCGGAGCTTTTACTTATATTCTATTATATTTGGTCGCTCGCTTCGCCAAAGGCAAGCAAAAAGTCTTTACCAGTGAACAAATATTGACATCCGTAGCCTAAGGAAAAACGGAAAGAAAATCTTTCCGACCGAGGTATGCCCCGACGGTATTTACGAAACATCACAATAGCCCAAGAACACGTGCAGTCCAATAAATGATACATCGCATGCCTTTTTCCTCCTCCTCACATGTCACAATGAACTTACACTTGGACTGCTGACAGGACATTCCGCAGCTGCTGCCACGCTCGTAGGTGGCAGAAAGAAAACAAATAGGTCACTTTTGTGACTGCCGAAGCTACATTGTCAGAGTATACTGCTTTGTGTTTGTTTATTTAACTCAATAAACATTTGTATCTTGGGAACAGAGAAAAAACTAAGGCTTCGTATTAAGTGCCGATGTTTGCTGGAAACGACAGAAACTCATGCTATATTTTTGCTCACAACTTTTTAACTTTTATATTATGAAAAATATCTTATTCGTAACTAAAAAAAAAAAAGGGGGGGAAAGCAAAACACTGTCAATTTGTTCCCCTTGCAAGTTACATTTTATTCGATTAAAATATTTGCAGAAAGAAAATATAAGGATGGAAGTTCTTCGCAGTTAAAGCATGCAAATAAAATTAACGCGTGTTTTTTTTATCCGCATTATGGTAACATAAAATATTTCTTATCAGTTTATTTTTAGAAACTTCGTAGCAGCTTTGTAAGTCATCTACCTCTCTATATCTGACGAAAAATTCTATTTATATATAACGAACAAATCTAGGAAAATGTATAGGTTGAGTAGTATGCTTGAATAAAATGTGTACTTGAATAGTTCATCTGCATGTGATTTTTTTTCCGTCAAGTGTAATGAACAACAAATGTGTCTAGTATCCCGATTTTAGGCTTTGAAATATCCGCATTTTTACATTATATCCCCCTATATTCATTTGTATTATTTCTAAAACTTAAATTCATTACTAGAAAAATAACATTTCTTCTGAAGCCCGAATGGGACCTTTCTAACAAATTGCGAAGATGCGCTTACTTATCCTTAAAAAAAGAGGTGTATTTTTTCCAGTGGCTGTTTTTACTATGCCATATCGTAGAAAACATGTAAAAATTTGGAAATGTATAGAAGTGATTTATAAGAATTAGGAAAAAATCAGCAATAGAAAGAATGTGTGAAGTCCCTTAATTCTGCGAGATGAAAATATGTGATTTCATGCCGCTGGTCTCCATAAGAAGTCAATAAAGAAAGTAAACTTCTGTAGGCAATACTAATTACGTGGAATGACAAAGTGATGCATTGAAAATTGCTTGATTGTTACAACTTTCTTTTAAAAATGGATGAAAAGAGATGATATTATCTTCAGAGAACTTTAAAATCCTCAAACCCTGTAATTTAAAGTTATTAGCTATCATAACAATCGAAAACGTTGTCTGACTTTTGAAGAAAATTGTCAAAAATAATTGAACTTTTGATATTCAAAGTAAACTTCAATTCAAAGTCTATTTCAGGCTATTCGATAGTGAAAAGAATTAAATAGTCTGATGATTAGTTATAATTCTAAGCGCGGATAATAAAATATTTTTTTTTCATTATGGCGGGCGTTAACCATTATAGGTGTTGATTACTTCTAAGACCCGAATCGGTGGTCACTTTGTTATGTAGATAACTTGTAAATCATTAGGTTTTACTTGAAGTAGGAGACATGAAAAATGTGCAAAGCCCTAGCCGGGACTCGAGCCCTGGACCTCTCAAATGTGTGTCGAATAGGTGGGCCACCGTTGTCTCCTATGAAAGGACAGACATTCTGCATTCATGCGTTCTCCATGATTCGAACCCGGGCCCTTCGATAGAGCACTCTGAGTCATTACTCATTTTATCATATCATTGAGTTATCATATATCATAGTACAATATATAATAAAATTTCGCTTCATTAAATAAAAATATTTAAATGACATACTGAAAAAAAAATCGTTGGAGAAATCTCTCGGAGCTTCTCTAGAGAAACTGCTTCCTAAATGCGTAAGGATAATGAACAACGAAAAAAGATAAAATATTCCTTCAAAATTAAATCAAAATAACTAAATGCAATATTTAAAATTAAAATATTTCGAGTTGCCTTCTAGGGAACCTGTTTATTAAATTTCGTAGCTCTTAACAATTAGATGTATGTACTTTGCAATTTACAAGCAAATACACAGAAAACAAACTTTTACTGTGGTTATACATGAAAGGATTGTCCCCACTTTTAAGCTGTCGTCCTTGTTAAGTATTTTAGAGTGTTCATGAAAGGGATTAAAGAAGAAATCAAATAAGAAAGAAAAATGTTGTCTATACAATTGCTTCAGTGATTAAGTGCACGCACATATAACGAGGCTGAATTACTTAGATTATGGAAGATAATCAATATACGCTTAAAAGAAAGGGTAGCTTTATTGATTGGAGGACTTTCTAAGGGAAGCATGTTTATATCCATTTAAAACACAGGAAAAACAGAGAAATCTTCCATGTAGACAGTCAGCTCGTCGGGATTTGAATGAGGGTCGATCACTCAATGCTCCGCGCTTTTACCGCTCGGTCGCTGACGTGTCACATTACAAGGCTGTTTAAATTTTCAGTTAGGATAATAATACGATTAGAAACTGTTGGTATGTAAATTCTCAAATAATAGCTGTTATTCAACAGTAATTTTAATATTTTCAGAAAGTAAAGAGATGACACTAAATTGCACCTTCCTGTATTTTTTATAAAAGCAAGCGCTTCATATTTTTTACCTTTCTTAAGAGCAATGGTAGGTACTAATATATTAAAGCATATCACAAACTCTCATCTGAGGATTCGTTATTTTCATGAATATTTTTATACTAATGGCAGTTTGAAAGCATTTGACAGGATCTAAATCTATGCTCTCGTTTAAAATTAATTAAATAACCATCAATTACTTGAAGTGGATTACGAACAACTGGTGAAGTTTAAAATAACTGCTTATTGTGGGCAAAGGCCAGAAGGTATGCATTATGTTATCAGGCTACTTACCTTTGAGGAATGCCAGAAGCCTTTGGTTATTACCTGTCTTTGAGAAATGCCAGAGATCTTCAGTTGCGAAGACTAGATATTCTTTACGTTAGAACCTTTAAATAATAACACCAAGCCAGCTAAATGTCCACGATAGTGATCTTGCTTACTTCAGCTTACAACTAAACTATTTCAACAGTGTTATAAAGTACGGTTATGTTTTTTTTTTTTTTTTTTTTTTTTCCAATACGTTGAAAATGTATAAATTACAAATTCGCCTTCAGCAGCTGAGAATTAATAAATCTGTATTTTAAAAGAAAATTATCCTAATATTATTCTCATGCAATATGTTGCTGAAAAATGAATCAATAATAAACAAAAAGTAAGAATTTTAGAACAAAATTCACAGAGACAGGAACGAAATGAAATTTTAAAACCAGTGAAACCTAAACTTTCCTATTAGTATGTAAAAAATATCAAACAATTTTCACGAAAGTAGAAGAATTTCTGAAAAGTACAAATATTTGAAATACAAAAATTCCAAAACATATTCAGGAAAAGGAATGCAATCAAAATCTGATTCAAGAGGAGATTCGTTCTGAAGAGGAGATAGATCAGATTCACTTGAATCTCTTTCACTCAAGGATGCCTCTCTGTTCATCTAAAATTAGCTGATGAATCTTTCCAAATTATTTTAATATAACAGTTCACCCGAAAATTCCGAATGCATGCTCTACGCTAAAGAATTACAAAAATGAAATAAAATATACAAAACAAATCCATATGAGTTAATTTCCAATAAAGTAAAAGAAAAATAGTTAGACACATTTTATTCAATATTAATATGTTTTATTACTTTTTAATAATTATTATTATTAAAAAGTAATAAAACAAAATATGCATATAAATTAACAGAGAAATTGATTTCAGAAATTACTACTTAGCGAACAAAGAGGAAAAGACAGAAATTCTAAAGTAGATGCCAACGGTTGCCAGGTTTGGGTCATTGACAAAACTAATTGGCGATGGCAAATTTCAAATCTTCCAAAAGTTGAATTAAAAGCAAGTAATTTTCTGTTTTTTTTTAGATTGGAAACAAAGAAAGAAAAGGAAAAAAATAGAACAAAGGATAAAAACGAGTAAAGTATTCATGTCATGAGCTTATCATGACGACTTAGAACAGAGTAGGCCCATTGTTAATAAAAGTATAGTTAAGAAACCTGTCCAGTCATACAAATATTACTATAAAATCCTTTATAACATCCTTCTTTATCCTTTTATTTTTGAGCTTTCAGATAAAAAATTTCGTTATTTTAAAAACCTTTATAGTGTGTAGACCACTCCAGGTAATTTGAGTAGATTCTAAATGGAATTTCATTATATTGTAAAACTTTAAAAAGAAATATTTCTTGCTGCTGTTCAATTTCTGTGCACACCTTTTTAATTCTGATAATCTGATTAATAATAACGTTTTTCAGAGGTACTGATATTTCAATTTAGAAGTCAAATTTGAAAACAGTTGAATTATCTTCTTTTATCAAATAATCTTATTTATTTAAGATTATAAATGCTAGATCCAGCTAATCTAAAATTAATTGATTTTTATTTGTCATGTTAAGTGTCAAATAGTTGAAGTAAACATTACTAATTCCAAAAGGATTATTATTGTTGAATGTAATAGTATAATCAGTATGTTTGAATATGTGTTCATATTTTTATTGAAATGATTTTCTAAAAGGTTTTTAAGAAACGTTCATTCCTTAGAAATCAAATAGAGGTTACCTAAGTGAGTTGAATGCGATCTTTTTATTTGAATAGCATTTGTCTGTAGGTAAAGAATATTTGCATGCTTGATAAAAGTATTAAAAAGAGAGGCATTTGATAATGTAAATTTTTAGATTTTTAATTTCTTCAACTATTTTCAAGTTGTTGTTATAATCCAACAGTAGTTTTCATCAGTTATAGTTCTATCACAAACTAAGTTATATAGTGATTTAAGCAGATTTGTGAAAAATATAATCGAAATTTTTCTTGTAGCCTCTTGTAATATTTGGAATAAATCTGAATTTAACAGAATATTTATGAAATTTTTTAATTGCATATAAACTAGCAAGTAAGTTTACAGTAAGAAGAGAAATTTTCTATTTTTTGTGAAAAGCGTAAATTTTGTTGATTATAGATCTTTCTTTAAACTTATAAATGCAATACCTTGTTGAATTATGCTGTTCGTTTTCAATAAGAGAACTGTAGAACTTATTTCATAGAATACGAAAACTGTTGTTTGCTTTATCAATTTTAGTAACAGTATTTTTTTATTTGCGAAAACTTCTGAAGTAAAACTTTCTAATTGTTAATACCTTTAAATTCTTTCATTTTACCAATATTCTTTCTGCTTTGCTCTAATATTTCATTTTTCCATTCCTTAAACAAATGAGTTGGTAAACTTAGTAAAGAATTTGCTTTCAATATGAACTCATAAATATATGATGAAATATTTTCGGAACAATAGGATTTAGATATATTTCACCGATCTAAATTCTGATTCTGTTTTGCATAAGCTGCTTTACTTCTTGATTCTGTACAATGTTTAGATTTTCCGTAATTATATGTTTATTTTATTTATCCAAATACGGTAGAAATCTCTCTTCGCTGCAATATCAAGTTGCAGAAAGTCTTCTCCGTGATGCTTGGTTATATAACTACTCAGTTTTTTGCTGTACTTAAAACAAATAATAATTTTCAACTCTATGGAAATTTTTATTGAGCTTGTTTAAAGACTATGTAGGTTGAGCACATCATGATAGTACAGAAAATTCTTTCATACTTAGAGGAATTGCAGTTAAATTTAAATTTGATAAAGTCAGGTACTAAATTTTGATGAGGCTATTTCCTGTAAACTTTTTTTTGAAGAAATTTAAATGCTACATAGATGCATGTGAGTGAAGGAATAAAGGTTAAATTCTTCTGGTTTACTAAAACTTGGTAGATCATTTTTACATATTTAAAGGGAATTTTGGGTTTTATTTGTTTTGAATTTTCTTTCTTTCATGTTTTTGTGAATTTGGCTCTAAATTTCTTACGTTTTATCTATCTGTCTCTCTCTATATAAATAAAACTATACATATATATATATATATATATATAATTGCCACCTAGCATAAATTACTTTTAATTTTCAAAATAGTTCTTACTTTCCAACAGAAGCATTAGTTATATGAGAAATGAAGTTTATAGTAATTAGTAAAGAGATACAGTAAAGTTAAATGATAATATTAATAATTACTTTCTTATTGTATATTATGTATATATAGGTTTTTATCAGTTGTGCTGTTCAGTCGAGAATGTATTTAGTAACTCTGACTCCCGTACCGAAGCCCCAGGTTCGAATCTGAGAGAAGACATGGTTTTAAATTGTCTGTTCTATATCGAAGGTAACGGTGGCCGTTTATTAGGTTTCTCCGTAATAAAATGGCCACCGCTTCTGACTTTAGTATTGACCAAAGCCTAGAATTTAGCATTATTTAACTTTTAAGGAATCTTTTTGAAGGATAGCTAAAATCTGAATCCTTTCAAATTTAATTTATTTAATTTTATTTATTAATTTATTTTCTAATCTCTTGCAGTGCTTTTGTCCACAGTTCTTTTCCATTTGAATTTACTTTTTTTCAGTTCCTTACCTAGTTTCAAAACACAAATGGCAGCCTTCACGTGCATGAGCCTAATTTGTCACTAAGAGAGATTAACATGAAATGTTTTAGACAAAAAATAAATAAAATTTCGTATGAATTGGGGATTTGATACATTTCTTTTGCCAAAATATTCTGCAAAGATTATCTATTAGCAATGTGAGCAATTTTTAGTCCAGAGCGCATTTCAGGTATTCCATTATACATTCTTAAACTTTTTTCTGTTTCAAACGTGATATACAGTATAATAAATGCACAGTGTTTCTTGATTTATATGACAGCTAAAGAAGCTTCAGTTTACTGCAGAGAAAATTGTTTCACTTACATATTCCTGTACACTTATATATTCTAATGGAAGTCCTCTCTGAATTTGAACATACATAGAAAAAAAACACGTAATTTAAGCATGTAGAAAAAGTCCAGTAATTAACTTACTTGAGGATGGAAAAGATAAATATTTCCGGATTACTTTTAAAAACTTTGGTAATTAAATTATTTTATTATTATTTGATAAAATGTTGTTATCAGTTCCAAATTTTAGTCCAAAGCAGCGTTAGCCTAAAAGGGCTATTAGTCTTAAAATTGGATTTTGAGTTGAATCACTATAAATGTATGAATAATTTTCCAAATTGCTGCCACAACATATTATCGCACTGTATTATATTTAAAAAAATTAAATTAAAAGAATTTGCATGAAGGTATGCATGTTTTTTTTTTTTTTCATTAAGTTAAAACATAGGTATATGGAACTATCAAAATTTGAATAATGTACTTCTCCACCCGAATATGAACACCTGAAACCCAAGTTTTGAATTACGAATTTTTTTATTATGTATTTCATATTTCAAAAACCCTTAATTTAGTCCAATTTGCCCTAAAGGACTATCAATTTCGTTTTGGCATTTTGCGTGGATTCAAGATAAGCATTGATTCAATTTTCAAATAATTGCCACCAAATATTATTGCCCTGTATCATATTTAAAGAAATTTTAAATAATAAAAAATCTGCATGAATGCATGTATGTTTCTCACATTAGGATAAAACAACGGTACCTAGAGCCATCAAAATTTGAAAAACGTAATCATCCATAGAATATGGGCATGTGGAAGCGCTAATTTGAATTTGAAATTTGTTTTATTATCGATTTCATATTTTGTAACACTTCAACGAATTTTTGATGAACAAACTAAATGATTTCAAAGCCAGAAATGGCAACACTGTACGGAAAGCAAAAAAAAAAAAAAAAAAAAAAAAAAAAAAACTCCAGCTCGGGAGACTTAGTATCGGAAATTCTAAAGATATGCTCATTTTAAAATTATTTTACGATATTGCTGTTGAACTGAAATTTAAGGTTTGAGTACGTAGATTGTGATATTTACTAAATAAGTGTAACATACAAAACATTAAACAAAGGCCCCTTTGGACGTAATTTAAAATCTCAAACCTTTCAGATTTTTGCAATTTTTTGATTAATAAACTGAACAATTTGACATGGAAGACAAACTGTGCGGAATAACAAACTGTACGGGAAAAAAATGATTTTATATCAAGCGCGCGAGACTGTCTAGAGTAAATTCTAAAGTTGGGCTGATTTTAAGTATGTTTAGATCAAATGCTCTCGAAACGTGTACGTGTATGTACATACAAAAATCTGATGTGTGCACCACATGATTTCCTTGTAGAGAATTTTAAATTATACGCATTTTTCTTGAATTCCATTTAAACTTGTTGGATTTAATTAAATCTACTTCGTCGATAGCGCATAAACCAGAATAGAATAAATGCACTTTAAAATTCACTATATTTGTTTACCATAGCGACACTCTGGCGTTAGGTTCACTTAAAATCGTTATATTTCGTTTATATTATAGCTCAGAATGCACAAAATGTATATCATTTGAAAAATTATCTAATCGTTGCCAAATGTTTTATTCAAATACTATAATAAATCTAGAATTATGTATAAAAGAAATTAAGCAAACAAATCAAAAAAGAAACAGTTTTTCACAGATGATTGAGTATTTCTCATTCAATTAATTCAGCTCTTACTTCGCGACAAGGCAAAAGTACATAAAAACTCAAAATAACTATATTAAAAATTACAGAGTAAATCTTAAAACACTTATTTCCTGGAAAAAATTCCAGAAAGGATTAAGCATAATTTAATTCGGAATAATAAATGACGGCGTTATCTTTGTTGTTGCGATGCTCAGTATCACTGCAATGGCAACAAGTCTACTATTCTGCTATTTCAAATGTAAACAAATATGTCCACCATGTTATTTTAAAATTAGGCTAAATCGCACTTTTAAACAGCTTTTAAATTGTTGATAATTCTACAGATATTGCTTGCAGATTTCCTAAAGACATAAATAACTTAACTGGAAGATACGAACAATATAAGTGAATCATTTTTAAAGCAAAAATGCACAATTTACAAACATCTAAGAGTAAAGAAACTGCGATTACTGAGCCGAGTAACAAAGTGGATATATATAAAAATATATTTATATACGTACGCTTGTTGCGGCCGATTGCAAACAAGATACGGGATGCACATCTACATGTTATAGCAGACCTATATACAAAATCTCAACGTTCTGAGGCTACTCGTTTTTGAGTTATGCGAGATATGTACGTACGTACGTACAGACACCACGGAAAATTCTCTTCAGAATTCATTTTTAAAGCAATTTTATAATTTTTTTGGGAAAAACAGTCTTTTATTCTGTCCTTACTCGCAGATGTTATGCAAAAACCTCGTTTAATTGCATTCCATAGCTGACAAAATGGATATTATCGTTGAAATATGCTGCCTGAAAATTTTCGCGATTACAATACTTTTTTACTTCGTACAAGGAAGTAAAAATGACTCTATGGGCGTAATATAAATTCTGAAAGCTTTCAGATTTTTTTATGTTGTTACCCATTTAATTTTTGTCTATATATAATTATCTTTCTCAACTTCATTCAGCATTTTAATTTTTGAGAGTAAAATTCATCTATTTGACTAAGACTGTGCTTAAGTTTACATCAGATGATGCATCATATATATGTAATTTATTAAGGGAATTGAAGATATGACAAACTATTAACTAAAATCACGCATATAAACTCAAGGTTTGATATTGAAATACGACGATACTGTAGTAGGAAGTAGGAAAGGCATTCATAGTTTGTGTATATATTATATATGTATTGCAGGATTAAATGTCTTACGTTTTGCTTATATCTTTCTGTCCATTATTTTGCAATATTTTCAATTTCTCTATATTTTTCTATACTCACTATACTGTACTGGCTCTATGTGAGAGTCAAGTGTTGCATCGCTTGCTTCGTCTTAGTCTACCACTGAAATAACACCAACTCTGAAGAAAGTCTGAAACTATCCTTTTTTATTTGATCTAAAGTTTTACAGTTTACAAGATTTAATGGAATAGTAATAACCGATTTTTGAAGTGTTTAACATAATACGAAAGATTTAAGTATGGAATGGCGCCCAACCTGGATGGATAGTGGCTAGTGACTCTGACTATGGTACAGGCTCGGGTTCAAATCCTGAAGAAGGCAACGGATGTTTGTAAAACGTATAGTTTTATATAGTTTGCGGCATGGAACATTCTAAATAGTATGTGGCTAGCCGGAAGTTCTCTCGCCTGGATTGGTGGAAGGACCCCCTCAAAATTGGGAGGGAACTGGGCAAAATCTTACTGTCTTCTGTATGGTGCCCAAGGCTTTTGACAACGGCAGACGTAGTCTTGTACTTTTTACCGCAATGATTTTCATGTGCTTGCTCTGATATCAGACAAGCGAGATTAGTCGCTACGGCAACTATGGAATTTCGAAGGCGAGATCCACTAATAAATTTCAGCTTAGGCCTTCTTCAAAAATTCTGCTTTTATATGCTTTAATTAAATTGCACGCTTTTGGGCAGCTGATGGAAGTAGAAGTTGTAATAGAGGAAGAAAGAATGAGCTTAACCACTGAATAAGCATAAACCCTACAACAGCTTTGAGAGTTCATCGATCGATTTGTGTGTTCTTTGACTATTTTCTCTATATTTCATTAAGTTGCCTTGGTTCATGCTAGGAAGCAATCCTAAATCATTAAAATAGTGCTATTTCTAGTGACTGTTGAATTAAAATACAGTAATACTCCAAAATATAAGACTATATTTTGACGTTTGTCTGTTTCGCATATTTGATAGCGCTATTTTAGCCATTTTCTCGCATAGCTAACAATATACAACACATACACATATTTATATGCCAAATTTAATATAATTTGGGAAACGTGATACAAATTGTTCCTCCCAAAATGAAGTAAATACTAATAAACTTTTATTTATATTAATTTATTAATTTTTGAATAAAATTAAAAAGATGCAATTAATTGCTGAGACCTAAGAACATTCAAACGTGCGCAAACATGTTACAGAATTTTACTTGATAAAATTCCTAACCTCTTGAAACTTGATACTCAGTAGGTTACAGACTTTTGTTGTCTGTCTTTATAAATAAAATCAAAATTCATTTTCTCTCTAAATGTGATAAAGAATATGCTTCCATTTAGTCTGGCAACTTCTCTCACTTTAGATAGAACTTTACGTGAAATTCTCGCTCTTAAATTAATTACATTCAAAGTCCTCAATTCATCAAGAGTTTGTGTCACCGCCAGCCCCTCATTAGAAGCTCAAAGACTCTTGCACAATGCTGAGCTGGAGGCGGGGGCATCGCTTGGAAGACACACTTAATACAAGCAAACGCGCCACTAAATTACGTTCAATGGGACGAATATGTTCTAGTAATGATATTTGATGCCTTGCACTCAAAGGGGAAGAAATTTCCTCTCTGCTTACAATTAACTGATTTCGATGAGAATTTTCCTCTATTAAGGTAGAGCGCTATTAATTTAATTATCGAAGTGAGGTAAAGTTACAGAAAAGCGTAGAGATGGTTAAAAATACAGTAATTGCCATCTAGAGTACTGCATGTTTAAGAGATAAAAATGAAAAGAAGTTTAAAAATCATGTTATTTTATTATCAAGTTTTGCCCTTTGCAGACAAAATTCACATAAGTGCAAAACTTCTGCCTCAGATTACCTTCATTTGTAAATCAGTCAGTCGTTGAATGTCATTTTGTGATAATATTCAATATTGAAATTTATGTCAGCCGATTAGTTTGATTTCAGATTTAGTTTGAATACAAGATAGTAAAGCAATGTATATGGTGTTTTGTAAAGTGATGCTTTTTCATCAGATCCAGAAAGCAGTTTTCTTTTACGCAGAATGAATCAAGCCTGTTATTATCTGAATTCGTTGGTGCTGATTTCAGAATTTGGGCTATTATTGAAATATTTTGAAAATGGTAACTTATTTAACATCATTTTATGGAATCCGGTTTTAAGTTTTTGTGTCTAATCTCCAGATAGCCGTAATTATAAATGATATTCACATTTTATTACAAAAGTGTGAAGCCTCAGAATTTGTTATAACCAATAGTTATTTATATAAGCTGTTCTATTGGTTTGTTATAACCAATAGAACAGCTTACCATTCTAGGGTTTCGTTAATCAAAACGTCATGGCAGTTTAATTCAATACAAATACTGTTGTGATTTGTAATAGGCAAATGAATTGCAGTTTTTCTTGGATCTAATATGGGCTACAAAAAGTATCACATTTTCCTTTTAAAATATAACAACAGAATTATCATGAACTATTATATCGTTGCGAAATTCTCAGCAGCTGCGCAGTGAGATAGCTTCCTCGTAAGGCGAGTCGTAAACGAAGCTTCTCCAGTGGAGCGAGAAAAGAAGTCTGTTGTCTAAGTACTGTGAGTCAACGGCGGGCTTAAGGTTGCCAGAAAGGAGCAAGGAAATTCAGGGTTTTCCAGATTTGGAGTGAAATCACCCATTTGAAGATGTTTGGCGAAAAAATTGGTGATATGTCACAGACGGAACGAGAACATTCAAGAACTCATTTCTATCGATTTTCTTGGGAATATCTCGAAGGTACGTTAAAGCTATATATACCCTGCCTCTCCGGGGAGGCAGCCTCTGGGCATTTCGCTACAGTATCCATCTAAACGGTCTGGTGAAAAAAAGAATGAATTAACCCTGGAAAATTTATTAACATCAAATTACTGCTTGGGGACCCTGAAGAAGAATCTCTTTATTTACTACACTTTACGTTAAGATATAGGGATTTACTTGCTAATCAGAAAGAAAATGTGAAGATAAGATAAAGGCGTAATAAAGAATCAGAACTGTTAATGGAATAGCGATCAACTAAAAATAGAAGTCTTGATGCAATTAAAAATAAAAGCATTTCTCTTAATTTAAATTTCAGTGGATCTCTACATATAAGATAAATTTCAATATTACCTCGCATTCTTAAGAAGCATTCACACACTACGTGACAACTAATGAAATTACACTCAAATTTTGGCTTACTGAAAAATCTGATTCTAAAGTCAGCGCATGGAGAAGTCAGCGTGCAAACTAGTAGGAGACAAATATATAGAAACCCGAGCTTATTTATTCTGTAACAAACTTTTGTTGACCTGTGTAATGTTTGAATATACCTTTCATAAATCATTCCATGCTAAAATATGACTTATCATATATTTTTCACTGATTACTGTATTTCTTCTGCCCTAAATTTTGAAACGAATAATTTTCTGTTTTACTTATGCAAGTGTTTGTTCTTTTCTGATTGCGTGAGTAATACTAATTAGGGTTAAAATCGAAGAAAAAATGGAAAATGTAACTGCGTTTTTATCTAAACTATCATTAAGCAATTCTAAAACAAAATATGAAATCAATGCAATAAGAAAACTATCACATTATAGCTTTTGTTAAATGTACTAATACAATCTATTCAGGTGAAAGCTGTTGCAAAGATTTTAGCGTGAGCATTATTGATTTGAAAATATATGGCAATAACTTTATATTTCTTTATTGAAATCATTAAACTGAATATTAAACTTAAATGAGGTGTAATATTTATCGTGGAAACATAATAATTTCAGATACAGTATCCTCTTTTATTTCAGAAAAGTCGTTGTTTCCTACTTCATTTTATTAGCAATTAACGACATTTTTTAAGTTTGCATTTTCTTTTAGATTAGCAAGCGAACCAAGATGATATGAACATAAAATAACGAGAGGATTTTGTTAAATGCTATGTAATTTTAATATAAAAATTTTAAACTGTTATAATATTGTAAAATTAAATTATTTATATATAAGTTCCTAACGCATAATAAGATGAATTATTAAAAGTAACTTCAACGGAATTATAGGAGTTATAAAACAACTCGATAAGTCTGTAAGTAGAAAAGTGCTAATATATATTGTGTATAAATATGCTTTAGTTACTTCAACGTAATTGAAAGTAATTTCTATTGATTCATGAATTTTGTTACTTTTGCCTAGTAATATATTATAAAATATTCGCATAAAATTAAATGCAGTTAACCAGTAAAGAACTTTCAGCCGCATAATTACAATTAAGAAAGACTTAGATAAATGCGAGCTTAGGGAAATGGCAGTAGAACTGTATGTTATATATAAATTTTTTTTAATATATTATATGTCATTAAAATAATTTAATCATGTATTATATCATGAATTTTGCTATTACTTGCTGGAATATGAAATAAGATATACACATAAAATCAAATATACATTAATCAGTATGGAATTATTTCACCTTGTTCCGAAGGAAACAATTACTGGAAATATGTTTATTCTGCTAAAAATTAAATACTAAAGATTATCCAGTTACCTTTATATCTAACGTTGTTTTTCTTCAATCCGAGGTGGATGACCAGGTAGACCATATTTATGCTAGAAAAATTAGATGACTTATTACTAGCATTTTAGAGATTTGACCGGTTATTATGTTGAATCATTCCCCGCATTGAAACAAGAATTAATATACTTACGCTTTTTGAACTGTTTAGGTATAATTTTAAATTACCATACAAAAACACGATTGGATTAGATAGACTTCACACAAATGAGGTTTCTGAAAAATATAAAATTTGAAAATTGTGTATAACATGCCAGATTTATTTACAAGTAGTGTTTTGTTGAAATAATACATCAAATGATAAGTAATTAGCTTAAAAAATTTCAAGCATATTCGGTAATAACGAATAATGTAATCTAAAGTCAAATTAGTAAACAAATGCTATCTATTTTAGTGATAATTCTTTTCTAGCTTCATTGCTGATTAACAGTTAATAGAAAATATGAATCTTAGACATTCGAAATAGATTTTTATTTCAACATATTTTATTATGCAATATTTTTAGAGAAATATTTTTTCTCGATATGTTACTATCATTATTTTATTCAAATATTATTGTAATTTTGACTCTCTTGAGGATTTATGTTTCAATATGTATCGAGTAAGTCTAATTTCAGTGATTATATGCATATTATTATTTCTTGGCAGAAAAAGAATGCGGAATAATTGTAAATCATATTTATTAGATAGAATGTTTATTAGATCATATTTATTAGATA
The DNA here is from genome assembly GCF_044657685.1 of Stegodyphus dumicola. Lineage (NCBI taxonomy): Eukaryota > Metazoa > Arthropoda > Arachnida > Araneae > Eresidae > Stegodyphus > Stegodyphus dumicola. Next base: position 36,110,442 of record NC_140777.1, on the reverse strand, counting down.
GAATAAGTATGTTTTTCGTTGGACGTTTGATGCATGAAACTCATCCTCCAAACTGAACTGAATTAGGAATACGCCTTTCGCTATTCAGGCATACTTTAGTTCTTCCACCTTCGCTTCCATAATCTGGAAAATATCTCTGTGACAGACACTTGTTAGCCCTAATATTTTGTAAACTAATACATGGATATTAATTTGAATTTGAAATATTTGTTCATACATTAAAAAAAACATAAGTCTGAATTCCGTTTTTGATGAAATTTAGAATTTCAGAAAATTTAATTTATAATGCAGTTTTTAAAAGTCCACAGTTGACACATGGCTAAATGCCAAAATCCTGAAAGATTTTCTTTTATATTCTATTTCTAATGACGATACCGGCTGGCTAAATAAATATATTATTGATATTTCCTCCAAGTAAATGAGAATCGGGGTTTTTTGAAACATTAGTCACGAAATTATATCTGTCTTTCTTCAGGAAGCATTTGAAAACTGCCCTTCTCGAAAATTATGAACCGAGCATTAAAATGTTCACTTTTTGAGAGCTTAGAATGAATTACTACAAACAGACTATGGATGTGGACATCTATTAAAGGTACTTTAACGTTTACGTACGTTAAAGTAATGAACGTATGTATGTACATAAAGATGGAACAATAGCTTGTTTGCATCGACTATTAAATTCTATTTAACAGCAGGGGAATCTTACATGAGAGAAAAGATATTTAAAATTATTTCCAGGTTTGGTTCATTTCATATGAGAAAAACTCTAGTAGATATGTAATATAATTTAAAGAAAATAACAATATTGTGGTAGATAAAGAATAAAGAACTTCAATAGTAGAGAGTAAAAAAAAGTATCATTCAGCTCACAAAATAACGTTCTCTTAAAAGTCTATAAAACTAAATTGTTTCAACCATTTCCGTTACACATCAGAAATGCAGAGTGAAATAATACACTTCATATCAAATATGCAGCGAAAAAGGCTGCATATATTTCCTTATTAAAATGTAATGTCAATTAAATAATCCGTGAAACATGAACGAAGAAAGGAAGTCATTCGCTGTGCGTGATTACATTTAATGGATAATTTCCTTACAATACTCAACACACGCCCAAACGCAAATCGTTTTCAGAAGAGATTCTATAATTTATTATTATATGATCCGAAATAGCTTTCCATTTCATGTAGAAAACAAATGCTTAGATCAATCAAATGTAGCTGATGATAGCGGGTATTTTACTTTTCATATTAAGCAAACAAAGTATTGATAAAAAAATCTAAAAGCTTCTAGATTTTATATTACGCCCAAACGGGCATTTGCCTAACGTTTTGTGTGTTGCATTTATTTTTTAAGTATAATTCGAACTTTGAAAGGATTAGGTTAATTTTATTAATAGTTAAATTTTAAGTTTCCTTCCTGTCGATTCTTAACTTCAACTTACTACTTCCGGCCAGAGCGTAGTTTTAGAATCACGTCTGAATACAAAATGAAGAAGAGCGGTATTTAACCTCGAAGTTCTTCGGTCTTAGCGAGAGAGTTACCAGGTATCCTGTCTGCACGCATCCGCCATTTTAGGCTACTCCTTGGTAAGCTATTATTACTCTCGGCCGTGCTTTAGGCCCTTGATAGCTTCGCAGTCAATTAGCGTTAAAGGCCCAACTCGATTAGAATCTTGATAGCTTCGGCTGTATCTCTTTAGATCAGTTTTAGTTTAATTCTTAGCCTCTTAAGTTTAAGCCGAAGTGTTGGCTTTTATTGTACACTCCAAAACGGAGTTCTGTTAAATCTTATTTGAATAATAAAGGTTTCTTTACCCTTCCATCTTGTTATTTCCTTTCACACGAACTCAAGCCATCATTCGCTTATTAGTTCTTAAGATTCTTCACGTTATTTAGCATTTACAAAGTGAGGAACGTAAACCATAAAATTCAATTCAATAGCAATGTCACAAAATAATTTTAAAAGGGCATATCTTTAAAATTTTCCGATACACAGTCTCGCGTGCTGGAGACAATTTTTTTTTTTTTTTTTTTCGTGCCGTGTTGTTACTGCTCGCTTTGAAATCGTTGAGTTTGTTAATTAAATATTCATTAAAGGTTTACAAAATATGAAATACTAGATAATAATACAAATTCCAAATTTCAAATTTGTTTTTCCAGATGCCCATATTCCAGTGGAGGAGTACGTTATTCAAAATTTGATGTCTCTAGGTACCGTTGTTGTTTCATAGTGCGTGAAACATACATACATTCATGCAGATTTTTCATTATTTAATTTCTGAAAACATAGAATGCTGGGCTCTAATATTTGGTAGCAACAATTTGAAAAATGGAACGCCGTTTATAGCGAACCAACGCAAATTGCCAAAAAAAGAAATTAATAATTTCTGGGCAAATTGCCCCTTTGGGTTGAAAAATGGATTTTTTTAACGGCGTTGTGGTATTTAAATAATTTATACTTTTTTATCTTAAACAGAAGTCAGAAGTCCGGATGCTTGAAGTATTAACTATATTCTTGTCAGAATCGAACTTGGATGTTTGCATTACTGAGTGGATGTACACACCGTTACATTACTCAAAAGGAATACATTTATAATTTCGTATGTCTTTCTCACACACTACATCCACAGGGAGAAGTTGGCAGACTAGATATAAAAGTCTGGCAATAAATTGTGATCAGCCATTACGTTTCGGGCCTGTGGGCACGAAAAAGTTTGAAAGAGAATAATTATAGTTCACTTAGATACATCCCTGAATTAAAATAAATCTTCAGTTAACAGAATCACAATTCTTTACTGTAAGGACAGAGAAGCTGCTCCATTTGTAAATAATACTTATCAACCTGGTGACAGTTGGATAATCATGGCTAGTATTCTCTAATTTCTTACAGTTTATTTATAGAAATTTGAATTACCATAATTTTGCCGCTTAGTATTTGATATTTGGAATATACTTCTAACAGAGAAGAAACACGGTCAAATATTTTCTGAAAGGCCATACATATCATAGATGAAGTTTACTCTCAAACAAAATTTCAATTCCTATATTTACATTCACATATTCTTTTCAGATAACAAGGACTAACTGAACATTTATTGAAATAAATGATACAAAGAGTAATTTCTCTTCAGTAAACCTCACACTGCAACAGCAATAAGCAAAGGAGGGAATGAAAATGATATTCTCTGAGGAAGCTTCTGAAGTAGTTGAAATTGATGACACGCGTTTCGCTTTGAGATTGATCGTTGTAACGGCATACCCGCTGAAGAAAGCAATTAACTGCCAGTTTCGTTGTAGTTATCATCTTTTTCGAGTGTTTGCGAAATTTTTTTACGATGCGTAATTCATATTATTTCTACGAGTCTTACATTTTATTTGCCTTGAAACGACAATGTATGAAACTGGAAATAAAACCATCATTTGAAATTGAGATATTTACTTTACGATTATGAAGTTTTTCTTAATTCGTTTTGAACTTTTTTTATATGCAAGTAAATTTCAGCACTTGTATTTAAATTTATAATGCAGTATTAAGCACTCAATAAAGTTTTAATAGCTTTAAAAATATCTGAAGGCTTTTCAAATTTTATTATTTTCAGGAATATGAATTCATGGAAGTTTCAAATAATACTCTATTTATAAATTTGTACCATTTTCTCATGATTAAAACTCCGAATGTTTTTACTGAAGTTGCAAAATAGTTTAAATTTGTATTAATTACCTAGCTACAGTTTGGACAGACGTCTTAATATACCATACTTACCCCCCACATTTCTCCCCCTCGTGTGTTACCCTCCCTAGTATTTTGAACATAGGATTTAGAAAATTCTGTTTTATAGTAACAATATTAATTTTTTGCAGAAATAGAAAATGATGTAAGTAAAAAGAAAATATTCAAATCGAGAATTTCTTTGAAATACATAATATTATAATATTTGAGTGTATTTACGAATGATTTTCAATGTTCTATGTGCCATTTCACCCATCTCTTTAGAAACAGTACAGTATCGCGCATTTTTAGCTCTTGGTGTCCAAACAAATTGAAATTAATAGGAATAACGGGAAATTGAATACAACATTACTAAGCCATTGTATAGCTTAAATTGAACGCCATGCTCATTGCATTCCAGTCTGTGTTAATTATTTAGCATAAAATGTGCAGAAATTTAACTATGTGTGTTCAGTTTTCTACGCATTGGCGCATGCAGTATAGCCAAAAATATACATAGAAATCTGATACGTAAACAGATTTGGATTGCTGAAATTTCAGTTTCAAAATAATACAGTATTATGCAAGAAACATTCCATTAATAGATTTTCAATGATTAAACCCTAAGAAAAGTTATGCGGATGTAAAAATATGCAGGCATTAATTACTAAAGCCATTCAGAAGTCAAACAACAAAAATCAGCGTTATATTTTCAAAATTTAATAACGATGATTTTTATTGTTTGACTTCTAAATTAGTATTTATTAGGCGTGTTATTGTGCCTTAATTATTAAAGCCATCTTCAATGTACATCTTATACGGGCAAGTAATAAGTTAAGTAATCCCTTTCCATGGTACATCCTCACTTTCTTTTCTTCATCTTTCATTGCTTTGAAGCTCCAATAAATTAAAGAGTACTGCTTTAGTGCTTAGTATGCAAATTAACTAAGCTTCTATATGTATGGGTGGTGCACTGCTAAAATATATCAAGATACGCAAATCTTTAGCTCTTTGGATCATATGAGTGTATTTCAAAAATCCCTTGTTTCTTTTAGACTTATGGATTAAATGCATTTTATTAGATTTATTTTTAATTCCATTCATCTTGTAGGATTCTCCACTGTGTAATTCTAAGTTACAGTTGAAAGTGAAGAATCTTAAGAACTAGTAGGCGAACAATCGCTTGAGTTCGTGTACAGGAAACAAGTAAGAAGAGTGAAATAACACTTTATTATTCCGACCAAACTCCGTTTTGGAGTTGTACAATAAAGCCGACACTTGAGCGTAAACTTAAGAAACTGAAAATAAACCTACACTTATCTTAACTAAATTGATATAGCCGAAGCTATCAAAATTCTAACAGAGTTGACCCCTTAACGCTAACTGACTGCGAAGTTATCAAGGGCCTAAATTACGGCCGAGCGTAATAATAGCTTACGAGAGAGTAGCCTAAAAAGGCGGACGCGTGCAGCCAGAATATTTGGTATCTCTCTCGTTAAGACTGTAGAACTTCACGGTTAAATACCGCTCTTCCTCATTAGCATTCAGACGTGATTCTAAAACTACGTTCTGGCCGGAAGTGATAAGTTGAAATTAAGAATCGATCGGAAAGGATGTGTAACTCAAAATATAACGGCTATTAAAGTTAACATAATCCTTACGATCTATAAATTGAATATGCATTTGTAAGTATAATGCTTACGAGAAATTTTCCTTTAACAATGTCGCATTAATTTTATTAAATTTGTTCCTAAATACTAAAATATCTTCAATTCATTAAATAGTATTTTATTTTACTTTACGTAACGTATAGAACTCTTTGGGAAGTGTATTCATTGGCACTTAACGTTTGTGAAATATTAAAATAGAATAGCGATTGCACAATGTTGGGCTATTTAGATGTATATTTGAAATATCTTGTGCAAAAAATGACATTTGTTTAAATTTTTTTCAAATGTAAATAGACGCTCAGGAAAATTCAGAGTTTCCGGAAAGGTGGGAGATTGTAAATAATTTTTATGTGGAACCTATTCTATTACTCCAGCTTCTGATATACCTGCTCTTTTTAAATGCGAAATAAAAATTACAAGAAAGACGATGAATATTCTCAAGATTTTGTATTGTTTTGCAATAAATGAATATTTATTTCAAATTTTAAATTTTGTTTTGATATGTTTCATTTTTGTTAACATTAAATTTGATTTTAAAACTCCTTACTAAAACTTCTATCACCTGAACCATCAGTAGTACTTCTCAACCGTTATTGCTCCATTCCTTCAATTTCGTCGCGTGTCAGACTGTCATTCTTTCTCAGTTTTTTTAACTTGGTTTAATCAGTGTGGTGCATTTCAAATAAAAACGAAAACTGAAAATTGCTGTTGTTGTTTGAGAATGGATAGATTACTAATCTACTATCATCTTATAAATCTATTCTTAAAATTAAACAGCAGTACTTATTTAGTTACACAATTTTATTACAAGTGATAATGAAGGACACATACAGTCTAAAAAAAGAAAAAAGCTCCAGCACAGTTGCCAAGATACAGATACATTTGTTATGCTGTTACAGTTACAATTTATGCCTCAGTTTTGCTGCCCTACAAACATGTATTTTAAAGTTTCATTATGTTTGTTCAATTTGCAGTATTAATATTTTTATAACTGCATAAATTAGTTTTCGCTTAACATAACCATAATCATTTTAACTTTATTGTTATATCCCCTTTTACTGGTTTTGCGCGTGGTGAAGTGATTTCACTGATTATCGCACGTTAGTCCTTTTTGTGTTCGAAAATATCATACCTACAATTATATCGTACAGGCTCTAAATGATGCATGCGAGTTTATTGTTCAATAAATTGTATTTTATTGACATGCATTTAATACAAAACGTAAGTAAGTTAAATCTTCAATTTCAATCAATATAAGCTAAGGCCCTTAGCTCTTTTTAAAAGTAAATTATTTCGTTTTCTGCTATAGTTTCTAACGATATAAGATTTTTATTACATTTCGCGCTTTTTGTATTGTTCACGGAATAACGTTTTTATGACGCTTATCACGATGTATAAACTAAAATCGATGTTCAATCGATAATGACCACTTCTGAGCTAAGAGTGTAATACAGTTCTCCGTTCTAACAACCATACATGGCATGTATGCCACAGAAATCTGGAAAATTAAGAAAGAAGTACACAGCTTGTGTCCACGCCTACCTATGTCTACTGAATGACACGAATAAGAGCCGTTGAAAAGCAGTGATTGGGATCGAAGAGGGCGAAAAGAATAAAAAACGAGAGTATTTTAACCCGTGACAACAGTCATTAGAAGAGAGAGATTTTTATGCTTATATTATTTTTTCTCTGCAGCGTTACGTATGAAATCAAAGGGACCAGAACAAATGAGTGTATGCACAATGGAAGTACAAAGCTAAATCATTGATTATTTTATCGTTATGCTTTTTGTATCGATATTTTCAGTGCCCTGGACAAGAATGACTAATGGTCTCCACTTCAGATGAATAAAAAGACGAGTTTTATTCAGAGCTAGCTAGGAAAGATGTCACGAAAATAAAATAGAACAAACTTATTTTTTAAAAAAAAATGTCTTGCTACTTTGTAAAAACTTTTTTGTAAGAGATGGAAATCACTTAATTGGTTCACACAGTTATGCATAAAAATTAATCAAGTTTATTGTCCCGAATTTAAATTAAAGAGATTATGTCTGCAAATTAGTTGCATACAGCGCAAGTTCATACGCAAACAAAGGTAGATGATTTTAGAGCAATTATATGTGAAATTGTTGTATTTTTCTGTGTAATGTAATGCGAAAAATCTCAAGACGCAAAATATGCCGGATAAGAACGAGTACAGGGGCAAATCCATTTAACATTGCGTAAATGCATATCTGGGTAATTTGACGAAATATGGCCGAGCTGGCAACGTAAGTATTGTAACTGAATAAATGTAGTTGATCATTGTGTTAGCTGTAACCGTAATTCGACCCTCATATCGCTTTCCAGAATTTTCGAGAAGCAGAAAGTTCTAGAAATCTCTCAGTGGCCGGTTGAAAACTATTTACGACCGGAGAGAGCATCCGCTTTCAATTAGTCACTTAGATATTTCTATTTCGAGTTGTTAGTTGAGCATGAACTCAGATATCTCCGCTTACTCGATATCTTTATCTTTAGATGCGCTTTACTTTACGTTGTGCTTAACGTTTTTAGTAGTTTAAAGTGTAACTACTAATTTAACTCCGTGATACTGTGAACATTTGTGCGAGTAATTCTGCGGAAAATTTCAGAACTTTGAAATGTCTTTATTTGATAAAAATAAATTTTACTAAGCTGTCGTCGTACCTGTGTGCATTCAATCTATTATGAATCCACACGCACGCAACAATATTTTAATTGAAAGGAAATTGTGCGTGGTACAAAATGTTAAATTTTAAGAGGAAAAGGAATGCAAAAAATTATCTTTTGAGACATAGAGGTACGTATTCTTTTCGCTTAATAGAACGGTAACAAAGATGTTTATTTTATAATATCTTTATTTATTAGCGACTGAAATTATAATATATATGTTGAATGAATTTTTAGTTTTTTAAAAAATTTAGACTCAAAATTTTGGAAATTAATGTTTTGATATTTATACATTAACACCAGCTGGTGTAATGTCAATATGCACACACAGGCCAATGTATTAGAAACTCAAGATCGATATTTTATTGGACCGACATTTGCATGGATAACTGCTCTGATTCGTTTGGGCATCGTATCTATCGTATCTATCTTCTGAAGTGCATTTATGTCCAGAGAATACCATTCATTGGCTATGCAGCGTTTTAGATCTTGCTAATTAGATGAAAGAGGAGAGTGCTGTTGGATGCGTCTTTTCACCATATCCCACACATTTTCTATATGGTTAAGTTTTGAGCTATGCGGTGGCCAGGGAATTGTGTTAAAAGTTAGATTGATGTTAATCGAACCAATTTTTAACACTTCTGGCCCTATGTATAGTTTCATGATCGTACATGAAGTATCCGTCGCTATCAGGGTAAAAATGCAACACTGCAGGGTGCACTTGATCTTTCGTATATCTAGGTATCTCATAGCTGTTTGTTTACTCTCGAGCAACACCAACTCACCACAACCATGCCAGTAGAGCATGCCCCATATCATGTTACTCCCACCAGACCTCTGCCCCCAGTGCGAGTAAGGCAAGATGGATTCAGGGCTTCATAGGGTTCTCGCGAAATTCGACGTCTTCCTTCAGTACAAAATAAGGTATATCGGGATTCATCCGACCACATTACCCGTTTCCAATCTTTAGATGTCCAGTGTCTTCTTTTCCGGCACCACTGCGAATGAATTCTTGCATGTCGGGCAGAAAGGAGTGGTTTTTGTCAAAGGCATCTGACTTTGCATTCCTATCCTCTGCAGTTCTCTGCGCATGGTTCGGGCTGAAATCTGTTGGGATGAGCCTTTGGTGATGAAGCACAGTACAAGTCTGTTCTACCGTACAATTCGTCGGAGATCACTTTCTTGGAAAACTGTGCACGAACCGCAGTTACGTCATCTAGAGTAGGACTGAGGGTTCTGATTCCAACTTTTGGAATACTTTCATATGGCTGCTTTTGAGGACCCAGTGAGATTTCAAAAGGTTAAAAAAAATTAAAATCGAGGCCCCTGCTAAACAGGCACCAAAAATAAGGGCTTTTTTTAAATGGTGAAAGATCTGTCGTGTTTCCCATTTTAGTTCATTCACCGTGAAAAGCACTTTTACACCTTACTTATACTAGCATTCTAACCACGTGTAACTCACGGCATGAAACAAATTCACATACTTCATTCCTACCACGCATTCAAATTTAAATATTAAAGATTTCTAGTTCATTATCCAAAATGGGTTTCAAAAAAAAATCCCAAACAAAATATGAATGACTAAATATTTAAATAACATTAAGACATAAGTTGAATGAAAGACAGGTTATTTATGCTTTTAGATTTAACGCATTAACTTCTGTTATTAGTCAGGCCCACCAGCGGCCGAGCGGTAAAGTCGCTGAACACTGGTAGTTCGGTCCGAGGTTCGAATCCCGCGAACGGGCTGGCTGCATGGGTGTTTTCGTGGTTTTCCCCATGTGTAACGTGTATACGAGCCAGTTTCCCTTAGAAAGTCCTCCACGAAGGCATCCCTCCCCTTAGGCAGATAGCCCTAGTGTGCTTTGCCATAATTAAATACACCAATACACCAAATCTGTTATTAGTCAGGAGTAAAATCTAATTAACTGACCTAAGTATATTAATTAGATAATAAAATAATTCCAAAAGTCTATCATAAAAATGAAGTATATTTGAAAATAGTTATGGCTACAGTGCAGAAATATTTTTATAAAACATTTAGGAATAATGTTGTGAGCTATCATCTTTAAGCAAAGAATATTTTTAATGCTGGAAATTTCAGTGACCAAAATCTTTAGGCTGTGCTAAAAATAATATTTCATATAATCACGGTTTAAGAAATATTATTTAAAATCTAAACTAGTGCATAGGTAAGAAGCAAGGAAAATCCGGGTCTGATTTCAAGCTGTAAGGTTTATTCATTTCAATCACTCCTTTTGCTACCGTTGCCAAATCCAAAAACAAAACATTCATCATAAAGCATTTATGCCCTGTATAAGCGAATAAAATGGATTTTCAGACAAAAATTTCTTACACGCTACATAACTTCCATTAGCGCCATTGTTATATAACATAAAAACTTTGGTTGCTTACATTGTTTCTCTTGTGAACTTCGCTTGCATTATATTGTCTGTGGCTTAATTCATTAAAATAATTTAGGCTTAGATACTAACGTCAAGATTAAACATGTAATCTTTTATAAATGGGAAAATTTGTAATATTTTATAAAAAAGCAGTAATAAATTATTTTAGACATTTTCGTTTCAGAATAATTTTTAATATTTTGTACACTGCAGTGACGTAAGGTCATTAATTCAGGTTTTCAAGCACCAACATAACCCCGAAAACTGAAATCTGTTTAAGAAAATGAACCTATAAAATCTTGCTTAAAGCACTTTTTCTCATAAAGTTAAAGGATACTAGTCAGTGTTACTTTTTCTGCAATTAGCATCCTCAATGTACCTTTTTTGTTCTGATTCTCTTTCTTCTTTTCACCTTTCGAACAGTATTACTAGCAGCGACAAATTATTAATCAAACCGTATTAACTGCAGTTTGACTTAGAAATAGGGTATTGGCATCCTTTTTGCTTATGTTCGTGATCATTACGGATTCTATAGAAATGAAAGAACTGATTTCTTAGCTAAATATATGCTTTAAATTTGCCCGTTGACATCAACATTAGCATTCCAAAGAGCTATTGGAAATCCTTTTATGATAAAAATCTTTTAGCTAAGTGAAATGAGGAATGTATTTTATCTAATAATGCTGAGGGCACCAAAAAATTCTTTCCTTCTGTTTACCATAGACTGCATTCCGAGTCTTTCCTATCTGTTAATTTTGAATATGTTCAAAAGTAAAAACGAAGGCGTAAGAATAAGTAGTATAACGTGGAACCTCAGTCTAGAAATATAAATTACAAGAATTATTCATTGCGCTTCTATAGAATCACCTTGGAATTAATTTTTGGAGGTATGAACTATGTACGCATTGAATTTTAAATTAATTGCACAAAATGCAATTGTTTTTAAAAGTGAAAAGAGATTAGTATTGATAATGATGAGCAAACATAATCGCTTGAAAGAAACAAAAATATTAAAAGTATTAAAATCGTATTTTTGAGCATTTAATAGGATCTCAGCAAATCCAGTCACAACAGTTTCCAGTATTAGCTTTAAAGAGAAAGGTTATAAAGACAACAAATGCAAACAGAAAAAATTCGTTTTCTAAAAGATATATTGTAAACTTTAGTGAAACTAAAATTAAAGAGGCTACGTCTCATTTCGCTTCCAATTAGGGAAATAACAAGTGATTCTGTATTAAGTTTCATCAAATAAGGTTAAATTATTAATCAAACAACCACATGACTCAAATACTTTTATATATTCTTTTTTGATTACTCATAAGGAAACAAATTTTCGAGAACTAATTAGTCAGCTTTTGAAAAGTTATTTTCTGAACTTTAATGTAAATTCGTGGCAGAGTAAATAAGTGACAAACATAGATAATGATTTCATTGGTATATATATATGTGTGTGCTATATAAATAAAGCATATTGTAAAGAAAAATGAAAGCCAAAGGTTATATTTTTTAAGCTGAATTCTAAAAAAAAACATATATATATATATTTCATACATAAAGAATAAAATAAAACAGAACACAATTATGTTCTAAGATAATTATCACTAATTTAAGTTTTATGTAATGTAAAACTGCATTAACTCTCAAAATAATGTTTGTTTTTTTTCACTCATAAGCAGTGTTCGATGTACAATCAGGTTTAAAGTTAAAGAAAAATACTCCATAATGAAATATTTGCTTTCGAAATAACTAATAAATGCTTTTGAATCTCTGCAGGGAATGAGATAATTTATATTTCACTGTTCAGTGTTAATAATAATTAAAATTTTTACTAATTAGTTTTTCTGATCAATTTTTCATAATTGAGATCAAATAAAATAATATGTAATTCAGAAAAGAGAAAAATAGTTTATTTTATTAAACCTCAGCAATTCATAATGAATAACAGAGAGTACTTCAGCAGCACGGAACAAGAATTATATAACAGAAATAACAGAATTTTAATAAAATCCCAGAAGGTAACTGTGTATGAAATAGACAGAAAATACCTCGTTTTTTAAAGCTTATAAATCCGTAATTAGTATTTCTCAAGTGGCTTACATGTGTCAGACATAAGACTAATTGAAAACACAAAAATAGATTTTGCATGCGAATAAAATCATTTTTGCATGTGAAAAGAAACATTGTTTTTGCAAATGAAGATTAATGAATAAAAGCAAAAGTATTTTATCTACTGTACAATTACACAAACATGACCGTCAGAGCTCAAGAACAATATATTATGGCGGAGAAGTAAATGAGTTACGAATTTAGTAACCGAAATGAGTTTTGTTTTGTTTAGCTTTCATATGCAATGTTTAATGCCTGTTGAGGAACACCAAATTATATTATTTTAAGTGTGACCACTGGATTACAAAGCTCACAACAACGGAATCACTGAAATAATTGCATTATTTAATATAATGAAATAATTGCAAACATCGAATATTAAATTACTACCAATAAATTCTTCCAATAAGCTTATTGGAATTGTTATGTAATAGAGAATATTTATGCACTCTGCAACTACCATAGTAATATAAGTTGCACTGAGTTTCATTACATTGTGTATTCAAACTGGCATAAATAACAACTAAAAGTACCCTCCCCCCCCCAGAATTGTAATTATTGGTTGTGCACATCATAATGTACTTCTGACTCAGAGTGTGCATGAGAATTTAAGGGAAGCATATGATCTTCTTCAATTTCAGGTCCATGCTAAATTAAATGATTTTTGAAGAGCATATTTTCGTAAGTAATGTTTGAACAGGGATCATTCATTGGATTTAGGAGGTAAAAGAAAGGTATTCAAAATACAGCTTTTGAAAGTAAATCATTGAATCTAACCAGACTGTTTATGTTAAATCTAAGAAGATATGTTTTCTGATGCTGTAATTGCTGTCCTGATACAAATGTGATGCTTATGACAATCTGTTCAAAAGATGTACATGAAATTGAGTTTTAAAAATAGGGAAAATAATTGATTAAAATTCATTTAGATCTCTCATTGCAATTCTAGAGGTAAAAGTATATGTTTCTTCTTTTCCCGAGCACCAGTCAAGATTACCTACGTTTTACAATGCTTTTCGATAAATCTACTTTATTCCAATGAATTTTAGCTACTTTAGAATTACTTTATTCCAATGAATTAAAATAAGTTATATAGTCTGCAAAGTAACGCAATAGTTCCGCTAAGTTAGCCGCTATAAAGCAGATTCAGTCACAGAGCTAATTTTCACTTTTCCATCCCTCCGAATTAACAAGTTCACAAATTTCCATTTGATAATTTGCCGATTTACAGATCACATATACTCATGAAAAGAATATCTTTGTGCAAATTATTTGTTTTTTCACCAAACATTACCTTGCAATGATGACAGTTTACGTGAATACTTAATTTTCTTTTTAATAAGCATACTTAGGTACCGATAACGATTAAGCACTGAGCTGTGTTTCTCGTTTTTTAAACAGATTTCGATAAAGCAAACAACCTTTCTCAAGTTATTGAAAGATTACCTAAATTAGAGTAACTAGAGTTCAACTTGCTGATCAAAATAGACATGTTGCTATTCATTCCATTCTTCTTCATAGCTATATTTAGGGTGTTGTGTATAATATATTTATTCACTGTGTATTGTGTATTGCGAGTTCGTGGAAATCTTTTTAAATAATTTGCCCAAATTAACAGGGACAACTTAAAATTTTATTCCAACTTCAGATGCGTAACAGTTTTTACAAAAATATAAACATCTAAAACTGCTCGAGGAACGTGCAGAAATAGGCCGAACTTTTCTTTGACATGTAAAGGATATCGCAAATAAAAAACTCTTTCACAAAGCAAATCGTAAATGAATAAACATAGAACATGCAGAAAACTCAATAACACATAGTCGCATTACTTTTAAACTCACACTCCTAAACTTTACCTGGCTCCAATGCTGTCACATAGTTATAGTTCCTCAATGTGTAGAGAGAAAGCACTTATGTAACATTCTGTGCACCGTTAACTGGACATCAGATTCACATATAATACGCTTTTCAGCTTTATCGTATATTCAGTCGAAATAAGAGAAAATTCTTGCACCACGCATACGAAATCAATCTAAAGTGAGTATGATATAGATGCATTATTTCTCTGTTTTTCTCAATTATAAAATTTCAGATTTGCTATTAAAATATTAACTCTTCTTTGTTATTTTAGTGCAGTACAGTACCAACGATATTTAGTCAGTGTTAGAAGATGTTTCTGTAGATATAAAACGTAATGCTTATGTTACTGTAAACATCGTTTATAGGACTTCAAAAAGGTATTCTCTAGAAATTTCATCATGTGTGGAAAGGCCGCTAAATTTTGCTATACGCTGCTGAGAATTTGTTCATATATCCTTTCTAATTAAGCTATCCTTATAATCACATCATTCCCAGACACACTATTTAACTTACTGAGCGCCATGATTACCTTTATCCGGTCATGAAATGTTTTGTCATTTGGTATATATGTTAGCTTAATTTAAGCTATTTTATTTTCCTACTTTCTTTAATAATATAAATGTCATCTTAATAAATGTAAGTTTATAAAGACTAAAATAAATAATTATACAAATTTAACTTATAAAGACTGTTTAAATTCAGGTCTTCATGATGAATCCAAAACCCCGCGCCGCTCAGAGGAACATGTGCGAGCAAAACAGTAGACAAAAAAATCAAAATTAAACAAAAAGCACAAAAATTTAATTTAAAAATTATCAAACGAAAAAAATTAAGTCAATGAAAGTAGCAGTGTAATCACATAAAAGTATATACAAAAGTCAAATTGCAAAAAATAACAGTGTAATCACATAAAAGTATATACAAAAGTCAAATTGCAAAAAATAACAGTGTAATCACATAAAAGTATATACAAAAGTCAAATTGCAAAATATAACAGCAAACATTTGTATAGCTTGCAACAATGTAAATACTTTTAATTTTAATTACAGTATTTTCTTTGGCGGAAATAGTTGTACTGAAAGCTGTTTGAAAATACATTCACTTACTTAAAATTATTTTATACAATTTTGAATTTCTCCTTTTGTATGATATTTAATAAACTCTTATTTCTGATATAATATTTTCAAATTTTATGGTAGCAGTTCAAGTAAAAAAAAACGAGTGCTGCTTAAACGTTTGGATTTTACTTTCATACATGATAATTTTCAATAAATGTGTTAGTTTTATTTTCAAATTAATTTCTTAAACCTCATACTGTTTTTTGTGCTCATTTCTTGAAATTTTAAAATGAAAGAAAAACGACAACAACAAACGAAACAGAAAAAAAGTTGAAATAACTGTTAGACTATTGAATTTTTTTAAATTTCCCCCCCCCTCGAGATCGAAATTTACATACAAATATTGTCAAACGATAACAACGAAATCTGTAAATTTTCACGTATCACGTTCTCCGGGTTAAGAGATGTAGGAAATATATATGAAATAAAAGAAAACATTAAATCATGGTAGAAATGACTGAACTCCCACCAACATGCATGTACGTTATTTGTGCAGAGTTGTCCAAATCAATTTTTAAACTGATACGTGAAGAACAGGAATTCTTTTTTTCTCGCGAATGGGACTCTAAAATTTATGTGTAATAAATATCACTATTTCAGTAAAAGGAAATATAAAGCATAAATTTTATTCATAACTGAAAGAAACGGATGTGGATAACGTATAGTAGGAATGTTCTACGATTGACAAATAACAGTCTTGTGCACCTTAGCTCTTGGTTCAGAATATTAATATATAAGTGAAGCAAATATCGAAATAACTGAGCAGAAAAACAGAACTGACGAAGTCTATATATTATGTTATTAGATAAAGCATTCTTGACGTAGAAACTCAACATCCAACTGTAAAATATTGAAAACATGAAAATGAATGTGAAATAAGAGCAGTTAGCTGAGTTGTTGGAGTTGGATGACAAGCTGTTAATTGCAAGCCTGAATAATTTGAAATCGATTTTAGAGACATAGTGTTTTCCAAACTGTCAAAAGATATAAACATGCTCTTTTCAATATGTCAGATTTTCTGCGTAAAATGTTGAGAATCTAAAAAATATCGATAAAACCGATAAAAGTATATTACGTGGTACATATTCAAAATATCTGAAGAAATATTTCCTATAATATACGAGAAATAGTTTAATGATTTAGATGTCGTTTTTTGATAATCCGCATTTTCTAGCTCTTGGAACATTATCATATACAGATTATTACAGATAACCATGAGGTCAGCGTATATTATCTTTATGTTGGGTGCGATCTCTAGATCACCCCAAACATATAATTGTATTTAAGACGGATATGTATAAGCAAGATGTAATAAAAGTGAAGTATAAATAAGATTTAGAAAAACTGTAAGAATATAAAAGACGTTATAAATGTAGGCTCCGTAGCGATACCGCCTAATACACATTCATTGCAGAACCATCTAGTGTTAAGTTTAAAATGTTTCTACAGCTTTAAGCAGAGTGATTTAACCCTCATATGAAGTAGATATTTTAAGTATTTTAACTAAAACTGAAAGATTATTAATGAGAAATCGTGAAGTCGAGTTTCTTAATATAATTTATTAAGTTAAAGAACGTTGTAGTAATTGATTGTTCAAATAACACCAAAAGATGCAAAAATACAAGCAAACATGGATAATTTTATTTCGCTACGATGTTGAATAGTTTGAAGAATATTACAGTAAGCTGCCATAAACATGCTGTAAGAAATTCTTTATAAGTTTCTTTACTGTTTAGTGATTAGTATATAAATCTAATAATCTGAAGATCTGGGGAAGAATCCAAGGACAGCAGTAGACGTTTTAATTAAAATTGCTGAAAATATCCAATATCTCTGTAATGTGAGTGACATAATCCGTCACTAATTTGTATTGATTGACCGAAAGCGAACTCTTCCGCCTATTACCATTTAAAAGATATTATGGAGATCATGAGAAAAAATGCGCAAGTTCTCCTGGTGTATAGTGGTCAATGTACCAAACAGATAAACTTGAAAATCATTTTTCGATGTCCGGCAAAGGCATGGGAAGTTTATTAAAATTTCTCGCTCTAGTATTATTTAAATATCTCCACAATGTAATTTTTAATAATATCAATTGGAGCTGCCTAACTGGTATAGTAGTTAGCGTCGCTGACTTCCGTGTCGAAGGACTCTGGTTCGAATCCCGGAGAAGGCATGGACATTTGTAAATGTATTGTGTCGGTGCGGCATGGCGGCACACTAAGTATACGGCAAGCTGAAAGTGCTCTCGTATGGTTTGGTGGAAGGGGAGAGGGGTTGGAGACCCTCGGACCCGTCCTCCCCGGAGTGCTCTTCATCCAAAATGGGGGTGGAACTGAGGTAACACGCACTGTCACCTGAAAGGTGCTCAAGGCTGGTTGACAACGGCAGGTGTATTATAGATCTCCTTGCCATGAAAAATGGCATGGGCTTGAGCTGACTACGTTAGATATAAGCAACAACATACCATTGGCACCTAACAGCTGGAACTGACCAACTGTGCTTCACGAAAGATCTGATATTTATACTTGCATTATGTAATTTAATTTTCATTTACATTATACTTGCTTTATTGTCATATTTCACACTAGTTTTAAAATATTTTTAATTGAACTTCTTAAAAGTTGGGTTTTAGATATAGAAGTGAATGAAAATTACTTACTTATGCATGCACTACATTAATTAAGTAGAAAATTGCGAATTATCTTAGCGATAATTTTGCCGCAAAAAGTATTCAGAAAAAAAGAGTTTTCCTTCTCGCCATTTATTTTACAGCGTTTCTTGTAATAAAGTTTTGGAGAAAAAAGTTAGTGAAAATTATAATCCAAATGAAAAAAATCATCTTTACAGCATTAAAATGATATTATTATTATCTCAGGAGACCTTCACTCTGTTTGGTACTGTGTATCTGGTTTAAACGATATGCGCCAAGCTGCGTGATAATTTCAAAGCAGTTTTAGAAGGCACATTTGCGAAATTTACTTTATTTCAGGGATATAATATATCTATGAAGCTAGGTTGTTTCCCTACAGATAACTGCATTTATTAGATATTTATAATGGTTTAGGAATTTCTTTTTCAAAAATGTTTTAAGTCACATAGAAAATAGGAATAATTGAGTTATTTTACACATGTAGATATAGTAAAATACACTTCTATGTTTAAAGTTCTGCTTTTGCAGAGCAAACTGCATTATACGAAATTATACTTTAATATGTTATTAATGTGTTATCAAATTTCCTAATGATTTTGATAATGAAAGGAAGGAACTGAAATATATTATCTCAATTCATCTAATTAAATGTTTCTAACTATGCAATTTCGATGAATATTCATGAGCTAGCATTCAAATTATGTTTTAATAAGAGTGTTGATTGATGTTATTAATTAAAACTTGAAATTAAATTCATTAATTTCTGTCTTTCACGCCTGTGCTCATTATGGTCCTGTCCTAACTCTCAATTAGGTAATAAGAAAGTATCGGACGTGTCTAGAAAAAATGCCATCGCATAGAAATTTTTAAAAAGAGATACATTGCGTTTGGTTACCGAGAAGTAGCACAAAAGCTACATATAACGAATTCCTTTTACTTACAAAGATCAAACTTGGAATGAAATCTCCCTTCAGAGGGTTGCGTGATCCTCCTGGTTATTCAAACGCCTAAGTAGTTAAAATGGCAAGGTTATTGATATATTTTCCGGAATCCATTTCTGATAGAAAAAAAGATTATGGTATAGAAGGCTCCAGTATGTGAAACATTACACGAATAATTTTCTTTTGAAATTTTTAATTGGCGGCAGTCTTTATTTTTGCGAATCAGCCCTCATTAACTTTTCTTAATTTAATCAAATAAAGAAATGCGTTAGTACTTCATGATTTTAATACCGATATATATTTTTTCATGGCTATTACTACCGGACAACTGCTGGACTGTATTTTATGTAACAGTTAACACATTACTACACATTTAGTGTAAAATGATATTTATGTCGTATCCAATTATGCAATCACAAAGTATTCCAGGTTGTATTTGCTAGAGTTGTTTTCAATGAGTCCAGGTGATAGAATAATAAAATACTGAAGCATCAGTGTGTGAAAGGAAATCTCAGTTTTAAGCTATCATATATGTCTTTTCACCCCGTCCGAAAAGAAAATATGTTTCCTTGACAAGCAAAGAATGTTGGAAACGTGAGAAGTGACATCTCTCCCTCCCTCTGGAAAAAGCTACAGATCTTCGAAATTCTGAGAATAAAGAATAAAATAGCCAACGTGTTTGTTGAAAGTTTATGTTACAGCCAAACGTGATCTCTTAAATCATATTGAACGATTTATTGGGTGTGTTTATATATTTGCATATGCTGTATAGAGACATTGATAGCGACAAAGATGTAAATTAATGCAATTATTATTTCTAATTAATGCGGATATTCAGCAAACTGCTCGAAGGTAAAAGGAAAAAAAAATCTTTGGATTTTAACATATATGCCTTCCAGAGATATAAAATAATAATGCAGAGCGATCAAAAATTCAATAAGAGTTTTAAAACAGTCTGCCTTCCAAAGTGTTTTAAATTCATCGTAACCCATGAATATAAATCGGGTACGAATAAAAATTATTTTTAAGGTACTTATTTGTTCAAAGTTTTAAATGCAATTATGCCCACTGCAACTCATTTCATCTGTACCGTGGGAGATTTACATGTAGGAAATGTTAAATGAGAGGTAAATTAATTATACAGCGTTTCTTAAAAGTCAGCTTTCCAAATAAAAAGGAAAGCTGCGAAATATACGCTCATGTACCACTGCACATTAGCTTTTAACATTGAAAATGTAGTTAGATGGACCATTTGTATTCAAGTCTTCAGTTAGTTTGAAATCAAATATTTTTATCTCTAGTCAAGTAATTTTATCATATGGATAAATATGATTATCATAAAAAATAATGATCTGTAATCATGATTATTCAGAAGCACGTATTCAAGATTCCGAGGTGTAACTACAAATGATTCAGAAAGCTATTCTTTAGAAAAGCATAATTTTAAAGACTTCTGTGTTAATTATGATGCCATACATTATAAATTAGCGCAGATGTCAATACTATAAATATTTAGTGAAGTTCCTATCAAATTAGAACTAAACTCGTCTAATAAATAGCAAAATGTGGAAGATCTTCAAAAGTTGAAAAGTGTTAGATAAACTGAATGAAATGAGAAATATCTAAGAATACCCCTATTAGCAGACAAATGAAGGAGACATAACTGACAGCTGACAATAAAACTGCCAATTTTACTGTAGTAATAAAACACATTAATAAAATAACGTTTATTAAGAATTCAAACTTCCAAAGTCTGAACGACAGAAAAAAAAAGAGAGGCGGATTCTTCACTTAAACGAAGGAAGGCTTTGTTACCTTAAATTATGATGAATTTGCTTCTACAGTAATATTATCTTGGAAGATGTTCCTAAGAAAATTTGTTTTCTACTTATATTATACATTGGAAAGTATCCAGGAAGATGAATTCGTGAAGCAACTATTGATAACTTTAAAATCATGACCCCTGGTTCACAAAACACTGGTCGCTGAAGTGTTTTATAACGTTTGCATACATAACACTAGCACGAAATTTAAGACTTATACGGATTCAAAAAGCAATATATCAACTTCAAATACCTAATTAACCTATTAGTTTGTTTTAGGTTTCACATTTCGATCAAAATAAATCTGCCCAAGGGAAATTACATTTACATATTTAGGAGATTTACATTTACATTCGCATTGTTTTGTCCTTTTACACTTTTGGAGGGCTAGTATTTAGGTAAATATTAGCTCTTAAATGTTTTGTCATGTTTCTTTAAACTTGATCTTTTTAGGATGCATTATTCTAAATTGCGACACAGTTACACGAGCGAAAACATTTAAATAAATATTTATATCTAACCTGTTTAGGTTGCACATTTTGAATATCTGTAATACTTTAATTATTTATTTACAACGTACAATAGAAATTATTGCATATTTTGTTAAAATATTATTCTCTATATTTAACTGCATACCAGTTAGAGATTTTATTTTATTTAATCTGACAAAAGAAAACTATTTTTTTCAGTAACCTTTCTTATATATAGCAGAAGAGGCTACCTTTTTGTACAAAAATCTCAAATACCACGTGTGCCTCTTCTCCACTAGCCCATTACGTAAGCAATCCAAATACGTAAGCAATACTCACACTCATTTCATTTTCTTCTTCTATTCGAAATTTGAGATTTGAGATTCATATATGTATTCATATTTTTCTAGCTTTTATTACTGATTATTGAATACTTATATATAGCACTATTTTAAACTTCTTTGATTATCGCTGCAGGTATACGTTGTATTTGCAAAAATTTTCATCACATTTGGCACATTTTCAGATTATGATATAAAAAAGTATATGGCCATACTCAGAAATTTATACATGAATCGTCGAAAGCTTTCAAATCTATTATAGTGATACGCAAAAGAAGATCAACTAAGCATATAAAGAGCTTTCTCTCACGCCTTATTTATTACAGTTCTGATGCCGTGTTCTACAGTCTAGCTTTGTAGGTTTATGTTACGTATAAAGAAAACTCGAATATTTTAAAGAAATGCTAATACGACAGACATCACATCTGAAATGCAAAACATCTACCGTTCATTGAATGTACCTGGTATACAAAAGTTTAAAATAGTTTTCGTCGTTAACGTTTAAAAATAAACCTCCAGTGGCTAGTCGTAGATTTTTCAAGCATTCGCGTAAAAGGTGTGAGTCAATAAACAACCAGAGTATTATTTTCTTTCCCATTTTGTTAATGTCTAGTTAAAATAATTAAGGGCAGTGATGATGACAATACAATTTAATATGCACGGAAATATATATGATAATATGAAAAATACAAAGAAGCATTTAATAGTGTAATATAATTTAAATTTTTCCAAGAGTAAAGTTTTTTTAAAAAATTCTAATATTTTACGGACATTTAAACAGCAAAGCTTGGCTAGTTTCACATCTGCACAATATGGCACACAAATCTCATTGCTAGAGGTGTTGAACAAAAGAAAAATTCTTATTATCTATAGTGATAGTAAAATAGCTATCAGTTTTGATGACCTTTCTTTCATTTGTAGATTCGCTAATTTATTTTTATTTTGTAAGGAATTATTTTGTAAGGTTGCAAGTGTGGTGGTTAGTTATTTGAATATCGGAAAACATACGAGGGCTATCTCTCTGAGAGAAGAGATGCCTTCGTGGATTGCTTTCTAAGCGAAATCAGTTTGTAGCCACTTTGCACATGGGAGAAAACCTCGAAAATTAACCGTGTAGATAGCCGGCTGTCTCGGTTCGAACCTAAAACAGACTACTTGTATTTAGCAAGCAGTATTTTTCGCTCAGTCATTGGTGGGGCCTTCGCTGCAAGTTGGAATCTGTCGAAATTAAAACTCATGTAGTAAAATTTGTGTCCCAGTGTTACAGAATTTCTTATATTACATTTCTTTATTATTTTTTTTTTCATTTTTGACTTATTATTTATTTAATTTTACACTTTGTCATACATTTGGAAAGTTGAAAATTTTAAAATTTCACAATATGTTTTATCTTTGATTTTAAATTCCTGAAGTTAGACCTGGAATATAAAAGCTAGAAGAAGGACAGAAAAATAAAAGATTGAAAATTCATTGATGCCTTTATACCTTTTAATAAAAAAAGATTTCACCTAGTAATAAAAAACTGATTTCACCTTCTAATGAAAATTTTGATTTCACCTTTTAATAAAAAACCGACGCTGAAAGGAGCTTTGCCTCTTTTAATAACTTGTTTGATTGCATATTTTGGCTGTAAAAGAAGACAAATATTAATACCTAACAAATAATCTTTCATTTTATCTATTTCATAAAAGAGCTATTTTTTCTGTCAAAAATTAGCGTATTTGATTAGTGAAGGAACATATTAGTTTTTGAAATAAAAGTATGAAATAATGAAGTAAATACTATGCATCAGATACTGCGAATTATATCACTAATTTATTACAATATAAGCAGTAATTATAATAATAATAATAAGAAGAAGAAGACAAATTATAATGAATATAAGAACGTTTTTAACTTTAAATATGGCCCACCAGCGGCCGAGCGGTAAAGTCGCTGAACACTGGTAGTTTGGTCCGAGGTTTGAATCCCGTCTAACTGGCTGGCTGCATGTGTGGTTTCGTGGTTTTCCCCGTGTGTAACGTGTATACGAGCCAGTTTCCCTTACAAAGTCCTGCACGAAGGCATCCCTCCCTTTAGGCAGATAGCCCTCGAGGCTTTGCCATAATCACACACGCACAGAAAATTCAAATATGCGCAATAAATAGATAAATAAATAAAATCTTTTATTCTAAAAAAATGGCAGAAGTCCTATAATTATTAATTCTGCCATGGTATAAAATTTTTCTTTTGCTAAAACTGGTTAAAATAAAATTTTTAATAAAATTCTTGAAAATAAAACGTACTTAAAGTGACTCATTACGTCTCGTGTATTGTGGTTCATAATTTGAAGAACATGAAAGTTTCGTACAAATCTTAGTTTCCTTCTCTACATATGTTAAAATTCTGAATTTCAATAGCCTGCAATTTTGGTTTTTCTTAAGAGCAAACTGTGTACCTCAGTATCAATCATTTCGAAGTTAATTGCAGTAACAACTGTGACAAATATCTGGGAATGTTGATGTGTATTCGTATATACCGCATACACTTAAAATTCTACTCTAGTTCCCGACCAAGCATTTCGTGACAGCAGATTTGAGAATATGAGCATGGAGGCAAAGTGTATGACTACATACTTCAGTAATAAAAGCAGATAACCTGAGATAAATGCTTGTTTAAGTGGCCCTTTTCCACCACGCAACATTAGACGAACACAGTTGCTGAGAGCTAAATACAAATCGAGGCAGTTGCTTTAAGTAAGCGCTGCGAGATAAAACAGCTCTTAGGGGTGTAATAAATGAAACCCATTTTCTCTCAAGAGCTTAGCTACGGAAAGTGGTACTTCCGATTTGATTTCATCTGTGCTGAAAGTGGAATTTATAAGAATGTGTCGTATTCGTATTGTACGTCACAGGGCTTTAATATGTCGCTATATTTAAACGTAAATGAAACATTAAGACAGAAAGCAATTTCAGTTGTTGTAGACCATATTAAATAGAGCATAACTTTCAAGTATCTGAGTTACCGGAACCACAGCCTATTTCTATTCTAAATAAATATGGGTAACTGGACAGCTTTTTCTGTCAGCTAAATGCCATTTATTGAAATGTAAATGTGAAAATTCTCTTTGTTTTATTTATCTTACTGTTTATCAAGTGAATGTGTTCTTTTATTCATTATATTCTGTTTCAGCTACGATTGCAAAATTAAAAATTTGATTGTTTTTATTTTCAAAAAGCACTGTATAAAGCACATAATTTTCAATGAAATTAAACAGTGATTTTTTTTTTTTTTTAATTTGCATAAACTCATCTCCAAGTGTAACTGGTCTGGAAATCTATTTAAAGTATAGACAGAATATTTTTAATGGCCATTTTAGGCTTTAACCACTACTGAGGCCAGAAACGTGTTTTTTTTTTTTATTACTGAGGCACCTAATAGGGGACCACCATTGCCTCTTATGAAGTAGAAACTGTTTACATACATGCCTTCTCCTGGATTCGAACTTGGCTTCTTCGGAACACCAGTCAGAGTCTCTAACCACTTTCCGTCTGACCCGCAATAGAATAAGTCGATAGAATAATGAATTTAATTAATTTTCACATGTGGAAGTTCTTAAATTTAACAGAGTTTCTTTTCACTGATTTATAATTATGCAAAAATTCTTTTTATTCGGATAAAAACTGTGCGTAGCATTTTTCTATGCAGCTAAAATTTAAATAAGATTTCATTTTTAATAAAAAAATAAAAGTTAAACCTAAAATACGTATTTTTTCACTTATAAATTACTGCGGACATACTTATTCGTCACTAGAGACAAAAAAAAACATTCTTAATAATTCATCAAAATCAATTCACATTTAAAAAAAATTGCTTATCATTATTCGAAACTTTGAAAGAATAAATAAATATATGTTCACTAAAAAATTATGTGGACACTACGTTACTTCTTCGTTTGCCCTATTAAATTATACATATTTTGGCTGCATTTTATTTAAACTTATTTCCTCAAATTTCATTAGAGGTATATTTATCATTCAATTAATTCAGTTCTCACTTCGTGGGAAAGCAAACATATATAAAATCTCAAAACATCTTCATTAAAATTCAAAAATACGGAAAAACACAAAAAACTTATTTTACAATCGAAATTAGAATTTCTACGCAAAAACAACCAGTTCGGCCATCAGACAAGAAGGCAGATTCTTCGGTGCATAAAACTGATATTTTACTTTTGGTAAAAAGATGGTTTACTCTCGGCAAAAGGACGTTGAAAGTTCAGAAACTGAATTCATAATTCTACCGAGATTCAAATGTCATCAAACGGCGAATCGTTACGCTTATCTTGCTACTTATGAATTAAACTTTTAAATTGTTGAAAATTCTACAACTATTGCATACAGATTAAATAAAGGCATAAAAATCTTAGCAGTAATATAAAACTTTCAAGGCAAAAAATGCACAATTTACGAATATATAAAAATAAAAAACTAAGCTCACCGAGCCAGGTAACAGAGTAGGAGTATATATATAGGTAGTATATATACAGGTAGATAGATACATAAAATCTTTCGAATTTATATTTTTCGAGTTTGATTTGCTATGAATTCTTATTTTAAATTGGATTTGTTATATTGTGTTAAACCTTTTATACACGGTTGCAATTAATAATATTATAGAGGAAATATCTTGCTTTTATTGCAATTAATTAATAAATTTAGATGCTTTAAGTTTGTTCTATTTCAAACATTTAGCTTTAGCGCAGGGCGGGTTTAAATATTAAAAAAATTTGGACTATTTCTATATACACTCTTTTGCAAAAACATTGAAGCACCATGAAGGGAGTAATTGTTTTTTATTGAAATTGAATATGAGTATAGCTCATACACAGATAATAAAATTCTTTAAAAAATCAAGGTCAGAGTACCTGTTCACGGCTCACAGTCACCCATTGAGTGTAGAAATTAGTAATTGGTCGAACCGCATCTGGTGGCAATGCATGCTTGAATTCGTCGAGGCAAGGAGTACTAGAGGTTCCCAAAGTCATCCTTCAACACATTCTGCTAGGCATTCATCAGTTGTCGCTCCAGATCTGCGATATTTTGTGGTGACCGAATCTGGCCGCCTATCATGACCCAGATGTGCTCGGTTAGTGAAAGGTCTGGTGACCTTGCTGGCCAAGGAAGAGTATCAACCTCACGGAGGCAGTCCAGAGATACGCAAGCGGTATGTGGTCTGGCATTATCTTGTTGGAAAATGGCACAAGGATGACGTCCCATGAAGGGTAATGCAACCGGCCGCAGGATGGTATCTACATATAGTTCAGCTCTAATGATGTACGGAGGATGATTAAAGATGACCTGCTGTCATAAGAAATATCGCCCCACATCATGACATCAGGGGTTATGGCTATATGTTTTCGTAAAATAATGGCTGATTGGGACCGTTGGCCCCGTCCTCTCCAGACGTGAACACGGTGGCCATTTGCTTTGAGAGTAACACTATACGGTGCCAGTCTGGTGGCAGCCATAATGATCGGCTGCGACACCACTCCAGATGACTCCGCCGATGTTGTGGAGTCAAAGGTAAACGTCTTAAAGGCCTCTGAGAACATAACCCCGCCTGAAACAATCGCTGTGAGATGGTGGACGGTACCAAGGGAGGTATAGATGTGGCTGTAGTGCTTTGAATAGTCGACAATGATACCGTTCGGGAGGTTCGGGCCTGGCGAAAATCATCCTGCCTTGCCTCGCATTTGTGCTCCTTGGCCTTCCAGAGCCTTCATTTCGCGGGCAATTTCCTTGTAGCAAACATTGCTGCCAACATCTTTGCAAAGCAGTGTCTGTACGCTACAGGTGGCGGCCTATTGCTCGGTATGACCACCCAGCTTCACGCAAGCCTACAATGCGACCACATTCAAAGTCGTTTAGTTGTCCGTAAGGTCTTCGTTATCGTCGTAATGGAATCTTTAGTTGCTTCTTTACGAAATTACAATAGCAGCTACAAAAAACAGATAAAATTTCCGCCTCCAAAAAAATTACTAGCTTTACACTTTGCGAATTGCGCACTAGGATCGTAATTCCTGTTCATTTGCGTTGAAAATTAGATCATTTGCATGTTCGATCAAGAGGTTATGTTGCATACAAGATTTCGTCACGATCGCAAAAGTCCTTCTTGGTGCTTTGATTTTTTTTGGCAAAAATATATATATATATACATATATTCTATTTGCAAAATGGCAGTTTTTTAATTGGTTAAGATTATGGAATAATTCTCGTTTATAAACAGAGAGTCGTTCAGTTTTAGCTGTCGTTCGTAAACGACTGCCCTTTAAATTGAAGTTATTCAGGCTAACTATCATATTATTTATTGACTGGTATGACACTATTGGTTTTATGACCGTACATGGCAGAAATCACACGAAAGTTTAGTGATTTAATTCATATGAAAACAAATTCCCTGAGTTAAAATAAAGGTTTTAAAAATTGCGATCAAGTAGAATTCTTGATTTACTTATATTCATAAAGTTATCTCTCATAACTGTGACAGCTTAACTATTTTTGACAACATGTACCTTTTTAGTAATATTTAAGTTAAAACACCGCATTTGTAATTGCTCCATTTCAACATTATTTTTCTCGATTGTATTTGTATGTAATTTTAATATTTTATCTGTAGTTTTAGAACTAATCCTGATAATTTTAAAAACAGTTTCCTTCTTTTTTAATTGATAGGATAAGTAAAGAATAACATAGTGCTTTCAGGACTCATGAGATTTAATTAAAAGTTTTTTTTTAAATTATACGAAAAAAATCATGTCTGAATAAATTGTTTTTTGCCGATCTCTAAAAAATAATGTATTACTTTCGTCATAAAAATGGAGAAATTGAGAGGGAGATCCTATCCCATTTAAGCGGGTTTATTCGTGCAGAACAAATAATAATTAAATATATATATATTCGGCCATAATGAATACATTCCAAGTAAATAAAATTTTTCTGAAAATTTTAATTAAGTTATAATTAGTAAAAAGATTTACAGCATATATCCCAACAATATTATATTAAAGATTTTCGGCAAGTATGTTGAAATATAAGTCTTTGTTTAGCGACAAGCAAAATCAATTTCCATATAAAGTATTTTATGCTAAACATTTTCATTTATAATACAGACATAAAACTTGCTGTTTGGAAATCTTATTTAGTTTCAGTAAATAAAACATTTCTTTCGAAATGTTAAAACCATCTTTAAAAAGCTCTATTGATTTATGATTTAATATTATATTTAAAATTTTACACAGAACGATATAAATCAAAAATGCATTAAGACTATACATTGAAGCAGAAAAAAAGGCTCTTACGTTTGCCAATATTTTGCGTTGAGTTTTAGTAGAAATGAGAAAAATAAAAACAAGTCGACATAGAAATGTATATGTATAATGGAAAAGAGTAATGTTTTATTCCTCAACAAGAAGAAACTTTTCTCCGACTAGAAAGCACAGAAAGTTGGATTCCGTAAGAAATGCGCTAGCAAGCAGAAACGTTCGCTAAGTGTTCATGCTATAAAAATTCGAAGCAAAGTGTTTTGTTCACGCCTACGGATTTGTGCATTACAGAAAATGTCACGAAGACTCGATGGGCGTCATAAAAGCAAAAGGGTCTTTTTTTTTTTATTTTTCGAATTAACGTGCCTTTTGCTGTAGTTTCGTTGCGTGGTTCACTTGACCATTGTCAAGGTTCCTTGGCACTGAAGTGATCCTTACAGATATGTTGAGACACGAAGCAAAGAAAAAGCTGTAATTTTGAGAAAGAACGTTACTGATGAATTTAGGCGAGATTGTCAGAGGAACGTCTATCACACTTCAGATGAAAAATGAGTGAGAGGAGAACATAAAACAGCTTTTAACGTATTTATTGCAGTGATACAAAAAAATACATAAAATTAAGCAATAAATCGGGAATTCATAGCCTTCGAATAAAGGTGCCGCTGACTTTCTGAAGTGTTTATACCAGATTCGATCACTGGGTCGGTAACTGAATTACGCACAGGCTCTTAATCGATATAATCAAGATCCCGCTGATTACAAAAAATAATTAACAAAACGGATAGTCCGTTTTTATTGATATCAAGATATATCATGTAGTAGGGGGAAATCACATATAATTTAAAAAAATACAAGTACACACAGAAATTACTATGTAATATTTTGTATAGTATTTTTAACATTTAAAATTTGTATATCATTAGTTTAACATTACTAGCTTCTTGTGACGGTGCACCAGCGATGGCTGGAAAATATCGGAACTTGTTCAGCGTATCTCTGAAATATGATGCCTAACATATAGACAGTTTATTGCAAGCACAGGCAACATCTAAATGCAAAAATTGTACAAAACGTGGTTAGTATTATTCTAAAGTGAACTTTATAACAATCTGCTTCTTCCCGCGGACGTACGCTGGCTTTGCAAAGGTAACTGTTTGCAACGTTATATCGATATTTTATTGTTGTTGATGACTAAAGTTCACTTGTCTGACTTATAGTCAGCCCAAGTCTCCAAAATTCCTTGTGGCAAGGATCGGATCATACGCCTGCCCTTGGCATCAACCTTGAGCACTTTCCGATTTAGCTTTCCGCCCCCAATTTTGATGGAGAGCACGGGCCCGAGTGTCTCCTACCACCAACCTCTCGAGAAGGCTCGCCGAATATTTAGTGTGCTCCATGCGCTATACATTTACAAGCATCCATGCATATACGTTTACAAACATCCATGCCATCTCCGGGATTTGAACCCGGGACCTTCGACACGGCAGCCAGCGACGCCAATTACTATACCGGTTGGGCGGCCATCGCTATTTTGAATACCGTGATAGAATTTTCTCTTGAAGTTGACAACCCTGTGGCAATACAATTTATAAAATTCAAAAAAATTATATTCTGCTTAAGCAATGCATATTAATTATTCAAAACAAGTTAAACAAAGTACAAAGAAGAAACATCAGTCTTATTTGAATTTAGAACAATTGACTTTGGTTTGAATTGAAAAGAATTCCATCACTTTCATATTTTAACCCGATTGTCTGTTATTAAAAAGGTGTTGTTTCCTCAGAAGTTACACCATTATATACAAGCCATCTGTAAAATTTAATATAAGATTTTAATGTTCGCTTACAAGTTGTCAT
Organism: Stegodyphus dumicola; assembly: GCF_044657685.1. NCBI lineage: Eukaryota > Metazoa > Arthropoda > Arachnida > Araneae > Eresidae > Stegodyphus > Stegodyphus dumicola. Next base: position 36,079,498 of record NC_140777.1, on the reverse strand, counting down.
AATGCAAGAAAAGTTGCTTACACTGAAGGACGAGGACCAAGCATAAGTCCTATTCAAAACACACAAAATCGCAGAATCTGTTACTTTTGCTTACATATGCTTACATAATTTGCTTACATTTATAAAATTTAAAGTAATAAGAACCATTCAAAATTAATAAAAATATAAATCTTCGAAGCAATTTTTTTCATAACTTTTCTTCATATTCCGTTTACTATCATTAAATTATTTATATGCAGCAATTTCTGTTATGATACATAGCATGATTCATAAAGAAAATATGAAAGTATGTGAGTAATTACATTCAAAATTCAACCATGCAATCTAAGCCAGATTCTATATTGTTAAGTGATTATACTCTTATACTCAAACGCGAGATGTACTCCTTTTTTTTTTTTTTTTTTTTTGCTTTTAATACTTGCAGGAACATAGATATAATTTTAATAGAAAAATTATAGTAGGTTTGCAGCCATTCTCTTCAAACTTCGTAGTATATATATATGTCCTGAAACATTAAAATGGTTTAATAAAAATTTAAAGAACTTTTAAGGGCTATAAACTGAAACATGTTTTATATGTACTAAACATATAAAAGTCATATAAAACATGTTAACTGAAACATGTTTTATATGACTACCGTAATACTACTTTCATCTGTAAAAGAATATTTTTTTAAATATTATGTATATGATTACCGGAACATTACTTTCATCTGTAAGAGAATATTTAAAAAAAAATTCAAGTAAAATTAAATAACAGTTTGACTAGCATACTAAATCTATTACCGTTTCTGCTTCTGCTACATTGGCACAAAGATATTGCTACTTTCATTTCTTTGTGAAAATAGCGTCAAGCAAAACAGAAAGGATTTGAAAATTCACGAGAATGAGATCTTTTAGTTTTTCTTTAACACAAAGTACTTTTTATTAGCTCGGAAATCCTATTATTGTGACTGCTATTTAATGAGTGAATAGTGAATTAGCATTTTTTTTTTTTTTTTTTTTTTTTTTTTTGTAATATGACGCAGCAAAATGAATTACTAGAATGTCTAACAATGACAATAAATTCGAATATTTATCAGCAAAAATATTGAGTAAATATGTATACACAAAGATATGAAAAATAACTGAAAATGACTGAGAGTCTAAGTAAATACGAATTAAAATATTCAAGAAAGTATGAGTCATGGTATGTAATAAGAAAAACACAATAAACTAAATTATATTCCGCTCAAAAAAAGAAAAAAATCCAATTATAATTCTGTAGTCTCCAATTTGCAGTATTTTGCTATCTTCATTGCACATTTCATAAAGTTGTTAAAAAGTTTAAAACTATAATTATTTGCATATACCATGGCAGCATATTCCTTCATCTTCTTATCTCACTGAAATTTTCAATACACGTTTTCTACTATTATCATAAACGAAATTCCTTCCATCTTCCTATTTCACAGAATTTTTTAATATTTTATTCTTATTCTATTATTTCTATCATTCTGATGAAAATAGTTACACTGTCATAAACAAATTCTGTATTGATTTTCCAATCCAATTTTGTAATTTGTTTATTGTGAAGCGATTTGTTTATTGTGATCCAATTTTGTAATTTGTTTATGCTTAGCGAGCATAAAACCTGGTGATGTGTTTATTACTATTGTAATGAAAGTTTATATTTTGCTTCCACGTCTAGAATTTTACATCCAGAATTGGATTTTATGCCTTTTGTGTCTTGATTACTTGTTGCTGTTGTCTTGTTCACGTAATTTCATGGAAGAATGGTTGTCAGAACCTCAAGGAGATGTGACTTCTACTTTCCCCACCAATTTTGAGGAAGAGCACGACGGGCTGGGGGGGGGGAAGTCCGTGGATCACCCAGACCTCTTCCCTACCATTAAGCATCACGAGAGGACTTTCGGCTCGCCATATATTTTGAGTGCCCCCATGCTGCACAAATACTACCATCTGAGCCATCTGAGTGGCTCTTGTTTACTTGCCAAATAAATACATTTATACACATTTCTAGTTATTTTAACTTCACTCCATATTTTTTTTATATTTTACTTATTATGAGTTAATATCATCTTCCTAAAAAGATTTAGGATATTCTGGCTTCGAAATTATTTTCATTACTATGATATATATATGTTATTATTACAATTTTTCTAGCAGTGGATTCAATTCTCAGATTTACATTTCTAATAAGCGTATTTGATTTTTACGGCCGTGTGTATTGCTTACTATTTGATAATCGTGTTTTAAAAATTCTTACCATTTTATCTGACTCGATCCTTAAGAGGTCTTACAAAACTTCCCTTTAATTCTCTTAACTGTATGTCCAATTGGCTACACATTATAATAACTCATCTACATATATATATATATATATATATATGCTTTCTTTTTTACTATCTGTATATATAAACACAAACCAGGGAACACTATTTGTACTAAAATATTCAACATAAGTTGTTTTTTTTAAAATAAATCAATTGAAAGTTTTAAAAAAAATGTGCTTGAGACTGTGTCCTTATACTTCGAAAAATGTAGCCAAAAGTTTCTTATGAACAAAAACCGCGAAAAATTTCAGTTCACTCTGAAATTTTTATTTAATGAAATTTACAAATGGATTGTCTAATTATGAATCTCTTAATGGATATTAATATTTACTAAGATTTATTTTTTTTATTCATAAAACTGCACTAAATAATTCATAGCACAGGAATTTCTACGTTTGTTTGCCTGAATAAATCAAAAATAAGAATCGTTTAAATTAGGTAAATGTTCAAATTTAATTCAACAAATTAATTTAATTTGAAGATATTGTTCAGTTTTAATTAAAAACGCTTTATTCCAAATAAAAGAAGATCAAACCGAATCAAAAACCATGTTAATATGATTTGCATTGATACTGTTAGGGATACTCTTTTTTGTAGTAGTGTTACATTTTTCAAATGTATCATGTTACAATTACCACCATGTTGCTTATATACTGTTACGGATTTGGTATTTAAATAGCTTATGTTAGTTGAATTGTAAATTAAATGGTTTTATTTCCCGCGCAGTGCAGCGCGTGACAAATATTAAAAGAAAGCTAAGCCGGAAAATTGAAAATACAAGAGCGCGTGCATGTAACATTTAATAAATATCTCTTTTTGATTTCGAGAAAGTACTAGAAAATTCTCGGGCGCGATTTTAAAATCTTATAAAAGGAGGAAAACCTCTCAGTTCGTGGTAGTTAGTTTGTTGTTTAGAAAACTGCTCTTGTTGACTGTAGCGAATTCGCGGATTAGCTTTCTTTAGCTGTTTTGAATTAATTTCTATTGAACGTTTAAGTAGTTAAAAGATAACTACAATGAGATATTGTAATACTGCACGAATACTTTAGGAAATTTAAGCATATTTGTTGTGATAATAATAAACTTTTGTTCATTTTTCATCGGACTTGTGCATTCATTTCGTAACGAACCCGCACGCACGCAGCAATACTAACAAATGTAATGTTGGACTGAAATTAGTTGAGTATACTTTTATTTTTAGACATCCTGAATATATCAGGAATGTCCAACAAGCGGCCTCACCGTATAAAGTAAATGAAATTGAGAATGAGGTCTGTTTGGAACACTTATAAAAATTCGTTTTAATTTACTAAACACAAAACTTTAAAAACCAAAACAACTACTAAATGTTGTTTCAAAACCCATCAAAGAATGGGAGCCACGAAATTAATTGAAATCGTAACAATCTCGCATCGTAAAACCTTTGATACTGGAATTAATTTTAGACAACAGGATAGAAATAGCGAGAGCGACCTTGTATTTTGTAAAATGATTTTTATTCTTTTATAAATTTATATTGCTATGATTTAATAGAAATTGCGATTATTTATATATTTTATTACAAAATACTACTCAACGCACTATAGGATTCAAGATGAAAGTGGAATTGATCACAAATATGTCTTACGATATACAACATAATATTGTCAAAAATAACTGAAAAAATTCTGAAAGCTTTCAGATTTTATATTACGACCCAAGTAGGAATTGTTTTAACTTATTGTGTGTTACCTTTATTTATTAAATATCATGTTTTTCGCACTTAAAATGTAAATAAATATTGACAAATATCACAAAATATTTAAAAGAACATGTCTTTAGAATTTCCGATACACAGTCTCGTGAGGTGGAGATATTTTTTTTTTTTTTTTTCCCCGTAAAGTGTTGTCATGCCTCGCTTTGAAATCTTTGAGTTTCTTAATCAAAAGCTCATAAATGCTTTACGAAATACAAAATAGGTAATAAAACAAATTCCAAATTTGGGCTTTTAGATGCCCATATTCGGGTGGAGACGTACGTTATTCTAAATTGGATGGCTCTAGGTACCATTGTTTTAACACAATGAGAAAAAAAGACATACATTTATATAGCTTCTTCATTATTAAATTTCTTTAAATATAATTCTAGGCTCTAATATTTGGTGGCAACAATTTTAAACGTAATTCGCTGTTTATAGTGAATCAATGCAAAATGCCAAAAGAGAATTAATAGCCCTTTTGGACAAATTGCCTCTTTGGGCTAATAATCATCAACCAATTTTAGAAACCTTTAGTAATTATTCACTGTCTGCATAAATAAAGCGATTCCTAGTATAGTTATTCGATATGCTGATATATTGATAGGAATACTTATTAAAAATTTTTCATTAGTCACAGAACGGAAAGTTTACAACCTATGAGATATATGATTAAGAACCAATAAGAAATATAATTCTGTACGTAAATATAAGGTGCGATATTTAATAAAGATGACATAATTTAGTAACTTGGATTACAATGAAAATGTGTAGCATTCTAAAGAGCCTAAAACGAATTTAGCAATCTCACAGAAGAAAAAGGTCTTCAATAGTAAAAGGTCCCTCATTCAAACTGCAACCTTAGATTTATTGATACAACAACAAATACGCAAATTTACATTTTTAAATGAAATATGAAATCATATGCACAAAAGCTCAAACTATAAAACAATCGAAAGCACCAGCCAATAATAAGAATTCAAAAATACTGCTATAAACTGTGCACTTCTAGCTGCTTTTAAAGCTCCTGAAGCACTAAAATTGCTTCCTCAGTACCCATATTTAAGCTCAATTGAAAATACTTGGTATGCCATGGAATTACAAAATTGGATCAAAAACAAATTCTTTAAAATTACATTTAAAATTATTAATGTCAGATGAATGGAAAATATTCTTAACGCAATAAAATATATTTTTGAAGCCATGCAATGAACAACTGAACCGTCCTCAGACGAGAGAGTCATGGTCGTGAAGGCAAATGCCTCGAAGCCAAGCAAGCATTTTGGTCTCTGACATTTAGGCTCCTCATACTCAGATTTAGGTTTGACCCTTCTTATTATTTAGGCTGACTTTCCAGAATTGCCGTCAATTTACCGATCTCAGCCTGACGACAATATTGGTGTTACTAAAATGGACAATTCGATTCGACAAATGACATTTTGCAAGTGTGAATTTTATATCTGCTAGCTCGTTCACGTTTATTCCCACATGTTCGGAAACGCAGCAGTAAAAGATGTCGTACTCATGAGTTCTTAATTTACTATTCAATCTTGAAATGTTCACAATGACGGGATTTTGAGTATTATAGTATAATCATAAATGCTAAAAGCTTAATAATAATAAAATGTAATAAAGCACTAAACAAGTCTGTATGCATTATATATTCTCTCCTACTAAGTTTATAAATAGGCTACCCGACACTGAAAATGTAACACCAGGAAAGGAGTGGCCGTCAATTATGTAAATTTCAGGGCAGACGCACGTCACAGAGTTATGCGAATGATGTGAAATGAAGCAAAAACACCACTCATTTCTGCCCAACATGCAAGAATTCGTTTGCAGCGGTGTCGGAAAAGAAGACACTGGACATCTGAGGATTGGAAACGAGTAATGTGGTCGGATAAATCACGCTACACCTTATTTTGCATTGATGGAAGGTATCCAATTTGAAGCTATGAATTCATCTTGCTTTACGTGCACTGTGCAAGGATATAGTGGGAGTATCATGATATGGAGCATGTTCTGCTGGCATGGAAGTGATGCCTTGGTGTTTCTCGAGGGTAAACAAAGAGCTATGAGATACATAGATGTACCGGCAGATCACCTTGCAATATTGCATTTTTACCCTGATGGCCAAGGATACTTCATGGCCGATAATGAAAAGTTTACATCGTGCCAGAAGTGTTCAAAATCGGTTCGCTGAACATCAGTCTGACTTCAACACCTTCCCTGGCCATCGCATTGTCCGAACCCATATAACATGTATGAGATATGGTGAAAAGGCGCATCCGATAGCACTCTCCTCTTCAGACTAATTTACAAGATCTAAAACGTTGTGTAGTCAATGCATGGTATTCTGTGGACAAAAATGTACCTCAGAAGCATGTAGACTCTATGCCCAAACGAATTAGAGCAGTTATCCTTGCAAAAGGTGGTCCAATAAAATTTTGATCTTGGATTTCTAATGCATTGGCCAGTGGATGTAGTATGCTTTAAGTGCATAGAATGGTTCCACGAATATGAAACATTCTCAGATAATTTCGCTTTGCTTGGGGAAATAAAATTAGGCAATTATATTGCGAATACACAGTTTTACGTTGAACTGTTCCTTCAACTGCAGCTTGAACAAAATTATAAACTAGGAGGATATACGATTTCTAGGATGGTACATAGTTTACTTGAAGTATTTTATTAGTGAAAAGTTTCTCATCTTACTACGGAGTTGATGATTTCCAACTTTACGCTGGAAAATCTTATGTTCTGTTTATTATGGATCACAATAAATTGAGCTTGTTTCAAATCTAACAACCGGGTAGATATAAATTACTGTTTTTCATTCTTACAATCTTAATAAAACGCATCTGTTAATGATCTATCAGATATAATAATGAAAATAAAAACCTGAAAAGTTTCAGATTTTAAATTAAGTCTGAGACTTTTTTTAACGTTTTGTGTGTTACCTTTATTTATTAAATATCATGTGCAGATTCTTCATTATTTTTAATTTCTTTAAATATAAGACAGGGTGATAATATATGCTGGCAATTATTTGAAAAAAGATACAGCCTTTTAAAGTTTTCGACGTAAAATGCCAAAACGAAATTAATAATCCTTCAGGGCAAATTGGCCCTTTGGACTAAAAAGGATTATTTATTCTGATGGGATGACATTTAAATAATGTAATCATATTTGGGATGCTTGAACGATCTTTCTTTGGTTAAATTGTGTTTCTTTGGATTCTACCTCTTTTTTATTGTTTCGATGAGTTCTTACTATTGTGTGTTACATTTTGCAAACATTTAATTTGAAGAAGTTCCTGGTTACACTTTGGATATTAAATAAGATTCTATTTTCCTTGGGGCACACAAAGGACTCAGCATTATCAGTCCCAGGCTCAAGGTCCAGTGTTCTTATCTATGAACCAGGAATGAATGAATTTAAATAATCTGCTATTTTTAATACTCATGAACAGAGGTCGCATATGTGACAAATAAAACTTTGGTAATATTTCTCTCATAAAATTTATATTAAACACTGAACACCAAAAATGCAAAATATAACTTTAATTTAATACACAAGTCCCTGTTACTTATCAAAGTCCCAGTCGCTTAGTTCCAAGCAGTGATAAATCTAAACAACCATTCAAGCAGAAAATTTTGTTAAAAGTCCCGAAAGAAAAGGTGCTTTAATTCCTAAGCAGATAATAAAAAATTCAAGTAGGGGAAGTGTCAGTTTTTTTTAATAACATTTACAAACTTTTTGTCACTCTGTGTTGAACAATCCCTTGAGACCAAACGAAAAAATTTTCTTCGCGTACGATATTCTTTCCTGAAATTGAAATTAAATGTACGCTAATTCAAGTTAAATGCTGGCTTATTTTAATATCAACGACATTTAATGAATCGTGAAGCAAGCATAGTCCATGTAAATTACCCCATTTATTGCACTTTTTTTCTGTTTCCACACTTTTTCTTACTGAATCGTAAAATAGTTTTCCTTATTTTATCACCAGAATTTAATAATGCTTTTTATATATACCTTCTTAAACAGGAGCGGAGTTTTAAGTAATGTAATATGCATAAATAGTACTTATTTTTCACTTATTATTTCTTTTTCATGCACGTACTTTCAATAGCTTTTTTCGCATTTTAAAATAAAAAAATACCTGCCAAGCTTTTATCTCAATAATATGTCAAGTATGAAATTTCCATAAATTGGAAAAAGAAAGTTTAACTTTTATTTTTTTTAGAATTCTTTTGCTGGAAACTTCGTTTACATATATTTAGCTTAAAATATGCAACAGTTTCAAAAGTTGCATATATTAGCGCTCAGTGGAGATCCTAATTAGTTCAGAATTGCTTCAAAAACAGTAATCAATACATATAAACCTTGGTCTTGAATCGAAAAGGAACATTAAAATTGTGGCAGATGCTTACAGGTTTCTAGGTGATAATATTACGTGAAAAGTATGTTCAGCTGAATTTGTACGATTTCCTTGGGAAATGTAATATTGAAAAATAAGTAGCTGAAAAACATACATTGAAAATTTGGAAAAAGATTGAATTTTGAAGTAAAAGTTCACTAAAATTTCAGCCACCATTTTTTTTTAAATTTCATTAATGATATACAAATCAAAGTGCATTCATTATCATCTTATCGAAAATAAGTTTATGTATTATTAAAACTATTTAACGAATTTTACGGTTCAAATCTGTCATCAGAAGACTTTAAATTGTCTATTCTGAGACGAAAAGACCACGTTTTTCTGATTTCTTAGTAATTTCAATTTCAGAATTGGCAATTTATGAGTAAATGATGAACCATCGTAATGAGTCTAATATAGCGGTATATATATACGTATATTGTCCGCCGATAACATCGCGGCAAAAACATCGCGGACGAAAACATCGCGGAGAAAACAACGCAAGGCGAAAACGTCGTGCTACAAAACAGCCGTGGGAGAAAACATCGCAAAGAGAAAACATCGTGGTAAAAAACATCGTCGTCGAAAATAAAGCGCTTCAAAAACTTCGCAGTTTAAAAACATCGTCGTCGAAAATATCGTGGTAAAAAATAAAGTATCTACAAATCATCGCATGATGATAACATCGCAGACATGCTTTTTCAAAACATGCTTTAATAACTGTAAATGAATATTCCCATAATGATTTGTGAGCGCAAAATGTAAAGAAGGATAATTTTTACTTTCACATTTTTTATTAACTAATAAATTTTTGCTGAAAAAGTAAGAAGGAAACTTAAGCATAGAAAATTAAATGCAACTTATAGCTTATACGTTTCATGAAAAATTACCAGTAAAAACTTTATAAAAAATTATTTATTAATGGCCTTTGTTAGTTAACTAAGTCGGTTTAAAATTCTATTAATTGCTATAAGTTGCATTAATTTGCTATGTTTAAGTTTCCTTCTTACTTTTTCAGAAAAATTTATTAGTTAATAAAAAAAAATGTGAAAAAAAATTATCCTTCTTTATATCTTGCACTCACAAATCATTATGGGGATATCCATTTACAGTTATTAACGCATGTTTGCGAAAAGGATGTATGAAAAAAGCATGTTTGCGATGTTATTGTCATGCGATGATTTATAGATACTTTATTTTTTACCACGATATTTTCGACGACGACGTTTTTAAATTGCGAAGTTTTTGAACCGCTTTATTTTTGACGACGATGTTTTGTACCACGATGTTTTAGGACTGCGATGTTTTCTCCCACGATGTTTTGTAGCACGACGTTTTCGCCTTGCGTTGTTTTCTCCGCGACGTTTTCGTCCACGATGTTTTTGCCGCGATGTTTTCGGCTGTAACCATTAAACATACATAAGACGCATTACATTGTTAAATACTCTGCAGCATATAATAAAAATATGAAATATCAATAACAAGTATTGAAAGCTAGTTTTGCTGTTCGATGCCGATGTTAAAACTCACTGAATTTCACGAAACATTTCTATTTTCAGTGCAACTCAAATTTTGGTTTATTTAGTGTTTATATACAAGTATGATATACTCGTATATAACTCGCAACAAATATAAGTCTAAAATGCAGTTAGAGATTTGAGAACATATTTGGATGGAATATATTAAGATAAAAATTGCTTACATATTAACACAATCACATTACGTAATTTTCACACATTACGATTTTTTATAGATGAAAATTTAAAACTGACTTATAATGTGCAAGCTAGTGATTTTTTAGAAAGATTCACAAACTATTGATAATTATCGTACTACAAGTAATATTATCAACATATGAAAAAGACATACTTTGCAATTTAAAATGCAGATTTTAATTATTAAATAAGGATTACACACTACGTTACAAAAAAAAGAAACTTGCATACTTCTTCAAATCTTTGTGTAATTTTGTGTGTAAGGCTCACAGGAAAATGGCGGCGTTGCTTCACTGAAGGATATTCATGAGCATGGTTGCCAGACTTTGGCACATTCTGTCCCGATCAAAATTTCTTAAATGCGAATTCATTCTTCTCTTTAAGTGGTAAAATTTCTTGTAATGTTCAAATACAATGAAGCGAATGCTTTTATTTTCATAAGCATTTATTTTCAGTCGATAACATGGTAAATGTATAATATCTCTCGCGATCTGGCTGCTCTAATATAATAAATAATTATACTTACAGTTGAAAAGATGATTCTATTCAAGCTGGTGACGCAGAGTCTTAAATAAAAAATACAATCAATGTCTAAATTTTTTACTGAAGTCGACTACCAGCTGAAAGCAACAGTGCTCAAGGAAGATAGTAAACAGAGGATTTTCACGACAGTTCGCTGATATAAACCACATATCTGTCTTAACCTAGATTGTCACTCCTTTTCAAAACTTGATGTTTTTTGTAAGTTTTGGTGAAGTAGATGAAACAGTAGAACTGCGAGAAAGATTTAACCTGAGAAAAAACGCATTATTGAAAGTAAATCTTGCAAGGTATATTCAGAAAATGAGGAAACTGTCAAATTAAACAAAAATTATCCTCATCTAAAGAATAAATACCTACCAGATATAAACGTTCGAAATTTCAGTTTTACCAAGTTGTAGTTTCATGTAACACAGTCCTTCCAATGGCCGAGTTGATAAAACCCCAGAATACTATTGATTCTATCTCAGGATTTGACGTGGGTACAATCTCAAGCAAACAGGCAAGACTTAATGATGATTTTTGTGTTTTTCCACATGAGCCAATTTTTCTTAGAATTTCCTCCGCAAAGGCACTTCTTCCCATAGGCAAATACCCCTTGTATTCTTTTCCATATTCAAATAACAGAACATTATCCACACGTATTATGATAAAAGATAAAGTAAAAAATAAGTGTGGATTGTATTTTAATAGTAAGTCTCCGTTCAGAAATTCATTACTAGCAAAATTCCTAAACAATGCTCTAACTCACCCAAATTAAATGAAGCAAAAATTATTCTATTATTTGTATCCGTAATATTTACCCATGCATAATGACGGAATTCGTTGCTACGAGTATTATCCGCCTTGTATTAGAAAGGATAAAAAAGACAAGTGTTCGTGTAATGTTTACCCTGTTAAAATGGTTTGGTTTATTGAGATTATGGCAAAGCACACTAAGGCTGTCTGCCTACGGGGAGGACTTTCAAAGAACAAACTGGCGCGTATACACGTTACGCATGGGGAAAGCCACGAAAACGTCCATGCAGCCAGCCCGTTCGCAGGATTCGAACCTCGGACCGAACTACCAGTGTTCAGCGACTTTACCGCTCGGCCGCTGGTGGGCTCCTGTTAAAATGTTCAACAATGAATACTACCTTCTTGAATGGGGTATAAAAGAAAGTAATAATTTTAATTTTAGACACATAAATCAAACTCTCGGGTATTTACATAATTGTAAATATATTTAAAAGAATAGAATGCAGGTCACACCTGCGTTATATATTTAGGAGAAACGTACGCAGAATACTTTTTTTTTTTTTGTATATCTTTTATATATCCGAATCATTTCGAGTAAAATATTTCCACTGAACTTCAAGGTTATATTTCTACTTTATATCCCTTTGTATTTAAATCCTTTTATGATTCCTTCTGCTTAAGGCCCACCATCGACCGAGCGGTAAAAGTCACTGAACACTGGTAGTTCGGCTCGAGTTTCGAATCCCGCGAACGGGCTAGCTGCATGGTTGTTTTCGTGGTTTTCCACATGTGTAACGTGTATAATAGCCAGTTTCTCTTAAAAAGTCCTCCACGAAGCCATCCCTTCCCTTAGGTAGATAGCCCTAGTGACTTTTGCCATAATCTCAATAAACCAAACCAAACCTTCTGCTTAAACGTTTGGATATCTGAAAAATGTATTAAGGACAGTTGTAGAGCAAAAATAGAATAACCCCTGACATTCATGATATCTATCAAAATGTTCATGAAACTGCAAATAAAATCCTATTAAAGAAATATTTTTAACTAAAAAGCTTTATGTTATCTGAAACTAAGTGTATTTTAAAAAGTTCTAGAATTAGTTTAAATACATTTAATTTATAGACTTCTTTAAAAGTGTCAATGTTACACAGTGGGGCATGTGCTTAATTCTGTTACATGATTGGCACTATTTAATTTAATTGTAACTGGAAAGCAGAAAATTTTCTCTTTTACATGCGTCAATATGATCATTCACATTCTTTTAGTTCAACGACTAAATGTATAAAGTTTTTATTACATTATGAATTTTTTACTAATAAAGTAGGGATATTGTACACACACATATATATATATTTTACATTGGTAAAAATGTTTTATATTTATTTTCTGAAAATTCGAAAATACGATACATATATTAATATACTTACATTCATTTTTAATTTTTAAGGGTAGAATTCAAAGCATTTTTCCTATTTGAAATTACAGTCTTGATCTGTTTGACACAAAACGAAGTATTTACAATATCATCAAAAATATGTTTGATAAATTAAAATAAAATGAAATTTACTATTTTTTCTAAATACGTGTGTTTATCTATATTAACATATTCTTTAAGTAAACGTTTACCCCTCTTTGATTGTTACAAAAATATAGTTGAAAGGGGTTTTAATTACTTTTCTTTTTCATCCAAATTTAATTTACAATTTTCTGTCTTTAAAATTACTCGTCGAGACCTACAGCAACTTCTAAACATTGATAGTAACTTTTCAAAGTTCTTAATGAGTTTTTAGTAAATAAAGTGACAATTTTTAAAAAGCATGATGAACCATTATATAATATCCCACATGACAGCATGCGATGCGAAGTGTATTTAGTTTTGAGTTTATCTGCAGTTAAATTTCCTCGCGGAAAATGTATGCATTGGAGTCAGACTTAATATTGGCATTAAATATTATGAAGTTCCGCAAATCATAATCCTAAATACAGGGAAAATTTCAACATCAAAAGTACTTTCTTATTTTCATTATGCTTGTTTTAGGATTTGTTATTTATCTAAAACTTAATAAAATTGCTGGTGCTTTGTATTCTTAACTATAGCTAGATGTAGGTGTAGGTGTATTTAATTACGGCAAAGCACACGAGGGCTATCTGCCTAAGGGGAGGGATGCCTTCGTGGAGGACTTTCTAAGGGAAACTGGCTCGTATATACGTTACACATGGGGAAAACCACGAAAACGCCCATGCAGCCAGCCCGTTCGCGGGATTCGAACCTCGGACCGAACTACCAGTGTTCAGCGACTTTACCGCTCGGCCGCTGGTGGGGCTAACTATAGCTAGAAAAGTTCTCTAAAATAAGCACACACTTTAGTTTTTCATTTTCGGTTTTCTTTCTCATTTTGTAGAATCGTTCTCCTGGTAGCAATTCTTCCAAGCATATGAATGATCAATTTTAACTAAGCATTTAAATAATAATGGGTTATTCGTTTAACTTTAATAATTGAAACCAGTTTTAAAACTAAACAATATTTCTAGAGAATGGAAAATATAAGTTTTTAAGATCTCCTTATTCTGTAAAAATATGTCTTTTTAATTTTAACTAAGGAAAAATACTTAAGAGGCTCATAATGAGCAATTGCATAGCTTAACAAATAAGGTGTTAATTGGCTTTTTTAATGAATCATTTGAGTTAAAGTTGGGATTCAATTATAAGGCTTACATGCAAATAGTCATTTAGGTAGTTAAAGAATTTATCCACTTCAGTAAGCGAAAACAGTATGCACAGTTGTTTCAATTATTAAATATCTTCTTTAAAGTAGTAGATCTTCTGAAGTAGATTTTTAAAATTGCGTAATAACCCTTTTGCTTAATGACGTGATAAACATAAAATCTAATACCCTATGTTATGGATCATTCGTACTTAGGAAACATAAAGCTCCTTATGCCTAATAAATTTCAATCAGTGCTAAGTTTCAAAATTAGTACTAATGAGAGTTAATGAATATCTTGCTGCCGTATTTCACACTACATATTTTTATTTATTTAAATAGTCTTTTGCGAATAAGTGAATTTTGGTTATTCGATAAAATTACAGTGCAAAGACTTCCATAAAATGGCCGTTTTACTACCTTTTCAATGTTAAGAAATGGTTAGCTGTTTCAGTTATGTATTAAGACAGTCAAAAAGCGCATTGTTCATTCATTACTAAACTATGTTTCAGTGAAAGGCTACATATACTTTAAGAATATTTTAAATTATACGCAGCTTAGATGATACAATAACTCTAATGGTTGGATATCCTATTGAGTTCATAAAATTTGTAATTAATGCTAGATTAAAACTGTCGACACAGATAAATATTACCTCAAAGGCAAGGTAAGTATTGATAAATATTATTTATGGTTACTATAGTTTCGCATTTCGCAGTGGATAAAACCAAATAAAATTAAGAGAACGGCAAAAATTTAAGTTAACGATTGGAATAAATACCCGTGAAGATAATGCTGAAAAAGCTTTCTAATATTTGGTGTTAGATGAACAACTTCAGAAGTTCCGTTAAACCTAAAATAAAGGTTTATTTATATTATCATAATAAAAATGAATTCAGCATAAAAGGTTTGGGGCAATAAAACCGCTGACAACTAACTATAGTTAACTATTATTTGCAACATACTACTCAGTTCACTTAACAGCTCTGTAACTAGACATTCCATAAAAGCATAAACAAGACTAACTGCAACCCTATTTATTACATGCGCAGCTCGGTGAATCCACCAGTTAATATGGATTAATATCACGGACCTGGAGGTTAACTAAATGGGATTTACATGTAACTTCAGAACATGATATCATTCTTTTAGCATAGAAAATAAAGAGCGTGACATTATATTCACAGCATAGTTAAAACATTTTTAATTCGAAAATTACAGTCTATTTTCATAAAGGAATGTTAAAAACATGAAACTAATATGAAGAACAACATGAAACTGAATTTCATGTATTGACCGCTTTACCAGATGGCCAGAAGTTATAGCTGCTGTCGACATCTCAGCTCAGAAAAATTGTAGAGTGTCGGTAAATAACTGAATAGCTAGATTTGGTTACCCTGGATCAATAACAACTGATCAAGGCCGAAATTTTGAATCTGACTTATTTAAGGATTTTTATGAATAGTTTGGGTACACATCATATTCGAACTGCTGCTTACTATCCTCAATCTCAGGCTGATTGAAAGATTTCATAGGCAGCTTCAAAGTTCAATAATGGCTCGTAATATCCAAAAATGGACTGAAATTCTGCCAATAGATTTGTTTTTGGTAAGATCTGCCAGTTAAAGGGATAAACGCTTATTGTGCGGAAATAGTTTACGGTAACATACTTAGATTGCCTTCAGATATGCTGAATTTTACTAATTTCTAAATCTTATGTTTCACATCTTCGTTCGGTAATGCATTCACTTAGATCATTTCCGACCTCTAGGTACGTTCAGCTATCGGTTTATGTACACCCTGCACTCCAAACCTGTTCTCACGTATTTGAAAGGATCGATTCATTTAATTCGCCTCTAACTCTCACCTTACAGCGAACCTCACGCCGTTATCAAACGAACGGACAAACATTTTATTAGTAATGTAAATAGCAAAAATGTTAGTATCAATCAATGGCTTAAAATCAGCATATATGTTTTTGTAGCGTATAGATACATCTGTAATTTCTCATATTTAATATCATAGAGTCTGTGAAAACTCAAATATTTCTCCGAAACAAATAACTGTCTCAGTGGCCGTCACGTTCATGTTTCCAAAAGTCTGATTACTGTAATGTAATTGAAAAGTGTTTCTTTTGCTAATGTACTGAAAAAGTAATTCTTACTTTATTAATGTTTTAATATTTTTATTAAATTATAATATGCGTTGTATCGTTATATATTTTCAATTAGAATTTTAAGTTATATTATTACTTTTACATCACTATTTATATATCTTCTATTTTGGTTTAGATATCAATTTCAACGTGCATTTAAATTATGACTTTTATTTGAAACTTGTAATTAAACCCTTTTGTTTCGCGATTGTATCACAAGGAGGATATTCTGTGGTTGTCTTATGTTCAGCTGCGCGTGACGACAGCTGACAATGTGATGTCAGCTGACGTCACATTGTTTTGTAATCGCTGCTCCTACCACCAGCTGACATTGCATTGTTTTACCTTTAGTTTTATAAACTTCCAGTATCATGTAGTAGCTGCTGTGTTTTTATGAAATTATTCTGTTAATAAAGCTGATTGTTTTAGCAACGTGGAGTCATGTCCAGAGTCACATCCACTACAAATGTGACCGATAAGGGCCAACTTCAAATTATTGTCATGGGAAGTTCGCTAGATATGCCTAGCATGGCGTACTAAGCTTCGGCATTCAGGGTCCAAGGCATAATAATCAGTGGACCATATTCAAACCAAGATGCACAGTCAGCCATCTAATTCCGTTCTCCCTAAATTTCACAGAAGACCAAAGTGCACTCTTGTTAGTACCTAACAGTATTTATCTAATCTATGCCTGACCATTGAAATGACTCAAAATTCGTTATGTGATTTCATATGTTTTCATATGTTTCCCTTCCAGGGCTTTAAAACTCACTGGCGATACGTTTTGAATGACTGCAACTGGTGGCGAACGTTTGGTTTACTGATCATTGTCTTATGTACTGCCACTCGGCTATTGAATAAAAGAAAACTAAACAGCGTACAGATAGTGGCGTCGCTTTTAGATTCCATTTGGAAAATTTCACCGTATGTTGAAGGCAGTGATTATCTTTATCTGCCAAGTTCTTTTGGATTTCGTGGTGAATGCTGAGGTTTCTGGAACGTTCTCATGTTTTTCCTTCACCCTACGTCAGTCACTGCTATGCATGGTATGTGAAACTTCTCAGATAACTTTGAAAGGACTTAACTAGTGGCCACCAATTACCGTGCATGTTCAGCATTAAACAACCCTCACATAACTTCTTGACCTTAGCTGCAACTAATATACATGTATACTGAATGTTTACCGTCTTATAAGCTCATGGCATGTATTAGTATTATGCGATTCCATTTTTCTTTTGGGTGATACGTAGTAGTAAAATGTAGCTTAAACATCATTTCTGAAGAAGAATCCGTTTTAAACAGTGATCCTCAGAACTCCTCTACAAATCATCCAAAAGCCTTAGACAAATATTTCTAAGGATAGTGCCGTCTCACCTTATTGCAATAGGTAATACTCAAATATTTGTATAGAAGAGATATTTAGTCCATGTGGCTTTTTAGAATCGGACCATTAATGTGTTGGTGTTGTAAGAAGAAAAAGCATATAAAATCACTATATAAAACATAATTTTTTAAATTCAATCTATCAGATTATAATTGCTTTGGAGATTAATTTCACGGTAAAAATATCGAAAATACTCATGCATTTGAGGCCTTATCCAAGCTTAAGCTCTACTAATATGTTTGTAGAAAGAAATCATATTATCCTATTTTGTGACACCTGACGATTGAATAAAAGGTAAATGATCCGTGCACTATGTCATATAAGTACGAAGATGGATTTCAGGTATCCCGTGTGATAAAACGTGAATTTATGTGAGGTATATTAACGTGGAATGCAGTATGATACGATTATGTTTAGTTTAATGGGGTCAACATTTCGAAAGATTAGCAAAAGAAATGGCTCAACTTGCGGAGTAGTTGCAACTTATTTATTTAATAATTAAGGTTACTATGCAACAGTTACTGAATATAAAGTGCACGTTTTATTATTCTTTCATAGCGAGTGCTCATCTAAACCAGCGCTCACCCATTGGTGTAAATATTAGGTAGCTTACTTTGTGCACTGTGAAACACGCCTGATACGCCAAGTCCACCAGAAAGCAAAAATCGGTGAGAACAAGTGCATATACAAATGAATGTTTATTTATGAATGTCATTAATGAGATGATATTCATACAGTTAATTGGTCTTATTGTTTGCACAGAGGTGCGTTTCGTAACTATGAATTATTAATGTATAGACGCAATTTAAGATAGCTGTTTCGAACATATTTCTAAAAGCATTAACATTAATTGTGGAACGTATGGGAGAAAGTAAGCAAACAATAAAAATAAAAAAGGAACTCATTAAATGCGATACGATATCTATGTATAGAATTTTTTAAATGGATTTTTCTGCATTTAATCGAGATATTGCATTTTACTACAAAAGGTTTTGTAGGATAATAGGATGAAACCTTTAAATTGAGATTAAATAAAGATGCTAAGCGTCAACTAATTTAAGAAGAGTGAGTTAAAAAGATCAATTTATCAATATGGTACTAATTTAAAAGACGTCCTGATAAATGAAGACGCTGTACTTCTAACCCTATTTTAGAAGGAAAAAGTGTTTTGCTTGCAAGATGGCCTCATCTACATTTTTTTTAATGTAATGTTTTTAATGTATTACTGCATGGATATCTGCTTGAACTCTTTCGCATGTTTGACGAAGAACCTCTGAGGAAGAGAACCTCGGGTATTGTACTCCATTTAATTAATAAAAATTTCCCCACAGGATTTTCATTAGCTAGTTGCTAGTTTATGTGTACCCTGATTGCGGAAAAGAACAGTAGAACCAAATGTATTTGCCTTTTCCGGAATTCAAATCTTGGTTCAACCTATTATGATTTGCGAATGGTACTTTCCCATCGTATTGTACATACTGGCAGAATGGTTTTGATATACAGGACGTAAGCGACTGAATAACTACAACAGCTAAATGAACTTACACGTGATATTGGAGAGCTTGAAACTTTGAAGAGTTCTGCTCACTTCTGTAGCGTATGATACTTACAGATGCACTTAAGTAGCGTATCTACATTACGACACATTGAAATAAAACTACATTTTATTTTAACATAAAATTTAACATATATGTGATAAATTATAGTTTTAACATTTTAGATTGTTATATATGAGTTAATTGCTATACAACAGAAATTCTCACAAGTGAATTTCGAGGAAGCAAACATCATTTCATTGCGGATATTGTACAAAGTAGATCGTAATAAACGATAGTAAAAATATTCTTTCGTATGAGCATATGTTAGAATTCTTGCATTGCGTGATACAGGTCCATTTAGAGACAAAGCTCAATATTTCAAGTAGAGATCATTTTCCTGTTTGTTTCAAAAGGAATAGATTTAGAAAAGCAAGGTGTAAGAACCTACAGAAGATTACAATAAGCTTTTTTCTATTTTTTATAAATTCTTGCCGCAGTTCTTCAGTTTCTGAATACGTAACTAATCTTTCTTCGAAAATGTTTTACAATGTTGGAAAAAATGTATATACGGATCGATCAGCACCCTTTCTCCTAAAAAACCTTCTTTTGTCTCCTTGCATAATACTTCCAGTACTCAGTGAAAGAGGAAACTTACAGCTGAGTGTTTTCTGAATTGAGTTTCACTTACCTCTTCATAATTTTTCTTTTTACCTGAAAACTTGTGAGTGAAATGGCTAATAAGTTATGCATTCTTTGTCTACCATGTAAGAAGAATAGATCCAGACTTAGCTACATTAAAGGCGAGGTTGTCATGTCATTTTTAAAGAAATGTTACTGTGAAATGTTTGAGAAGAAAATATATTGTCGCCACATAAGATCTATGACATTTACAAACTAGTTTTAATGACTTTAACTGTCTGATTTAGAGAAAAGTCCTTGAGTAGAAATTTCTGAAAAACGTCAGTTAATTTAAATTTTCATCAATAATATATTCACAATATTTATACTTTCACTAAAGAACTTTACATTTTCGGCTTTTGAGTTAATATTATAAATGAAAGTACAATAAAATATATTGATTCTTATATATAGTATCCAAATTAATTGTTCCTATGGTGCATTGAAAAGCGTTATATTGACATTAAAGCGTTCCATCGCACTGGTCAATAAACTGAAATCCAATTTAAAAATTATCAGTACAATTATTCATGTCTGACTAGGAGACACGAGAAATGATAATTTACAAGTGATCCAAATTTGCCAAGCTTTTTTTTTTCCTAGAGTAAACCTGTAATTTTCGAAATTTTTGTTATTGGGATTACTTGTAGTTCTTTCTAGTTAAGTAACAATCAACTTCCTGCTAATTTATTTACATGTTTGTAATAATTTAACTAACTTAGCTCTTACAAAAATGGATATTTTATTATACATCAGTTTATGCTTGCTAACATATTAGCATTTTATATCAGCAAAGAAATATACGTGAATTTTAGTTATATAAAAAGAAGCATTACGTTTTAGACAGATATAAAAATAATTTCTTTTTCTTTGAATTCAATATAAAAAAGATAAATAAAGACATTTGTGCTTAGTCTCATTGCCTGTGTAAGTAGAAATATAGTTTCATAAAATTTGTTTTCATGAAAGCGATACATGCGTAATTTTCACCTCCTCCCTAATATGGAGAGTCTTCAGTCGGAAACTATCTCCTCTAGTTGCAGCAATTTGTGTAAGGTTTGTATGAATTTTGATTGATTCTTGAAGCTAGAAACATTTGAAATGTGTTAGGCCCTCGCTGACAAGCCAGCCACTGATCTTCCAAATACAAGCCAGACGTGCTACCAGTTACATCATCAGAATACTTATGCGGGAAGACAGCTTTCCCGTACCACTGTAGAGTTATTAGGATTCTTATCGGAGTAGACCCAGAAATATTAGTTAATCTGTCGCAGGCGTTGAACATCTGAAATTAACCAGAAATATCTACAGCACAAAAAAACATAAATAAGCGAAAAATGCATAAACAAATAGACAAAAATAGAGAAACGTATAACGTTCCAGAAATTACACTGAATGCATAACAATAACGAAAAAAAAATTTCCATTAAATAGGTTCGGGAATTAGTGACTTCGTCCCTTGTAACTACAGTCAGACTCGTTAAAACTATGTTTTACGAGCAACAGTCCTTTCGAAAATACAACTATTTCTTAAAAATAATAATAATAATAAATAAATAAAATAATTAAAAATATGTAGAATGGAAGGAAAATTGAAAAAGGGGGAAGAAAAAAGGAAAATATAAGTAATTATTACTGTAGCGCAAACTATAAATATCCATGTTTGAAATGTTTCAATAAATAGCCTTGGAATTATCACCATACCGCCAGAAATTCCTGCACGTCTCACGCCAAGTTCATACAATTTGGATAAGTTGTTGAAGCAAACCAGTATGTACACTGCAGGAAAAGAGAAAGAGACTTTTCTGTATCACCCGTTCTACTGGGCCGATTGATGAAATTCAAACTGTGTTTTTCATGTCTCGAAAGCGCAACTTAGGATATACTTGTATATTAGATTTATATATAGAATTAACATAGGTATTTTGACACAAAATCGGACTTTTTCTGAAATAACATATCAATGTTTTTCCATATTTAGACTCTACGACTCATATTAAATTATATATGTTAGATATTAAATTCTAGATATTAAATTTTGTAATTTTTGGTGAGAAATTTATGGAAAAAATTAAAAATTTACATTGGCGCATTTTTTTTCAGTTTGCGCCAAGAATAATTCCCGCGGCAGAATTGTTATTTTACAGTAATCTACCTACTTTCCTTTTTTTTTCATTGATGCACGTGAAGAAAAAAGGTCCATCATTCATTTCTTCCAATAGTTTTTAATAAAGTGCGTAAACCACATTTTCGTTATTATCTCTTATGTTAAATACGAAAATTTCAAAACGCTCCAAAAGTTAAATTTACGTATATATTGGAAATTTGAATAAAAAACTAACTTTTTTTGCAGATATGCTTAGAAATACATCTACTTTAAGATGATGTTAAAAATGTATAGGTTATATTACAAAATGTTTTTTGAAAAATTTATAAAAAATACTTAAAAATACAAAGTTTAACAGTAAATCATAAAAAAAAATGTGCGAAATATGTTTGGATTAAGCGTAAATTTCGAATTCTGGAAGAAGGAAAAAAATGCGTTTACTAAAAAAAAGAGATATTAATAAATGTATACCAAATTCAATGAACATTGAGGAGTTAATATTTTGAGAGCTAATTGTTTAGAAACTAATAGTGCGATTTTTACAAAACTTTGCAATTTGGCAAAATTTGAGATGTAAAATCGAAGTATGGAAAAAATTGGCATATGATTTTAGAAAAAATCTAATTTTATGTCAAAATACCTGTAGTAGAACAATGCTATATTTAAATCTAATACATATTGTAAGTCGAGATTTCGAGACGTGAAAAACGCAAGTTGAATTTTCTCAATCGGTCCAGTAGAATTTGAGATATGGGGAATTGTTCCATTTTTTTTTCTTTTGCGCGGTGTACATTTTCTCCATAACTGCAATTATAAATTTCACATGAAAAATTGTAGTATCTCAATCATAATATAAAACTTATTTTTTAGTGCAGCGTTTAGTGCTGTTCAATGTGCAAATATGTTAATTATTGACATAATTAGGGCAAACCTTACGAGTGTTATCGTAATAACTAATGAAAGAGATGCCTTCGTGAAGGACCTTCTAATGAAACCTGGTGTGTATTCACATCACAGACGGTGAATACCGCAAAAAAATATTATGTGGACAACACTTGCCTGGTTTTGAATATAAGAAAGAAAGGATCTTAACCGGTTGCCCACTAAAGCAAAGTTCAAGTTGGCCTGGTTAAAAAAAAATACAAAAGCTACAGACTGTATTTTTAATAACAATCGAAGCAGAATTTAGAATATAATTTAATTTCACTGTACAGTAAATCACCTCAACGATAAAAAAATAAATTTCATCCTATTATTCATCATCTTTCGTTCGAAAGGTTTCAGTTCTGTTTATTCTAATTTAATTAAATTTAAAAAATGCCAGTTCTTATTCTTGCTTATCAAAAAATTATAAACCAGTTTTCTGCTGTATACGCAAGACATTAATTAAATTAATTTTGATATTGGATTTGCAATGAAGGAAGTTTAGCGTTTTTATAAGCATTCTCATTTTTACATTTTACATTCAAACTGCTAGAACAGCAAACATTTATTGTTTGCAATTCATTAATCCGTTCAATTAACTAACGTAAATTTTTTCCTATCATCATGAAAAAATAGGCTGCCAATATCTTTTAAATGGAATAAATTTTCAAAATCATAATAATAATAGCATGCATCGCTATTACCATATGGTATAACATTTTTACTTTACACACTAGATGTTCTATTTCTAGACCATTCATAGAAATACTATTGAGTGTATACTTTTCAGATATATTTTCTTTCAATGTACATTGCAATCCTCTAAATCAGTAGGTTCAGTATGGTATTTTGTATCTTCTTGCTTTACACAGGATTAATACACATTCTTCTGCAATAAGGGTGGTGTATTTAATTATAGCAAAGCACACTAGGGCTATCTGCCTAAGGGGAGGGATGCTTTCGTGGAGGACGTTTTAAGGGAAACTGGCTCGTATACACGTTACACATAGGGAAAACCACGAAAACAACCATGCAGCCAGTCCTTTCGCGGGATTCGAACCTTGGACAGAACTACCAGTGTTCAGCGACTTTACCGCTCGGCCGCTGGTGGGCTCTGCAATAACGGAATGAAATGTGAGGTAATATCTTCGTTGTTCTTATTTTTTTTTTTTAAGTGGCCTGATTATCTGTCACTTTGACACTCTGCATCAGATATAATATTTTTGTAGGACGCTGAGATGACTCAATAAATAAATGTGAGTTTCAAAAATAACGTGTTCGAGAATTTTGGGTGCAAAGTTATGTCACATTTGTTGAAAACATCTGATTTGGGTGAAAATGTTGCAACTAAGAAATAAGATATAATAAAATGTCAATTTCATATATGCATAATAAATATATATATGTAAATCAAAATTATAACTTAAATTAGCAATAGCCCGTAACGCTTCATTTGAATTCGTGTACCTTCCCTTCCTGTTTTAAAAACAGCAATTTTTAATAAGTTTCTGGATATCGTCTGTCCAAAATTAATTCGTTCCATGCTTACTTACGTAATTGCGCAATGCGGATAACTTTTATCGAATCACAGATGAATGTACTGTTTTGATTTTTTCACATTTTTTATGCGTATCCGGTTTTGCCTTTTTTACTTTGTTTTTCTGCTGCTAAAAGTGCCTCTAATCTCCCTGTTTCTCCCATTGTCTAAAGATATGATAAGCTATGAAAAACTGTGGGGTGTATGTCAATGTGTGAAGAAGACTATATCTATAATTAGTTATCCAGAAATAATTGTATCTTTTCTCCACGTTTGTCTATTAATGTCATCTTATGGATGTAAGATCACTTCTGTCTGCTTGTCTCTCCTCCGTTATGTATTATTCAAACTACGCAGTATATATATATATATATATATATATATACAGTTGTTGTATGAACTTAAATCCATTTAGTGCGAATACAAAAATTTTATCACCTAATTTTGGATGCATAGAAACACAGTGCTCTTCCTAGGAAGTGAGATTCAATTGAATCCTATCTACCTCCTTTTCATGACGTTAAATCAAATTTTAATTGGTTTCCTTTTCCTTTTGTTCAATTTTTCGTACGTTTATGTAGTTCTGTTGTTTTCCGGATTTTTTTTGTTTTACAACACTGAGTTGGTGGACTTTTTTAGCATTTTTATTGAGAAATTTTGGGATTATGCTGGTTTTGAACTTCATTTCTTTCATGTAAGTGTGGTCAGTTCGAAATGTATTATTTTTTAATATATATATATATATATATATATATATTATTAAATTTCGTACTTTTTGTCTACATATATATATGTGTGTATATATAGTATATATAGAGAGATAGATATATAAAAAGTATGAAATTCCATGTTTTTATAGTTTTTGTGGTTTTAGTTTCACATTTCTTTGATTCTTATTTTGCATATTTAAAGGATATTTTAAAATTCATTGCTATTGAATTTCACTTCTTTTGCGTTGTGTGTAAAACTGATTCTAAATTTCGCACTTTTTGTCTATACTGATCAATTTTGAGCGGCATATTTATTGCTGAAAAATTTTTGGAGTGATTAAGGTTTTAAATAAAAAAAAAAAGTTGTGATATATCTATATATATAGTATGTGTGTCTGAGTGTGTAATATAAAATATATTTAAATCAAAATCAAAATTCTGAAAATATAAATATTTAACTTGGATAATTCTTTAGCTCTCCATTTTACTTTGATTATATCCTCTTTTTGTTCTAAGAGCGGTATCTGCTTATAATAAATCTCTCTAAACAGTGATATTTCCTAACTGATCTATGTTTCATGCCAGATGTATAATGCTACTGGTGCAGTTACATGCACAAACGCCTTACCCAATAATAATTTTCGAAACTTAAGTACTATCCAATCCGTATAAATCAAACCATTTTACAAATCTTTATTTTTACTTTCAGTCTGGAGGGTTTTGGTCACTACTGTGGGAGTTACTGTCAAATTATCCTCTGCTGATTGGCTGCAGGTAGCGTATGTGACTCCTTATAATTGAGGAAAGTTGTGAGGTTGCGTACTTCTACTGCATTTTAAATTTAAAACATATTTATTACAATTATAAGAAACTCTTTTAACACACATATATTTATATAATTCATAGATAGCATAGATAAGAAATTAAATGAATTATAGTCCTAGTCGAGAGCTCAAGAGCATTGTAGGTCTCTCCAGTTGAGAGTACTCCGATGTCGAAAATCTTGAAACTGAATTAGTCATGCCTCCTTAATTTTACAGTAGCATTTTACATCCTCTGATTCGTTATATCTGGAACGATATCAGAGGAAAATCAGATCATTGGTTCGTCACCCCTACTCAGATGGAGAGGCTTTGACGACAGACACGGTGCAGAACATTATAACCTCATGATATGTCTCTGAGATGTCAAAAACATGTCCTGTGAGACATCGTAAAGGCTAGGAGCTGTAAACTGCAGGGACCGCACACAAGATTTACTTATCTCCGTGTGGTCCGCCGCAAGTTCGAATTCCATCTGGGATATCACACGTTCGTGCGTTTGCTTACTGAATACATAAGATGCAGCAGTTTTCCTCTAACTTTTCACCCTGGTCTTGTCATAAGATGTAGAATAGATAAATATATTATAAGAGCAATGAAAGCAGACTTCGCCGCTTATGATGCGCAATTCATTTTAAAAATATGCTTCTCAAAAATAAATAAAATTATATCTTATTTGCTATGATTAAAAGTATATTGAAAAGTAACTGAATATTCTCTTCTAATTTAGTTTATACATAATTTAACTTATATTTATAAATATATACTTTTAACGTATTTTAATATTTCAGTCTAGAAGTAAAAAGTAAATTCTAAATCACCAAGCTACTCATTAAAAAATTTAAATAAATATGCACTTCATAGCATACGCAATTTGTTATCTGAGTAATATGTGTTAATTGTAAATAGCACTGAAGCACAGCAGATTGATTTACTGTTGAATACTTCCTACCTCATTTTTCATTTGTGCTAGCCACAGATCTTACTTTTATTCACTTAAATGACGTTAAGAAAGCTAGGCCGAACTTTTTTCCCTATTCCAATTAAGTTGAGTGCGAGAACGGATCAATAGCTAATCTATCCTGGATAGTTTCCTTCGTCTCTTCATTAGGGGGGACTTAGCACCTTAAATTAGGTGACACTTAATGCAGCCGATCAGGGAAATAAAAGGTGTTCTTGGAGAAGTTTGAGCTGCCTATTCGAAAAGTGAAAAGATTTTATAAAGGACTTAACCGAAGTTTGCGGAATTGATTAATCCTCCGTGAGACTGCAATTTGGTCTGTTCCCAGATTTACATAGGTTTGGCAGCATTTTACGCGAAGTGCTTTCTGTTGAATAGAGGATATACAGTATTCATTAAGCAAAGACGGTGCAATTAAAGTTTTGAAATGCCTAAGAATATTTTATTTCCTTCTGTTTTAATGATGCAATAGGAATGTTTTATAAATCTGCTGTAAGTGAGAGATAACGGATGTAATTAACATTGCTTTTTGAAACATAGAATGTCAACATAGTTTTGGACAGTATATAGAGAACGTGGCTTTACTAATACGTCTGCAAAAATACATGAAATATATGCCTGCTACTGCAGAAACTGTAGATAGATATGCAGCATAAAGAGATTTTTTAAAGATTTTCTCTGTAGAATACACATATAATTCGTGGAGTTTTGCGCCGAAAATCCACCACAACCAACCTCGCTAGCATAAAAAAATATTTTATTCTATTGGATACAATTACAATTCTCTTTAACACTTTGAATTTCTTCCTCTTCCAGTTTACCTCTAAATCTTTTTTTTTTTTTTTTCTTCTTTGTCATCAGTTAATTTTTATTTCACGAATTTTCTATGAAGCAAAAAATGTTATTATATATTTCACCACTACCTCTACAGAAAGGTCTTCACGAAACTACATTTATCTAGCAGTCATCGCATGCTAGGTAAAACCTGGAGTAGATTCCAACTAACTTTATGCTGTCAATTACCATAAAACCAAGATCTTAGATTTGTCCGGAGCGGTGTGAATTATCACCACCAGAATAGCTATCATCAAGAGACACAGAATTAAAACAATTTGAATTTATTCCTCCTTACCACTTGCGAATGGTTTAATTAAAATATACAGTAGGATGTTGAGAGCCACCTTAGTTCTCGCTTCAGCACAAAGACTCCTTTTGCGAAGGATATAAATTTAACAGTTGAAATATAACCTATGCAGAGGCGAGAAAATAACGTAGACAGTAACATAATTCACCAAACGACACATACTTACCAGGCGAGATCTAAATTCAGACTAAAGTAATCCTAGCAAGAATAGTCTTTTGTTCTACAGACAAGACAGCGGAAGCAGGCCAGAACTCTCACACTAATATTCATAAAACTCTACACTCTATAAAAAAACTGGTTGTAACTCGAAATCTGCATAAATTCTAAAATGCCTGAATCACATGGCGATACGAAGCAAAAAGGAACGATTGAAATTAAATTAAATTTCGTTAGTAAAGCTTCATATTTAAGTTTTATTAATGAAATGTCACTTTCGTTAGTAAAACTGCCAAAAGGTTCCATAAACGTTAATCCCACAGATTTAAATATCGCCATTTCCCAGCGTCATAGGTTAGAATGGTAAATGCCACAGGTTTATCATAAATACAATTATATAAAAACTATAAAATTAGATAAAGACACAACCTTAGTTTATCCTTTTTCTTCAGAAGCGAAAGCATATTTCCTTTCGCAGATAAAACTAAGAATATGTCTCGAACCACACGTTCTCTTCTGCAAAAGCATATATTTTTGTTGAAAATCTACACCAAACTAAAATTGCTCTTTTACTCTGTTTTGTAGTTCTGTCTGGCGTGTTTCTCTTTGACATTTAAAGCAATGCTTTAGGCATACTTAGAAAGCACTTCCTTCGGAAGTTAATGCAGATTTTAGTTACTTACTTCATACATGAGCAGTGAATAATAGTATATACGTTCTTATAATATTTCAAAGAAAGGAGTTATTCTACATCATATATGCCAGTAATAACAGGAAGTGTGAACTAAATCTTTCTTAGCACCGTTTTCAATATGTTAAACGAACACCCCCCCCAACGATGTTTCAAAATATTTGTTTTCGAAACAAATATAGCTGTGCCTCATCAATCACTATAACCGTTTCGACATCAATCGCTGTCGAAAACATATTTTCTTTAGCAAAATAACTAATACTTGCATCGATTTGGATACCCTCCTTTTTATTTTACTTCAAGTAACTAAAAGGTATAAAATGAATGTTTAATCATGATCTTCATTGTTACTTCACGTTTAGTATAATATGCCTTCTTTATAACTACGCTTAGACTTTTCAGATAGTAGAAGGAAAATTTCTAAACAAATGAAATCTTAAAATAAAGAATTAAAAATCGTAATCTTATGTGGAAACACAATGATTGAGAGATAGAATGATTGAGAATACTATTTTTATTGCATAAATTTTTAAGTATTATATCATTTAACATTTAAAGCTGGATTTAGATATTATCATGTAACAATATTTCTTTATTTAAATCGAAGAAATAAATTTGTCGCAACGCAATCTGTCAGTTTATAGAACAGTTTTTGTAGCTTAGAATTGCTGTTTCCATCGTTATTGTTGTTTAAAACTGACATTATCACCGAGAGTAATATTTAAAATTCCTTTTTGTCTAGACTAAAATATCTCAGAAATGTTTTTAAAGTTTTACATTTATGCGGAAAGACAAAGCATTTCGTATATAAGCTAATTTTTGTATTCTGTGTTTGCAAAGAAATTTCAACTTTTCATTACAAATGCCTAGCGGGAAATATAGATGCGAATTAACAGTTTAGGAAACGCCTAGTACTACCTTATACTAAATAGTTCAGCTATTGGATTAATTGCTCGAAAATAAGATGTACTCTAGAATGCAAGACTCTTCTTACATTTTTG
The DNA here is from genome assembly GCF_044657685.1 of Stegodyphus dumicola. Classification (NCBI taxonomy): domain Eukaryota; kingdom Metazoa; phylum Arthropoda; class Arachnida; order Araneae; family Eresidae; genus Stegodyphus; species Stegodyphus dumicola. Next base: position 36,049,500 of record NC_140777.1, on the reverse strand, counting down.
GACACATTTAAAACGTAAAATTATAGGTGCATACTTATTTGGTTTTGTTGTACTTCTGAGAAAGAAAATAGCTTAATTGTACTTCTGAAATACTTAATTGTTTTTCTGAAATTACAATTAGTTTTGTTGTACTTCTGAAAAAGAAAATCCTTAGCTGAGGTCCAAGACCACTGCTGGTGATATATTGCTACATATTTCTTACAGCTATACCAGGGACTGGTATAATGGATATAGGCATATATTGAAATAGCTCAACTAGACGTACATATTATAACAAGCTACAATTCTACAGTTTAAAAATACGATAATTACTTGTGCTGTTTCTTTAGAATTTACACAGCATAATGTTTTATCTAGAATATAATAATTAAACTCCTTCACATTTTTTGAAGTTCGATTTATCAACATATCTTACATAAGACCCTATCAAGAACAAAAATATAGCACAAAAACAGGGCATTGGGATCGTATAAATACGGTATTTTATAGAGAAAAACTTTAAAATCTTAGTATACGTAATTTTTGAATTTTTCCTAGTTTTACTCAGAGTTTGAAAAACATCTATTAGATTTGATAAAAAGATCAAATTATCTTCCTCCTCTAATAAGATATTGAAACAATGATGGTAAATACAGATTATTGTCTCAGTATTAAAGTATTCATATTTAGATACAGTGTAAAATGATATAGATGTCACAGCATAGTATGTAGATGGCATAGTATATAGATGATATAGCATAGTATGTAGATGGCATAGTATATAAATGATATAGCATAGCATATGGATGATATAGCATAGTATGTAGATGGCATAGTATATAGATGATATAGCATAGTATGTAGATGGCATAGTATATAGATCATATAGCATAGTATGTAGATGGCATAGTATATAGATGATATAGTATATACATGACATAGTATTAAGAGGTCCTCGTTTTTAACGCACACGTAATTAGTCTAAAAGTACTGACACCAAAAATCCAAAAATACGAATAATATGAAAATTTGTTACTTCATATTTTATCGATGTCAGATATTTACCTCGAAGGTTTAAATGGCCTTTCATGGTACTAAGAATATCCGTAGAATGACATTTGCAATTAGTTTGTGCAATTCAGTTCATATTTCAAAATTGATTTCATGTGCTAATTCCGACATTTTAGGTTTTGACATGTAATAATTTACTAGCTTTCTAAGTAAGTGAAATATCAACAGGAGTTAATACGTATTAATTTGTATGCATCTTTATAGATATTTGCAGTGGCATTAAGCGATAAGTAATTTAGTTTGGCTATTAATGTTCCAGTTTTAAAAATTATAACAGCTTTAAAAAATAGCTTTGTTACAGAACAAATTAAAATTATCTCCAATAAATCGCTCTTTTTGCTGATTTCAGATTTTTATTATTACCACCAGATTTTGAAAGATGTAATTTTCTGTCTCTAAATGCTCACTACGAATATATAGTTATACTAAAGTTTAAATCATATATGTAAATATGTTGAGGTTTAAATTGCGTGAAACAATTTATCAAACAAATAAAACTTCGAAAGTTTTGATTTAATCTGTTATAATGAATATTAGAAGCTTCAAAAAGTAAATACACTTTCTAATAACCGAATACATCTTCGTTCATTCCAAGTTTATTTCCTGAAATCAGTATATTGAATATGAAAGTACATTTCATTAAGTAAATGATAAAACTGATATAGTTGTTTCTGCAAACTCCTTTTGATCTGCATTTTTATTTGGTCAAATTTTCCGCGTTAACTTTAATAAATGCTTTTACTTGATTAGTTATAACCGAAAAGCATTTTACTTTTTACTGGCATTTTATTTTTACTAGCTATATTTATATATATATTATTTTGATAAATTTTAAAGAATTTTATTCTTTCTTTTTTATTTAATTACTTTGCTTTATTTACATTATTTTTTTTTCTTTTCTTTCTTTCTTAATTTTTTCCATTAATATCCATTCTGTATGTTCGCCAAATAAGTAAATGTGCGAGCATTTTCTAATAAATTATACATTTAAATATCAGCTAAAAATTATTTTGTAAAAAGATATATCATTTTAATCTTGTTTGTACCGTTAATTTGCACATACGTTTTCTTTATAAATATCTGAATGCTGATATATATAATTAAAATGTACTGCATACTTTGCAGATGCTCAATCTGACAGAAATTCAACAAATTTTCAGTAAATGACTGATTTAAAATAGAATTATAATTCTACAATTTTTTTATAAGTAACTGAAAACATTAAAGAATTTTATTTCATTGAATATGCAATACGAAAGTCATCAACTAACGGAAGTTTAAAGAAACTTTAATACAACACGTTTTAAAACTGCAGTTATGTCAATAACGCCATGCTTTTTTAAAAGAAAATATAAAATAAATAATAAGAGAAGGACTCATAATCGTACAATGCGGCAACATGTATTAACACAATTTTATCAGCTTGGAAGAGCATTCCTTATATGACCACTGATAAATACTAACGAATCTTCTTGCCTTAGGTAGACTTACATAGTCAAAAAACGCACGAATTTAAGTCAAGAATCTAGTACTTCCTTCACCGGCCATTCAATGTTTATATCTTGAGTAATATCAGCTTAGTACAAGCTGCTGATTTATAGTTATATACTCTTCTAAATTTGAGGATTATTGGCGTTTTGCAGAAGAAGCAAAACTGAGTGGAGCTCCCCTTTCGCATGGACGTCTATGAGTCTAATGATTGCCTTTCTTCGATGTCGATAGTTGCTGCTTACCAATAAACTATTTTAATATACCCTTATGACGTGTAAGAATGATATTTCAGAAGCAAAGTCACATCCTCAGAGTTTCAAAATACAACAATGTCTAACTGGCTATAATTATACACAAATTTTACATTATAAAACTCTTAAAAAACGTAATTTTATGCTTTTCCATGTGAGGTAAGTTACTAAATGTGTTGAAAATTCACATAAATACAATGTTTGTATGGTTATTATTGGATTATTTTCCGCAATAGAAATTATTCTTTTCTAAATGATTTGTTAAATCCTGGATCTCTTTCCCATTGATAAAAATCAAATGATTTAAATAATACAAGAAATGCAGAGCGAACTGCCAGTCCGTTTTAATGTAACAGTTAGTATTTTCCAAGTAATCTATGCGAGATAAACCAACCAAATATATTTTAAACTATAATTGCTAACTATGTTTTACATCTGAACAAATAAAGGACAACTTGCATTTTTTTATTCAGGAACAATTGAATGTAGCGGCGTATTAATTATTTTCTTTCTCTACACCCAAAAATTTCAGTAGTTAAAAATACTTTATTTATCACAAACTTATCTGACAGCTCAAAAGACTTTGAACATTCTTTTCCGAAAATGAATATAATGTTCCTTAATTGTAAGAGAATAATTATCTACTTGATTAATTAACCATACAAATAAGCATTTTACTCCAGTTTCACATGTTTTAATTTATAGAAATTTCCATATCTCTAAATTTCTCACACATTTTCCTTAACTAGAAACAATAACATCGGAATTTTGAAAACAACATTCATTTCCAATTAAACAATCGCTATCCTTTGATAAACTAGAACATTTATTCAACCAATTCAACTAAGTTCCAGGCTGGAATTTCAGTCGGATGGCTCTCAGGCCTTGTGTAAAATATTGTTTATTGGACTTGGCATCGATTATTGGTTATAATTATTCGCCCAGGCTGTTCCTTCCATTATGCCTGAGCAGATATTTTTTGCGTTGAATTAAGATTCCCTTTATCATTTTGTTTGGCTTTTGTGGGTCTCGTTATTACTTTCTTTTCTCAAACATGGACGACAAAGCAGCAGCGGCTGTTTCGGCGACAATGTCGTTAGAGCTTTACTTCCAACAAAGGAATGAATGTATGCCACTTCACGATCGGTAGTAAAGCAAATATTAGCACGCGATTATGGAAGATTCTCTGGAGTATTTAGGAATTAACCAGGGTGCAAATTTAAATGGCACGTCTATTTGTTTAAAAAGGAGTAAGAGTTTGTTTATCAAACATTAACAAAATGTATTCTTGAAACGAGGCTTTTAAACTTTTGTAGTGATTTCCAATGGTTATCTGAACAACGGATATGGATTTTATACAAAGAAAGAATGAATGTTAAAAAATCCACTTTTTTGTGCACGGTGTTGGATGTATGAAAAAAAGAAAAACGTTTAATTTGCATTAACGAAAATAATGTCTGTTTAGAAATTATTTTTCATAGCTGCAATTCACATTTGATTATTTCATAATTGCATTTACAAATGGCGGTCTATTATCGGCACTTTTTATTACCATGAAGCAGCACACGAAGGCTACAAATCTAATTCCATCCCAGGATCTGATTATGATACTCTGGAATCCTAGACCTAGTGTCCTTCAGCGTCCGTCAGTATTACGTTTCCTTAATATCACGTAAAGGATAATAAAGTTACGAAGAATTTTCTGGCTCCCATATAATCTAGGAGTCTGGTATTAGTGTTGTGGGTTTAGTCTTTAATCAAACCCTGTTTCATATCTAATTCAATTAATGATACACTTGTTTTGAATTTCTGTTTCTTGACACCTGTATTTCAAAGACTTACCTTGTCGATGGACGAAATGTCCCTCATGTGGTGATAATTCTTCGATCTCTAAAGGCCCTAGCTCAACAAAGATTTAAACTCTAGTCTTTTGCAGTGTAATCCAATTTCTACTAACTCATGTTCCGATAGACCAGTAAATCTGCTTTAAAAAAATCCAGAGTCATGATGCTGCAGCCGTTAAGAAGTTTATTCCATATAAAAATTTTCAGACATTAATATGAAGGTTGCTCGTTTACTAAATAAAAAGGCTTAAGAGAAATTTATAGGATATTTGACGTGGCGTCAATAGTTTTTCCGAACCATGAGATCTGAAAAATGTGATATACCATCCCGGGGACACGAACTCTCGGACATTGCGACTGCTAGCTTTGCACTTACACCATGAAGATATGCGGTAAGAAAGGAGAAAAAACTTTACATTGTCGGGCAACTAAAGGGTGACTGATGAGGCCGAGACCCATCCGCCAACCCCAGCTGTTGACAAAATATCATTAACAACATTTTAATTTTGAGCTCTTGTACGTTTGATATTTTAGTTTATTATTTTAGGTGTGTTATTTTGGAGCAGAAAATTTGTGCAATGCCAGCGCTTAAATTCGAAATTCAGAACTTCCGACTACCAATCAGATGTACTTCCAATTATAACAGGAATACACTCAGTAAGGAGGGAGAAAATCCTTATTTCTTTAGAAAACCTACAAGTCTTTCACAACATGCTTCAAATACTGATAAACCTCCTTATCGAGGTGGTTAGAGACGGTGTAACCTATGACACGCAAAAGGCAATGAGACATTATTAGAAGATCCATAGCGTATCTCTTCCATAAACTCTAGATTCTGCATCCCTATTGCTGAATCTTTTGCATTTCAGATTAACACAGAATCATCATTGCCACAAATCAACTGCAGATTTTATATCTGCTCAAGTTTGGAAAATAAAAGTACATGTTGCATGACATTTCAATTCGTATGAATCCGTATTATCATATACATTTTTTCTGTGTCATTATTTTAAATTTCATGATTTATTTAGTGTGGCATTATACTCCTTATTTTATTTTTATTGAGATTTGAAAACTCTTAAAATGTTTTTCTACGTAAAAATGGTCATTGCTTGGTCTTCTTTTTCTATTTCGAATTGCGAAAGATTTTGCAGCGATGGAAGAAATTTTATGTTTTCTGGTTTTTAAACACTTCTTTATCTACAGCAAACACAATAACGTTATTTAAGAAGCTCACTATTTATTCAAAAGATGTAAAATGAAAATGAAAAGTACGTGTGCTTAATTTTTTCGTTTATTTTAGTAATAAGAAGTGCTGTAGTAATTGCGTATATTTTTGCTACTTGACAAACACACAAAGTGTTTCGAACAATGAAAATGCTGCAAGGTAAAAGGTGAACTGTCTTCCAAGTTTTTCATACAGGAAAGAACGGAAGGTTCTTGACTCAAATCTCTTTTTAAAACTAAAGATTACTGCTTTAGGTTGATTTAATAAGTCAATTAAGCTTTAGTATCGAACCGGTGACCTTTTCATTCACATGTTTAACGTGATTTAATATAGAAAACTATAATGTTTAAAGCGTAACATGTTTCTGAAATTTTTATTTAACATTTTAGTAAAAAATTATACTTTACTGATAAATAAACTTCATTATTTAAGTAAATATACGAAATGTTTAATATGTATCAAATATAAAGAGGAGTTAATTAAAGATGGTAAATGGAAATTTCAATGATATGTGTTCTATAAAATGTTTGACAATATTAAAACGCTTTCTATTAGCATATAATCTAATTTTAGTAAACTTGCTTAGTCTGGTATTTTCCGATTGTTTACACTGATTGAGAAAATCCTAACTTAAATGCTTTAAAATGACGAAAACATAGTTTCTTAAAACATTTTTTTTATATATTAATTTGAGAGAAACAGTTTTGTTACCATTTGCATAGAAGCATAAAAAGAAATACTTTGTTAAAAATATATTTAAATAACATTTCGTTAATTATGTGAGCCTTCTCTTTCGGGTATAAGATTAAGTATTCTTTCAGGTATTCAAGTATACTTTCAAGTATTACTAAAATTAACTGAGCGTTGGTAAACAACAATGTCAGGTGGTAAGCTTATTCAGCAAATCCTGAAGAACATTTTAAACAACAATTTTATAGAACTTACAAAAAAGGAAAACAATTTTAAATAAAGTCGTTCAGAGCTAAGTTCCGTAAGTTAATTGGTAAATGATGTAAAGAAATAGCATTGGAAAATTTTGTTAAAATATATTTATTTTTCTTCATTTACTAATCTAAATCATCCATATTTTTTTATCTAAAATAAAAGTAATAGTGCATTAACAGTTTAAGCTTACGTAAATTAGTTTTATTGCTTTATGTAAATAATGCTTTTTATTAATAAGTTAATAATGTAACTGTAAATTTCGAATCATAATATATAAACCTCGAGTAACAAAATACAGTTTTTAAAACAGTTAATAATTTTTTTTTCCTTATTAAAACTTAATACACTTAAGCAAAATTGCTAAGCATGTTATGTCTTTATAATATATATGTATTAAGATAAATATAAAACAAGTAGAATATATCCAAGTATATAAAATATCTTGGATGTTGAAGTCGAAGACTTTAACAATGATAGATGATTTCTGAAGAATTTAATACAATCATAAGCACTTTTTGTTCCTTGACAAAGCAATGCTTTCGTTGCAATTAGCCATTTTTTATGAAGATACAACTAAATTGGCGCTTTTCTTTTTTAATAAATTTTACATTTACGTTGCGGTAAGAAAGAAATGCAGCGAAAGCAATCTGCCTAGAGAGAAAGAAGTACAGATCGACTATGGTATGTCCATGATGAATATTTAATTAATATTGATTTTCACTGCCTTTTGATCGGTTATTCGAGTTTTTGTTTGAAAAATTTAAAATTATTTTAAGCTAAAACGTTGTGTAAGTGTCTGGTGCTTCATTAACTTCGAATATAAATCAAACACAGGAAAGGCTTAATTTTGAAACGACTTGGTACAGAGATTTATTGCAGTCAATTACTATTGTTAGGATGGAAAGGTGGAATAAGAAGGTTAAAACGAAAATTAAATTATCCGTTTCAAATTAGAATTGAATCTTATCTACTTCTTATCTTACAAAAACTCACACATATATTGTTTTTCTAGTTATTTAAGTTTATCCTAATCCTCATACACACATGTATATACATAAAAAACTCTTTATACTGTAAAATACCGTCAATGCTAGGTATAAATAAATAAATCTGTGCACCAAATATTATACTTTTTATACTTAATTTATTATCCTTCAGTCAAAGAAAAAAAAATAATTACAATTTCTAGCCCAAAGGGGCTTTAGCCCAGAAGGGCTATTTTTCTCGAAACGGCATTTTGCGTCGAATAATTCTAAACGGCTGTATTACCTTTCAGATTGTTGCCATAAAACATTATCGCCCTGCATTACATTAAAAAAAATTAAATGAGGAAAAATCTGCATGAATGTTTCTCGTGTATGAGAAAACAACTATACCTAGAGCTATCAAATTTTGAGTAACGTAGTCCTCCACCCGGACATGAGCACCTGGAAGCCTGAATCTTGAATTTCGATTTTTTTTATTATCCATTTCGTATTTTATAAACTTTTAACGAAATACTGATTGAAAATCTTAACAATTTCAGAGAGTGCACTGGCGAAACTGAGGGAACAAAACATTTTTGTCTCCAGCACGTGAGGTTGTTTATCGGAAAGGCATATTGTAAAGACAGGCTCTTTTTAAGTATTTTAGCCCGAAGTGGCGTTGCCCAAATGCTCTCGAAACGCGAGTGTATTTGTAAATGAAAAAAATAAATAAATAAACGCCCGTTTGAGTGTAATATAAAATCAGAAAGCTTTCACATTTTTTTTTTTTTTTTTTTTTTTTTTTTTTTCATGGAGGAGTAAAATTACTGTTAAATGAATAGTAATGATGAAAGTCTTGTTTCACAAGATAACTTTATAATACGAACAATGTATTAACCCTCTAATTATAGGTCTTGCAGTTCCAAAATCTGTCACAAAATAAATTTCCCATTTTTTATTTTGTATTCGTATTTATTTCGTTCAATTAATCGGTAATGATAAGGGTTAATGTATTTAAAGATAGAATAGAGATTTAATGATAGCTTTCGAAAACGTTAAACGAAGCATGCGTGTAGTATGTTTCTTTCATGCATAATACTTATTTTTATTACATTTTAAAGCTTGCTTTTAATTCACTGGCAACACATAATGACCTACATGCAAAGTATGTGCGGCGATAAGTTGTAAAAATGGAAATTTCCGCTTTTGGCTAAGTATGCAAAAGTGAATAAAAAATGACTTATTCCAAACTGAATATTCAACGAGGGTAGAACTTTTGCTGATGTGTCTTTAATGCTGAAGTACCTTTTACAGTATTTCTTTCTAAAAAATGCTTAAGCAAAATGTCTAGCTGATGATCTAGTTTTTTTTTTTTTCCCATTTCCTTGTAATTCGGATTTTTCAAATCATGATAGTTTCTATATGCAGCTACAAGAATGATTTGAATTTCGATTTTGACATTTTTATGTAAAGAAAACAAATATGAATGAGCATAAAATAATGCGGAATCACAGTCATATACGGTGTATTTTTTTCTTTTACTTCTCTATTAACTTTAGGATATAGAAGATTAAAAAGAAATACGCAATCATGTATTGAAGATTAGAAATGAATGTTTTTCAAAATGTTTTATTATTATTATAATTTTAATTTCACACACTTCACACACAAACAATTGCAGTTTTTAGGAATCAGTGAAGTATAATTAAAATTTTATCGCTTTCAAATTTCTTTTATTTTTTCGAAAATTTATGTACACGTTTGTCGTATGTTTATGAGAATAATTAAAATGTCATAAAATAAGCTACCCCTCCGATATCATATTATTTTACATTGAAATGTAGGGAAATTTGTTTAGCCTTTTCACATATGTTTCATATCATCTTTTTTACATAAAACACAGATGAAAGTGTATCTTTCAGAGGATTTACTACTCCTACATATTAGAAAACTGAAATTTGCTAGATTTGATGAATGCTCTTTTAAAAAAAAAAAAACTGATCGCTGGTGCATTGTCAAAAAGACTTATGAAGACAAGGAAGGTATCTCAGTCAAACTTGTCAAAAACGTAAATACCGTAAATCCATTCCCAAGAGTATCTCAAGCACACTAACCATTAGAGTTGTTACGATGGATAGGGCAACGATGTGATGTTTAATGCTGTGGCCACGACAAACTTTAGATATTCTTATGCAATGTTTTCCTTGCGGGGATTTTCAAGTATATGTGGTGTAGTGGCCGAAACCGCTACGTAAACCTTATATATCTCCCTGTGTTTACTTGCGCTGAACTCACGAGAGGGAATGATTCTTTCACTCATACATAACAAAGTGTCCATCTCCTGACCCTGCTGAAAAAAACGTCTTTCACCTCTTTGCCCACTGGAGTGACCTTCAAGGCTTCAACCGGAATCATTAACACAGACACAGAATTTGACCACTGATATGAAAACTATTGCACTCTGAAAACTCAACCTAGACACAGAAACTTGATGCCTCCTTATCACAACTCCTCTCCTCATAGAAGAATTTTCCCAGACTATGGAAGGGAAAATTCTAAATACTTTTCACTTTCAAAACAACACAAGTGGTAACCATTGAAGTGATAATAGAGAAGCCAGTTACATTACCCTGCTCTTATTTCTAGACAACATCACTTTGAGACAGATAAACATAAAAACTAGAATACAACAAAAATAATTTAAGCTACTCCTAATGTCTGGCTCATACAAAGTACATTCCTCAAATTTTACAAAATGCTAATACTTAAGATAAAACATTTAATTCTAACCATTTTGGAAATTAAACGCACAATGCAAACAATTTTGAATCTACAAAAGTATGTTTCCAAAACACTACAAAATCCTTTTGCGACAACTGTGATTTTCCTAGAATCAATCTGCGTTGAATCAACCAAAAGATAAGGAATATCAACTTCTCCCTCGATATCCTCCATCATGAGATTTACAAACCAGAACTCCCACTAGTCCCACCAGGTTGGTTTCCAGAACTCCCACTAGTTACCCTCCAATCTTTTCCGTTTGCCAAGCACAAAGCTTTTTATACTGTTTTCAAAGTGGAATGCAACCTTTCAACAGAATTGCTCTGAGGATGACACACCGAAGAATGATACACCTTAATTCCGAACTTACTAAAAACTCAGATGTAAGTTCATTGGTAAACAATCTACCCAAATCGCACTGAATTTCCTTAGGATAACCTGATCTAGAAAAGATTTGTATCGAGGCTTGAATCACACTTTTAGAGCTTAAATTCTGTACAGGAATGGGATCTGTATATTTGGAAGCGACACAAATTGACGTAATTATGTATTTATTTTCACGTGAACTAGGAATCAGAGGTCCTACTGCGCCAATATTTAATCTGCTATATACTTCTGTTATAACGGGCACAATCTTCAATGGTGCTTTCTTTTTATCCCTATTGTGACCTACATGCTGACAAATATCGGACGTCCTCATCAATTCTTCAATTTCCTGGTAACTATTTCGCCAGAAATAGTGTGTCACAACTCTATCCTTGGTTTTTGTCCCCGCCCAAATGACCAGACCTTTCCTCGTGGCATAACTTCAAGATCCTTTCCTAAAAACGAGAGGCGCACACAGCTGAAGCTTATCTTCACCTTTTTTAGAAGGGCCCTAAGCTAGCACGTGTTTTTTGTGCTTCTGAGAATTCTGCTGGTGAAACATCTGCAAGGATAGACCTTTCTTCTGAACTGATGACTGGAATTTCAATAGATTCCTTCGTATTATATAAGATGAAAACAGTAACAGTTACAAATCTTGACAGTATGGCACTTGGATATATTTAGTCCCGTAATTTCAGAATTTTGTTACAGGAAAAATGCTGTAACGCATTATGCATGAGGAACGATCGTTCTTATCAGGCCAACATGCCCATAGCTCTAAACAGGAGAGTTGTTTTCTCTTCTCAGGAAACCACCTTATATATCTCTCTGTGTTTACTTACTCGCTGAACACCCGAGGGGGAATGATTCTTTCACTCATACATAAAAAAGTGTTCATCTCCTGACCCTGCTGAAAAGACTTCTTTTACCTCTTTGTCCACTGGAGTGACCTTCAAGGCTGCAACCGAAATCATTAACACAGGCACAGGACTTCGTCACTGATATGAAAACTATTGCACTCTGAAAACTCATCCTAGAGCCTTATCATAGATTCCATAGATATCCTAGATCTTAGAACCATCACCTTATCATAGATATTTTCTCTGGTCAGCTAAATTGTTACAACTATATCATGGGTATTACGGTAGTTATGGACAATCGCAGCATAATCGCTGTGGGGAACAAAACGGTTTATTATACAGATGTCCACTCTACCAGCAAATGTTGATAAATTGGAGAGGTGTTGATATGTAAAATATTTTGTGAGTTTGTTTTTATTTCAGTATAACAAAATTATGCACTTGTTATATATTTTATTTCTTATGAAATCTTAGGAGTTTTAACGTAATTATGAACAATCTTTTATAAATTATGTGACTATAGCGATGTATTTCTACCAAGAAAGATTCCGGGTTCCATATTTCGAAGGAAATATGCATTTTGACCGCAATCGAATGCAAATTAACGATGTTTTTGTGTGACATGTGTACGTGAGGACAGAATAAAGGACACTTTACCCCCAAGCGAATAATAAAACTGATTTAAAATGGATTCAGAAGAGATTTTTCGTCAGAGTATGTATCTCGCAGAGCTTGAAAACGAATAGCCTCAAAACGTTCAAATTTTGTATATGGGATTGCTATAACATGTAGATGTGCACATCCTATTATCGTTGCAATCAACCGCACCAAAACGTATATAAATTTATGCATATCCACTCTGTTACTCAGCTCTGTAAACCCAGTTTTTTTTTATTCTTATATGTTTGTAAATTGTGCATTTATTGCCATTAAAAATGATCTTATTATGTTGTTATCTTCCGGTTAAGGTTTTAATGCCTTTAGTTAACCTAGTTGTAGAATTATCAACAATTTAAAAAAGTTTCTTAAGTGCGGCTAAGCATAATTTTTTACCATAGTAGCCATATTTGTTTACATTTGAAACCTTGAAGACTAGTGGATTTGTTGCCAATCTAAATAAACTAATCTAGATAAACTAAGCTTCGCAATAATAAAGTAACTTTTTCTTTTATTATTGCGAACTAAATCATGCTTAATCCATTCCGGAATAATCATTTCAGTAATTAAATTATCTCACAGATTCAGCATAGTGTCCACAACAAACTAAATCAGTTTCTACGCCTTCAGTGACTTTCTGCCGCGTGAGACCGTAAATAAACGTTTAGTTTTGAGCACTGAAAAATCTTCTTGCCCTTTGGCCGAATTGCTTGTTTTTGCATAGAAACTTTACTTTTAATTGTAATTTTTTTTAAAAAAATTTTTAACTGTCTTTGGTGTTTTATGTTTTTTGATATCTTTAAATTTTTAATGAAGATGTTTTGCGTTTTTTTTATTTTTTCCTTGCCGCGAAGGGAAAACTGAATTAATTAAATGAGCAATACATTTCTAATGAAATTAGGGAAAATAATTGGTTTCATATTAGCAGAAAATACTGTCGCCAGTCTGTTTGGGACACAGGAGAATATTTACAAGCAGCCCATACGCATTAGGTAAGCATAGCTGAATCATCTGTGAAAAACTGTGTACTTTTCTGCCGCGTGAGAGCCGCGTCATCTGTGAAAAACTGTGTATTTTTTATTTGTCTATTTTTTTATATCGTTTTAGGTTTATTATAGTATTTGAATAGAACATGTGACTACGATTAGATAATTCTTCAGATGATATAATTTTTCTGCATTCTACGTTATAAAATGAATGAGATGTGACGCTGTTAATTGAACCTAGCAAAAGACTGTCGCTATGAGAAATAAATATTTTAAATTATTAAATAAAGCGCATTTATTCTGTTATAATTTATGCGCTACCGACGAAGTAGATTTAATTCAATTCAATATGTTTAAATGAAATGAAGGAAAAAATGCATATAACTTAACATTCCGTACAAGGAAGTCATGTGGTGTACGCATCATATTTTTTAATCTCAGAATCTTGCTTTGAGAGGTTTTCGCATATTTTTATTGGTTTTCTTATTCATACGAATTAAAAAAATGATTCCACGTGTTTTTCAGATCACCTTATTGCCTTATATATTCATTATAGTATATTTTAATTCCAGAAGTAAAATAATAGAATAATGTCTTTCATTTATTAATTGTGATAGATAATGAAACATTTATACAAGCTACGCAAGAATCAGCTTGATAATACACGGAAAAATCTAAAAGTGATTTTTATAGGATTGAAAGCATTAAAATTATGTAGTAGACAGGTTCAAAGGAATGTTGTTATTTTGAGGATGAATCCTCATTGAGTGAATGTTTCTGAATCTTATGTGGAATACATTTTTAGTAGCTAACAGCCAAGACCGCAGCCTCTTCGGATACAAATCCAAAAATGTAGGAGAGAATATGTACCAACTTTATGATTTTTCGTTTAAGAAATAAAAAGATCTTCATTGAAGGATGACCGTTCAGTATTAGAGATAATTGCACAACTTTTCAGCTTTTCTAAATGTAAATTACATAATGCGGCGACCAGGCTTACGGTCAAGCAGCTCTCTACAGACAATAAGACAAAACACGAGGACAAATGTTATATAATCGTTCATGGAAAATTCTCAGTAAATCGAGAAGCTGCTGAAAAATATTGTTACGAAAGTCCAGCCGAGGTAGGATAGCTTCTCCACAAAGCAGGTTTAGGGTTTCCAGAACATGGTAAGTGAAAGCAGGTTTGCCATATTTGGCGTTAAATCGCCTATTTGGAGACAAAATTTGCGTTATACCATAGAAGGATGGAGAACCATTTGGAAGGAATTCTTAACGATTTGGCCCAGAATGTTCTCGAACGAAGCCAAAAAGCTCTATAAACAAACCCTGCCTGCACGTGAAGTAGCTGTCAGTCAGTCAGTGCTCAGTGGAGTTAATAGTCGAGTCAATCAGTGCCTAGTCTAGCGAGTTGATCTTTAACTTAGTGTGTATCTTAGTCGATCGCGAGTCTATCGAGTTTTATCGTCAGTCTACTGTCAGGTTGGTGCATCTTTGAGGCTATTGTCGAGTGCATCGCGAGTTGTAGCGTGCAGAGTCTCGAGAGTACGTTGAGTTCCAGAACGCCCGAACCGAGTCCGGAGCTACATTCTGATGCTTTGCCATGAAGCTGTCTTCACTGTTATAGCTTGATAGCCTAAAGCCTGTGTTGTTAATTGTTTCAGCGTGTTTGTCGTAGCGTTTTGACGATTAGAGAAGTACTTTTTGAGCTGTCCCGAGTAATACTGGCAAATAAATTGTGTTTTCATTCTTCCTGAAGTGTTGTCGTTAATCACTCCAAATTAACGATCTCGTACAGAAATACAGCAATATAAACACGACAGTGACCATGCTCAAAGCTCTCAAAACTCTCCGTATACGTATGGGCAAACACCGCTTGCGAAAGGTATGATATTACTTTCGGACTCTTACGCAAAAGTTTAATTATAAATCCTGAATAGAATAGCAGCTTTCGCATCAAAGTACATTCTACAATGGTGAAATAAATGAAGAAAATTTTTTATATTTTATTGAATTGCATGAAAAGAACTGAACTGAAGGAAAAACCATTGCTTCTAGATGAAAATGTTGTACGGCAAATACGTAAGCGTACACTTGTGTGTAGGCGGAACTAGCAAAAAATAGGATTTATAAGCGCGTGGAAGGGTAAGACGAATTGCGTTCGCTAGCACACCTCGGCGAATTTCTTGGTGTTATCTTGCAACAATCGGTTAAATTCACATCCAAACAGTAAAAATTAGTATTCACTAATGTTTAGATTATGGAATGAGGTGGCGAATTGGGGAGGGCTAGAAGCAGGCCACTCGCATATATGCAGAGAGTTTTATTTAACGACCAGCATCGTGCGTAACCTATGGAAAAAGTTCCAGGCTACTGGATCCTTCGAGAGAAAGTCTGGGCAATGTCGTTCAAGAGCCACGACGGCCAGAGAAGATCGCTATTGTCCATTTTAGCGAGGCGTAACAGAGGGCTACAGCTTGTCAGCTCTGTCGGAATCTTTATGCAGCTACAGGAACACGCATAACAACGGCGACTGTTTCCAAAAGGCTGAATGAGAGAGGATTGTTTGATAGTGACGGCTGTTTGCGTCCAGCTCACGTCGATTAGCATGGTGCAGGCAGCATAGTGATTGGAGTATGGATCAATAGACGACCGTTCTGTTCACCGAAGAATCCCATTTAACCTAATCACCGATTCTCGCCGTACTTTCACATGGAGAGAGCCAAGGACTCGCTATCTACCCTCCAACGTCTGCGAAATCAACAAATATGGCGATGACGGTGTAATAGTCTGGGCAGGCATCATGTTGGATAACCGCACAACCTCTCCACGTCATTGACAGAGGCTCTGTGACTGGTGTGAGGTATAGGGATTAAGTCCTGGAGCTCTGTGTTCGCCTTTTCCGGGTTACAGTGGACCCCGAGTTCATCTTACAGGACGATAACGCGAGTCCACATAGAGCTCTTTTGATCGACGAATTTCTTGATAGTGGGAATATTCGCTGGATTAATTGAACAACCAGGTCTTCAGACCTCAACCCTTTACAGCATGTCTGATACGCTCTGGGGAGTGCAATTGCAGCTCCCAAACCCCTCCGAGAACCACCCAGGAACAGAAAACAGCGTTGCTGAATGAGTGGGACCAATTGCCACAGGCACTGATAAACTGCCTTATTTCCAGTATGACATCACGCTGCGATGCCTGTAGGGCTGTAAGAGGGAACCATACCCCCTATTAACCCATTTCTTTTGCGTCTTCTGCAATCGATGTTTCAGAACTTCAAACTCCCATGAGTGTTTCACACGAACATGTGTGTCTATTATAACTGTTGAATGTTTATTTAGTTTGTATTATATCAACCTGTGTTCACACCAAATTTTATTAAAATCTGCCCAGTAGTTCTGGAGATCGTAGATCAAATATGAAAATTCTCTTAATTTATTTCACCAGTGTACTTAAATTTAGGATTTTTCTCACTTGATTTACGATACATCTAAATAAACCTTTCGCAATTCTGACTGCTCTTATTCTTAATCAGGGATGCAAGTGATGTGCAGTTATAGACAATGCAGCATTTGAAAATACCAACAGAACGTTAAGCAAATATATTTCTCTTAGTCAAGGATGTAAAATGCGACTTTATTCACTCTTAGTTACCCGTGCAAATTTGTTTCATAAATTTACAAAACCTTTGTAATAGCCAAACTATTTTTTCTGGTTTTCTGGTTTCCAATATAATGTTGTAAAATGCAACTTTGGTCTCTCTCTCGATAGGGTCCATTTGGGACAGCGAATTGAACATACTTAAGCTTAGCTCTGGTTTTTGTGTAGAATCTGTCAACTTTGAAAAATATATATTAATGAGTTTTATTTCATATTTATTTTTTCTTCATTCTTTTAAAATATTAATTATTTATTTCGTACGCGCATTCGCTGTTAGTTACCGGTACAAATTTGTTTTCATAAATTTAGAAACGATTTGTATTAATAAAGTGTATTTAAAAAAATTTTAAAAGCAAAATATGCATGTGTTTTTCGTAACATTATGTGCTATAATTCGGATCTAGTAAAATAAAGGAAGTAATATATATATATGTATGAGCTTTTATTTAAACCCATATAAACATTAATGATATAAAAAGAGAAAAATCGTTTATTATATAGTTTCTTGAAAACAAGAGATTAAGTAATTCTGTTAGAATGTGCATCTGGGATTTTATGTCACGAATAATAAAATCTTGGTTCGCCGCTAATGAATTTATAAAAAATAGCTTTGAAATTGGATTAATATATTAATACTTTGTTTGTCTGATTTAATTGATTATGGTAAAGCAAATTAGGGCTATTTGCCTAAGTGGAGGGATACTTTCGTACAGGACTTTTAGAGGTAAAGTGTCTGGTATAAACATTACACATATTACACATGGGCAAAACCACTAAAACGCCCATGCAGCCAACTCATTTACTGGGAATCGTCCCCAGGTCGGAAATACCAGTGTTCGGAGATTTTACCTCTCAGCCGCTTGTGGGCTGGCAGCTGTTTTGAAAATAACACTTAATTTTTTTAAAGCATTGTTAAGAATATATCAGGATACAAAATTTTTATGCTATATTTCCTGTTCTAGAAGTAAATTGTAGACTTAATTCCTTGATATTTGAAACAAAAGCGCTAGTGAACTGCGCACGAGTAAGTTAACAAAATATTTGTTCAAGTTGCATACCGTTTTCAGCAATGCTTCATAAACACTTTAATTTTAAACGGTATTATTATTATGTACTGCCATTTTTGTCACTGAGTTCTGTTCTACAGTAGCCATACAAGATTTCCCCAAAGCGCTAAAAAAGGCAACTTTAATAAAAAAGTACTTCTAATATTGCAAAATCTCAAGTGTGTTTAAAAGAGGCTCAACAATAGTCGGGAAATATTTTTCAAGGTTTTGGGTTAAAAGATGAATCCTCCAGAGAGCAAAAAGATAGCAAACACTTTCACAACGCAGTTTCTTTCGAAGTCTTGATAGCATTTTGTGATATTTTCAAACTCTCGTGTGAAATATATTTTTCCTTGAAAAACAAACTAAGATTGAAAAGGAAGAAAAGAATTTTATTCAATAAAATGTCTAAGTGCAGTGAGTTCTAAAAATGTTGCTTTGCTTGAAAGGAATTTAATGAGCATATAACTTTAGAATAAGACGGCTTTTGTTTCCAATTCCTTCAAGAGGTTCCAATGAAAATTTGCCTCATTTGAGTACGAAAACAGCATTAATACTTTTTTTCCAGAAAAATATGGTAACGAACAGTAATCTAAACTTTGTAAACTCTCAAAACTTAATAGTTATGAATGTTCATTTTATTTCCTTTTTCTAAAGACTGAATTACAAAAACGTAAAAATGTTATTTATTGACTAAATTTATAGATGAATGTTCATTTATGAACTATTTACATTGAAACTATTTATGAAAAAGCATATTTAATATCATTCTTTTTACTATTGCTGTTCTGTTATGAAACCGTACTTAATACCGACGAATTTGGACAGTTCGGAACCTTAAAAACGATGTCCTGATTAATTCCTTTCTCTGTTCCTGAAGTATCGAAAGTTTAAATTTCAAACTAAGGGAAAAAATTCTGGATTCAGATTTTAATGCGTTTAAAGGATTCGTTAAGGTTTTTACGCTCTAGTTAGCCTCTCAGTCTACCAGTACTATACTTGCACTCACTGCACCTAACCCAATATTTTTTTGGTCTTTTTAGCATTTTTATTAAGCGTCGTAACTCCATATACATTTCAATAGAACAAAATCACAAAAAGTTTAAAAGTATCATATTAGTATATGTTTAGATTTCTCGATGTAGTATTAAGTGTTGGCATATATATATTTTTTTTAATTTTCTCAGCTCATCAATGTTCTGTTTTCATATTAGGATGGCTTTTTTTGGCTTTTTATTAAGAACGTTTTGTGTATTAATTTTATTTATTAAGTACCATGTTATTCGCGCTTACGCCATGTAAAATCCAATTCAACACCAAAACCACAATATATTTAAAAACAGGATATCTTTAGAATTTCCGACACAGACAGTCTTGCGTGCTGGAGATAAAAATTATTACGTACAGTGTTACTACTGCTTGCTTTCAAATCGTTGAGCAAAAATTTATTAAAGCTTTACAAAATTTGAAATAAATAATATTAGAATATATAATGCCATTCTATGAAAATACTGAATACTTTCAATTAGACAGATCATGAGTAATTATATGCATTTTTATTATTTAAATCAATCCGATTCAAAAGTAAGAAACAATTGCTTTCAAATAGCTTAGTTTGTTAATCCAAAACAGACATATTCAATCTGAAAGATAAAAATATCTTACATTTTGCCCAATGACAAACGACTCGAATGAAGAGTGAAGCGATGCATTTATAGTGTATTATTCGACACAAAATCCTATCTCGAGACTTAATAACACTTTTGGGCTAAAAAAATTATAATATGAATGTTCGCCCAAAAGAGCACTTTTAAAATTGAATATTATTTATCAACAGAGATTAACAACGGAGACGATCCAGGTGGAATAGCGAAGCATAGCATATTAGATGAATATGCATTTAGACTAATAGGGGAGAGTGTTATATAACTTCTTTCATGTTTACAAAGTCAAAAACTATATCATATAATTATATAAAAATATTTTTAATTAATTAAATGCATTTGTTTAAATCCATTACAATAAAATATAAAGAAAGGTACAAGTATTTGGTATTTTTAATCAGGTGTGTCATGAATTAAAAGCCTATTTATCTAAATCAATCAGATAACAATGAAAAAAACTTGAAAAAATTAATGTTTTAATTAAATGTATAACGAGTTAAATGATTTTAACATAAATTAATCAGTTTAAAGGGGGAAAATCAGCACAAATCACATTTGATTACGAAAATGTAAAATAACATAATTAACATTAAACTAAAAAATAACATTAATACTGATCTTTTAAGCAGTTTAATTTGTTTATCAATAGCAGAGATATTAAATATGAAAATATAATATCTTGCATTTTTTCGAAAGGCAACCGGCTCTAATGAAAATGCAAAAAGCTCATTTAACGCGGATTAACTACTCAAAATCATGTTTCGAGAAACCCGTTTAGAGTGAATTCTTGAATAGTTATTGTCACATTTTCAAAGCTGTATATAATATAACTAATAAAAATAGATGCAGGTACTTAATATTTTCGTATTAAGATGGTTCTTTTCTGCCCTTGTAGTACCAAAATATGCAAGATATTTAAAGATGTATATACATTCGTTATCAAAAAAAGGTATGTATTAAATTCAGTTACCTTGGTATAAGTTAACAAATTAACACGCACCAAACTTTGCAACATCTTTCAACTTTAAACATTAACTTCAGAATTAAACCTGTGAATACTTAGTAACGTGCAGTAAACGTTGTTCATGTTGGAGGAATTTGTACAGCGTACTGTGTACCGTATATACAGTTGACTCTCTGTAAGCAAAATTCTGCAGAAATATTTAATGAAAATAATGCATTGATTTATTCTTCCCTCCAGTGAAAAATTCTTGCAATTAACTATTGAAGTTTTTGAGAGTCTTTGAGGCTACTTGTTAAAATTTAATTACATTCTGTATCCAGAATGGTTATCTTCTACTTGCATTAAAACTGGCTCACCGAACATTGTTCAGATGACGTTGAAATTACCATAAAATATTCTCAATTACAAACTAAAAATTAATTTTCCTGTGAGAAAACCTTCTGGGGTAATTAATTTTAATTACCTATCTCTAAACACTACAATTTTTCCAGGGCGGAAAATATTAAACATTCAATTTAAGATGTATTTGTGATAGAGAAAAGATACTTCCAAGCAAAGTGTATAGCATCTTGATGGATGTTTAAGTTGGGACCCTACTAGGTATTTTTATTAAGTTCTAGCTTATTGTATAAAGATGTAGTTTTAATACTATATGGAAATATGAATTCTCACATTTTACCTCATTAAAGATTAAGTTCATATCCCTGTACAGAGAGTAAACTTCTCAGTTGTTTGAAACATCATAATTAAAACAATAAACATGATTATTATACTATATGGTGCAAATGTTTTTAATTATATTGTGCGTTAAGAAATATAGTAATGAGAGAAACAATTTTTCATACAATAACTTTTTCATTTAAATTGACCAAAATCTATCTATTGGGAATAGCGTCACTTATAGATCATGAACTACTTATAAAACTACATTAAAAATTGACTAAAGAGCTTACTAGTTGTTTTATGATACATTTAGCTATTATTTAAAGAGAGAGTGGTGCTTCTACAAAATTTAATCTCCACTTTAAGTAACATCTTAACCATACCAAATCTGGGAATCTGCAATTTTGAGCATTTTCACCTAAATATATACTTAGTTTTTTCCACACCGGTTTATATTATGAAAAAAGATTTACGTATTCGTCTTTGAAACCCACTCCTACTATAGCGACCTCTGATTATTATATATTTCCCTTTATTTACGAAATGAGTTGTTACAGTAAGCGTCAAATTTGTACAGATGCTTCGATATGCATATACAAAGCTTATAATGTAAAAAATAAAATTTACACTTTATAAATATCAAACTTATAAAAGTATTTTTCTCTAAGTACTCTGGAACATAATATTTGTCGTGTTAGGGTTTGGTATAATGTTGTTAACATTCATTTGAAAAGTACCTACATATTGCGGCTTATTCTTTCGAATTGTTAAGATATCTTTCACTAAATTCTAACGCAAATCGCACATATGTAAAAATCTTTTGCTTAAAACTATCTGGTGACACTTGTATTATTCCCAAAAGTTATATTTTCTGCATTTATATTTTTCAATTTTTTTTCCAAAATTATTAATGCATGTTATCATCCTCATTTACAACCTATCAACAGTAGTTTTCATTATTAAGAAATTTAACGTCTTGCTATTATACAATATTTAAAAGTACAAAACATCATTTTCATCTAAGAAAAAAATAAGTAAAATAAAAAAACATATCCTTTGTTGAAATATCTCAAGGGAGATAAGAAATAAGGTCTTTTGTTTAGTGATTAATTCTGTTCTTTTACTTCAAAGTAAAATATGCGGAAATCTTTTTATAAACGTAGAAAATGTATATTTTACACTGGAGACAATTACGACAGTTTGAAGTATTTAATTTTCTCAGATAATAAGGAAAATATATTAGCCAACGAAAGTTGAAACTTAAAGAATATCTCGAGAAACAATTGTCTTCGAGTATTTAGGACATGCTTGTGTCATACTAACTAAACATGGGGATTGGACTTAAAAGATCTCATTAGTGGAGGAAAGAACAAAAATCCTTTTGTTCAAGGATATTTGGGTAACTTTATTTTTACTTCGAATTCTTTACTAACAACTTATTAAAATTTGCTCAAAATTAAGCATGTGTACAAAAGTTAGAAATTTATCAAAGTTAAAAGAAATCTTCCATTTACAATTCGTTTTCAAAAAATTAATGAAAGAATCAGAAAACGATTTCGTTCCTCCAGTTTTTAAACGCGAAGTCATTAAAATTTCTGCAATGCTATTAAAAATGAGATAATTGAGCTCTTCTAAATTGAATGCAAAGTACAGAAATTTACTTTTTGCTATAACTGACTCTCAAGAAAAATATTGTTACCGAATAGCTAATGCAGCAAAGGCAGTGTACAGATAAATGCAGTAATATCTCTACATACGAGCCTTTAATTTGTTTCTTAAATTTAACTTCAGCAATTAAAATCCGAGATATTCTTCCTAGTAGACTAATTCATTAAAATTTTTATTATTAACTAAATGATTCAAATTAAGAATTGGTAAGGTAATTTCTGTAACATTTTAGAAACATAAAACTATTTATAACAGAAATCATATTTGTTCTTTGAACTTGTTAAGTTTATACATATGTGTTTCTTCATTTACATAGATAAAAAGTTATAACAAACTATATCTCAATAATACCTTATTTTTGCCCTATATAATATGATAGTATGCAAACAAATGTTTCTGTTAGAAATATCAAACGCTAGAAAAACTTTCAAGTTTATGATTTCATTCCACAAAAGAGGCAAAAATGCAAGATTGAAAAGATGAAACCTTGCTATTAGAACCAGGAAGCCAGATAAAAGATTGGCATCCTTATGTGAGTTGCACATATTATCACTTCCGTGCATGCAAATTTCTAGGGAGAAAATAAAAGTAGCCCGGTACTGACGACAGTAGTGTAGCAATAAAAATTCTCGATATGAAAGAAAATGAGGTTATGTTTCCAAATACCAACCGAAATACGGATCTCTCTACACGTTCTATGCTCCTTGTAGAAACGAGATTGTTGATTATGCCAACCTCATTCTCATCCCCTTTCACTGCGATTATAGCTTTTTGACTTTGTCTTACATTACCACTTCCAAATGTCTTAAAAAAACATCTCCTCTTCTTCTCATGCTCCTTGCACACATAAAATATACACACATCCATTAGTTTCTATGTTAGTAGCTACTCCTATGGGCCAGACAAATTGTTATCAGAACAAATTCATCACAAACTTTGCATCCTCCAAAATGCAACATTCAAATTATTTTTTTTAGGACAGCAATTTCCTTTTCATTATAAATGGTGTTCTTACCTGTGGAATACAATGAAATGTATGTAAATAAAGCACATCTCAAAAGTCTAAGACAATAAATACATTTTGTAACGATGTAAATGACCTTCAAATGTGATCCTTTTTTGTGACGGAAAGAAGCATGTATAAATAAAACATTTTCTTCAATTTACACAGGCATCTGATGTTTATGAGACGAGAAAAAATTTTTCTAAAATAGTTTTCATTTTGTTTATAATTTTAATTTTATGGTAAAACTATTTACGAAATTTACGAAAAGACACGCTTGTCTGAAAAAAGGAGTCTTGTGAAGAATATATTCATGAAAATTCATTTGTCATTCGTATTTTAGCCTAGGTTTGTATTACCGTTGGCAATTTATTAGCTTTCCGAAGAAAAACGTTTAAATTCAAACGAAAACGTTTGGTGATGAACCGTTAACAAAAAAGCTATAACCTTGAACGAAGTTCTTGAATTACACCTCAGATAACTGTACTGTGAAAAATGAGAATAAAGCATATGATGAAATTACGATTTGTTATGTAAATTTATTAAATTCTTTCTGTTAAAGAACAAATCTGAAACTGGCATTTCTAAGTATTACAGAAATACGTTCATTATTAGAACAGTAAATGCTTGGGTAGTTTACAATCAGCAAGTAGATTTAATCTCACAAACATTTTAAGCTTCATAGATGATACTATTTAGAATGCAAGCCGTGAGCTTCACGATTCTATAAATTTTGATAGATAAGTTTAAAAAAAACTGTAGTGATGCATACCAAATTCCAGCAATTATAGTAATTATAAGAAATCTGGACAGTGGCATCTTGAGATACGAGCTTAATTCATTCCGAGACCGAGGACGTAAATTAAAATTATCATATCTTAAATAAATTTTCTACATTTAAATTGACTGAAATGTAATTAATTCCTACCCCCCCAAAACATCATTCCAATTCTTCTGTGAAATGCTTTTAAGATAAGAAAAATATATTTATAATGAACAAATATTGTATATAAACAAAATAAAATCTAATAATCTAATTTTTTAAAAAATAAAATCTAATAAAAGATAATTTTAAAAAATACGTCCGGTTTTATAAGCATTTCTTATTTAGCAGCTGAAATATTTCTTAATTTAGTACCCTAAGTAGCACACGACGTTGCAAAGTGGTCCGAGATGTTGCAAAGTGGTCATGGTAACTTTTACGACGTCTTTATAAAGTTGCGAAGACGCAAAATATTTGCCGTTGCATCTCGGCAATTTGTCGACGTCGCTAATACGTCATGATATGACTGACCGCTTTCAGACGTGGTCGTTTCAGCATTTTTTTTAATAGTTCATTAGCGTTACTTTTAGAATGAAAAGAGACCAAATCTGCCCTTTCAAGAATCTTAAGTCAGCATAAGATTTACTTTGTTTCATTAATTTATTTCATCTAAATATATTAACTTAATTTGCATTCATCTAATGATATATAAATTTAATATAAATACTTTTGAATTATCAAATTTAATTTAATTTAATTAAAAATAAGTGCTAAATTATTGTTTAAAATTTTGTTAAAATAAATAATACTTAAAATATTTTTATAAATATTATAGCAAAATATTTAAAAATGAAAGTCATCTGTAAACTAAGTTATTAAGTTATGCATTTTATATATTTAAAAAAATCATATTTCCGAAATCAATGCAAATGACATGTTAATAATTATTTCACTGCTGAAACATGACACTATTTATTATTTTTGAAGTAAGGGCGAATTTATTTGAATTAACATGCTGACATAATATGAAACATTTTACCGCATACAGTGCAAAAAGGACAATTTTCGCGAAAATATGATTGTGCGTGAAGATGTGTTCACGGATAAAAATGGTGCGATTTTTAAGAATTCCGAGGAAACGTTCAATGTTTAACCCTCTGAGCGTTATCACCGGGTTTAGGCGGTCAAGACGGCCTACCTCGAAAGCGTTACGGATGCTTCTAGGCGGTCACTGGAAAAGTGTTCGAAAGCGTTACTGACGGTTCTAGGCGGTCAGTGGTGAAGACCTCGAAAGCGTTATGACCGCCTTAAAGCGGCCGTGCAGATGTCTCCTGTCTCCCTTATTTCTGGAACCCTGGAGATCTCTAAATGACAGTTCTCAGTAGGAGGCAAAGAGGGTTGCTCTTTTTCGTTTTAGACCGATATGTTTAATCGCCAAGAAAACGCTTGAGCATGTAGTGGTTTATAAAAACAAATAAACGTGGACATTTTTCGCAAAATAAAAAAGTAGCATGTAAGCATGTTTTTTCAATACTCTCTTTAAACAGATAACATTTTCATAAAATATCCTTTAGTTTTTAAATTGAATGTTCAGAAATATGCGAAATGCTCGTGAATTCAATTAAAATATAGCATTAGGAAATATTTAAACAAATTTACTTATGGATATATAGATACATAATTAAAACCGATAAGTTATAAATTTTAATTATTCGAGCCAAACGAAGCGCATTTAATTACTGCATTTAATATGAATTATATATAATTACATGTAAAGAATAACATAATTAAGCAATAATTCAAATAAAAATTAGCCATCAACAGTAATTTATAATAAGCGTATTTTGAACGGGTTTATGAAGCATAATCTAATTTGATAGTAAAAATAATAATGGCGAATTATTTATTCATTTTGGAACAATATTCGTGGCTTATACTGGTTTGGTGAAGTTCTGTTTAAATTCATTTCAAATATTCCAAATCTTTTTATGTACATTGATTTCAATGCGATTTTTATTAGAAAAAAATTCAATGAGTTTGATTTTCTTACATAATTGTAATTAAATTGTTCAACGCAAAATAACTAGAAGCAGAAAGGCAAAGGTGTGTTAAAATTTCTGTATTTTGCTTTATAAATTATTAAAATAACCAACCTACAGCCTAACAACTGAATGTCCGAAATATAACCCGCAACTTTTCTAAAAGTAACAAATTTCAGTTAAAAAAAACCGCAGTAAATAAATAAAACGAAATACTATTAAGAAAAGAAGCACGAAAATTTTTTTTTTAATATTTACTTACTTTATTTTTAGTTCAAAGGGGCAATTTGCCCTGAAGGACTTTTAATTTCGCTTTGGCATTTTTCATTGGAAACTATAAACGGCGAATCACTTTTCAAATTGTTGCCACTAAATATTATCGCTCTGTATTATACTTAAAGAAATTAAATATTGAAGAATCTGCATGAATGTACGCATGTTTCTCGCATTGTGATAAAACAACGGTGCCTAGAGCTATCAAAATTTAAATAACGTAATCTTCCATACAATATGGGCATGTGGAAGCCCTAATTTGAATTTGAAATTTGCTTTATTATCGATTTCATATTTTATAACACTTCAACAAATTGTTGATTAAAAAACTATACGATTTCAAAGCGACTAATGTCAACACCGTACGAAAAAAATCCCATTTTTATCTCCAGCGCGAGAGACTCTAAGATACGGTCATTTTAAAATAATTTTGAGATATTGCTGTTGAACTGAACTTTATGGTTTGAGTACGTAGAACATGATATTTAATGAGGTAACACACAAAACGTTAAAAACGCTCCTTTGGACGTAGTTTAAAATCGGAAACCTTTCATATTTTTATTTATTAGTCCAAAGGGACGTATTAGTATTTAAAACAATAGTCCGTGAGAGACTATTGTTTTAAATACTAATACAGTTTTCGTTTTTGCGATTTTGCGTTGAATCACTAGAAACGGAGAATCACTTTTCAGACTGTTGTCACCAAATGTTATTAGTCCCGCATTACATTTGAAGTAATTAAATAATGAAAATCTGCGTAAACGTATATTTCTCGCATTGTGATAAAAAATAGTTTTGAAAAAAGGCCATCCAAGTTTGAATGACGTAATCCTCCTACGAATATGGGCATGTGGAAGACCAAATTTGAAATTTGGAATTTGTTTTATTATCTATTTCATATTTCGTGAAACTTTAACGAATTTTTGAGTAACAATCTCAAAGATTTCAAACCAAGCAATAGCAACACTCTACGGTGGTGGAAACCTTTTTATCTCTAGCGCGCGGAATTGTGTACCGGAAATTCTAAATATATGCTCATTTTAAAATTATCGACATTGCTATTGAACTGAATTTTATGGTGTAAGTGCAAAGAACATTGTATTTAATAAATAAAGGTAGCACACAAAACGTTAAAGAAATGTCCTTTTGGACGTATTTTTTTTTTTTTAATTTTTTTATTTTTATTGTTTTTTGAATATATGTTGTTGGCGAATGACGCAGTAGTCATGTATAATCTGAATATATAATAATTATTCGTGCTATTTTTTATTTGAAATGCATAGAATTCTCTAAAATAGTAGCATTCTTAGATTGAATATTGTCTAAGCAGGTGCAATGATATTTTAACTTCATTACCATATCAAACACAGTTTCTTTTTAATTTAAAAACTTCGGTCTGAAGCACCTTTTTCAATCATAGTATGAGTTTTAATAAAATTTGTAGTAGTCCGAATTTTTAAAAGTATTTAAAATTACTGAAATAAAAAAAGCTAACCTTTTTAGAATTTCTTTATCAAAGTATTACATCTTAGGCCAGCAAGACTTGATTAGTAAAATCTGGGAAAGGATCTATGATTGTTTAGTAAGAAGTAAAAAAACAGTACTCTAGGTCTAAGCAGTAAAAAAAAGCTTGTCCCTCTATAGAAAATTGTCACGTATGTTAGAAAAGATTTTGCAAGACATTAATATTTTAGCTTAAACATGATTTTTTTTTTAAATTTAGTCTCTTGTTTTGGAGATGGTGTTCAAGCATTTTACCATAATTTTATGTTCACATGTGCAGAATTTTTATATTTTTTATTGATTGCTGTATTTTTAACTTCCATAGCATAAATTAAAGAAATACACATAGCAACTTCAGCCATAAACGGATGACTTAAGAGAAATTTGTTTTGACATATTATGTGAAAGACTAAATAAATATTAAATGCTTTTGCATTTATGTTACATGACAGTAATTAGAAAACAATAACTGTAGATGAGCAAGAAACCTGTACTTATAACCTTCTGCATTTTTAAAGAAAGTACAAAATAGTTCAAAATAGCAGATGGCTTTCAGATCATTCAGTAATGTCATCGTAAGTATATTCTCTTCACGTTTCGGAAGAACTGCAGTAGTTCAGATTTGTCGTAAAAGACTAATTACACCCCTGGGGATTGGCGTACTTAGGGAACGGAAAAACAAGCTTTGAAACATACTCATACAAAAGTCCTACCTTTTCTTCGACAGATAAATGACAGATGTGATATTTGAACACATGCTTTCAATCAGTTGTTTCCTTCTTACAAAGCGTCTTGCGCGGCTAGCAGGATCCTAGCAAAGTCTTGTAATAGTCTCTTGTTTTAAATATGCTGTGTTCGAACTCAAACTCAAAGACAGGCATTTAAAGATTTTATTAATGCTTTCTTTTACATTCGGCGACTCAATATTTATTATAATAAACACATAAATAAACTTGCATAGCAGATCAAAATTATGTTGCTGTGGAAATGTTTCATCAACAGTTATTAGTAGTTATAACAGCATAACTAAATAAGCCCATTTCGAAATATGGATGATATTGCATTCATTATTTTTAATCTGAAACAATATCATGTTGTTATTACTAGATAAAATGGCTTAAAATAAGCTGACACATTATAAGAAAATTTTTTAAAATGAAAATTGGATTCAGTTTCACATAATTTATGACCAGTTCTTCCAAAATATTTTAAAGCTTACTTTACTACATAATAGAAATGTGTCCACGTTCGTTGTTTTTAGTTAGTTAGCAATTTTAATTGGGGCTGTTATATAAGAAGGCTATTTATCGTTGTTGTTGTGTTACAGTATTTATTTTATTGTATAATGCAAATTTTGATCAATTGGTTAATTTTATAATGTATAGAGGAACTTCAAAAAGAAAAAAAGTAATTTCCACCGTATAATATGTCCTTAAATGGTTCCCCCAATAAAAACATAGTTAACTAAGTAGTATACTACATTATATTAATTAATTTACTAACCAAATAGCAAAAACATTTCAAATTCGAAATCCATCTTTTTACTAAGTACTTTTTGCAAAGTAACAAAAATTCTAATGCCTTTCCTGTTTAAATTAAAGATAAACATTTTTTTTTTTTTTTTTTTCCCCCCATGAAATGCTAATTTTATGTTATTTGATAAAAACTGGGAAGTGCAAAATCAAAATCCTGGCGAAATACATATACTTATGAATGAACACAGCACACAAACATTTCTTCACCCTAAGCACGAACACAAATAATATTTTAAACAGCTTAAAATGAATCCAATTTCAAGGTATTTAATTTGTGATAGATAATGACAGCTGAAAACATTTTCCAATATTACAAGATAAAATGAGGTTATTTCTCACATAGTTTCACAAATAAACTCACAAAATAAAGAACGCTTTTTAAAATTTTTAATTTGCAGTATGTTAGATGCTTTATTGAAGAATTTGCAATAATATCGTTCTGATTTTTATTTTATCCAAGATTGCCATTATTTTTTCCTGATGAGCAACTTTCTAATTATTAGTCCAATGTAGAGTCCTCCTTCTGTTTTCTCATAAAATCGCCTTTGTAAATTTAGAGTTTAATTTAGCAAAACGTTTTCCACCTATGTGGTAAAATGTCTTCGTAAAGGATTCCCTAAAGAAATCTGCCTTGTATTTATGTTGCATTTAGGGATATTTTCAAAAACACACGCTGCTGATTGTTATTTTTAATAGGTAAACAAAAGAAATATATTTTTAACAAAGAATATAACTTAACTGCAGCGCTATATCTTATTCCTAGATAGCGAAGCTTGATTACAAACTCAATTTTTAAAATACATTTAATTATCTTTATGCTTTAAAAAATGCCTTGTCTGGTAATTGTAAATGCATAAATCACTTGTTTTTTAAAACTAAGTGATCCACTCTAAGTTGAATAATTACAAATAGCATAATATGAACGATTAATGAAGCTAGAACCGCCAGTTTATTCTTATGTAATTAATAAAAATTTCATTGTTTCAGCATCCTAGTATCTTTCTTCTTCCATACTAAAGCTCACATAGAAAATAATCATATTTCTTTCAATTACCATCCCTCAGTCGAAACTCATGAATAAGAGTTTTCACGCATGACAAAGGTGTTTACTGGGTATTCGGATAGAAAAAAAAGTTCTCGAAAAATCTGAGTTGTTAATATATTTTTGGATAACATCCTGAGTGAAATTCATTAATAATAGTAAAGCCATGAAACAAGTAAACTCAAAACGTCCTTGGAAGGATCAAAATCATGATCGATTCAGTTATTATCACGCAAAGCTGCGAGGGCTACCTGCCTATGAAAAAGGATACTTTCGTGGAGGACATTCT
Source organism: Stegodyphus dumicola (assembly GCF_044657685.1). Taxonomy (NCBI): domain Eukaryota; kingdom Metazoa; phylum Arthropoda; class Arachnida; order Araneae; family Eresidae; genus Stegodyphus; species Stegodyphus dumicola. The sequence goes on along the minus strand of NC_140777.1, from coordinate 36,017,961 downwards.
GAGAGAAACTAGCATATTATACAGGGGGAAAACCACAAGAACCAAACATGCAGCCGGTCAGTTCGCTTGTGATCGAACCCAAAACAGGTCGAACTGACAGTATTCAGAGGTGTATCTTAACCACTAATGAGGCTTGGATCACAATCATGAATCTTCAAACTTATTCATCTAGACGTGCTGTCAATTTACCTTACAAGGGCACCCCCCCCCGAAAAAAGATCATTCCTTATATTCTGCTCCCTTAAGGACCGGGATTCGAACCACAGATCTTCCAATTTTACTAGCTGGATCTGCTACTACTTGCACCACCACAGGACGCAAGGTAAACCAGTATGTCTTTATAAATGTACTAGTACGACAGCATTAATTATATGAATTGTTGGGCATTTTAACTTCGAAAATTAGATAGAATAGTATTTGAAAATGAATATTATGTTCAATTATTTTTAAGTTTGTTTGTAAACTGATCGTTGCCTTTCCAATTCAAAAAAATTTCGAATCATATGTAGATGCTAGATATATCATTAAAACATTTACTTGATTTGGCCACCCACTTAACTTACACGTTGACCATTTAAATAGAGCACTACCAATTGGCACATTCGCATCTCTTTTCTGTTTCGCATCTCTTTCTCGGAAACAAATATACCTCTGTGGTAGATTAATGTATAGGTAGCAAACATTCTGTCACTGTCAGCCGAGCGGTAAAGTCGCTGAATAGTCGCAGAATACTGAGTTCTGACTTAAGTTCGATTCTAGGAGAACGGGCTGGCTGCATGGGCGTTTTCATAGTTTTCCGCATATATAACATATATACGAGCAGTTTTTTTAAAAAGTCCTGGGGCCCACCAGCGGCCGCGCGATAAAGTCGCTGAACAACACTGGTAGTTCGGTCCGAGGTTCGAATCCCGCGAACGGGCTGGCTGCATGGCTGTTTTCGTGGTTTTCACCATGTGTAACGTGTATACGAGCCAGTTTCCCTTAGAAAGTCCTCCACGAAGCCATCCCTCCCCTTAGGCAGATAACCCTCGAGGCTTTGCCGTAATTAAATAACCTAACCTTTAAAAAGTCCTCCACGAAGAGACCCTCCTCTTAGGCAGACAGTTCTAGCATGCTTTGATGTAGTCAAATAAGCCAAAACATTCTGTTGGCGAAAAAGCAAAATTGCATTTATCGTGAATAATTTCTTATGCCAAAGTTATACTTGTTACTAAGGAAAGAATTTATTTTTGTGTAAAATTCAGATTGCCTGAATTTTAACAATTCTCAGAAACGAAACACAAATAACAAGAAACTAAAAAAATATTTATAATTAATTAGGATATATAAACGATGTAATCATTAAGCATATTTTTAGTAAGAAAGAATATTTTGTAATAAATAAATGAAAAATATATTTAATATTAAAGAATCTTCTATATATCTCTACAAAGTATAAAAATTACAAATATTTTTCAAGGTGCATGTGTATATTTACCTGATAAAAAGATTTACATTGTTTATTATTCTAGCGATATTTTTAACCAGATGCATATTTTCCGTGAGGTATTTTCCGGAGATTTTTTTCACCGATATACATTTTCAGGATATTTTCTTGGCATTCGTTTTACTCAAGTGGTTAGATTAAAGTGTTATTTTGTATGCTGTGAAACCTAACTAGAATTTATTTTCATTCACATAAATTTTCGATTTCATGTAATATTCAGTTTCATAATGGCATTTTGAGATTTACTATACTTTTCAGTTTTTTTTTATTAAATGTCGTCTACAACTACTTTCAATAAAATACTGATATATAATAGGGAAATACAACATACACGCGCACTCATGCTCACAAACATACATCACCATATGTATACACAGTGTTTTATTCTGTGTGTTTACATATATATAGTTTACATACAAAACCGTTTTAATAATTCCTACGAAAAATGTGATAAATTTTCACGAAATAAACTGCTTGCGCTTTCCATAGTTTAACATAGATGAAGATTTTAAAGTCTGAATTTAAATAATGATATTGTGTTTATATGTACTGTAATTACTGATGAAAGGATGTTTCTGAATTTAAAGCCAGGGTAGCTTAAATTACTAACAGACGGCAAATACACAACTTGAAATCAGAGTCTTTGGAAGAAGCAATAAATTTAGAATTTACGGCAGCTCCATTTCTCGTCATAGTTAACAAAAGGAACAAACTGAGAAAGATCAGAATTATAGATTGTCCTTGTACAAAGGTAATGGTCTCCCATACAAAGTAGAAAATGTACAAAGGTGGTAAGCTTTTAGTTCAGTACCCCCTGGAGGTATATTTACGTTGAAGTCAACTTGAAGATTCCGCTATTAGGTGTTTTCTTTGAAAAGGGTAATATCTTTTTCAGCACATAACCAGAAATAAGAGTTTATGTTTTCATTACTTAATCTTCAAAGCTGTATAATTTGGAGCATCTGCTCGGAAAACTGTTAACTTATTTTTCATCATTCATGAAAAGAATACACACCTGCGTAAATGTCTTGGAGAAATAATATCGTTAACAATTTTTCTACAAAGAATTTTTTTTTTTTTTTTTGGTTTCTATTAACATCTCGATAATGCACGTAGTATATAAATACTTGCATTGTAACTCTTATATAGTTAATTACAAGGAAATTGCATTGTAACTCAAACTATAAAATTCAGTTCAACAGCAATATCTCAAATTACATATCTTTAGAATTTCCGATACAGAGCCTCGCGCTGGAGATAATTTTTTTCCCCGTACAGTTTTGCTATTGCTCGCTTTAAAATCGTTTCGTTTTTTTAATCAAAAATTCGTTGAAGGGTTACAAAATCTGAAATCTATAATAAAATAAATTTCAAATTCAAATTAGGACTTCCACGTGCCCATATTCTATGGAAAATTATGTTATTCAAATTTGGGTGGCTCTAGGTACCGTTGTTTTATCACAATGCGAGAAACATACGTACATTTATTGAGGTTCTTCATTATTTAATTTCTTTAAATATAAGACAGGGCGACAATACATGGTGGCAACGATTTCAAAAGTGATTCAGCCTCTTAGCAAAATGCCAAAACGAAATTAATAGTCTTTCAGAGCCAACCTGTACTTTTGGACTTAAAAAAAAAAAAAAAAAAAAAAAACGACCGAATGGATGTAAAATGCACAGTTTAAGGGAAATTTCCTTGTGTGACAAGGTATTCTAGATTACCTCAACTTAAAGGTAATAATTTTATCAGATTTTAAATAATGAGAAAAGGAAATTTAGACTCCCAGGTATATGATATACCGATGAGACAAATAATATGTACGTATGTCCGATCTGTAACAGAACTGCTATAGGCAAATATTAAGTTGCATTATACATAAAGTTTTGCTTAATTTAATAACATATATAGTGAGACATCAGATAAATAAACAGCTAATGAGCAATATATCGAACAACTAAGCAGTGAAGAAAATCACGTCATATCATATGCTCCTTTTTTAGACGGTGGCTGAAAAACCGGCAAAAATATTTTGTAATTATGTTATTACATTAAAATTGCATAATTGAAACGGCTATAACCGAAGAATCGAATTATCGCAGTTAATTTTATATACAGTTTTAATTTAGCTGTATTAAAATTGTTAATACTTATAAATTTCATTACATTATAAGGTATTTCTCCCGCCTTCGTGGTGTGCTGGTCTGCACGCTCAGCGCGTAATTGAGAGGTCCGGGGTTCGATTCAAGGCAAAGGCGTTGCATATTTTTCATCACTCCTGCTTTCCAAAAATTACCTAATTTCTCTACAGTGGCGCCCGAACTAAAAGGGTGTTGGATGATGATTCTCCTTCCCTTGGATTAGGCGACCTAAAAACCCAGTTGCCAAATCCCACCTTCTTGGTATGCCTTCGTGGTGTGGTAGTCTGCACGCTCAGCGCATAATTGAAAGGTCCATGGTTCGCTTCCCAGCATTGCTTATTTTTCATTTTTTCTGCTTCCAAAATAACTAATGTCTCTAGAACGTAAAAAATAACAAAAGTTGTGTTTATGATTTCTCATTCATGAATACGTTTTTTGATAAAATTTTTCAAGCTAATTTGTTTTAAGTGCATTCTGCACTCTGATTTATCCCAGTTTGGAAAGTGTATCTAGAAGCAAAATATTGTTTGCATTTTATTCTCCTTCGAATAAAGTTTCAACACTTCAAATGTATTTACTGCCTTTTTTTATGTCATACTTTCTCTGTGTATGTATATCGTACTTCCTCAGAACGATATATGTATATAGAGGACTGTCGTACTTCGTCGGTCCTACTTTTACATCGCACTTTATCGGAAGCTCATTTGATTTAACTGTAAGCGATGAAAAATACTAAGGTTATCTGCCTAAAGAGCGTAATGCTTTCGTGAAGGATTCTGTAACGAAACCTACCTCACATTTGTACTCCCTATGGAGAAATCCACAAATGCAGCCAGGCATTTGCCATGATTCTGGCCCAGGTCGAAAACTCAAATTCTTTGGGCTTATCCAATCGGCCACCAGAAGGCCCAGTTTTATAAAAAATTACTTGAATCAAGTCATTGAGAATTTATTAATTTGTTGTTACTTAGTATCTGCTAAATAACTTAAAGATGACATAGATTTAAAATTCTAACATAGTACAGCGGTAATATCTCTGAACACTAGTACTTCGAGCCAGTATCTAGTTCTGGCGAACAGGCTGACTCCATGGAGGCTTTCATGGTTTTCCTTATGTGTTAACGTCAGTGCCAACCAGTTTTCCTTAAGCAGTTCTCCACGAAAGCATGCCTTCATTAGGCAGATAATACTTACGAATACTTGTTTTGCCGCAATCAAATAAATAAAACTAGACTGAAAACACTTATGTGTTTTTGCCACCTTTTAAAGGACGTTTTACACACAACATCCTCCTGTAACAGCAATGAGATAATTTTACTTGATCGCATATTTCATATTGATATATTTTACCCGTTCCAATATTCAAAAGGATAATTATAACACTATTTTGGCTGATTATAAAGTTAGAAATAGATTATAGAACAGATGGACATAGATGATAGAAATCGATCTTTACACAGAGCTTGTATCATTGTTACATTGTAGTTTAACTGACTGCTTATATTATATACAGGTAGATAACACAAATTTAAGCATACCAAATTTATGAGTAAAAATATTACTTTATAATGAATATTACACAAATATTTTTCAGAAAAACAATTTAAGGTGGGAATATTGTACGATATGCATTCTAAAACAACATTTTCCTCCTTAAATTGTCTTTCTGAAAACCGTAACTGGTTTTATATGTAATATTTTATAAAAGGATTTAAAGAAAATTTAATCAGTTATTCTTTCAAATTTCAACTTTCCTTGAAAAGAAAATGTATTTAATGTTTTCTTCTCAAGGTATTTAGATTATTTGTAATCTAAATACCTTGAGAAGAAAACATTATTAGAACATTCTGCTATTTAGATTATTTCTTGACTTCCTTGTAGAATATTTACAAACAAATAAAGTTGATACATTTGAGATCATTTGATATTCAAACCAGATATTTATTTATTTTGAAACATCTTAAAAAATCTGATGCGGACACCACATGACTTCCTTGTACGACAAATAAATGAAACGCAATTTTTGCTAAACTTCATTTAAACCTATTTCGATTGAAAATGAGATATGATCTTCCATTTCAAAATGCCCCTTTGGCACTGCCGAAAGCAATAAAAAAGGGAGGTGCACAATTAGATGTTATACAGATGCCCCATACAGAAACTTTCAACATTCTACGGTAAACCGTTTTTGAGTTATGCGATATACATGCATACATACGTACAGACATACGTCGTGCTAAAACTAGTCATAAGTCCCAAACATAAAATTTCAACATTTTATGTTAAGTTATGCGTCATACGTACGTGTAAACGTCATGATGGAACTATTCAAAATGGAAATTTCCTTTGAAATATGAAAATCGAAATGTTTCGCGATTACAATACTTTATTTATTTCTCACAAGTCAAAACGGTGTCATAAATAACTAACTACTAATAAATTTATGATGCAATCTAAAGAATCATTAAAATCTAACACTTTAAACTGGAATAAACTTATAATATTTGAAAATTAAATATAAATATAATACTAAAATAAGTTGTGAATAATTTGTATTCGAAAAATTGGAACACGAGAGAAAAAAATTCTCACAAATTCCCTTTGTATATTAAAAAGTATTTCCTCAGAAAATAAGGATAAAAAAAATGCAAGACTAATTTTTCACCATTATCGAAGCAATTCCTTAAAAAAACTGAAAATTTAAAGCATTTTACGTAGTTTCTCTTACTGATGTATATTGACTAACTTTCTGTATTCGGCAGACATCTTGATTTAAGGTACGAGTAATATATAGCATATGTGTTAGTGTGCAAATTATAAAGTAGCCAAATAGGAGATAAAATACTATTTTAGCAACCAGTCTCGTGACGAAGATACCATAGGGAGAAAAACTAATTTCACTCGCTAAATTCAACGGAGGGGAGAATTAGCTTAATTATATCCACATGGTAAGGGGGGCCCGCTTTTGAAGCAGTTTGAGTAAAAATGCTTGCCGCTTTTGCGACAGTCCTGGTAAGAAAACACGATTATTTTTACGTCGTTTTCTGAAAAAACCCGTAACGCTCGGGGGGGGGGGTTAAAGACGATGCATATTTAACGCCTGTCCGATATACATGACAGAAAACTCATCGACAGTCAGGAGAAGCAGTACGGTACATTATTTACTGCATATCAACGAACATCTCGAGATTTGAGGGCTTTGGCTAGCTGCCAAATTCGAACAAGTAACTGTGCATTTAATTGAGATTCTGGCAGTTCTTTCAAGTAATTTGGTAAACATACTATCTGTAAGGCGTTTGAAAAGACTAGCTGCATGTTTGAAATTGAATCAAGCAATGACTGATATAATTAATATTGCTTATAGTATAAAAGTAATGTAAGGCATTGTCAATCAAAGAACGCAGTGTGAATCTTCTCATTGTCCTGTATCTACTTACTTCAACTGCCTTCAGCAAATGAAACTCCATTGCTGTGAGCTCCTGTTTGCAAGCCTCTGAATTGAGGAGAAATCATCCTGAGAATGCAGGATCTGTACTTATTTTGTTTGTGAATATCTGTTCTACAAGAAATGCTACAATGCTAATCGTGAATATAGTGTTCGTGAAATAGTGTTATGTTTTGGTGTTTTATGTGTTTCAGGTGATTAAACAATTATATGGTGGTGTTTCCCAATCCCTGTGGTTCCATCGGTGCAATATTTGGATACCATTATTAGCTTTGTGCTTTGGTTATAGCGTTCTAAGTGCTATATCATATATCATTCATATTAATCGATTCGTATTGGTGCTCAGAATTAATTCATATAAAATCAAAAATAACATACAACGGCAAAGCACTTTCTGGTTTTAATGAAAATGCAACCAATGCAGAAGCAAAACAATTCAAGCTATTATGGTATGTTCATTATTTTCAAAATACAAAGAAATACGTAATTATTGGACTGGTACCAGTACTTAATATGACTGCTGAAGATGAATTAGATATATGCAACAGCAAGAAGCAATACATTAAAATTAATAATAATGCACATTCTATAGTATGTTGTCTTATGTATAGTATGCAGAAAACTTTGATTTTAAACAGTGTATGAAATGTATGATCGAAAAACTAATATTAAGGAGACATTAGCATTTCTATGAAATATTGTAATCTATAATTATGTGATATTTAATTGTGTAATATTAAAAAAACGAATAATTTTTATTGATTGCAAATTGCAGTTTTATTACTTTTCGTTTGGTATCTACTCTTCCAAACACTGTGTAATTCGCTTTTTTTTAAATATTGCCGTTATGTATGTTTATTAGATTATCTCAATAAATGAATGTTGGAAATTAGGTTTTATATTTTTTATTAAATTTAAATATATTATATTTCCTTCGCTTACTATCTTTGTGCTTGTGATAACAAAGAAATTCATAATAAATAGAAAAAAGAAGTTTAATAGTGTGCTATTAAACGAAGAGCTTACTTTAACGTACTTAGCTTACTATCGTATACTAAATTATTGCATTATTTCTGTTCAGTAACAAAAGCATAGTTATTGATTATAAAAAGTGCATGAAATAATAATTGTAATCTACCACTACTCTAAAATGTAGAAGACGTAATAAAGACGTCTTTGCAACGGTTTCAAAACAGTGAAGTTTCACAGACATCTGGGCGTCTTAAAGACGACATATTGCAACGTTTTTGCAACACGACTCGCGACCAGACAAGGCCAACCTCGTATTATGTTTCTTTATGTGCATATATATATATAGTTTTTGTAGAAAGGAATATATATATATATATATATATATATATATATATATATATATATATATAATATAAAAAATAGGATGGCTATGTATCATAGTCCCATTGTAAAATTATATAATTAAGCATTTTCTATTCATATGAGAAAGCTAATGAGTTATGCCCTGGATGTTTGTTTTCATGCCTTTCCTCGTACTATAAATTACAGAATAATACTATAAAATTACAGAATAAAATACAGACATCTGGGCGTCTTAAAGACGACATATTGCAACGTTTTTGCAACACGACTCGCGACCAGACGTAAGGCCAACCTCATATTATGTTTCTTTATGTGCATATATATATGTAAAATATAAAAAATAGGATGGCTTTGTATCATAGGTCCCATTGTAAAATTATATAATTAAGCATTTTCTATTCATATGAGAAAGCTAATGAGTTATGCCCTGGATGTTTGTTTTCATGCCTTTCCTAGTACTATAAATTTTTTATGCTTCACTAATGTACTAATGCATTGCTCTTCCGGTCTCTCGTTCTGAGAGGGGGGAGATGTAAAATATATAAAATACGATGGCTTTATTCTACGCGAACAGGCAACCTCTGATTAACTTTCCACAATTTCACGATCTACCCTTACACCAGTACTTTCGAGAACATTCTGGCTACTAGAAATGAAGAGTTCGCACCATTTTTCGACAAATTGCTTCTCTCCTCCTGCTGCTTAAGAACTTTACTGCCATTCTTCCAGTCTGTCTTTCTTTGAATAGTATGACTCAGTAAATTTAAAGTTAATCCTAAATCTAAATTACTATCGCTTATGTAATCCTGAAGAATCTAAGAGAATAATGATTTGCAATTTGAATTGAATAAAGATGTGGAATAAAAACAGCTTTCTTCTGTGTCTTCAATTCATGCTAAGCTTCATATGAGTGCCCGACGGCCAAAATAGTATTACACACATATATAGTCTTTGTAAGATCTAGTCTTTGTAGAAAACATGCATATACACAGACTAGATCTGTATACATATATATATGCATATATACATATCTAGTCTTCAACCAGTGCCTGAGAGCAGATTTCATTTTCGCCACGTCACTAGACTGTTATTACCATCAAAGGTAACGGGATCAACAACAAAATTCAAATAATTTCTCAAATACGATAATTGCAGGGTTTGAATCTGGCAACGAATTTTTGCCGTTTTCCTAGATAATATTTCCCATTTACCTGTCGCGGATAACCAATTCGACAAGCATATATCCATTCATAGGTAGAAACTACTTTTCTCTGTTTAATATTTCAAAGAGTATTACAATAAAAAATTAGTTCCAGGACGTTGCATAAGGTCACAGAAAAATGGGTTATTTTTCCTTCGGCTGAAAATTGCACTTTTTAAAGTTTCTCATCTTCAAAAAATGCAACTTTTTTTGAGATTTTTTCCAATCTATTTCCAAAGAATGAGAGAAGAATTACAAATAAGATCGATATTTGTTTTCATTCGACAAGGGAGTTTTGACCAGAATTCCCAGTGAAACTTTGGTCAAAAAACGAAACTCGTACGAGACGGATAAAATGAAAATAAATAAAGTGAAGAGTAACACTAAAAGTAGGAAATTATTTTTGCACATTTATATGCAAACGATGTGTAGGAAAGTTCTCTCCGCCCTTTAATTGCTTAAAATGATCTTTATTGCTTAAAATTATACCTATTATCATTTTTAAATAAATGACTAAATATTTTAATGCATCCGGTATTTGGTATAAATCTAATATTTATATAAATTTGTAAATGTTAAACATTTATGCATAAAGCAGTATTACGTATTTAAAATTAAATATTTTACTAATAAAGCAAAACTTTCATATTGATTAGTTTTTCCATAATGCTCCCTTTTGTTGTTACAAAATATATACTATCTAAATCAGTATTTTGACTAGTTACTCTAAAATATTTGAATATAAGTTTTAGAAAGAGTTTTAAATATGAGTTTAGCAAAGCAACATTTTAATGCGATCAATAATATCAGTTTTTCTCTTTTACTTTTATTAAATCTATTATATTTAATGCAATATTTTCACCTGCTATTGTACAAATAATGTGTATAAAATTTTCCTTCACACAATGTAATGCAAGTTCAGTTTTTATGCGGTCATTTTGAATTATATATTTTTATAGATGCAGTAGGATTTTTGAAGCAGGAAACATGAGCAATGCCCTCGCCGGGACCTCTCGAATACGCTCTAAGTGTGCTATGGTTTTACACGGAGGCATGCTGGAAGGAGGATGAAAATACGTTATGTACCCCCCTTTTAAAGGGAGACTGGGATTATACGGGAACCAATTTTCAAATCTCGGTGGTGACCAGCAGTTGTCCACGATTTTTTAGTTCGGGCGCCAGTGTAGAGTCATTAGGATTTTTGTATCAGGAACCCCGATAAATGAGCAATGCCCTCCCCAGGACTCGAACCTGGACCTCTCGAATACGCGCCGAGTGGGTTACCGTTACACAGGGAAGGCATGTTGGAAGGAGGAGCAAATACCTTATAATTTATTAAACTATGTAACTTCCCATTATTTAATATTAAACAAAATAAAATAATCTTAAATTTTCTTTTGCTATCATAAAATGACTTAATGATCGCTATATTTTTCTCCTGCAGCACTTTTTTTCTGTCTTAACGGATGCATTCCATAGTTCGTAATGTGACAACAGAATAAAAAATATGATTGCATTTCATTATAACGTTATGTGTTGTACAGATTTACTGTATGCTCATTGCCTAGTTCAGTTCATCAAAATTTTGTAGGAAACATACTATCTCGAAGCTACAATTACCTGACAACGGTATGCCTGAGAAATGCTTATCAAAATAGCATTTGAAATAAGTCAAAAATGTAATTAAGGAAATTTGGGAGGCTCGCAATTTCTAGCTTTGAAGTTCTGGCTACCCGTTTCGAAGTATGATGAATATAGCTAGAAAGTCAGTTGGTCTGAAAGATGTTCTCGCAGATTATTTTTGCTGTCTCTTGTTTGGGGAGAAAATGACTAGTCTATACTGCCAAAAGGTGTGATAACAGCGGACTGTATTCTCTTTAGAAATTCACAATGTTCCGTGCGATCCCTTCTTAATCAATCAAATGGTGCTGATGCCCTTATGTATATGTTGTCAGAACACTTCCTAAAATTCTAAAAGCTTAAAATACTATTTTAGACTTGTTATTTAAATTCCTTGAAGCAAGGCAGGAAATTTCTTTCACGCATCTGGTAAAGAAATCGCATCCGTAGCGCTCGTGCAATTAGACATCGGCAAGTCACCTCTATGCCCAGATCCATTTTCTATCTAACGCTTTCTCCCATCACATTAAGTATGCCTCATCGGTTTCGGGAGTTACTAAATGACATATCAATCATTCTTTTGACGCAACTTCCCTCTCCTTTGTTTAGCTTCAACATTTAGATATTGACGCTCGCATTTGCAATCCTGTCCTAGGGGAACAGTGGGTGAAACCGCACAAAGATCCTTAAGGGAGAAGTAATCACTTGAATTATGTAGGTTATTGTTAACGCTGTAGCATTTTACTTTGCAGGGGAAAGGAAATGCATTCAAAAAGAAATTCTTCTATACGGGTGTTTTAATTATTGAAGGGAAACAGATTTTGCATTCTATCGATGCGAATGAGTTAAAAGCATCATTTAAACAGCTTTGTTGCTGCAGTTAATACATTTCTTGGTAATTCCATAGACAATTTAAATTAAGAAATTAGGCTGTAAATACATTTAAAGAAGAGTTTATTTACAAGAGGGCTTGACACTTCCCGCCTCACCTTAGTACTCATTATTACTACACTTATTCGCCAATATTGTATGTTTGAGGTCTCCCAGCTTGTTCATCTATCTTACAGTCAGGGCTGGCTTGCGACGACATTTCAACAAGACAATGCGCGATCACACGTTCCGCCGCAATGTTTAAGCTTCCTGCTTAGCCTATGGTATTCCAGTGTTTCCCTAGCTTCCCCTTTCTCCAGATCTATTGCCCATCGAAAATGTCTAGTCAATGAGTGGGAGCGCCTAGGTCGGCATGCCGCTTCTTCAGGTAAACCAGATGGCTACACATGGAAGCAGCATGCCCAGCCATTAACTAACAACACATACAAAACATCTTTCAAGCAATGTTGCCTCTTCTAGGAGCGATTATTGACAAATGTGGAGGCAACACTCATTACTGATTTTCTTGTCTTCCACACCTCCACGAAGGATGCACTTCAAATCAATTAACATTAATACTATGTGTAATTCAGAAGTCAAACAACAAAAATCAGCGTTATATTTTTAAATTTTGACAGGACTAGTTTCGATGGTTTTACCGAACCACCATCGTGAGCTGCAAAAGCGCAAATGAACGAGATAGGATATAATGATCAGATAAGATAAGAAAGCCTGGACAGAAAATAAGCTAATGGCGCCATCAGTTAATGAAACCATAACAAAAACATAATTTCTTTAAAGGCCGAAGGCAAAGATAGATTGGAATTAGGATCGTTAACTAGAACAGAAATATTTTTCGAATGTGAAATGCCTCTAGAAAATCCAGTTCTCCAATGGAAGATGTTTTTTGAAAGTGTGATTTGCGGACCAACAATGTTGCCAACAGAAGACTTCTGTGTTTCCTTTTTACTAACATATGCCTCATGTTCTTTGACGCGAAATTTTAAGGCTCTCTTAGTTTGGCCAATGTAAATCACACCGGCATGGAATCCTATAAATACCCCAAGAATTCATATCCGGAATGGGGTCCTTGAGTATGGAACTCAGAATTTTATTGATGGGAGAATAAACGCCCCGAAAGTTACATTTCTGCAAAATATGTGCAACTTTATAGCTAATTGATGGAAAGAAGGGAATGAGAACAGAATTTTTATAATCTCCTAAATAAGGAGTGCGCCTTTTAGTGTGTTGAGATGAGAATTTTTTAACTGCTTGCTTAATAATGTTGGGTGAAAAGCCCCTGTCAATAGCTATAGCTTTTACATAATTTAGTTCTTCATCAAGGGATAGTTTGGAGGAGCAAATTTGAAGAGCACGGAAAACATAGGAATAAAATTAAGCGAACTTTTGTTTAGTCGGATGACATGATTTAAAGTGTGGTGGAAGGCAAAATCACAAATCATTTCAAGCAACTTAAAGCATTCGCTTATCCCATCTGTTGCGAATTGTGGCAGATTATATGCTCTTCCCAAAATTCATAAAAGTTGTATTCCTTTCCGCCCTATTGTATCAAATTTAGGTACTGCCTCGTATCCATTAGCTAAATATTTAGTTTCTAGATTTTCAACTCTATTAGAGAATAACATTTACACCATAAAAATTCAATAGAGTTTGTAAAAAAGGTTAAAACCATTTCTCCTAGAAATTTACGCATGGCTTCTTTTGATGTAAAATCATTATTCACCAATGTTCCAGTGGAGGGTGTATTAAGATGTCTAGAGACCAGATTTTGCGAATTTCGTTTCTCTTGCCTTGAAATTGATGAGCTAATTTCTCTCACTCAACTCTGTTTGAAACAAACGCATTTTGTTTTCCAAAATAAATATTACAAGCAAACTGAGGCATTAGCCATGGGGATGTCCCTCAGTCCCATCCTGGCTGATATCTACATGTATTATTATGAATCAAAATTGTTTGAAACTTTAAACTTCCCGGTACGGTTCCGCTACGTAGACGATACTTTTACCCTGTTAAGGCAATAAAGATGATTTAAATAAAGTTCTTTCAAAAATGAATTCTATTGATCCTGCTATTCAGTTCACTTTTGGACTTGAGACTTGCAATTCTCTTCCGTTTCTCGACATTCTAGTCACACGTAACACATCCAACTTCAGTACTACGGTTTACCGTAAACTTTCATCGGTTTTCCTACCACCACACTTTAAATCATGTCAGCCGACTAAACAAAAGTTCGCTTCAATTTATTCCTATGTTTTCCGTGCTCTTCAAGTTTGCTCCTCCAAACTAGCCCTTGATGAAGAACTAAATTATTTAAAAGCAATAGCTGTTGACAGGGGCTTTTCACCCAACATTATTAATCAAGCAGTTAAAAAATTCTCATCTCAACACACTAAAAGGCGCACTCCTTATTTAGGAGATTATAAAAATTCTGTTCTCATTTCCTTCTTTCCATCAATTAGCTATAAAGTTGCACATATTTTGCAGAAATGTAACTTTCAGGCGTTTATTCTCCCATCAATAAAATTCTGAGTTCCATACTCAAGGACCCCATTCCGGATATGAACTCTTGGGGTATTATAGGATTCTTTGCCAGTGTGATTTACATTGGCCAAACTAGGAGAGCCTTAAAATTTCGCGTCAAGGAACATGAGGCATATGTTAGTAAAAAGGAAACACAGAAGTCTTCTGTTTCCCAACATGGTTGGTCCGCAAATCACACTATCAATTTTTCTGCTGCCAAAATTATTCAAAAAACATCTTCCATTGGAGAACTGGATTTTCTAGAAGCATTTCACATTTAAAAAATATTTCTGTTCTAGTTAACGATCCTAATTCCAATCTATCTTTGCCTTCGGCCTTTAAAGAAATAATGTTTTCGTTCTGGTTTCATCAACAGATGGCGCCACTAGCTTATTTTCTGTTCAGGCTTTCTTATCTTATCTGATCATTATATCCTATCTCGTTCATTTGCGCTTTTGCAGCACCCGATGGTGGTTCGGTAAAACCATCGTGACTAGTCCTGTGAAAATTTGAAAATATAACGCTGATTTTTGTTGTTTGACTTCTGAATTACTGTTTCTTCGCCGTGTTATTGTGTCTTAACTATGTGTAATGTTTGAAATAAATTTGGCTTTGCTATCTCTTGTCCTTCTTTGAGATATATTCTGAATGCCAGTAATCTAAAGAAAAAATGTTCTTTAGTAAGCGTTCAAGTAAGTGATAAGATTAATTTCATATAACGCAGTCTTGATACCAGATGCACGGTGGCGTTAAACATTTTTTTTTCTTTAAGCTGCTTGGAAAGTCTTACACAATCACGAGAAGAATACATCAAGGAGCCTTGCAAGACAAATTTATTTGAGAATACGTTTTATGGACATAATCGGAGCATACAAAACATCTCCGTGCACCACATATGGACAAACACATTTACAAAAGTAAGCTTATTCAGCATTGCATGAATTAATACAATAATCAAAAGCAAAGAACAGCACTTTTGCCAAGCCACACCTAGTTTTGTAAAGTCAATTTGCAGGCATCTTTTGTTGATCATTCAAATTATTAACAAGGATGAAATTTAGAACATGTTCCGTCCAGGCTATTTCTAGTTTGTGGGCTCGAATAATTTCTAGTCATTTAATTTTGTGTTTCAAACTAATATCGATAGCAAAGTCAATAGAAATTGGAGCAGTTTACTTAAAGAGATGAGAACGCCGATGTTTTATATAGTCACATTTCTGATAATGGTCACGATAACGATCATGATCATGGCCCACTATTGTGGCTATCATAGGTATATTAAATATACTTCATATTCTAAGGTATGCATATGATTATTTGCTACAGCATGCTTTTTTCTTCATTCCACTTTATTAAATTATGTATTATGAATATTATGCATCACATATGTGAGAAAAGCATTCACTATATCTTTGTAAACAGTAATAAGATCTTTTTCCATTGTATAAAAATGAGTTTTAAAATTTATATTCTGGCATATTTAAGTACATGTGCAGTCAGACCTTCCCGTTGCTGAGTATTGGCATATGCTTCTCGTCATATTATATGTATTGTTATAATTATTTGGGAGCCTTTGATCTACTTAGGAGAGAAAATTCCGATTTAGAATTTTTCCCTGGAGGAGAGAAGTCTAATCAAAACCGTTAGAATATTACTGAAATTTTACAAAATTCTAAAGTTCCGTCAGTGCTTAATTTTAACTATTTATTGAAAGTCATGCGCTTTCAACACACGTAGTATAGAACGGATATTATCACTAGGAAACTCGTCAATATTAGATAAAGTATTCTATCCTCTTCGTTCTGAGTACATCAAATATTCTTCGGACGATATACGTATCAAAATAGTGCATCTTATATAAAGTGTAATGCATTTGTTTTCTTTAAGAAATCAGTCTAAAGTTTTAAGATATTTACGTTAGGTTTACGAAAGTCTGAGGCTAAATTTATGTCTGCAATATTTAATATTTAAAATATTTTCTGCGTACGTCTATTAAATTATTCAGGACATCCTTTGGTATTCTAGCTTGATTGAAGCTCAATTTTTATTGTGTATTGAATAGATAATTTCTTTTCTAAGATATAAGCTTAGGAAGACATACTTGGAGATAATCAAATGAGTATAAAAATTATATTTTGTATTGTTAACACTGACGAGAACATGAAATACCTTGCTTATTTGAGCAATATTTTTTCTTTACTTGCATTTGTGCTCACAGTCTTGTTGTAAATTGCTACAATACAATTTTCTTAATTATTATTTTATTCAGCTTCCTGTGCACAGATATCATTAATTTGGTATTAAACAAAGCTTTTATTAGAATAATAGGGGTACTATTTTTGAAGGTATGTCTCCTCTAAATTTATAAAGTACTTGAGATATTAGTGTATATTAAACTCAAATTTTCTTCCTTTATTAAAATTTGTATTTTGAGAGCGTCTTCATATAATAAAATGAGAAATATAGTTAGCTATTATTGCTTTGAATTAAAATTTGATAATAAACAAATTGTAGAGACCTTAGGTTATTTTTAAAGTAGGAGTGAGGAAAAATTAGCAACGCCTTCGTCGGGAATCGAGCCGCGGAACTCTTAATTATGCGCAGAGCGTCCTGACCACTACACCACGAAGGCTCGCTAAGAAGGCGGGAGAAATTCCTTATACGCTCCCCCTTTTAAAGGTCAACCGGGTTTTTTATAGAACCTAATAGCCAAATCCTGCGTGTTCACAATCATCGTACACCACCCTTTTAGTTCGGGCGCAACTGTAGAGACATTAGGATTATTTTTGAAGAAAAAAAGTTGAAAAATAAGCAACAACTTTGCCGGGAATCGAATCACGAACTTCTGGAAATACGCGCCCAGCATGCAGATCACTATACCACGAAGTCACGCTAAGAAGCCGGAAGAAATACCTTATAAAATAATAATATAAATGGTCATATTTTATATTCATATAATAAAATGTACAAAAAGGAAATCTCGCCATTAGCCAGGAAGAGAAAAAAATGCAGATGTTATGGCATCTGCTTCATCTTCGACATATGTGTATAATTTTCAACCTCAGAAACCCGAAAAAACAGTTCCGTTAAGATTATCGTAATAAATGTTTTTGTCAAAGTACCGGAACATTTTGCTAATTAATATGATAACAATATTGTTGCTTGTTATAATCTTAGCGGGATTGAATACCTCAGTTAAAAAAAGAGCCTTTTCCAGGGTCACAAATTAAAAATACAAGGGCCGTTTTGAAGGCCAAAAATAAATTTAAAAAAAGACAGAACTATAAACAGTTATAAATAGCATTACAAATACATGCTAACAAAATCCCTTAGAAAATATAGTATGAACGTGTCTCCCCAGTAGCCGAGTGGTTAAAGCGCTGAATACCGGTAGTTTGACCGGTATTCAGCTTTGAATTCAATCGAAAGGGCTGTATTCATGGTCTATGGTTTTCCCATGTGTAACGTGTATACGAGCTTGTTTCCTATATAAACTCCTCCACGAATACATCTCACCACTTAGTCAGATAGCTCTTGCTTGAGGTGCTATATTCAAATCACCTAACCTAACCAATACGGACGTACTGATCAATTAACTATGGTAGAAGGAACAAGGGTTTCTATCTAAAGGAAGAGATGGCTTCGTGCGGAATTTATAAAATAAAGGACTTCTTTTATATATAATACATTGAGGGAATCCCATGCTGTTCAGAGCTTACAGTCATTACAAACGAACTCGCTGCATACTAACTCTATCATTAATACGTTTGATTTGCAGATGATTCCATATAAGGAAAGGAAATAGCCAAATTTGTGTATGTGATATGGTTGTTATTTTTATACCTCGAAAGAAATGTATGGTTTTTACCTAGCTTATACAGTCCTATACGACAAAATATAATTCGCAGATTCTCGGAGAGTTGAATCAGTCTGCTTTTTATAAACTGTTAGATGTATTTCCCTGCGTGAAACAAAAGATGCAGCTTTAACGCCCCGTTGAGCATAGACGTTTCATTCGTCAAAGCATAAAAACTTTAATTTATTTTTACAATACAAGCAAATAATCGTTAATAAAAATGGTAAATGACCTAAAAGTAATAAACGAACTTCGAACGCTTAAGAATTTAATTTTTTTAATATTTTTTAGTCCTTGTGAAAATTTGAGCTTTGTTGTAACTAATTTAAGACATTTCTAATGTTATAATTTTAATTGATTAGAGGAATTTATTAGTATGCTATTAATTAATTGGTATAAGATCATTTGTTTCTTCATTTTATATTTGTTTCACAATTTTAAAATTTTAATATTTTCTTGAAATTTTTAATGGTAAACTCTTAAGTCGTTAGACTGCAGTCTGAAGATCTCAGTGTCCAGTTATTTTATTTTTTATTTTAAACAGTAATCAGAAAGATAGGATAAAACATACTGTAGGACGGTGATTATCTGGACCTGACTGGAAGTTTATGTGTGTTAGGAAACAATACAGGATATAATTAGATAAGAGTAAAAAACTTCATATAAATTAAGACAATGAAAATAACATTCCTTGTATTTTACACTACAATGACCTATCAATTTTAACTGCAGGTTCATTGTTTTTGGCAAGATGTCGCCAAATGTGTAGCGAATTGGAGAAATTGAATATCCGCGAGCAGTTTGCTGCGTATGGATAACTCGAAGAACAGGATGAAAAGCTGTGAAAAGGTCCTTCTAGTCTTGTATATGTTCTGAGGTTAGCTTGTCGCGAAGTATAGTGAACCAGATTTATAACCAATCCATACATATAATGGAAGAACTTTCTCGTCCTTTCTAATTTTTCTACATGTAATGTTACTTTGTATGGCTCTACCGAACCTCCCTACGTATGAAAACCGACTTTATTATATGTTAGACTTAAACCTTTTTGAATTGTGTGTTTTTTTCAGTATTTTTCAGACTTTAACTGAACAATTACTAACTTTTTTAAGTCATGTACAATTCGAATGTTAGGATTCGTTGCTACCTCAGTCCATTCACTTCGTCCTCCACTTCTGTAATGGTATTCGGGAATCGTTCTGCATGTTAAATCGAGGCTCATTCGTAACAAGTACGTGGCCAAAATACTCTGGTGTCCAACTGCGATCTTCGCAGTCTCAATTCAACCGCGGAGTGACGTATGATGGGAACGAAGGAAGGCAAATCACAGGGCGTTAGGTGTAGAATACTTTCTTGCTGTCGACAGGACACAGTTTGCCGGTATGTGGGCCGTTCTGCAACAACAGAGAGATGCGACGCCGGCTGTCAAGCTCTTAGTGATGTATGGCGTCTTGCACACAGCAACAGGAAGCGATCGTGTCTTCTGTAAGAGTTTTGAATACGTTTAGTAACCATTCCACAGCCTGTTGATTATACTAAAAGCTCGCTTGAAACCGTGGACTGTCTTGCACCAGTTTGCAACCTCTCGACTGCCCTCCAACGCATGCCATTTTGCAAATGATGTCTTTGGCTCATGCTTTAAACTTACGCTATATCGATTTGCACGAGACTCTCGCTGCTTGAAAACTGACTCGTAGGTCCGGCGTGCCCCGCTTTATATTATTTTGTGTTTGCGGGATTGTTTTTTATGCTTATTTTGGTTCCCTATTTGTATTTGGCAACGCAAAATCTACCTACTATATTAACTTCTTGTTTTAAAGTGTGTGTGTGTGTGATTATGGCAAAGCATCGAGGGCTATCTGCCTAAGGGGAGGGATGCCTTCGTGGAGGACTTTCTGAGGGAAACTGACTCGTATACACGTTACGCATGGGGAAAACAACGAAAACGCCCATGCAGCCAGCCCGTTCGCGGGATTCGAACATCGGACCGAACTACCAGTTTTCAGCGACTTTACCGCTCGACCGCTGGTGAGCCGCATTTCTTGTTTTAATTCCGCTATTTACATTCGTACCTGTTCTGTTAGCAAGTGTTGCTTATTTTTGAGCACGAGTGTATATTACCTAAATTTACAGTTGGTGTCATATATATATATATTATACTTCTAAAAAACGTTGGATACAAGGAAAATGTTTTGGAAAGGCCAAGCATAAGTTTGTTGAAAAACGTATAACTGCTAGAATGTTTCGCCATTCAAAGAAAGCTCAGTGTGTAACAAGTGAATCAATGTGTAATCTGTGCAATAAGTGTTAGTTATAAATATGTATTTTAAATGCAGATCGGACGGACGACTGTAAACCACATGATTATTATGTTAAGTAATTTATCATGTAAAATTAATCACTCTTCTTGAAACTGGGGGAAAATGAAATTTATTAATTTCTCTTAATAATTGCATCTAACATTTAGTAAGTTTTTTTCTTTTTTAATTAAAGTTATTATTCATTTCTTTGGAGCATGCGACAGTGCTAATGTTTTTGTGAATTACCGAAAAATGTTTAATTATTTAGTATGAGAGATTTTTTTTATTCATATCAGATTGGTTGTAGCGAACCACCGGATTTTGAAACGAATAACTTAATTATTAAAATTTAAGGAAATCATTTAGCTAAACAAATCTCTCAACTGAACAGAAATTAAAGAGATAGTTTTATTAAATCAAACATAAATACTTATGCTGGTAAAATAGCGAACATTAAACCCTTTTATTTGAATTAGCATTAAATTTATGTACTCAAACATTGGTAATTAGAATCTTCTGTCTGATGGGAATTGATTATGATGCTCTTGTGTTCTCCACCACTCTGATTTAAATTCTGTTTACATAAATCCAGGATTTACAAAGATCATGAATTTCAAGTTTTGACGTACATTCCTATTTTGATCAATTCTACGTCAGTGTTAGTTAATGAAAGATTAATGCATGTGTGAGATTAGGAATTTCTAAATATGTCTAATTACAACATTTAGCCATGAATCTGTAGTATAATTATTTCTTTTTAATTCCACTTTATAGCTCTAATTTTGAATACATGTTAGATTCAACTCGATAAGATAAGAGATTTGTATTTTAGGCAGCGCCAACGTGAAGTTTAAATTATTGAATCTCTCTTTAGCATTAAAATGCGTGTTTTATTTGCGAATGATATTCTATTCCAAATTCATACTAGATAATTGCGAATTTGACGACTAAATTTATTTGACGTTTGTAGGATTAACTTGAGAATACATTCCTCTGAAATGTATCACAATCTTCCGAGCTTAATGGGAATAACGTCTGCTGTTGAATAAATAGATAAAGCCTTGGACCAAATTCACTGATGTGTAACGAAAATGAGATGACGATACCTCCTTTAAAACTGAGGGAATAAAATGGTAAATGTACCAGTTATTTTTGTGCAATTAAATTAAGAAGCAAAACGACAGTATAATGACTTTTTACTAATTTCTACATTATTGTTAAGACCATTAACGTAATGAATCCTTTAAGCAAAAATTGAACAATAAACTCCTAACTTTTAAGCCGCCCATCATAATCTTCAGAGTTTATTATCATCATCTATCGTGATTTTAAGGCATGTTCTACATGAAAGAATTTGAAGCCAAGCAATGTCTCGTATTTCATTCAAATATTTCTCACAAGGTTTTCTTGCGAATATCTTGTTTAGATATTTCCTAGCATGCTAATAATTTCTAGACATTCCATTTCAAAATTTCTGTATTATGCACACATACATTGCAAACGCATTGCTTTTTAACTTCTGTTAAATATTATTTCCGAATTTCAAGAGAAGGAATGGCTTAGCTCTTAAAATTGTCAGCAAAATTCGAACTTAATTCTCGTACCAAACCAAATTTTTTCAGCATCACGTAAAATCGATCTTTTCAAGGTTCTGATGTGGTGCCAATCAAGAATACTGTTGGATGGTGGTAGGGAAATCGCCTAACATACCGCTGGTGTTACCGACTGCAAGGCATAAATGTTTGGAGAGAGAGTGTCTTTGAGGAATGAAGGTACACAAGATATTGCTCCGCGAATTTTTTTTTGAGAGGTTTGTGGTAAGGAGAAAGTGCTGGGACACATTGAAATCCGTCTCTAGGGTGTTTTTTAACAAAACTGTAGCGGAACATCCCCATTCTCACCGATCGCTTCCCTTGATCGAGTAAGACCGATCGCTTCCCTTGGTGCCTCTGGCACACCGTTCTTCTTCGTGACTTGGCTTGATTAGGCCTTTCCTGATGAATGTTTTAGTTCTTGAGTAGCAAAATGTACGGGCTTTGAGAAAGGAAAAGAATAACTAATTATAAGGAATAAAAGTCAAAAAGTTCTCTAAGTATTATGATATTTTGATGTCATATTTAATTCCATTTGAAATACTTTCATTATAGTATTGCGATCTAGTCTTCGTAGATTTGGAATAGATTATGACCACATTTGATGAAGAATCAAAACACAATTTATTCGCCTATATTTCACATGGCAGTTCCAAAGATGCGTTAGAGTCGTCGAAAAACAATGACAAACACGCTGAAACAATAAGCAACACAGCCTTCAAGTTATTAGGTTATAACGGCGAAGACAACTTCACGGCAAAGCACTACAATACAGCTCCCGACTCGGTTGATAGCTCTCGGACTACTACTGGTAGGATTCGAACTACTACGAGAGCTCTCGGACACTACTACTGAACTCAACATGCTCTCCTCCTAAACTGAAGATACTCCTACTCCGCGTATAATCAGGCTAGTATATAGCTTTTGACTGCCTTCGAGAACATTCTTGAGAAAAACCGGTAAGAATTTTTTCTAGAATGTTCTCCCTCCGTCCATGGCATATCGTCATTTCGCCGCCAAAGTGCTGCCAAATGGGCGATTTCGAGCTAAACCTGGCAACCAGGTCTTTTCCTGCCACTTTTTGGCAACCCTAACTTCGTTTTGCGGGAAAGCTATCTTACCACACCTGGACATATTACGTTTGAATTATTTGCTGATATAATGGAAAAGATAGCTCTCATTAATATTTATAAAGGTGTCAGCATTTTACAAACATAACTAAATCATACGCAAGAAATCTGCAAAGATTACCAGTGTTCGAGAGGAATCGTTTTCACTACCCTGCTAAAAATTCAGAATATAACCTTTTTTATATTTAAAGCTAGAAAAACTTGAACAGTTCAGGAAATAAGACAGATTAACACAAGACATTTCTAAATTTTAAATCACTGAAATGTTCTAAAAGCATATCTAATATTTATCTCTCCACAGTCGGAAGTTATAGTTTAACGGTTTCAGTGGTTCTGTGGTTACTCATCGCAAGGTTATTGGTTATTATAAAAATTGCATTCATTTAAATAAACAAATAAATTATGCTTGTTGGATTAAAATTCTGATGCATTCCGTCACTCATATCTCTCTCAATCAGGAGAGGAAAAATAAAATAAAATTTAAATTTTTAGCAATATTACCCCTAAGCAAACTTAATAATAATTAATTTTAGTAAAGGTATGTGTGATTACAATTTTGAGTTTATCATACAGTTAATGCGAAACTTAATAAAGCAGATGTGAGTTAAAGGGCACTGTACGATGATAACATTTAACGGGAGTCTCAGATTCTTTTTTTTTTTCCAAAATACATGTATTGAAAATTAATTAAGTATTCATGACTAATTAAAGGTGCATTTCTTTAATTTCAACTAATTTTATAAAATAATATTTTTTATGATTTAATAAAATATAATGATCGAAATACGAGGAAAAGTGAACAGATTTAATCCATGGCTAAATTAGTGGTAAGATCAACCGTTAGATCAGATTAGAAGTTTATTTACATTTTAATTAATATTCGTTTACTAAATGGAAAACAACTACATTTAAGCTTTCAAAATCATTAACTAACTGGAATATTTGCGTACAAATGTTTTAAAAACTGCATTTTAGTTTTTGCTAATATTTAGTCAAATCTCGCTGTTCTCAGTCTGAAGTTTTAATTTTCTCATTTTGACAAAATGTCGCTACACGCATCTGTGTAATGAATAAATGC
The DNA here is from genome assembly GCF_044657685.1 of Stegodyphus dumicola. NCBI lineage: Eukaryota > Metazoa > Arthropoda > Arachnida > Araneae > Eresidae > Stegodyphus > Stegodyphus dumicola. The sequence continues at coordinate 35,993,365 of NC_140777.1, read as the reverse complement.
TTAAGAAAAGAAATTAATTAAGTATTCATGACTAATTAAAGCTGCATTTCTTTAATTTCAACTAATTTTATAAAATAATATTTTTTATGATTTAATAAAATATAATGATCGAAATACGAGGAAAAGTGAACAGATTTAATCCATGGCTAAATTAGTGGTAAGATCAACCGTTAGATCAGATTAGATGTTTATTTACATTTTAATTAATATTCGTTTACTAAATGGAAAACAACTACATTTAAGCTTTCAAAATCATTAACTAACTGGAATATTTGCGTACAAATGTTTTAAAAACTGCATTTTAGTTTTTGCTAATATTTAGTCAAATCTCGCTGTTCTCAGTCTGAAGTTTTAATTTTCTCATTTTGACAAAATGTCGCTACACGCATCTGTGTAATGAATAAATGCTTAAGAAAAGAAAGAAAATACAAAATTTTATACAGAAAAAATGTGTAAAATATAAACAGAACAATCCAAAACTAAGTAAACATTTAAAGAACTTGCTTTTCGTTTAAGGTACTATATTCGATAATGCACAGTTTCGCAATATTACTGGATTTTATTTATTTTTAAGAATATCATAACGTTTCAAATGTGAACAAGCAACATAAAACTACGGCTAGGGCCTCCCAAAGTACGGCTTTATTTTATATTTTATTAAAAAAAATAATATAATGCTGATCTGCTATGAAACAACAATATTCCTAGTGAAAAAATAAAGAAAGAAATAAACATTAATTCTGGCAACATTCAAATAAGGCAAAGAATCTTTTTTAATCTTGCCTTTTTATCATCTGATTACTTGAAGCAAAAGATCTATAAAGATCATTGAATATCGCTGGCGATAAACAAAGACACTATGAGACTATTTATCTATAGAGAACTGCTTTCCAGACACCTTAGCTGATATTTAGGCACTGCTCAGTTATTACTTCTGTCTTATTTACATTTATTGTAGACAGTTTTGTGTTTTACTGCAAGTGGAACCTTTCTAATGTCAAGTAATTAAATTTAGATAATTAAATAACGCCTTTCATTGAAAACCGTAATTGTATGCATTTCTGTGCTTATCCAATAGAAAACGAAACTCACAGAAGTACATATATATATATTTTTTTTAATATTTGCTAATTTTTGCGCCAAAGTAAATGCCAATAATTTTTGCACCAATATGTAAATAGATTTTTACTTCTGAAAATTACTTTAAGAAACGCATGTGTAGTTTTTTTTTTTTTTTTTTTTTTTTTAGATTCGGTGAGTTTTTATCTGTCTGTGATTATTTATAATGTTATGCATAGGCCAGTTGATTCTGAATCATGTTTAGTCTTCAGCGTATATTTGTGGATTTTAATTCTCTTTCAGTGGTTTATCTATTTCGTATCGACAGAAGCAAAATATGTTCCCCTGAAGCAACTAAAAAAGAATGCGACAAGGTTAGCAATAACCTAATTATGTGATCATCAAAACCTAAAAATTGATACTAACTGAGGAGAGTGAAGTCGTTTCAAAAGAATTACCTGTATATCATTTAACAACTGTCGAAGCCAATGAGCCGTGGTTAACGTAGTAGAGGAAAGCACCAGGTAGAAAATAGACGTAGGCTTTCGGATGACCTAGAGATGTCTAAATGCACGGGCATTACAGGTGACTTCGCTGTGAAAGATTTAAAGTTTTTTTTTTTTCTTTCCGAATAAATTGCTGCAGATCGTTTGGCTATAATGAGTAGAAGTGTGCATTTCATTAACTGTAAGGAAATCATGCGTTTGTTCGAAATTATTAATTGTGTCCTCCTTTCATTTTTTTGATTTTTCAGAAGAATCAAAAAATGAAAGGAGGACACAATTAATAATTTCGAACAAACGCATGATTTCCTTATCACATTTAAATAATAATTTATTTAAGGGGACTCATACACCTTAAACCCCTCATGATCTTCGAATATGTAACTGTTGCAAGAATTGAGATTTTTTTTTTTTTTTTTAAATTTTAAAAGCAATTACTTCCAACTTTTTACAGCTGACAACATATTACAGCTGCTTTCGAAAATAGTAACCAGAAAGTTTGTGTTGCCACAAATATTTTTGTAATTTAATCCTCTTTGCGACAAAATATTTCGCCGTGGTTCCATCTTGCGCGCATGATATTTTAAAAATGGCTAATGGAACGTACCTGAAATTAGATGGAATTCTTTATATGGGCACTATTTTTTAACTGAACCAACAATCTGTTAAATATTTTAATATTGAAAAATTTTGTGGACGAAAACATTACAAATTTTGTTAATAAAATGCATTTTATAAACTGCACTCAAAATAAAATAAAAATTGAACATGAAATTTATAGAATTTTAGGTTCACAGTAGTTTCCAAATGTTATAAAAGCTATATATTAAATATGGAATTAAATTATGAAACAGAATGTTTTAAACTGTGCGCGCAAGTTGGAAACATGACGAAAAATGTTGTCACAAAGCGGATTAAATTATAAAAATATTTGTGGCAACACAAACTTTCTGATTACTATTTAAGAAAGCAGCTATATTATGTAGTCAGCTGTAAAACGTTGGAAGTAATTGCTTTAAAATCAATAAGTAATCCCAATTCTTGCAACAGTCACCTATTCGAACATCTTATGGGTTTTAAAGTGTATGAGTCCCCTTAAATAAACGCAAGATCATAAGTTTTAAATAAAATATTTTTTCAGAAAACTCATAAAAAATATTTTATTTAAAACTTATGATCTTCGTTGCAACACAGTAATCTATACTGGATCTCCAAGATTAGCAATAAAGGTTAATCGTCTTTGTAACTTGGGAATAGAAGTAAACAGATTGATATAAATGAAATTACGCTTATTTAATGAAATTACGCTTGTTTAATTTACACATATTTTTAATTTTTTTTTAGTTCCTAATGGGTATTTCTAAATAACCTTATCTGATTTTATTAAGTCTGTGAAGTTCCTTTAACTTAAATAACCAATTATTTTATGTTTGATATTTGTACTGTCATTTCTCTCGTTCCATTTTCCTGCAAGAAGGCAAATGAGATCGTTTTTAGTCATGTTTTCTGCCTTGCATTATACTTGCTGATAATTAAATTCATGCAGATTATGTCCGGCGAACTTCGCGCGTTAAATCGCTCTGTGTAACCTTTGGCTATTAGTTATTTAAATTTATTTTTACATTTGAATTTCTAAGTTGAATGTTTCGCACCTCTCAAGCAGAATTTGTTGTACTCCTAACATAGCGAAGGTCTACCAAAACCTTAATCACAATTTCAAATAGTGAAAGATATAAAACCTTATAAGATATTAAATATGGTTTAAATGCAACATGCATTTTATGTATCCATCAATGAAACAAATGAAGCACTAATTTATTCCCTATTTCTAAAAATACATACGGATAATGCTAAACGTTCAGTTTAATATTGTTTTTCATATTCAATGTAATTTTCTAGCCTTGCATTTGGAATTAATCCATGGAATCCTCAAGGGTGCTTTGAGAATATACAAATCTTAAAACATTTTGACAGGAAACTCTATTCTTTATTAAAAAGAAATGGAAATGAGATGTTTTGAATCTGGAAATATCTTACCTAAAGCTTTGAATACTAATGAAGATAGAAATAAAGACATGTATTTAAATATCAACCCTGTATATTGTTTACATTTTGTGATTTCATATTTGAAATAATATGCATCTTAAGTGATAGATAGTTGAACTGCGTCACATTTCACGCCACATGTTTGAAGGAATTTGACAGAAAAGTAATTTTTTTCCTGCTGTCAAAGTTTGATAAACGATTTTATCGCTTTCCTTTTCCGTGAATGTCATACGAGCCATTCGTTTTTGAATAGTTTTTATAAAAATAAAAAAATAAAGTAAAATAAGTACGACAGTTTTCGTTTTATGTTAAAATAAATGTTTGGTATTCTATTCACTGATATATCGTTGTGCATGGCAGAAAGGAAAAAACATAAGGGACAGATGAAATCACGATTTTTCATGTCACAATCTATGGGAAACAATTCATATTTTTTATAAATGTATATTTTAAAGAAAATTTTATAGTTTAAATGGAGTTTTGTTTTGAACTTAATTAGTGATTCATGCTTTTTTATTATTCTAACAATTCAATTCGCATTACAGGAAACCACCGTACTAACTGCAGAAGTACAGAAACTAAATAAATATAAAAGAAAAAATTCAGTGCAGTTAAATATACCCTTGTTAGAATAGCTTGCAGTTTCTTGAGACTAATTTTTGTGTCTGTTGAACAGTTAATTGCTTGGAGTTAACTTTAAGTTAACGCAGTTATGAAACCAATAAGGCTGGATAAGAAAGGGAATTATGAGTAAACCCCTTTTAAAGAAGGCTTAGGGAAGCAATGCGTCACCTTGTAAGGAAATTAGGGGTTTGTTAATTTAGTTCCGATCGAAACACCGGCTCTTAGATTATTCAGTCTTTTCTTCCTGAAGGATTGTGTGTGTGTGTGATTATGGCAAAGCCTGGAGGGCTATCTACCTAGGGAAAGGGATACCTTCGTGGAGGACTTTCTAAGGGAAACTAGCTCGTATACACGTTACACATGGGGAAAACCATGAAAACGACCATGCAGCCAGCCCCGTTCGTGGGATTCGAACCTCGGACCGAACTACCAGTGTTCAGCGATTTTACCGCTCGCCCACTGGTGGGCCCTCCTGAAAGAAGCCCACAGGAGCCGAGCGCTAAAGTCGGCTAATGCTAATAGGTCGGTCGGAGGCTCGAATCCCGAAGCAAGTAGGCTGACTGCATGGGCGCTTTTACCCATGTAAAACGGGTATACGAAAGAGTTTATCTTAGAAAGCAGTCTACGAAAACAGATAACCCTCGAGTGCTTTGCCATAACCAAATAGAGAACAACCTCCTGAAAGAAGCAGACAGTTTTAGAATGCAAGACTTTAGATTAGGTAACTTAAGTTACAGTTAAACTTTAAATGTCTCAGCATTTACATTTCAGATTTACATTTTTTATATTGAAAGGTTTCTGATGGCAGAAATGTTGATTAATGCTGAAAAAAAATAACTGAAATATGCTTTTATAAAACGGAATTGAGATCTAAACATCATAATTTATCATAGCCACAACATAATTTAAACTAGAGCATCCTTTAGATGAGTCATATTCTCCGAAGCATTCTTATAATCAGAACTGTATTAAGATTTAAATAGTAAAAATTAAAATAACACTTACTTTATACAAATCATACTTTATATAAATCATACTTTATATAACACTTACGTTAGTTGGCCATAATCGACTTTTAATTTGGTATTTTTTCATTTTCTATTTCTAATAACATAAATGCCGCTATAAATAAATGTAATTTAACTTTATTTATTAACTTTTGTAGGTATCAGAAACTAAAAAATAGCTTAAGGATGAATTTAATAAAAAATATTTTAAAATTAGCATTTTTTAATTATTCGAAGGTTTTTCAACAGCCTTTTTTTCCTTCTTTAACATGAATTTTATCAGTGACTGCAGACAAGTTTCATCCTCAATCTTATATCTGAATTAATTCCCTGCTAAGGAGATTTCATTCAAGGTATCCAGTGTTTGAGGTCACGCTTACGGACTACCCTGAAGAATTATTTTGTTTGGTTTTAAATGCGTTTCACATTTGAGATGCATAATATACTAGTTTTGCAATTCGCTTAATAATTATTAGATAAGTAATTTTAAGTATTGTTTTATAAGTTATTGTTTACATGAGAGCTCTGATATTCTTTTCGAAATTTTTCATTATATTTAATTTCTAGTTAAGCACATATACTAAACATCATATTTAGGAAACTGAATTTTTCTTCAAGAGGTGGATTTTTTATAAAGAGTAAATCTTCCTTTTAAGAAATATTTTATTGATATATTTCATTACTTTTATATGCATTTCAAAAAAACATTATATAAGAATGAATAAATAATATGACCATTAATTAGAAGATTTAATATCCTGTCGGTTAGACCTTTATTTGGCAGTGTACACATAACTTATCTGTTCATAATTTTATTTTATCTTACATTTAATATTTGAGATATAGCATAACGGAAGCATAAGAGATTCTTAAAATCAGTTAGAGGAGTTTTATATCGTGATTTGGGATTATTGTTTAGTTTATGTGTAATAATGCATTACGTATACAGTTACAAAACTTTCTTTGTCTTTATTATCAATTTAGTGAATTCGTTTCTTCATTTATTATACGTATTTATTTAAATTTTAGATTATGTGCGTTTTAGTGCTACAGATTTGAAGTTCAAACTTAAACTCCATTAATCATTATTTTCTGCTCTACTCTTAAACTTTACTGCAACTGTTTAAAACTATAATCATTTCAGACACTAATGTTTCTGATTAAAATCTTCATTAAAATTGTTATGATGTACAAATTAAATGAAGGTCTAAATTTATCTTTCAATTGGACAGACAGATTTTAATTTGTTTTATCTTTTTCTCTCAACACTCTCCTCTACAGTGTTCTAGAAATTGTCCTGCAGAGTCATACAAGAACAAATTATTTAAGAACTGAATTTTAATGTTATGGAAACAAGATGATTTTTATTTACAAGTAATTAAGTTAAACGCCTATCACGTGTAAAGTCAATACGAGCTAATATTCCTCAGAAAGTCCTCAATCAAGACATCCCTCTTTTTATGCAGATAACCCTCGTTACTTTGCCATATTCAAATAGCCTAAGTTAACTATTGACCGCGAAGAGTTTCTTTCAAGTATAAAATATTAAGGAAAATGACTTTTTTTTCCATTTCTATTTCTAATAGCATAAACTGACTGATTTTCAGATTATAGGTGAATAAGCTCTCACTCTAAATTTAAAATAAATTTAACCAAAAGGATAAACTTTTGCTGGGAATTATATGTATTCAAGGATAGTATCTTTTTTTCATTGGTATATGCTTTCACATTCTAGAGAAAAATTACACTAGCACTTCAAAAATGTTGAATAATTTGCCGTTCAGCTCTTTGGTAGTATACTGGTAAAATAAACGTCAATTTTAAAATATAATAAAAATATAAAATCATTGTTCTAATGTAAGTAAAATATTTCATACATTTAATGTGGCTAATAAAGCATGACTAAAAATTTCAATCATCAATTACATTATTGAGCAATGATGATACATTTTGAAACTTGACAGGTATTAATCAGAATTTATCATGATTCATAATGTGAATTTACATTTCAGAATGCATCCTAGAAGTTTAGCTTTAAGTAAAATTTTTTCAAAAGATAACTCAGTAAATGAGTTAAAAATCAAGTCGTCTTTTCTTATTTTCTGTTTTATCCAGAATGCTAGCAGTTTTAGAAACGGCAGGATCAAATTACAATTCGCCAAAAAATGCAGCACAAAGCGAGTTGGGATAAGAGGTGGGGGATAAAACTGACGATGTGAACCTATTATCCGTTTAGTCCACCCACCCCCCCTCCGCAATCCATTTTCATCGAAGCTCGCGGGTAGGAACCAAGCAACCGTAACCTGGCAACGATATGAAGGCCACGATATTGAACATGGCTTGCGAATCGTACAGAGCGATTAACTTCACTTTCGATTCAGCAAGCGATTTGCGTTTTTTTTTTCTCCGTTTTTGAACCGTGTTCTCATTACTATTTATTCCACTGGCCATTCAGCGCTAGGACGTGAAGATATAATATGGTTTTCGTGTGATATATTTTTGTTTCATATTCATTGTATTTTTTACCCAGGTATTTCATGTACAGGCATCCTACTTTTGTTCGACAAGTTGAAACTAGAGATGCTGAAAATCGGACATTGTCGAAATGGAAACCTAATTGACTTTATGCTTACAAATGTATTTGGGTGGCTAGAAATTGAAACTGATTCACATTCCCTCGAAGTATATCTTCTATAAATGTTGTATTTACCTTCCCCAACTCCTGTAAAGAATTCTTGAATAAAATTCTCCTCCTTCCCCCTCCCCAAAAATATGTAATGGCTGGTCATGGTACTATTAAATTAAGACGTGCCTATCAGATACTGATTATGATTCATTAACGATTCTTGCATCGATATACGAAATTTCAATACTCTCAGTTTGAAACCAAATGAAAAACATGACATTTCCTATTTTTAAATGAGAAAGCTTATTTTGTACAAAAAGTGACTTAAACAAAATGTACTATTTATAGAAAAAGTTGATGAAGCATTTAAGTAAGCAATTTCTGTGAAGTGGCTTGCTACTGAAAACTATTTATACTAAACATTCGATTTTATGTTAATTCGGAGTTTGTACCGTACGCTATGCATTTTACAGCCTAGTCTAAAACGCGCTCAAATTTACAAGGTTATATGAGTTGACCCATCACACTAGAGGTTATTCTACATCACACTAGAGGTTATTCTACATCACACTAGAGGTTATTTCGGTTATACCCTTCACACTACAGGTTATTGACTACAGGTTCAAGTCAGCCGACTAGACATTTTCCTTCACCTTCAGTTTTCACATACCATCATTTACCACATTTCCATAGTTTTGCGTTATTTTATTTCAAGTTTCAAATTAGAATGAAGATGTGAAATTATAAATAGATCTGTTGCTGTCGCGTGTCAAGCCCCTGAAAAATTCTACTGCCAATTTGCTCACCTCCTCTGGAAGATTTTTTGTTGAACGAAGCATTAATTAAGCGCCTGGCCTTCCATTTTATATTTGCAGGCTTTCGCTTTTTTTTACTTTCTTATTTGATGTCTCCAAGGTTCTGTGTTTCAACAACAAAATTGCAACAAATACAGCCACTCATAGTAGTTAATATACATTTTAGAAAACGCATTATTTTCGTGATGACACGAATTTTAAACACCATGATGGACTACGATAATGACCTTCCTAACAATCTTGTATATATGTTCTAATTTAGAAGCTGATCTGCGGTAGAGGGCATGATTTACGGATGGACGGAGCTTGGTTCCTATTAGATGCTAGTAGTCGTCAATTTAACACTTTTCCCTCCTGAGATGCAAATTCTTGATATGAATTACGAAGCGTAATGGGCGCAATCATGCAACTGCTTTGGAGCACATTTCTGCCTTTTTATATCTTTAAAATAATTAGTTTCGAAAGCAAGTGGAACAGAAGCAAGTGAAAAGCAGAGAAGAGAACGCATCGCGTCCATGATGGAAACTTGCTTCGGAAAGAATTGGTTTAAGCTTAGCTTTATTTTGATTGATTAATATTTAATTTTGACTAGCAAATTGAAAATCATTATTGGTTAAAGGCTTATGTAAATACCTGCGTAATTAATGATATTTACACATCATATGATGGCGATATATTCTGAAACGACGCAGCATAAATATATTTATAAAAAGCTGTTACTTCTTTAAGATAGCAAGGAATATTAATCAAATTTAGAATGGACAGCCAAAGAGCGAATGCAAAGTCAAGCCAGTACTTTTATTTATTTATTTTTTATTTTACATACATACATATATTTGTTGTTGTAGTTGACTGATGTCCCTTGTCTGACGTATAGGCTGCCCAACCCAGGAAATGCTTCATGGCAAGGAGCGAAAGATTACGTCTGTCGTTGGCAACAGCCTTCACCAACTTACAGGTGACAGTGCAACCTAGCTCTTTCCGACCCCCTAATTTTGATGGAGAGCACACCGGAGAGACGGGTCCAAGAGTCTCCCACCCATATTTCCCTACCCAAACTCTCGAGAGGACTTTCGGCTCACCGCATATTTAGAGTTCCCCCATGCCGCATGGACACTATACATTTACAAACATCCATGTCTTTTCCATGATTCCAATCCGAGCCCTTCAGCAAGGCAGTCAGCGACGCTAACCATTATACTGGTTGTGTGGCACACACATATATACATATCGTGAGAATCTGGTGACAAGGTCTTATTTCTTCAGGGAATCAAATGGTGAGAAACCACGCCAAGCAAATAAACAAGATATATAAACTCTACATCAAATTTTCAACCAATTAAATACAATATTGTTGATAGTAGATAAAAAAAAAAGAAAGAATAAATATACAAACACTACGAAGTAAATAAAAAGAGATGATTTTTAGGCAAATATATTGTAAAAAAATTATGCCATTGTGTTATGCCATCCTATCATAAAGTGAGTGTTTATGACATCCACTAGCACATGAAACTTCCATGGTATGAATCCTCAAGAAAGGCACAGAATTTTTTTCACATTTCTTGAACCGAACTTCGCAAATAATATCGCAAAGGGCGCTAGCATGCTGCTATGTTTAGGCATTGTCAAGCAAATAAATTCTGTCAGATACAGATAATGTTTTCAAATTATTAATGTATAAAATTTTAATGTATAAAATTTTGAATGTATACAACTTTCAATTTAAATTTTGCTTCCTCCATATTTCTGTTTCATGAGTTGAAGTGATGGCTAAAACATGTAAGCTTGGTTATGAATAATAAATTGAAGCATATGTCGAAATTTCAAGGGAAAGCTACAGGGTGACATGTAAATTTGCCAAATACATATATATATATATATATATATATATATATATATATACGCATATATATATATATATATATATATGCGTGTACACATATAATTATCCAGAATTTCTCTTATTTTGCTCAAGTACAGTGTGAGAAAACAACAGCTTTTCCTCGTAATTAGTAAGTGATAGACTGATTTTCATGAGCATATATTAGATTTTTTCATTCAAACCGGATTATTGTATAAACATAAGAAACTTCAATATAGAACACCTAGTGGAGTAGGTGGAGGTTGCTGATAACATCTATTGTAAAAAAAAAATCACTGAATAACCGATACATTTATCAAAACAAGTAGCCAATGTATGAATAAAAATAAAACTTCAATTTTAATTTAAATTTAAAAATAAACTTCAATTACATATGAAGACCTTTCTCAATAATCTACCAAACTTTAACCAATGTTTAAAGCTAGTAATATTTCTATATTAATATGTTATCTATGCAATTTAAAAGTTTTAAAAGCTATTGTGCTGTCTTGCTTAAGCTATCTTGTTTCAAAAGAGGGCGAAAAGTTTGTTATATTATCTGTGAAATTTTCTAAACTTTATATCCGATACATTTTAATGTTGAAATTTTAAAATAGTAAATAAAAAAAACTCAAAATCTTCAAAATAAAGCGATCTTTCTAAAACTGGCCCAAAATTCAGAAATTAAATTAAAATAACAGAAAAGATTTCTTTTGCACTATTTGGTTGTTGCAAGGAGTAAAAACACTTATACGTTTAGTTTTTTTCGTTAAACCAATAAGTATATGGGCAAAAAATCCCCATGAAAGAACTAAATAAAAGCTTATTATGAAACACTTTTAATAGTTTAACTAAATTTAAAAAACTCAAGGCATCTTGGATAATCGTTCTTAAAAAGAGAAAATCGTATAATCATTAGTTAAACAATTAAAAGAGAAAACGTGAAAATAATTTCAGTATAAAAAGTAAGTATTTACTCACCGTGAAATTAGAAATCTGACAACATATGCAGTAGCTTTACACTCTCTAAAACGTCAGCGTTCAAAGAAAACTTTCAGCTTTACACAATACATACGCCAATTAACTTAAATATAAGTTACATTTATATCTGTATTATATAGCTATTTACAAATAGAAACAAAGATGATTGCCAAACGAATTTCCAACACTAATTCAAATCTGTGAGTGTAAAACGTAAGGATTTACTCACCGGGCAGATAAGAGATCTAACAGTGTACACGATAGTTAGGCACACTATAAAACACCGGGAAGTAAAGGAAATTTTCTATTTTGCATTACGCCAGCACCTTGTTTAACCGTGTAAATTTAACTTTTTAAATGTCTTAATTATTTACATATTTATAAATTAGAAAAACAAAGATAATTACCTTTTCAATTGTTTTTCAATGAGGTAATAATACCATACATTAGTGAGGATATTTGCAAATAAACGAAATTAATACTACTTGGATATCGGTTAGCAATGACAGAATAACCGTTTGGAAATTAATTAAAAGATAATCAGTTGTTTTAGAAATTACATTCGCTGCTAAAGCAACAAATATTATTAACTTATAAATCTAATGTGGCTAAAAAATTTCAACGACGGAATGCTATTCAATTTCTTGCATTATGTACGTGATATAAAGTAGCACTTCACAAAATGGAAACAGGAAAGATGAAAAAGGAGCAACGCCCTCGCCGGGAATTGGAACCACGGACCTCTGGAATACTCGCCCAGCGTGCAGATCACTGCACCATAAAGGCGCGCTAAGAAGGCTGGAGAAATAACTTATAAATTTAGTTACATGCATTTAAGAACTCATAAATTTCTAATCGATGTGAACATATTCAATGTTTTAAGAAGAGGACGGTATTATTCAAAATGTAAAAGTGCTCTGAAGTAATTAAGGATAGAGAAGAAAACCTTTTAAATACCCTATAGAATAAATCAAAGTACCTCAGATTTCATTAGACTAAGTACGTTAAATTATCGTAATTGATAACGTTGGTCACGATGCATGATATTAATAATAATTATAATACTAATAATATCTCCTTTTAAATGTACTTGTTTAAAAATTCAAAAATAAAAATGCTTGTTACCAAGAAATATTTCATTATGTTACAGAGTTTAGAGTTTAATTTAGTAACTAAAACGAAGATGAATTATACTACTTCGAAATGAATAGACTGCTATATATTGGGAATATAATATTAATTGCAAATTGTACCACATAACAATTACTATTCTTATTCACCTTTAATTATATTCAACAAAGTAATCCAGAATATTGAAAGCGTTATTAACGAGTTAAAAAAGAATCAGCATGCATTTTTGTACTCTCAGAATTGCTTCTTTCTCCGAAATACATTGCATTATTTAAGCATTAAAGAAACGGAAAATGAAAGAGTAAATTGATTTACGTCACATATTTCAGTAACCAATCAGCGATTCCAAAGTCACTTTCACGAATAACGCTGTTTAATTTCTCCTGAAACCAGGATTTCGAGATTAGATTTCTCCGGAACCATTAAGTTCACTTTGTGCTGTGCAAACCCTGGTTATTTCGGCTAACACGCAAGCGCTAACTAATAAACTCTGCCTTCAACATCACTTTCTTCCCCCTCAATTTTCCTTTCTCAAAGAAAAACTCCATTTGTAAAATCTACTTACCTCTCATCTGGGAGAAATTCCCGAGTTCTCTAGCTATTTTTAAAGCAGTTGATTCTTCTTTTCTTTGTCTTTCTGAAGTATTTCTCTTCTCTTGCCATGCTATTGTAATATATATATATAAATATATATATATATATATATATATATATATATATATATATATGTTAGAACGCCTTGTGGTTGTTCTTTCTTTCACAGTGTGTAATTATTGAGCTTCTGTTCTTGGAAATTGTTGCTGTGGTATTATGCTTCTGCTTGCAGTTTGACTTGAAAAAAATCTATCGAAAATAAGGTAACAACTTCCATTGAACGCAATTGAATTGTCTTTTTACTCGTGAAAAATCATGAACACCTGAGGCTTACTTGTTGGGGGTATGTAACTAACTTGAACACTTTGCATAAATTTAAAGAAAGGATTCCATATTAAATAACCGTATAAAAATTAAATTACTTCCTTTACATCCTAGGTAGTTTCTCTGGAAAGAGTTATTGCTCTTCTCCATGTGAGCCCTTGTATTGTAATAAACTCTTAGGATATATGTCTAGCAGATATCCTAAGACTCTAGCAGATTTGCTTTTCGAATTCTGGCATGAGTAAAGCAGAATTTTCAGTTATCTTACTAAAATCTAAGGGTTACTGTATTCTAAAAGTGACTTCCCAAATAAAACATGGTAGCATACGTTTCAGTTTCCTCGCTAAAATCTAAGAAATACGGTATACTTAAAGTAGCTACCGAACTGAAACATCGTAGCAGCGTTTTCAGTTTACTTTTTAAAATCTAAGACTTATTGCATTCTGAATGTGGCGTCCGAATTAAAACATGTAGCGCACATTTCAGTTTTGTTACTAAAATCCAAGCATTATTGTATTCTAAAAGTGGCTGCCGAACTAAAACTTGAACGTGCTAAAACATAATAGGCTATGACTCATTACTATTTGGCTTTTATCAACTGCTTCTTGCAATGTTCTCTATACGCCATTTAAGTAGAGTATGATGCAATTATCACATTCTCAGTGGATGCTATCGTTGTAAATTGTTAATAGGTCCAGTTTTACCGAGTGTTTCGAATCTTAGCAAGGCTATACGTGATTTTTTAAACTTCCTGTTTTAAAATTTCTAATCTTCTTCTTCAACTAAAATTCAGCTTCTAAATCTTTCCTGCCCTTTACGTTTGGAGAACCTAATTGCTAAATAAATTATTAGTAAATAATTAATTAAAAATATCGCAATCTGTCATGGATGTTCTAGCAGTCCAGTTGTTCAGCACGTCTAGTTATGAATGCAAATTTCTAAAAAGAATATCCAGAGAGAAAAACGATGGCTACTATAACCGGTTTTGAAAAGGCTTGATTAGTGTATGTATAGTCATTTCTTAATAATTAGAATAATTATATTGTAACAGATGGAACTCATGCAGGAAAATGTGACTTTTTATTATTATTGATAAGGTTGAAAGTAACGTCAGGGAACGAAATATGGTTTTCATGCTCTGGGCCAGTTCTTTAACCATTAATATGCCTATGATCTTCAGACAGCTAGATTCTGTCTTGATGGCAAAATCTGGTAATGGCCTTAGTATTTTACTGCATAATGTGATGGGTTGGGCCCTTCATAGTAGCGATCTGTTATATTTATGTTTTCAGTTTTTAAAGTGTTTCATCTCCAGCCGCCAAGGAATATGAGCTTGCATTCACAAAAAATGCTCTACCAGAGTGTAAAATTAAATAATATTTTCTTCTATGCAGGTGGAAAAACAAATGGATCATCCGTTTAGATCGTAAGCTCGTTATTTATGTACTTGTATTTCTGTATGCGTCGTAAGATTTCTTTCTGACTTAATTTTTCAGGTTTAATAATACTACTATGAAATAATGAAGAATATTTTCTTCTATGCAGGTGGAAAAACAAATGGATCATCCGTTTAGATTGTAAGCTCGTTATTTATATACTTGTATTTCTGTATGCGTCGTAAGATTTCTTTCTGACTTAATTTTTCAGGTTTAATAATACTACTATCAAATAATGAAGAATGTATGTTTATACAATCCTCGCATTGCGGAAAAAAAAGTGACACATAGAACTACCAAATTTTGAATACACTTATTTCCTTACCCGAAAATATGCACCTCAAGTCCAGAATTTTGAATTCCGAACATATTTTGGATCTATTTTATATTCTATACAAATTGAATAAATTTTTGATCAATACACTCGTGATCTGAAAGTGATATTAGAAATAAAATGCTTTTATCTGTAGTGGCCAGTCTGTTGTCATTCGGCAAAATGAAGTCTTTCAAGTTTAATCAACAAATTCCGCAATTTAAAACAAGTATGTTTTACCTGCCCGAAATGAAATATTTTTATCTTCCACGCGTCAGCATACTGCCATTCACAAAAGAGTAAGATATTTAACTTTGAAATTTAGTCTGTCTGATGTTCAATAACAAACAAAGCGTTCTGAAAACAATAAATTCAGTTATTAAGAACATTTTTGTATTACTTTTATCATCTAATTAATTTCAATAAAACGCATTTAAATCCTAAGATGTATAGTTAGAAATATTAAAATTAATTATTGTTATCAAATGATGCTTAATTCAATAGCTGAGCTCATTAAAAACCATCGTACTTTTTTTTTTTATTTTTTAGAATAACAATTTTAGGCAGCTGCGACTAATAAAGTCGCATTAAAAATGGAAATAAGTTAAGTGTGAATTCAAGGATGTTATCTTTGAGGATGCAAATAAAAATGACAGCATATTTCTGTGAAGTTATTCCCTTAGTAGAAAGCATATCATCAGAAATTAATTTTAGCCAATTTCAGTTTCAGAAAATTCGGAATCTTTAGCACAGTATTTTGAAAGAATACTTGCTTTAATAATAGCACATATCACTAAAAATTTATGTCTTTATGGAAAGCTAATGAACCTGTAAATGTAAATACTGTGAATTCTATAATGCTTCCAATTCTTAGTTTAGTTTATTCCTTAATTTAGTAATGCGTCAGTATAAAACATTACATTTAATTTTATGCAGTATCACAGAAACTTTTAATAGCATTTTTTATTGCCGTTCTTTCTAACATACATCTATGAAGACTGAAACATTTTAAAGATTAAAACAAACACATATAGGATTCCTTTAAGCAGATATTATACAATATTACCCTTCAAGTATAATTTACAAAAAACATGAATCCGCATGAAATTTACGTTCCATTTTTATCACATATTATTTTATTCATTATATTCAATTCGCAACGTATTATTACACATTATATGTGAGTTATATACATTTAACGACATGTATATAATATTTAAGTGTATAACATTTATTTTTTAGTCATTTGTGTATACGCTATCACTTACAGAAATTCAAATTGATCTGCATGTTACAAGAATTATATTACTTTTCTTTAATTTGAAGTAAACGAATCGGATACGTTATGCCTCATCTACTTTATTTGAAATATATTAGCTTATTATGTAAGACTTACAGTATTTCTAATTAAGTTAATGCATTTGAACTAAAGCTTTGAGGTGTATATTAATATATACGACTTAAAAGAAGATGGGCAAAGCGTACAAATCGTTCCGTATCATTTTCTATCGTCCCGCTTCGTGCATTTTATTATTTGTAATCCAAGTATAGTTTCATACACACTCATGCGTAACCAAATAGAGCTATTTTTATGTATTGACATTAAACCTGCAAATGCATATTAGTGTAACTGTGCAGCTTAAAGCGTAAGTCTGTTTTAACTGGATAAAGGGGTTTTGAGTTTATCGCGGCAAAAGCTAAAGAGATATCTACCCAATCCGAGTGATGGGTTCGTGAACAGCATTCTAAGAGATCATATTCAGGTTACAGGTAGAGAGAATCAACTGAACATCAGTGTAGTGAAAATATTTGTATGTAGTAAAAATACTTATTTTAATTTCTTATGTAATAAAAATGTATTAATTTCTGTAGGCTATGAGAAATATTTAATATAATTATTCAGGTGTATAAGTGATAACCAAAATTTTGAATATCAATTTTATTATTTGATGAAATTTTAACAGTGATTAAGAGTACATCACGTTGTTTCCGCAATAACCCGAATGATAGGGATAAAATATGTGACCTACAGAGGATAGCAAATTAAAGTACTTACTCCAGACGTTGTGATAGTTGAAGAAGAAAATACAAGTTATTCGTCTACAATTTACTCTACTTATCTTTCCTATCAAAAAATTTTGTTGCTGAGCTCACACAAATAAACAAGAAAATTAAATAATCAGATCATAACTATAGTCCTACTATAAATACAGAGCGTCCACTCGTTTATCGATACATTACAGAGCACTATCCATTTGCATCACTTTCTATAAATCACGAAAAACCTGGAATCGAAGATATATGTAGACCAGGAATATACTTATCTTGAAATTTCTTTTGATTTTGAAGCTTCTACCAGTGAATTAATTTGGAGCAGTGCACCACGTGGCGATAGACAATGGATGAGTCTTAAATTGCACAATGAGATCGTTCATGATTCTTGCTTAAAAAACATCATTCCACCCAGGATGAATTTTCAGCAACTGCATATAGAATGAATATATTCAATAAAAAACTACAGTTGGCTTTCTATGAATCAGAATCCATATCATCGGACTTTTCAGGAAAGTTAAACGTGCATCATGAAACGAGGTTGTAGGTGAAGAGACAGTCAGTGAAGAGTGTTACGTAGAAAAAAAATTATTTTTCATTTAACTTTTATCTCTTTACATGTAACTATCTTTTCTCTTGGTACCGTGACATAAAAAAAAAACAACAACTAAATCTAACTACTAAACTCTCTACTAAACTTTGTACATACATAATCAAAACCTTTAAAATCTACGAGACATCAAAGAAAGATATCCTCCCTGGTGTTTTGGTAGAATCACGATTAATTATGCACATCCACAACAAAATCTTTAACAGGCTATCTCTCACTAAATTAAAACTAATTTATATCTCCAACCTGAAAACACATAAAATTCAATACTAAATCTAGAGATAGCGTTCAACCTTTAACATTTCAAATACCACACAGAACTCTTCAAAACACCCGGGAAAGATACAATCTGCCAATTAAGAAGTCTACACAATAAATCAAATCAAAATTAGTAAACGGATCGTATAGTCACCAACACAAAACTGATTTTTCTACTACCGCAATATAATTACCCAGGTTCGGTTGAAAAACCATGTTTCCGTTAGGATCCCATGGGTGACCTACAGTAGACCACAATTAATACACACAAAAAAAAAACATACAATATTAAAGATAATAAACACATTTATTGAAAATTCCCACACATTATAACTTAAGATAGCTGGCCAGACTACCCCTAAAAAATCTTTTAAAGTTACTCATAGTTTTTTTTTCCATATCAATCTCATATTTAACATTAATCCATTAATACAAAAATCATCATGAAACACTTCACAGTTCTTAATCATTTTAAGCAGGAACTCAAGAATATTAAACTCATTTAAAAAACTAATTTAGAATAAAACATATTGAACATAGCACTTAAACATTAAAACAAAGATTCACTTCCTCCAATTAGTTCAATTGACTTCTGACTATTAAACATTAAATAAAAAATTACTATCTCAGCTGGTAATTTGGTAAAAATATTCAATTTTTATCTACTTAACATGTCAACTCTTGTCTTAGTATTAAACATTTCCAAATTTAAAAAGATTATGTATCAAAATAAAAAGTCACTCAAAGAAATCGGCGTACCACCTTTGAGAGACTCAGGGAGCTGCCCAAATCCATTGATCCAATTTCAAATCACCGAAACAATAACTACTAAATCTTCATCGTTGTTTTCCGGAACCGGAGCCTTTTCATAGTTCATAGTTTTCAAATTCCTCCGTTAAGCAGCACATTAACTCAATCAACTTCCCGTTTTCGAAGTTCCACTGGAGATAAGAGAAGGGGGTCGAAACTGGAGACAAAAGACCAAAGCAGACCTCAGGCGATGACGACTTTCCATATTTCCATCTTTTCGAAAGCAAAATAGATACTCCAGCACGAACGAGCAGTTCAGACTGTTCCACAAATGGGAAAAGAAATCACAGCGACGAAATTGAAAATAATAGGCCGCAAGAATCGCCGCCGTCAAACATGTCGAGCACCCACACTGTCTCGGACCCTCCGTACCCAGAAATCTCGGAGATAAAAACTTAACTGTATACCGCGGTCGACCACCGAAGAACCGCCGCGTTTTTCCTCCGCACCATCTCAGCACCTCCTGACCGCGGCCGGCCCCGTAGGGGCCGCCTTTTTTTTTCAAGTCCAAAAAAAAAGATCTCCTGCCTTCCGTGCAACGGCTTAAGAAACCTCGGTTTAACTCTCCAAGAAACGCCTCAAAATTACTATTGGTTCAAACAACACTAAAATTAAAAATTTAGCCAATCTTAAGGAAACTTAGAATCCCTTTCGCCAACTAGAAGAAAGGTCATAAATCGCCACTGAAATTCTCAGAAATTCAGAACTTACAAGAAGACAGACCCTTTCTTTCCCACGCAACAAGAGACAGGCCGAAGCCCGTCCTTCACCCTTGAACTCCCAGCGGCAAAGAGAGAAAGAAACCGGTCCAACAACTGCCACCAAGGGCTTGGACGAAACGATGACGATTCTTGAAGCGATAGTTTGATGATAGATGCCGGCTTGCTAGCACAATCAGGTAGCGTAGTTGCCGAGATTCCAACCAGCGTCAAATTATCAGCAAGCTTCGCAAAGAATAGATACTGGTAGGACATCCCTTAAAAAACTGAGCAGAAATTAATCCGCAATCGTAATTCTGTCTCATAGTTTCACTAAGTATGATCACGTGGATCATGAGTTGATTATAAATTATTCTTAATTTAAATCTTTAACAACATCAATCTAAAGGTAAATTGATGATAACAGATAATACACTGAATAGTCATTTCTACGTGTATTTTGATAGGCAGTGTTTCGTGCTCCATACAATAATTTGTAATTTTATAATACTACTGTAATAAATATTTATGCACACATTTAAATTTTTAATACTACTGTAAATAGTTTTAGACCGAATAACAAACCATTTAATCTTAACTAATAGATTCTAAATAAATGAGATATTTTAAAGAAAGTCAAAAAACACTTATTATGGACTTTCGTATATAAGGTATAATAAACGCACCTAAATACCTAGACGTAAATACCTAGTGTAAAGTATTAGTACCGTAAAGACGAATAAAATACTTTACACTGTAGTTTGAACAGAAATTATTCTGTTCAAACTACAGTGTAATGTATTTTATCCGTCTTTACGGTGTATCTTCGCGGAGTCCTGGAGAGGACATTGCCACTTTTCCGCGTCTCCTGCTCGGAAATAAAAATGCCTGTCTTTATAACAGACAGAATATTGTTTACCCCAGTTAGTGCTGAGTAAATAGAGTAGAAATTAGCAAGAACTAAGAAATTTATGTCAGATTCTCATTTGCAAACAATTAGTGAATTAAAGCTAACTACGAGGTATAACTGCAAATATACTTGACACTACGGTAAACGATACCCAACAATATCATCATTAGCTGTTATCAACAAAAATAAGCAGATATCGCCATATTAGTAGTAACCACTATTCTTATTTAAAAATATCTGATGTGGACTGCACATGATTTTCATATACAGCCTATTAAATTATACGCATTTTTACTGCACTGCGTTTAAACGGATTTCCTCGAACTATTCTAAAATTAATCGACTCGTCAAGGCAAATTGAAAATGACATGAAAAATTCTAAATTTGAAATTAAATACCCCGATCAATTTTTGTCGCACGTGTGTCAGATTTCTTATAATTTTATTTATTCGCAACGAGTAGAAAACTTTCCCAAATATAAATATAGAAACCAAGAGACCGCGTTAAAAGTTAGATTTTGTTATTTAACAAAAGTTAATTTTTTCCATTAAAAATGAATATTTTAGTAAATTAAAACACTTCTGTAATTGAAAGTACGTGACTACGAAAGGATACACCGTAAAGAGGTTAGGCACATACGTATGCACATATATTTGGTAGTGCGGATTGCGAAAGGTGCACAAATGGATGTTATAAAACAGTTGAACGTTTTAGTGCTAATCGTTTTTGAGTTATGCGAGATATACGAAAAATTCCGTATACGTTACGAAATAATTCCTTTTGAACAAATTTTAAATGCATTTTACAATCCGTTCTTAAAACAAGAGTTCTTTATTCTGCGCATATGTAGAGACGCCACGCAAAACAATTATCATAATGGATTCGGGAACGTTCAATATGAATATTTCCGTTAAAATATCATACCTGAATCTTTCGCGACTAAAACTTACTTGACACTAAAGTTAAGAAAACCTTCTGAATATATACGTAATGCTTTAAGAGTATTTATTGAATAGCTATGAAATTAACATGCTCTAAGAAATACTTTTCTTAGCTAGATACAAATCTTTTGCTCTCGGTAGGTAAGGAGTCTTGTAAAAATGAAAGGTGCCAAATTATAATAATTCATGTCTAGCTAAAATAGCAATAAGAAATAAATTTGCCTGTAGTTATAATTAACTTAACATTATATTTTTCAGTTTGTATCTGATTCTTGGAAATCTTGAAGATTTAGTTTGTACCCAGTACCTAACTTTACGTTCTCACGCAAATTCATTTCAGAAATGAATTGTAAATCATTTCCGTAAGAAACAGACCGTTGAACAAAATTTCACGAATATACTCGTAACTACAAAGTTTTTAGAAAGCAAATTATAAAGACAAAACCTTTCACTAAGAACATAACATTACAGTATTTCTAAGGCTTTATATTGTTACGAATTTGGTATTTAAAAAGCTAATGTTAGTTCAATTATAAATTAAATGGTTTTATTTCTCGCGCAGTGCAGCGCGTGACGAATATTAAACGAAAGCTAAACCGGAAAATTGAAAATACAAGAGCGCGTGCATTAAATAAATAAATATCTCTTTTTGATTTCGAGAAAGTACTGGAAAATTCTAGCGCGTGATTTTAAAATCTTATAAAAGGAGGAAAACATCTGAGTTTGTAGTTAGTTGCTTGCTTAGTTTGTTGTTGTTTAGAAAACTGCTCTTGTTGATTGTAGCGAATTCGCGGATTAGCGTTCTTTATCTGTTTTGAATTACGTTCTATTGGATATTTGAGTAGTTAAAAGATAACTACTGTGAGATATTGTAATACTGCATGATAATTCGAGAAAATGTAAGCATTTTTGTTGTGATAATAATAAATTTTTGTTCATTTTTCATCGGACTTGTGCATTCATTTCATAACGAACCCGTACGCACGCAACAATTTTTGGTGTCAGAAGTGGGATTTGAATGCCAATAACAAGAGCGATGGAAGAACAATTGAGACAGCTCATTAGTGCTTTTGCTGCATTTCAAGAAAAGATATAAGCTGGCCAAGCATCATTTAAAGAAGAGATGAAAGTCTCTGTTAAAGCAGAGATTAGATCCGTTGAAGCAGAAATGAAATCGGGACAGAAATCCGTTCACGAAAAGTTGGAAGCTGGTCAAGTAACTTTTAAAGAAGACATACTGTACAAGAAAAGATTGAAGCAGGTCAAGACGAAATGAAAAGAGAAATTGCCTGCATAATAGAAACTAAATTCGAGGCTATGGAAGGCAGAATAGACACAGTTGAAGGCAAAGTTGGAAAAATTCAGGAAAGAGTTTCTGCAGTGGAGCAGCAAATTGAAGAAAGAGTTTCTACCGTCCAAGAGCAAATCGAACAACAGATTGATGAGAGAGTTTCTGCGGTTGCCAAAGAAATGGATACTTTAAAGAAATTCTTAGCGACGGCAGGGAGCAGGAGTGATGATTTTAAATTCTTACCGAAGCCTGCTCGTCCATCTCTAAAGCTATCCACATATGATGGGAAGACATCCTGGAAAGTGTATAAGACCCAATTTTCTATAGTTGCGGATGTGAATGGATGGGATTCTCAAGCTAAGGCCTGTCATCTTGCCGCTTCTTTGAGAGCAGACGCAGCGGATATCCTGCAGACTCTTCCCGAAAACCAGAGACTAGACTTTGAAGCTCTATCCGGCGCATTGGAGCTGCGCTTTGGAGAGAAGTGTTTAAAAGACTACAGCAGGCTTCAACTAAAATCCCGTCAGCAGAAGCCCACCGAAACACTTCAGGAGCTCCCCACGGATGTTGAAAGGCTGTCGCATCACGCCTTTTCGGAGTGCCCAACAGAAACAAGAGAAATCCTGTCGCTGCAATATTTCATCGATGGCATCCGGGATACTGAAATACAGAAAGCTCTGCGAATGGCAGATGTGAAGGACATAAAAAGCGCTCTGTTGTACGCCATGAAATTCGAGGCAGCCCAGCAAAAAACTCATAGGGACCGCTACCCAGTCAGAGCTATGCGAGTCCACGAGCCAGTGGATCAACTGATGGCTCGTTTAGATGATCTATCCAGACAAGTCGACGGTTTGATACGGAGTAGCAGTGAGAACAAAGTGCCTCGAAGGTGTTGGAGATGTGGTTCTGAAGGTCACCTACGACGGCATTGCAGAACACCCCAGGGTACGTATAACAAAACGGATGAGTTGACAAGACCAGTGAATGCCTTGAGACGGAATAGTGGTGAAAAGAAACCGACCCTAAAGTGCTGGAACTGCGGTGTTGAAGGCCACCTACGAAGGAACTGCAGAATACCCCAGAGAATGAAAAATAAAGTATACGATTTAAACAGAGAATTAAATGCCATGGGAAGGAAAAGAATTGAAAAGAAACCAAAGTGCTGGAACTGTGGAGCTGAAGGCCACGTACGAAAGAATTGCAGAACACCCCAGAGTACGAACATTGAGACCATTTCTCAGCAGCGACGCAAGAAACAAATAAATGACCATATCAAGGAATGGAGGTTGCCAGATAATGAAAAACTTTGTTTTAAAGCACTCAAGATTTCTACGGTGAGTGGCAACAGTAACGGGCTGTCCATCAATGGGCATATCGATGGAGTTCCTTGCAATATGATCATTGACACAGGAGCTAATGTTACCATCATTAGGAAAGATTTAGCTGAACAGTTTAAAGATAAACTTATTTGGACGCCATCCTGTGTTACCCTTCAGACTGCGTCTGGTGACAAGATCGAGATAGCTGGGAAATTAAACGTGAACATCACGTTTGGAAGTGCCGCCTACAATCACACGGCATATGTGGCGGATATTACAGATCCATGCATACTCGGACTGGACTTTTTAAGGAAACACAATTTTTCCTTAGATTTTAAAAAGAATAAGCTGTTCTCAGCATCTGAAGTCATGACGATCCATCTTCAAAAGGAATCATCGCCTGGAAACGCCGACGTCTCATGTCATTCAGAAAGCTGCCGAAATCCTCCTAGGGTCGGAGAGAAACACCAGACTACCGGGTATTCACCATCACAGATGCTCTTCGGTCGAGTCCTTCGTCTGCCTTGTGACCGCCTGTTTGATCGCCATACGGATGCGCCTTCATCGCCTGACGAACACATCCAAGATGTCCAGGCCCGTTTTGAAGTGATGCACCGTTCCGCACGAAAGCGAGTGAACTTGGCGACGGAGAAAGTGAAGACCAGATACAACGCGAGAGCTACTGGACATAGATTCAACAAAAGAGACAAGGTGTGGTTGTGGAACCCGATTCGGCGAAAAGGAGTCAGGCCTGAATTACAGTCACCTTCGGATGGTCCATATACAGTCCTGAAGAGACTGAATGACGTCATGATCCGTAAGTGTTCGAACTCTAAACCTAAAGTCGTTCATTACGACTTGTTAGCTCACTACAATGGCCATAGTACATAATGTAAATAATTGTAAGTAGTATAAGACCATGGTCCATTTTGTTTTTAAATGTGTATTTGATTTGATTTGTATTTAGTATTCGATTTGTATTTGATAGCATTTGATTTGTTTTATTTATTACATTTATTTTTCATGTTGTTTATTATTGTAATGTAATGCTTATTAATGCATTTATGCCACAGTTGTAACTTTAGCTTCCTGTCCAGGGATTGTACTGCCCGGGACTTGCAGTCCTTGGGAAGGGGGCAGTGTTACGAATTTGGTATTTAAAAAGCTAATGTTAGTTCAATTATAAATTAAATGGTTTCATTTCTCGCGCAGTGCAGCGCGTGACGAATATTAAACGAAAGCTAAACCGGAAAATTGAAAATACAAGAGCGCGTGCATTAAATAAATAAATATCTCTTTTTGATTTCGAGAAAGTACTGGAAAATTCTAGCGCGTGATTTTAAAATCTTATAAAAGGAGGAAAACATCTGAGTTTGTAGTTAGTTGCTTGCTTAGTTTGTTGTTGTTTAGAAAACTGCTCTTGTTGATTGTAGCGAATTCGCAGATTAGCGTTCTTTAACTGTTTTGAATTACGTTCTATTGGATATTTGAGTAGTTAAAAGATAACTACTGTGAGATATTGCAATACTGCATGATAATGTGAGAAAATTTAAGCATTTTTGTTGTGATAATAATAAATTTTTGTTCATTTTTCATCGGACTTGTGCATTCATTTCATAACGAACCCGTAACAATATTTTCCTCGTCTATGAAGAGGTGTACAACTTCAAAAAATTATAGCATTTCATTTGTAAGAAATAGTCATAGCAATTTATTTTAAAATTATTAAAGAAAAATGCAGAATTTTAAGTTCTGTATTAAAGAATTATAATAAATTATTTGGCACTTTTTTAGGTTTTCTTTAGAACATTAATACTTTTAAAATTTTTTCTAGCTATATTTATCAAGGGAATCATTTGTGCATAAATATTTATTATTTATTTGAAATGAATCAGAAAATAAACGATTATATTCCGTAATTCGTAAATGTTTTGCAGATGAGGGTCAGCAATAACAGAAGGAAAATTTACCTTCATTCCCTACAGAGAAAATAAAACAGAACCGCTAAGGTGGTATTAAATGAATTCAGGAACATAAATTAAAACTGCGTTAAATTAATTTATACAGCCAAGTGTTTTAGTATAAACACGCCGAAAATACAGCGAATTAAATATCCCTTCAAATATGTAAGTGCTTACATAATGCTAGAGTGAAGAGATGTATTTGGGAATTAAGAGAGGGAAAACAGATGGCGCTGAT
The DNA here is from genome assembly GCF_044657685.1 of Stegodyphus dumicola. NCBI lineage: Eukaryota > Metazoa > Arthropoda > Arachnida > Araneae > Eresidae > Stegodyphus > Stegodyphus dumicola. The sequence goes on along the minus strand of NC_140777.1, from coordinate 35,966,954 downwards.
GAGGATGAAAGGTGAACTTCATCATGACCCACCATTATACTTAAGTAATTGAGATACAGCAGTTAAATAATTGGGATGATTTTCGAGGATAAACATGAGAAAGAATATGAATCTAATTAGCTCGCATACTGTTGAACACTTTTAAAATTATATTTAAATATTTGGATAATAAAATTAGCATTTTCTGAAGTTTATAATATAACGACCTATTTACCGTATGGGGTATGTTCTCATTAATAGCATCTGTACTGTTAGTCTGTGAGTGTCCGTGTGTCTGTTTGTTTGTGGCTTTATCTCCTCCGGAACGGCGGGGAATTGTGTTTCGAGAGAGGTACTCCCGCATTCCAAAAATTCGTGGAAAGCCATTTCGACAATTCTCATTTTCGTACGACTTTAATTATCCGATATATTAATTGAAAACTCTGAAAATTCTAATCTTCGTACTAATTTTTCCGCGTGGCAACAGTCTCGCACGCTGGAGATAAAAATTTGCTTTATTTCGAAAAGTGTTGCCACTGCTCGCTTTCAAATCGTAGAGTTTCTTAACAAATAATTTCGAAGTTTTAAAAATATAAAACTAAAATAGCATTGCCAAACACTAAATATATTATTCGCGATTCCAAAAAATCGTGGGAAGCCATTTCGACCATTATCATCTTCGTATGACTTTACTCAGCCGAGATATTAATTTATACAACCAAGTGTTTTAGTACAAACACGCCGAAAATACAGCGAATTAAATATCCCTTCAAATATGTAGTATATGTTCAAATATTAGCTCTGAAAACGCTAATTTCTGCACTCATTGTTCCGAATGGCAACAGTCTCGGGAGTCGCTAAAGATATAAATGCTATATTTGGAAAAGTGTTGCCACTGCTCGCTTTCAAATCGTAGAATTTTTAACATTTGTAAGTTTTACAATATATAATATAAAAATAGCATTACCAATTATTAAATAGGTTATAATTTTATAATGCCATATTCTGATGTTGAATAAAACACGCGATTGGATGTGATGTTATTGTATGTCGAAAATATTTCGTTAATATCAGGATTTTAAATAAATAGCTGTTGCTGGCAACTTTTTTGTTTCAGGTTAGGATAACTGACATGATATGTTATAGCCAAGTTAATTTTTATTGATGTTGGGAAAAAGTTGTCACATTACATTAGATTGAAACCATGACGTCATACCTATGCGTATTAACTTGATGTGTCAAAATGATTTTGTTTCCTGGATTGGCAACAAAAACTATTTACGAATTGGTTGTTGTTTGGAAATAATGAACTGATTTCTTTAACACTGAAATGGTTTTATACATTTTCATTTCACGTGTACATAGAACTTGTGCATGTTGCTTTGACCACAGCCCGTTCATCTGGTGAGCTTGCACACTAGTCTTATTCCTACAAGATCGTTACATACATCATGAAGTTGATATAAACTTTTCTATCTCAATTTTTTAAGAACCATAACGGTAACTCTTAGTTAGTGTGCATTTAAGAGTGTTCATCTCTTGTATTCTTTATTTAAAACCATGTTCCATAGAAATGGAAGGCATGCAATGTGTACTATGTATTAACACTATATTTTTCGTTGTTGTTACATATGCCTTTATAGGAAAGATCAATCCAAACATATAAAACAGCTCAAGTATCACACAAGAACAATCATAAATTATAAAAAAGAAAAATCATTTATAAAATAAGATTAAATGAACATGGGAACAAAAGTAAAAAGTTAAAAAAATTTAAACAACAAGGAAAGGAACATAAGATATGTAGTCTTTACAAGGAGTTCACGAAAGCTCTGATATTCCAGTATAGTTTACTTATCTTAGCACGTTTCTGAGAGTCGTCATCTAGTTCTGGGCATATAAGAAGATGCTTTGCACTCATGATGCCCGAATTTCAAATTTTGCATATACCTGATAGAAGGGTGCCGATTTTATTAAGATGATGTGCCATTCAATCGTGGCCTGTTTGCAGTCTGAAGTTTGCCACAACCTCTTTACGGGGTTTTTGAAAAACACCTTTTCCATGTGTCTTGAATGTTAGCCCAGGATTTGCCTGTTGATTTTGCTGCCTGGTAAAATTTAAGAGTGTCCATTAATTTCTCAACAAAGTGTTTTTTAAGTGACTCTGGCTTACAGTATCGTTTCTATTTACACAGAGTTTTCATAATTTTGTGAAACATCGAATTATATAAAAATCTCATCAAATGCTTTATGTCTACTTATACATATGTAAAGACACGATGGATGTCTGTGCAACGTTTCACCCAATACATATGTCAATTAATCATAGATAATTGCTTTTGCTGCTAAAACTTTGATCATTGTCAGTATGAAGCCTTAGTACATGATTAAATTCAAAACTGTAAAGGCATGGAGTTTCTGAAAATTTAATACGTCTGAATAATTTTAAACAAATAAAACTTGACGTATGATTTAAATAGTGACTGAAAAAAATGTTAGGAACCTTCTGGGAGATTCGTTAAAATAGTTTGTTTTAACACCGAAATATTCTTTTAATCTTACGAAATATAATGCTTAAATTTTGAGATGAGTCATGCTTAAGAATGTGAACTTACGAAACTGTATCTTATTTTTTTGTCCTTTCTTTTCTTTGTCAGTCTAATATTTAACTTAATGCAATGAGATTTGAAGGAAGGTCAACAATACACAACAGACTATATTTATATAGCAAAATATTTCAATAGATTATAAAGTAACCTTTTAAATACTTAACTAAACTGGCCGATCAGTGAGATAATTACAATTTTAATAAAAATATTTCATTTCATAAGGCAATCATACTGAACAACCATTTGTTCCAATTCAACAGTTAGAGAATAAATCTGATTTCGGAGAAGAATGTGTAATGTAAGTATAGTATAGTAATAACAACCCTGTTGTCTTTAGATGAGACGTTTACTTTTTGAAAAGGCCTACATATGTATTCATAACCTAAGCAACGTATTATTATATCGATCTATTTGCTTAAAAAATGGCTGTTTTACTCATGTTGTATTTCACGTATATACAGAAATAGCTTTTATAACTTTAGACATTCTGAAATGTTAAAAGTTTGCAATGTAATGGTCACATTTAAAGGAAATTTTCTGACATTCATATTATATGCAACTCTTGCGTTTTCGAGACAAATGTGTTCAAAAATCTAATATATTATTGGTTTGAAGGTTATAATCTTTCCCTCATATCTCGAGAAAACGTACTTCAGGATTCCAATCGAATCTCCGATAGGTTAACCTAGGAAAACATAGCGAAAGAAAACATTATCGGCGAAAGATCTCAGTGTTAAGAGCATCGATGTTTAAAAAAAAATGAAAATCCAATAATAGAATGGCAGTTGTATATGGTTTCAGAAATTTCATGTTATCTCTTTTTCGCTTGTAATATAATCATGGTAGTTTCGTGAAACCTTTGGGTGCAATAAAGATACGAAAACAAACTTATATTTACACAAACGAATACTAAATATGATATTTTAGGACTTACTATTTATCTATTTATTTATTTATTATTTGCTCGTTTTCATGTATTTATGCAAAAGATATACATACGTAGTATTGTATTCGATTATTGGTTTGCCTTATTCTTTTGGATTTTGTATCACAATAGTGTTTAAATTTAAATCTTGTGGAAAGTATTGTGCTAGTATTATTTCGTTTATCGCAAACCACTCTAACGTTATCTGGGTAAGAGATGAATGCTTTTCTACATCTTTAAGGACAAACTAGCTTCCCTTTACGTTGCACGCTGTAAGAAATTTTTTCCATACCGCATGCATTGGTGGTGTAACATGCAGTACTAGGCGCGAATCTTAACATAAATATTTATAAGTTCTAAGAAATATAAGGCTATTTATTACAAAAATTACGGTTTAAAGAATTTCAGTGCATGCTTTCTAATGTTAATCAAGAATACCTTTAGAGTATACTGTCTTGAAATTTTTTATATGTTTCATAAAAATGTTTACATGTTATCCTTATTAGAAATGGTGTAAAATTCTTTAAAGTGATGATTATACTTTAAAATCTAATGCATCACGTGCATTCATTCAATTTAAAAACTGAAAATCTATCCCTGTCCAGTAAGAAATTTGAAAATTTTGAGTTTAAAATTTTTAACAACTGTATATACAAAAGTGTTAACAGTTTTATTTAAAATGCGTAGAATTCGAGCTGCAGACAGAAAATGATAATATTGTTATACACATTATTTTAATAGAAAGGCAAAATTTTTTATCACAGTGCAATCGGAAGTAAAAGTAGTGAAACGAGGGACAGATAATTTTATACTTTGATACTTCTGTGAGCATATTGGCACTCAGCAGGGAAAATGTCCTGTTCTTGCTATTTCATGATTGAGTCCCGCATTGGGTCTGACTCGGGTTGAAATCTAAAGATAGATTTCTCAATCTGAAACAAATATCAGGGGAGAAAAATACAGATTTGCGTAGCATCGGGGTTGAACACGTGGATGTGCACTGAATATGCATTATAACCTCTTGAAATGTTCATAAAACTAAGGGTCATGTGTAGGAACTTAGAAGGAGTCTCTAAAATGGTGATGAAAAGTTTCCTCCAAATTGAGCTTTCGCATATGGTTTCCCGGAGCACATTGGCAGGCTAAGTTATATTGGTACAGTAAAGGATGTGTGCAGCAAATGAGAACACGCTCTTATCTTCCTCGAGTATTTCATATCTTAGGATGTTCGCAAAGTTGGCTAGGTTGCACTGAAGTGCTCTGTTAAACAGTGTTTTGTTGAGGCAGGTAATAAAATCTCCCATCGACTCCAGCCTAGAGTCCGCATGGAAGCTTCTAATTCGTATAAACCAAGAGGCTCCTCCCGTTATAATTCGCAAAACCTTGTTATGCAAAACTTGAATTTTTTAAAGAATTTTATCAGTTGCTTTAGCCCAAGCAGGTGAATCGAACGTAATAATTGGTCAGATGACCAATATGTAAAGACTCCTTTTTAAGTTCAGAGCAAGTTGTTCACTTCTTAAGAGAGAAAAAAGTGTGATAGTTACACCAAACACTTTAACCGCACACCTTGGTCATATGATCTACTCAGGTAAAATTGACGCTCTTAATTTCACCTTTCGTGCGATATATCCTGATAAAAAGGATTTTGGAATTTTCGGGCTGGTTGCTGATCTTCCATTAGCTGCACCAATGCTCAAGGACAGAGATCGTATCCTGAAGTTTGGCTATAGCGTGATGAAGTCGCCGAGATTTGGAGATTATTGCTGTGTCGTCAGCATATCCGGCGAGGAATGCTTTAACGTAATCAGTGAAATTTGGAAAGTCGTTGACATAGTGTATATAAAATATATCCTTGGGGAGTATCCGCCATGATGTTTAATGTTTTTTTGCCCTGGATATAGAATTGTCATGCTTTCCAGTAAAGATGTTTTTGTTCAGGAAGGAAATGATCAACATAATCATCCGCCAGGGAAGATTCAGTTTTATGAGCTTGCACAGGAATCCTGGTTGCCAGATACGTTCAAACGCTTTGGCCACGTTTAGCATTAGGACTACGATTTTCATTTTATTGTGAAGTGTTCAGCCGATAAACTCTGTGAGTCTGATAAGCTGGGATGAGGTGGAAAGACCTTGACGAAATCCATGTTGATGGTCTGCTATGCAACTGAGATTTTCAAGCATCCGATTATAGAAAAGCCGCTCCAGAATTTAGAGAAGATAAGAAGCTAATTGCCTATAGTTAACGAGGTTGTCTTGTGGTTTCCCAGACTTAGGAATCAGGAAGATGTTCGCTCTTGCAAACTTGCGGAAAATAATGATTTTGAATTTTGAAGACAAGCGTTAAGAATGCCAGTAAATTTACAGATGGTTTTGAATGTCAAATTCCTTAACATTTTGTTATCTGTATCATCACATGCCGGAGCTTTTCTGGTTTTTAATTTTCTGAGCAATTCACCCCTTGCTGGGTTGCAAAATTTGCAAAGTCCATAACATTTAGAGATTTCAGCCAGCTGTTAATAAAATCAGTCAGCTCATGGTTAGACATACTGTCAATAGGAGAAGTATTAGGACAAATCTGGCAAGCTAAATGGTTGGCGAAAAGCTCAGAACATTCCTTATGCGAGTGAAACGAGGGACAGAATGTTGAAATGTGTGTTAAATAGACATCGAATAAGAAATCAAAAATACGTCTTCTTGATACATAGCATCTTATATTTTTACTAAATAAAAATACTCACATATTCCGCTTAAATAATGTAAGTTGTGATATATTAATTATAGCTAGCAAAATTATTTCTGTATATTATTTTAGATTAATAGGTATAGCACGGCTTTGAGAAGAAGCCTTCAGACGATTCATCCTATTCTTCAAATATGTAGAGAGGTAAACTTTCTGTGGTAACATAACCGTAGTGGTTTCCTGATTTGGCACTGTTAGCTTGTTTTCTGGTTAGAAATTATAATTTGAATTGTGATTTATGACTAATGTATGTATAAACTAAATAAAAGGAAGCATTTCGTGAAAAGTATGGATTACCAAGCATCTGATATTAGCATTCCTAACCTAGTATCCCTACTTAAAAATGAATGGCTCCAAGTTCATATGACAGTATTACCGTAGTCGGTCTACACTATCATTTAACTGTGATCCCCCAATAAATTTAAACAAAGCAAACACTCGTCTCTATAAAACACGAATTTTTAACAAATAGGTCTACAGTATTTAATAACAGTCTTATTAAAATCATCACCAAATATACATATGGAATGGCCAAATATCCGGCCGTTTTGAAAGAATTTCAACAACATTCCTACAAACAATTATTTGTAAAGCAAGGCAACAGGCCTTATTGTATTAAAATCAGAAATATTACAGAATACGCAACATATTGAAATAAATGTAGACAGAAAGTGAAAGATTTCCAACTTTTTTGCTCCACTAAGCTGTTGTATAGTAAGATAGTCAAAACCTCGAAGCACTCTGATATTTACTTTTGCTTTCTTAATACTTTATACCATTCGTCAATCATGAATGAAGATGGATATTTATTCACGTCAGTTTCCTTACATCCGTCAATTTAGTTTCTTTTGCTTATCTTCCTTTTACCTGTCTCTTGTGGCGGGTTTTGTAGAACAAAGTAAGTGTTCTGGGGTTTTCATTTTCGGTATATTGATCTCCTCATAACTCCCTTTTTTTTTCTAATTCTAAATTCAGACTGTTTTGATGCCTTCGAAACCTTGACACTGTGATAAATAGTTGTGTATTTTCGTTTTACTAATATGTGAAGTTTCTTTCTTTATCAGAACAGTATGATTCTTATAGTGGGTATTTTTTCAATAATGTTTCTTTCTGTAATAATTTCCGTATAAACAAGCACGATGAAGACTCCTTCAGTGCAAATTTCCAAATCCAAGTACTACCTTAAATTCCAGAAGAAGCAATATTAGGCTAAAATGTATCTAAATCACATATCTTATTTTTTTCATGTAATTTTCCTCCTAACGGTTTAGCTCTAGATTCTGGAAATTAAAAAAAGTATTCTCATAATTTCTGCTTTCCTCTATTTTACTTCTAACTGAGAGATAATTTGTATGTAAACTGTATTCCCTTGAATATTTTAATGTTTTTTCAGAACATAAAATTTTTATTTGCATTTGCTTAATTAGCATTTCATCCATTCTTTTCCTTGCAGCTGCTGCTGCAGATTCTTTGTTAAGCTACCCGGACATCGAAGGAATTCTCGCACTTAAGAAAATTTCGAATCATGTGATTTCACCTTATTTCAATTACTTACATTCCAGCTACTTGCAGCCTAATCCACCGCTAATATATCTCCGAAGATATCATTTAATATCTACCAGATGTTGTAATGTTAATATTGCTGCGTATTCTTATTTAAGTGCAGGTGTTTTTTGAAAAAATAATACCTTGTTATTTACTAGGAGTTTATTCTGAATACTTTTCCTTTGTTATATTCTTTTTTCAACCGCGCATTTCGAAAATTAAATTATTCACATAAATTTCCTTCTTGAGTTTCAGACCATAAAACGAATTAAAGAAAAAAGGAGGAAAATGCGCGAGGAAATACGATATTACAGATTATCGGATTGTCAAACACTCTATCATTAAAACAAATTTCAAGACGCTAGCAGGTTGATATTTAAAATAGATCACATTGCACAAAACTACTTCAGAGGTCCTGGGAAATTTAAGCTTATTGAAAATGCAATCGCGATCATTTAACCATAAACATCAATCCCAAGCATCCATTTAGTTTTACTACTATAATTTTCTCTTTACGACGAATGAAACTGATTCCGTTCAAGTTCCATTACCGAATGGAACTTGAGAAAATGGCAAAAATGTCATTAATGATTTTTGCTTAATTCTTGCACATCGAAACGAAGTATTAATATAAAATGCTTAGCTATGCTTGGCTTTGAAAAAAGATTAGTTACTCTTGCCTTATTTTCATTTGATAGTATTACAAATGGGTAGTGCAACTTTATGACTAAACGTTGGATAGCCATTCGCCTTTTAAAATACCACATTTTTTTTTAATTGTAGATTTTTGGTAATCAGTGTAATTTACTTTGAGCATTCATACGTTAATGATGCGATTTTAATGGAAAATGCCGAGTACGTTTTATTGATTTTTGCAAACGCAATTTAGTTTTTATGATTTAGAAATATGTCCTCCAAAAGTTCTTGTATATTATAACTGATCGTTTATAACTGTATCCAAAAGTTTTTTTAATTGAGTATATATTTATTTCGAGAGTTTTATGCCTTATTATATGAAATATGATACAGGAGAAATTTACATAGCTTTCAGTAATAATGCTAAAGCAAGTAATCTAACGTTACACAAACAACAACTATTGCAACATGATTAAAAATGTAATAAAATTACTTACGTGCTTACTCTTTGTGTTAGTAAGTAAAAATTCTGATTAAAAAAATCAGTTCCGAATAAGTGGCTTATTTTATGTTTATAAAGGAAGTTACCTCAAGCTTGATTTAAAGAATACAAAATAATATTTAGCATGTTTTAGTATTATTTAATATCTCTGTAATCAAGGCTCTACTTAGTTTTGAAAAATTACTCCACAGAAAATAAAAATCTGATATGGACACCACATAACTTACTAGCATGGCCTATTAAATTATGCTCATTTTGGGCTATATTTCATTTCAACTTATTTCCCCATATTTCATTAGAGATATATTTTTCATTAAATCAATTCACTTCTCACTTCGTGACAAGGAAAAATATGTAAAAACCCAAAATGCCATCATTAAAAATTGTAAAAACCGTTAAAAGCAATTTTTACAATTCAAATTAGAGTTTAAATTAATTAAAATTAAGCAAAAAGACATAATTTTCTATGCACAAATGTTTGGGTTCCACTCGGCAAAAAGACACTGGCGTTGATGCAAAAACTGACTTAATTCACTATGCTACTAAGTTTCAAATGTAAGTTAACGGCGGCGTCGTTACTCTTAGTGTCAATTAAACAAATTTTAAATTATTGATAATTCTACAACTATTGCATGCATATTAAGTAAAGGCATAAAACATTTTAACTGAAACATAATAATAATATAACCAAATCTCTTTTAAAACAAAACAAAAGTGCACAATTTACCAACATATAAGAATAAAACAAAACGAGATATATACATACGTACGCATATACATACAGGCGTCAAGTAAACAATCTCTTCTGAATCCATTTTAGATCCATTTCAGAATACGTTTTTGGTAAAAGAGTGCTTTATTTTGTCCGTACGTACAGACGCTACGCAAAAACAACGTTCAGATGGAATCGAAAGCGGTCAAAATGGATTTTTTCTTTGAAACACGATACCCGAAATTTTTCGCGATTACAATACTTCATTTACTTGGACAAGAAAGTAAATGTAGCTTTATTTAGAAGCAAACTGTAATAACTAGCTGTAAATGTAAACTGCATTTGATCACCTACTGAGCTCTTCAAGAAACATACCTGAATTTTATAATATTCTATAAAATATTTTGGGTGCAGAGAGGCAGAGCATTCTTTTAGATTAAAATTATCTCTGTGGAATGTCATTCATATTTCAAAGTGCGACTGATCTCTTTTGCTTTAAAATAACACTAAATTGAAAAACTTTTTCCAATTATTAATGGAAATGATTTGGTCGTTGCACGTTCAATATTGCATTAAAATTCAGTAACAGAAAATCGTCATAAGACATTTTAAAATTTTTATGAATATGACGAGAATGAAATTACAGATAGAAAAAGCAGTTATCCTTTTGGCGGCAGTCTGTGAAAGATATATCCCACTTCACCTATTTTTGAAGTAAAGACTGATATAAAGTATAGTGATTTCAAAAGAAGTTTGTTATTTTCGGAATTATTTCAGGTACAACGTACGAGTATGGCATGTAATTGAGAACTATCTGCATAGGCATTTTTACATAGGCTATATGTGAGATATAAGATCCGAAATAAATTTTAAAATGCTTGGAATTCTTCCACAGTAAAACCTTACCACAGAAGTTCTCATCACTTATAAATCTTACTGTTACTAGAATATTATTAAAAGCGGTCATTCGTGGTCAAATATCAAATACAACTTTTCAAAGAACCATTAAACCTTATCTTGAGTTTTATGATAATAAATGTAAATTACTAGTCTTACAATGATATATTTTTATGTAAGTTTACTTATTTTTTGTTCAAGCTTCTGTATTACTTGGTCTCTCGAATCCTTCGTTCTACAGAAAACGTACTGACGATAAATATTCCCAAGTGTTTACTTAAATTTATTTTTGCGAATTTAACAAAGAAAACGCTGAGACGTTTTAGAAACCTCTTTTACGAAGCTCAGCAGTTTTTTATTGTAAGTGAAGTTGAAGATAGTAAACTAAAATTTGTTTCATTCATCCCAAAATAGCATGCTTGCTTTTAAACAGCCGGAAGCGTAATTTAATCTGATGTATTTTGTTTATTCATGAGTATACTATTGAAAACATTCGTAAAGAACCTTCTTTCATTTATATTACCTCATTCAGTGCTAAAATTGGATATTTTCAAATGAAAATTAAAAGTATTACGTTAAAATTAAAGCAAAATTATCCTCAATTTTAAAATTTGGATCTTATGCTTCTTGCGGCATATAATACCAATGAGTTAACATAATAGTTTAATCATACAGAGAAAGCTTTGTACACCAGCTTTTTTTCGTAAATATCTTCTTACAGGAGTTATAAGCACAAAAAATTGCTATTAGTCCCGAAACGGGATTTTGCATTGGTTCATTATAAACAGAGTAGTACTTTTCAAGTTGTTGCAACCAAATATTATCGCTGTGTATTATTTTTAAAGAAAATAAATAATAAAGAATCTGCATGTTTGGTTCACGCGTTATATAAAAGTCAATGGTACTTAGAAGCATCAAATTTTGAATAACGTGGACCTCCACCCGAAAATGTGCACCTCGAAGACCGAATTTTGAATTTCGTTTTATTATTTATTTCGTACCAGCTTTACACACGTCTTCACTGTTGTTGATGTCCTTAAATAAGTTTCAACTCCTCGTGAATTTTAAAAATACACTCCGCGTAAAATTTTAAAATAAAGAACATTCGAGCGCCTAAAATGATAAAACAAACATTTTTATCGCATACAGTAAAATGTAAAGAATATAACATGTAAATGCAATTTTTCAAACAACAATAACAGAAATACATAACACGAATGAATAGATCTTTAAAAAAATACGAAACGAAACATTAAATCTATCACAAAATTCGAAATGTTGATAATAGTTTCAAGTCGGTAAGTTAATTAAAAGTTATTAATTTTAAAATGATTTTCGACGCGTAAATCCGTGAACTCTGACCTTTTCGCCAACCCAACGGTCGACCGGATACCAGCTGCGCCCCTCCGTCGCTTTCGAATCGCAGGCTGTCAACAAAGAGTTAACAATAACAAGCCGATTATATTTTCATGTGTGATTAAGCTGGAAATAATTAAGCGACAAAAACAGTTACACCACCGTAAATTTCGAGAAATTTGTATAATTAGATCAAAAGTTATAATTTTTATCACCAATTTATTGGACCCACACGGAAAGACTCAAGAACAAATCCCTAATGTCGCTATTGAGTCGCGTTCAAATTAGCGTTTTCAGAGTTTTTAATTAATATCTCAGCTGAATGAAGTCGTACGAAGATGAGAATAGTGTCGATGGATTCCGAGGAATTTTTGTAATCAGCGGGTATGTGTCTCGAAATTCAACTAACCGTCGTTCCATAGATATTTGTGAAAATATAAATTGGCGAATATCCAAATCTTTTTAATAGGGAAAATCCAAATAAAGTAAGTGAAAAATGTAGGGAAAAAGTAGTTTTTAATTAATATCTCGGCTAATTAAAGTCGTACAAAGATATTTTATAGCCTATATCGTTTTCTAATATATCAAAAATATGTTTCTTGAAAATTTTAGTCGAAGGCCCTCTCGAGAGATTATTGGTAGGCGAAGAAGGATGGAATATACTCGGAGCCATTCGACAGAATGCTCTCCATCAGAATTGGGCGGAACTGAGCAAAGTCGTACTGTTATCTGTACGGGGCTCAAGGCTCTTGCCACCTACAGGCGCAATTTTGTGCACCTTGCCACGATGAATTTCAAGGACTTATTCTGATGCTACTGTCAGAGAAGTCATAAAATATTTTCAAATTTAATTTAAAGTTATTCAATAATAAAGTAAGCTATTTAAAAACAATAAACACGGTGCTTAAAAACACATTTTTCAAATTTTAGTGTTAATGATTTAAATACACATGCACTAAAATTATGAAATACCTAATTAGAAATATTCAATATTTTTATGAAATTACAGTAGCTGGACTCATTAAAAGCATTATATACTTTTTATGATAGCTACTTTAGGCGGATGGCCGTGAAAGCGGCTAGTTTTTTTAAAGAAATAATTAAAACTTTGATATGCATAAAATTTTCCTTGAGATACAGAGGGAATCTAGGATTGAGTTTTGACTTAAACTGTATCTTCAGACGAAATTTATGCAAAATATGAACAATTAAAATATATTGAATGTATTTGAAGTTTGGTGCGCTAAGTGAAATATAGGAATATTAAGAATAATGTTTAATCAGTTTAAATATCGGAATCTTCTTACCGCTCTAGGAAACGTGTGACACATAATAAAAATATTTACAAGTTAACCTGATTTATACAAAAAGGGAAAATCATTTAAGATCATTGGAGGTCATTTACAATCATTCAAGACTTTCTTTTCTATGATTCTCAATCTTTTTCTGTGTCTAGTCGATGTGATAATATTCTGTGTCTAGTCGATGCGGTAATATTTTGTTTAATTACATATTTCTCTAATATCAGCTGAGATAAAATCCAAAAGATAAGGTTGAAAGACATGTTACATCTCTTAGTGATTTCAAATTTAATGTCATTCATTATATTTGGATAATTAGCAGCTCTACACAGAAATTTCCACCAAGTTTTTTACGAGGAAATGTTTTAAAAACTGCATGGCAATTCATTTTACTGAACCTGATATCTAATCAAATTTCTGGTACAGAAAAAAATTTCACGTTTAGAATTTTGCGGTAATATTTGGTTTAATTTAGGACTATTTACGTAAAAAAAATGTATTTCAGGTATGAGAACACTAATCCGTTTTTGTGCCCATATATTTCTTTCGGACATTTTTCGAAATCCTCAAGTTCTTTGATGGATGGCCCTCAACCTTTATTGAAGTAAATGATGACCGTTTATGTCAATGTGTTCAGATAATTTTTCATGTCACTATCAACCGATATATTGAAGTAAACGTCAAAAGCAGTGTAAATGTTTTAAATTCAAAGAAGAAAATAATTATGTTTAATCACCACCAATATTTTACATATATTTTTATTCATTCATTTCTTTCCATTGACAGGAATTCTCAGTCTTAAATGCCGACTCATCGCCTGTATAGCAGAAAGCATTCGTTAGGATTAGTATTTTTTATATACATAAAAGTACCTTAAAGGCAATGAAATTCTTTACTGAAATTCGTAACACAAGAGTTAATTTTATTAAGAATAATAGACAGAGGTAATTTTGTCCATTTAAGTTTTCGCTTTATAAAATTAGTTTTAAATCAGTTTCGTATTACGATTAACTGAAAATTGAAGTGAAATATAGAAGCTAGATGTAGAAAGTGAAATGCCATCACAAATGTAAATTACAACATTTAATGTAATTTAAACTTTATAAGTACAGGTAGAAGTTCGATGGGACACCAGAAATTCCCCCCAGCACTTGTTTTGATCCAGTTTTGAGCGAAAACACAACGGGGCTAGGTGGTCCGAGGATCTCCGTTTCGTCTTTTCTTTCTAACAACCTCTCAAGCGGACTTTTGGTTTACAGTATATTTTGAGTTTCCCTCTGCCTCAGAAAAACTACACTTAGGAACAACCATACCTTCTTTGAGATTCGAACCCTGGCCTATCAGAATGATAGAGTAAACGTCGCCTATCGGTATACTAGTTGGCGGTGAATTTTTGCATACGTACATATTTAGTTTAAGTGTTCACGGGCCAACATATTTATATGAGGAATATATGTATTATCCAATGATACCGTTCAAATTTATGCCTGATAGTAAAATTATAGATAGAAGCTATGTGCGTGGAAAAGTACATTTCCATACTTATTCTGTGAGGGAGGGGAACATTTATTTTCTTTTATTGGCGACAAAAAATAATTAGATAACTAAACAAAAAAAAAAAAAAAAAAGAACATGAGTACAAAATCTTTCCATTTTACATACTGCGAATGCACACGTTTTGCAGCATAATATTATTTATTTATTTTGTGAAAGCATTTTGGTTTTCTGATCGCAATCTACATAAGAAAGCAACTGAAAAATAACTACCATTGATTTGTAATGATAATATATCTTAAATAAGAAATTATAGCTCCTTTAAAAATAAAGCATTTTTTAAATAAAAGAGGAAAAAAATCTACTTTTATTTTGCGGTTTACTGGAAAGAATAAATTTTGTTTGCGACATATAAACTTAAAAATACACAGTTATAGAGTTTATAAAAGAGAAAGCACTGGTTCACAAACCGAAACACTTAATCATCGCATGGTATGGTGGCTTTTTTCCCCTATAAACAACTCCTATTTTGTATTTGTTATGCTTTCACATTGTCTTACATAAATGCGTACTTAAAATCTTTTTCTACATTTTTAAAGTCATGAAGAAGAATTAAATTAAAAATAGTAATTTTACTTTAACTTTGAAACGCCACTAGAGTCACTAGAGATATGGAAGCTAAAATGTTACATGCAACTTTGAAACGCGAAAATAATTCAGAGGGGAAAACTTCTGAAACGTTATACTGCCATAGCAGCAGAGTGAAAGAAATATATTCTTTTGCGTGCAAGAATGGAAAGCGAACCATTTAGTTTGGGAGGAAATACCTGTACCTTGATAAATGGACCGTTCTCCCAACTGTCTATCAAAGGATGGCTCGAATTAGCACATTGAAAAGTTCTTCTTTAACTTTTCTTAAAATCTCTTCTTGGCTAGAAACTTACGAAAGTACTTCATTCTTTCGAATAAACTACGCGCAAGCATTTAAACAAAGTTAGCAAGCATTATGTTCAAAATTTCGTACATAAAATGCTTTCCAAGAGCGGCTATTTTGAGAATCATGCTTAAATATTGTTAAGAGGTGCTTCCTCATATACACTGTTTGTTTAGTTAGTATTTTTAGAGGCAGATATAATTATTTATAATTTTTTCTACCGGGTTTTTTTATGTATGTTTTTAATTTATATTTTAACATCTTTTTATACTCTGACTTTTTATTTCCGCATCTAATAGTGCATCGCCTCGGGTTAAATTGAATTAAATATTATTACTTCATATTATTATTATTTTACCTTACATTTGACAAATTCTCATTATTTCTCTGTACTATTAAATTCTGTATACGTCTGTTTGTTTCTTTGTCTGTGGCATCATCTCTTCCGAAACGGCGGGGAGGTCCCCCCCCCCGGAGTTCAAAAATCCGTGGGAAGCCATCATTCTCATCTTTGTACGACTTTAATCATCCGAGATATTAATTGAAAATTCTGAAAACGCTAATTTTCGCTCTCATTTCTGCGAGTGGCAACAGTCTGGAATTCTGGAGATAAAAGTCTGCATTATTTCGGAAAGTATTGCCACTGCTCGCTTTCAAATTGTGCAGTTTGTTAATAAAAAAATTGTAAGTTTTACGAAATATGAAAAAATAGCAATGGCAAGGTATGTTATTTCCACCTTAATTCTTTTATTTATATTGAGAAAACGTTGTTATATTACATTCAATTTAAATCATGATGTCATACGTATACGTATTAACCTGAAGTGTCCAAAGTTTTTGTTTCCTGGTTTGGCAGCAAAAGAAACATTTACGAATTGGTTGTTGCTTTGGAAGAATGAACTGATTTTATCCATACTGAAATGTTTTATGCACTTTCTTTTCAGGTGTACATAGAGCTCATAAATTTGCTTCGGTCGCAGCTAGCAAATTTGTTATACAATAATATTAAATTAACAGTTCATTTTATTTCAGTACATAAAACCTATAAATATTAATTTTTCCGCAGATCGCTCATCTATCGGGATTAACCGTTAGTATACAGTTTTATTCATAATATTAAGTATTTTATAGTTAATACTGTTAACCAAATTCCTTTATAAATAACTGTAGATGAAGGTGATTAATACTAAAGAATGAGCTATTTTGATACATTTAGGGAAAGATTTTATAAACAGATATGAAGGAAATTTATAAAATCATAATAGATTAATAGTTGATTCTGAATAACAAATTAGTCTGAAGTTAGTGGAAATATTTCTTCTGTTAAAATGTTTTGAATCTCTGTACTTATCGATCAAATGTTCATGTTTTTTTGTATAGTGGCCACATGTAAATCAAAGTACTATCTTATTTATGTGAGTTTTGCCCTAATGTAGTCTCTGTGTCCAATATTCTTTAAAGAATCGAATAATGCATTTAATTAAAATGACCAACCTACGTATCTTCAACGTTCAACCCTTATTTCAAATCTCTAATGATCTGTCTAGACAAATTTTGTTATGCCTTAATAGTGAAGTTAACTCCTAGAACACACGGAGAGAACTAAAACCTTTTTTTTTTTTTTTTTTTTCTTGTTGCTCAGTGATCTCTCTAAGATTGCTATTGATTGCTGTCATTTTCAAAATCATTGCTTCTAAACGTAAACATTGGCCATCTAAATGTGTTACATTTTCTTTCAATTTACACACTGCTCTGTTACAGCATATTCTTAAAGTTTTATTTGTTTTATATGAAGAATTGTGTTATTGCAAATACTGAACGTATACAGAGATGATCGGGTCTGGTTTACATTTCATTCATTTTCCAGCTGAAAAAAATTAAAAATTTGTGATATCCGCAGTAAAAAGCTCCAATCTTCCAAAAAACATTTTGTTGCTAATAAGCACAGAAATGAGGTTTACAATATATTGTTACAAATGTTAGAGCTATATAAAACCATGAGAATGTCAAAGTTTCCAGAGTATGTTTTATGGAAGTCTATTCCGAAATTGTGAAACTAACCAATAATAATGGATAGGGAGTTTATGCTACGAACGGAACCTTCCAATTCGCAATGATACTACAGAAATTTGGAATCAGCTTTAACAAAAGAATTGTGGAACATAGTATATAAATTAGTGGATGCATATTGCATAGAGTAAAACAAAATCTTATGAAATACGTTTTCATCAAATCGGAACTTGTAAACAAAATTGGGTAGTATCAGTTTTTAACCCTCACGGATCTTTAAAAAAGATCATTTTGCAAAGTCCCAAAAGACCATACACACAGACGTAAAAATCAAACAAGGTGCTGAAAAATTACATATACATTATAAAAAAATTTTGCAAATCTAAATTGAGACACTTAGTAACTGGTAATTGTTTTTTTTATCATATGAATCTATTTCCAAATATTCGAAAACTGTATACAACTTTTATCTACATTTAAATGGGTTATCTTAAAGTTCTTTATATTTATTGAGATTACTATCAATGGCAACGAAATCCGTTACCGATCATCATTCATTAATATCTACGACATTTTATTCACAAAGCTTCGCTTTCTTTGAAATTTTGCCTTAAAAATGGATAAAAGAGACTGAAGGATTATTTTACAGTCTTTATTTACTGCTGAATGGAAGCTAAACCTTTCGGATTTTGATATATGCTTTTCGTATTTTCATAATATACGAGTTAAAAGTAGTTAGACTTCTTGTGCATTAGTAATAAATTTTGATCAATTTACAGGTGGTGATTCAAGATTCATGAGCCAAATTTTATGCACATTTTTGCGTGCCTTATTATTAGAACGTGCACAATATTTGAGATCAAGATGCTCAGAGCGTAATTGAGAGGTCCGCGGCTCGATTCCCGACGAAGGCGTTGCTAATTTTTCATCTTGCCTCCTTCAAAAAATACCTAATGTCTCTACAAAGAAACAAGGAACATCTTATGTATTTAAATCACAAAAAAGTGTAAATATCGCTATTCAGTCTGTGGTACTATTACAAATTTTTGAAATGTGATCTTAAAAAACATAATGCATCAATTATACTGGCATTAAGCCTGGAACGCAATTTTGTGTAAAAATTATCAGCTGTCGAAAACGCTCTTTCAGCATCTACGCTAGTTGATAGTACTATTAGCAATGCGCGATATACGAGTGCGTTTGCCATGTATTTACCTCTAAATCACTCATCTTCAAATAAATCGATTTCTCATCGGATAGTTTGGGATATAACTGTTTTCTGTGTTGTACGAGTATTTTGGTTCGTTTCACTATCGATATAGACATTAGTGTCATCATCAACTTCGATAACTGTACCGAATTCTTCTGAATGTGGATAGATTTGTAGGTAAAAAATTTTAAGAAAATTTACTATAAACTTGATCAAATTTGATTTGGTTGGTCTTTTTTCTTCTTTTTCGTTTTCATTTTTAAAATCATTATAATTATGTAAATACCGTAAGACATTTTCTATTTCGGTATGCCTTTTTTCTGTGCGATTTTTCAATTCAATAAGTAATTCTTCAGATAGTGATTGTGTGCTGTTCCTTCAGTGCCTGGAACATGAAATTTATTGTTGCATTAGCTGTTAATAAATTAGAAGCTCTCGAACATAATGCCTCCACAGCCAGTTTTATTGAAAGCAGAGCTACAATTCTGGATATTAAGTCGAATTCTGTATCGGAAAAATTAATTTGCAGGTTTAAGCTGATTATTGAGTTTTGGATTGGATTTTCCAGTTTCAAAAATCAGAATCAGAAGTTTCTATATCCACAGTATTTGGGTTCTTCTGTTCTTTATTTTTTGCTATAATACATCTGTTACTCCTAATTGAATTCCATGAGCATAGCACAATTGCTGATTTGCACCAATCAGCTTTCCAACTTTTTTCATAACCGTTGTTTCATCACTCGTTACGGATGCAATATATTTCTTCAGGGATAACCCATGTTTCCGTAATTTAGATTTAAGCACTTCCACAAATTTTTCGGTTGGCATACTTCCCGAGACATCAATAAGTCCTGTATTTCAAAATTGGTTTTCTGAATGAATATTTATATTTAAATAGCGTCTATTTCTTACACTTGTCCATCCATCAAATGTAAGACTAAAGTTTTCACCATTTACTTTTAATTGTATTAACTCGTGTTTGAAAGAATTGCGAACACCGTTACTGTAGTTTATAACAGCTCTTCTTATAGTGTTAATCGATGTTGCTAGAGTATTAAAACCTCTGGCGGATAGCGATTTTCTTATTTCAGTAGAATTGCAAAACACTTGTAATGGCAAACCATCTAATGCTGTTATTTTACTTCTAAGTTCATCTAAATTATCTTTTATTTTTTTTTTCAAAATCTTCTAAAATCCTTAATGGCTTCGACTTAGAAACAGTGCTTAAATTTGTATCTTTATCGCACTTAGATTCTTTCCTCTTTAACAAATTTGTATCATGTTTCGTTTTTAAATGTGTATGGAATGCGCTTGTACTCCACTTTAAAAACTCTTGAACATTTTTACATTGTGCCACCATATTTTTTATATTCATATATATTGTTTTAATCATATAAATAATGAAACCAAACCGAAGTATTATCAACATATATTTTTGTTCTTTAAAGTTATTCTTATTTGTTATTATGGGTTTATAAATTATGAGTATATAGTAAATCTGAAAATTATTTTGAACCCTAAAGTATGATATGCAAATACAATGTAAATACCAAACTCACCAATCTAAATATATGTATATATATATCGAAATTGTTCGAAATAATATGCACTTTTTTCACAACTACAAACTTCTTTTCACAGATCTGAATAGCAGAGGACGAATCCTGCGCGTATACAGTATAGCTCTGAGCTGTATTAGGACAGAACAATTTCGGTCCGCGTTCTCGGATGTTTCACATATTGTAACACTTCCCTAGCCCAGCGGTTCTCAACCTTTTAACTAACGCGTACCATCTAAATAAAAACTTAAAAACTTTAGTACCACTACCGTAAAGTACTACTACTACGACCATTCTTGAACAAAGCTCAGATCGCATAAATATACTAGGGCTAGGAAAAAAAACTCAATCAGGATGTTGGGGGTTTAATTCTGAATTAAGTAGTTAAAAATACTTTGCATCTTTGCGTACCACTCATTTTTCTCTTACGTATCACCAGTGGTACGCCTACCACCGGTTGAGAACCCTGGCTCTAGACTGTAAGATGCAACTTTCTATTCACAGTTTAATTAATTTCGCCCGTTTGGGAGACATAAAAACTCAAACGTATTTTGCTACATTGGCGACCCCTGAAGATGTAGTGGAGACATTTTAAAAAATTTCTAGTAAATACCGAAAAATTTATATTCGGTATCCCGGTATACCGGTATTGCAATCCCTAACCATATAAATACCCATTAGACAATATCACCCGTTTAATAGTCGTATACTATATTTCTCCACTTTTCTTCAAACTCCAACAAAGTGAGCCACTTTGTTCTTTATTTTTGATGTTTGTTACCTTCCCGACACGCAGGTCCTCCAAAGGTAGAATAGGACGCCATGTTTGTGTACATATAGACAAATGAAATCACGCAATTCCGATATGCTTAGCGTTCTATTCTTCTACGCACCCTGTCTACCAAAATGACAGGTAACGCTAGTCAGATTAGATTGTTTATCTTTTGTACCACTAGAAGCTCAGTTTGAACATTTGAAATTGCCTATTGATCCTATGGCAACGGAAAGCAAACTTCACGCACTACAGCACAAGCAGTAAAGCGTTTAGGGCGTTCTTTAAACTTTGATTCAAAATGACGGAAACAGAGCAGTGCCTGGTATCTTATTCGGTTTCGGATTGGTAAACCTTGTGTCTTAAAGTGTGTTTAAAATATGCTAAACTTTCTTGAATTGGGAAAGTTCGATACTTTCAAAGTAAATGGATGTCTGATTCTCTCCTCTTTCTTTCTTATCCTCCTTTCTCAAAAAAATCAATTCTAAAAGATTTTTCGATTAACTGAAAGTTGAAAGAACTGTGAGAAGACATTTCGAAAAGAAAAGTTGATTGCTTATTGAAAACTCATCTCTCTGCATAATTATGCATAAATTTACTAAATTTGTGCAAATAAAAAATGCTATGGTTATGGCTAAGAGACTGTATATGATAATGCTATATATAGATAAGAAATTGTATATGATACGTGATGTATATTATGTAATATTGATAATGCTAAAGATTATGTATTTTCGCCAATCTTACGCACATTATTAAAATTCCCAAGACTAAAATTTTAAAAAGTAATATAAATTCACTTAATTTAACATATTTCATCAGGAGTCGTTCTCTTTATTTACGTACAATATTCAACAGGATCAAATACACTTGCCTTTCGAAAAGGCACAATTTGTAATAAAAGTCTATGTAATTTATCTTCCAAACATGCAGTAAACGTCTAATATTTAATTTAGATGTAACATTAAGTCACTGCTTTTAATAGTCCAAAATTTTCATTAAATTGTAAGTTCAAATTAGAAGGCACATTAATATATTTTGCAGTTCAATGTTATTGCGTTATATGCGTTTTTGAGTTAAACTCAATACATACAAAGACGCATGTCCTCTATGAAGCTTAGAACACATGGTTAAAGAAAACTGCTTAAAATTTGCTTTTAAAGTAATGTGAAAACAAATGCATCACTCTAACTCTTAGAGAATAGTCCCACGGATCGCAGTACTTAAATATTTTATCACGGCTTTGACTAATCACGTAAAAATTATTATTTTCTTTTACTTATCACACCTTGAAGGCGTTGTTCAAATAAATTCTAGAGTAATTCTTAATAACAAACTCTAGCATTTATGCAATGCATTATTGTGAACGAAATGCATTCATTTCAACATGCGTTAATTTCTTTGAATAGATTTCCAATAGCGTTAACTGAAACTGAAGTAAGATTCGAAAGATTGAATAAATTCCTGCTTTTATATTCTTAAATGTACAAATTAATATCTTAAATTTAGACATAATTAGAGAAACATATTTATAGTATAAAATAGCTTTCATTTTATAAACTGGAAATGCTTTCTGCGAGATATTATTAGTGCTTCATATGCCTTTAACAATTTATTTAACTTCGCACTTTACACCTTTTATTTTCTGAAATATTCACCTGATGTCATATCTCCTCTAATGCAATATTTCATTATAAGACTTATCTATCAAGATTATTTAATGTGTTTCTCATTTGGAGATAGAAGGACATTTTAACAGAAACTCATATACGTATAATGTATGGTTTAACTTGGCTTCAAGTTTAACTATATAAACTTGTTTTCCTTTGATGAATTATCGTCGTTACAGCTTATTAAATACAGCCTTATTAAACACACAATTATAAAACTCAAAGTTTACTTAAAATTATGCTTAATTAAGACTAAATTTAAAAAAAACACAAACCATTTACTGTCCAGCAACACCATAAGAATTATTCTTACTAAGTATCAAATATACTACAATTTACTTCCGTCTAGAACTAAGCTCTAAACAGATAGATAGCTATTCACCATATATGTCACTTGAATAGCAATTAGCAAATACACAGCTTAAATACTGCTGAATCGCAAGCTCATATTACCGTTAACATTGTTAATCCATGCTCTCTAAGTCCTGGTTGCACTCGCAGTTTAATCTAATCCTAATCTGACTTCTTGCGATAATCGACGGGTAAAAAGAAAAAAAACTGTAAAGATTTAACATCAAGTTACTGTTTAATTAAGTAAATTTTAAACACCTTATTACGACTATATTTAAATTTCGGTAATGAAAACTTTATTTCACTACATTTCTCTCTTGCATTTAATAGTTGATAAAGGTTTGGGCAAAACTTTTGCGACTATTACCAGTTTTTATTTCATTTTATAAGCTTTAATATACTTATGAAGTTCGAGGATTGCTTTTTCGTTCATATGCGTCAGACCTCTCCTATATTAGTAAATTCTATTCTTTCAACAGTTTCATAGTTTAGAATGCATATCTTGGTTTAGCTTAGTATTGCGATATTGACACATTAATGAATAAATAAGTACATTTCAACTGCTCTTAATTCATAATTACTTACATATCCTTTCTTGCAAATGTTTACAGTAACTAATGAAAAATGCTATAGAATTGGTGATGAATAGTCATTTAAATGAATACATATTCGCTTCGTCGAAAGCAATGCTACAGCGAAAGTTAATACTACAATGAGTTAAAAGTTAATTCCTGAATGTCTGTAATTTGACAAACGTACTCTCTATTACAAACGCAATCTTTATTACATTACAACCTCTTAGAAGAATACCTATGCAAAAAAGTTTGCTGTATGGTCAGTAAATGCAAATTAGTGTCCTTATTAAAATATTTTATATTTATATAAGGTATTAACTCTAAGATATAAAAAATTAAGAACTCATATTTTCGAAAGTAATTGTGGTGTTTAGTAAATTACAAGTAATCATATAACTAAGACATCCGTTGATAGATTTATGACCAGTAATGGCAAAGCGGTCAAGTCGCTGAACACTGGTAGTTCGGTCCAAAGCTCAAATCTAGCGAATGGGTTGGCTACATGCGCGTTTTCGTGATTTTTCCCATGCATAACGTGTATGCGAGCCAGTATCTCTTCGAAAGTCCTCCACGAAGGCATCCTCGCCTTAGGCAGATATTTCTAGTGTGCTTTGCCATAAGTAAATAAACCAAACGGTAAATTTATAAAATGAAGTTATTGCGCTCTCTTTGGATAGATTTGACCGAATGCATAAATTCTCAGCCTGTAAGATATTTGAAAAATAAAGTTTCCTAGAACATTTTCGCTAACAACAAATAAATCTTCAGAAAGAATTTTAGGGAAAGAATGATTGGCATAGCTATGCGTGCATAGGAGTTGATTAGCTATGTTACGTGTCACATGTCATGTTTTGGATACATGTAACTCCCCTGAGATCTTATCCCGTTTTCCCATTACAGCCTTTTCCTGCTCAGGATACTAGCTAAATGTTTTGCATGTAGCAAATTGGGTTCCATTTTTACCAGTTGATTCATTCAAGTATTGTGTATAAAAGCAAAGGAAAACGCATTTTAGCAGCTTTCATTGATTTCGTCTGCTTCATAACTATTAGATAATTAAGCTAATAAATTTTCATAGTTTTAAAATGCACGGAAACTCAAAGTCAAATTCAGCATAAGTTATGCATGATTATATATATACAAGTAGGAGTATATAAAATCTTTCAGTTCACTGTGTAAAGAACTAGTTTTTATAGCAATTTTACAAAGCCATTGTTTTAGCAGTCAAAATTTGTTTAATAATATTAATACAATTTTTAATGATTAGGAAATTTTTATTTGTTCTCACGAAAGTAGTGTGCACAAATAGTACATCTAAATGGAACATATACCAAATTCTAACTAAAATCTAACTAAAATCTAACTAAAGCTAAAATCAACAAACATTGCACATATTTCTTTGCGATACTTCAGCCAACCAATGGGCCGATTGAATAAGACCGAAAATGAGTATTAGTTTGACCTGGATATTTCCTTTAGGCAGAAAAACCTCAGATGCTTTCCCACAACTAAATAAAACTAATAAAACATGTTTTAGCACTTCATGTCTGATGTAAAATTATCGTTGCAGAAGATTTAACTATTTAATTGAAATAAATTATCTTTTTGGAAAAGTTCTAATTTATGGAGAATTGTTTCTTTTTTTTTCACTTTCTCCTAAGGTTTTCTCAAGTTTTTTTACAATTGCCTAAGCCATTAGTGTCATGTTTAGTCTCCCCGCTCCCCAATTCAGGAATAAGTTTCAGATTGCTATAAAACATTTAACATAAAAAAATGTATAAAATAATATAAAACCAGAGATATATAATGCAATTTATAAGTTTCATCTTTTAAATCTATAATATATTTTTAACCCTCTGAATAAAGCCCAAATTTCCGGAAACTATCGTGAGAAAGACGTATTTATTTAATTTTAATGCCAAAATGGTATGTTATACCTGGATTTACATTATTTTAATGCACTACCTTAATTTCTGAACACATTTCAAGATGCACTTTCTTACAGGTATTAAAAAAAAGAAAAGGAAAGTAATAAACAGAAAGTAAATAAAAAATCTGAAAGTTTTTGAGATTTTATACTACGCCCAAAGATGTTCTTACAAAATATGAAATAGATAATAAAACGTATTCCAAGTTAGGGCTTCCAGATGCCCATATTCTGGTGGAGGATTACGTTATTCAAAATTTGATGGCTCTAGGTACCGTTGTCTTATCACAATGAGAGAAACATGCATATATTTATACAGATTATTCTTATTGAATTTCTTTAAACATAACTCAGGGCTGTAAAATTTGATGGCAACAATTTGAAAAGTGATACGCCGTTTATAGTGATTCGACGCAAAAAGTCAAAACTAAATTAATAGGCCTTCTGGGTTTAACCCCCTTTGGGCTAAAAAAACAAATATTATAGCACGTACATATACGGCCTTGAAGGTCAGAAAGAAGTTTGATTTTGCGTCTTTGCTCGCTAATTAGAAAGGACCTGATTTCTGATATACTGCTATACCTGATTACGCTGCAGACTATGATTTAGCAACTAGGCTTTTCCAATATCGTAGTAGTAGTGACGTAATTGCGATAGGTGAGTTCAGTAAGCTTATAAAAAACAAACATTTCAAAATGGATTCTTAGACACAGTGCTAATTTGTTAAGGGAAAGAGTCTTCTCTTGAGAATGATAATTAACTCATCATTCTCAAGGGAACTGGGCTAGTAACTTTTTTGAATTGGGCTCGTAGTCATGTAAACGGGACTCAAAATCAATGCCGACCTGTTCTGTCCATTGATGAGTCCCGCTATGGTTTAGAGAGTGATACTCGACGTGTTTACATACGGAGAGAAATAAAAACTCGATATCTTCAGTCTAACATGTGGAGAAGGTATACTTATTTAATGTTCTGGCATGGAAAATAGTATCTTTAGGCGTGCACAGAGTATGTGCTTCCACATGAAACTCCTAGTGTTCAGAGGTGCCAAGGTGACATAATAGATCCTGTTCGTCAGTATGCAAAACGCGATACCTTCATTTTGCAAGAAGATGCCTGCCTCCAAACTGCCCGTCTCGCGCACTTATTTCTTGAAGAAGAACCTATAGTCCAAATGAAAGTACCAGCACTCTCCTGAATTTAACCCCATTGATCATGTATAGGGAGCTCTTGGTGGGCGATTTCCTCATCTCCACTCCCTCTCCAAAACTTAAATGGGTTAAGAATTGCTTAACGTTATCAACGGACATTGCTGCCCATATACCTCATTGATAACTTCATAAACAACATGAGACACGCTGTAAGGGTGATCACATTCTCCGCTGCGAATTCTTTATTTGATTTGATGAAATTAAAGTAACTTTTTTTTTATTTAACTTCATTTTCTTTTGGATATTTCCTCTTTTTTTACAAAAAAGAGTAATTGCTTACAACATGTCTAATTGAACGAACACCTAACCCAGAGAAACAGCTATTCTGTCAATGGCGAAAAGAAAGAAACTGCGTCTTAAAAAATTAAACTGTATCATATTATTTTACTCGTTGCTCCTTATGTGTGTACGGCGAATAAGATTTCAATTGAAATTAACACTTTTTTTGGGAATTATATCCTGTTGTATAACTAATTTTCTTTGTCAACAGAGGTATGTACGAGAAATATGTAACTTACGTTTTATATTCATGAAATATTTTTCGTTGATACGTAGCTAAGAAAACATCAAAATTGATATTTTAATGCATTATGAAAATAGCGTACCAAAGTTTGAAAATATTTTATTGGTAATAATTTGAATTTTATTTTTTCCTTCAAAAAAAAATGTTCAGTCTGAGAATATTTTGAATCAAGAATTTCACCTGTTCTATTACAATTGAAGAAATGCTTTATAAGCCGCATCAACCATTATTTGATTTATCGTTCCTACTCATTGTACATATAAAACAAATTTTTATTTTTAGCAAAATTAAACAAATGAAAATAATATGAATAAAACTGAATTAATCTTTGTGATTCTTCTTCAAGTCAAAACGTCATGTCATCTTGTTTATCTAAATGTATGGAAATAATTTCTAATTTTTATACTGTCCAGGTACGCTATCTTTTTATCAATGTTATGCTATATGATGCAACTACAAAAAAGTCTTTGTCAACAACAATTTTCCAACATCGAGAATGAGTACAGAAGTTTAACAATGTGCAAAGAAATTTAAGATTTAAACCCTGTTATATTATAAGCTATACAAAAATATTGAATCCCGAAGAAAACAGACCTATCGGGTCACTGGGAATGCTACTTTGCAATGGAAAAGAATAAATGTATAAAGAATATAAGGTTATCTGTTCATTTTTTCTTTAAAAAAATTATATTTTGGGCCAGAGATAGTCCTCAAAAAATAAAATACCTCAGATACGCAAGCCGACATGTCAATCAAAATTCTGCTTACTATCCTTGAGTTGTTATCTCGCAACAATATCCTTCAGACTTACAATACGAAGAAATACAGAATTCTGAAAAGCTAAACAAATGCATCCGTCCTTTAAAAAGATAGACTGGAACATATTTCTAACACCGTTTAAGAAAACATATAAGAAAAATATTAAAGGAAGAAAAATGTATATTTTTCGTTTTGTTAAGTTTGCGTATAAAATACAGCCTTAAAAATAATTAATAGAAGTTCACATTACCAATATCGTCATACATAGTGTGTAAGATAGTCTAAAAGGTTCATATCTATTATTTAAAAAGTATTAAAATACTTTCAAAATGTTCATAAAATTAACATGAGCTTTAGTAAAATACTGAAATGTTGTTATTAATTTATTCCTAAAGAAACTAACTTTGGCAATGGCTTTTCAGTCGTGCAAAGTCAAAAACTCATTATGTTTGCCCTATTAAAATAATATACTACTAGAATTTCATATAGGAACGTTTCCCAGCAGAATCGTTAAAACAAATTTGGCATTAATATTTTAGATATTATTTCAGTTGTTAAAATTAATGACAGTTTCACTTCTCTTCCTGCACACTCTCGTAGAATCTATCACAAAAATTTCCTCATATTGCATTTTTCCTCCCAACATTTGCCTGATCAAATTAACGCAATATCTGACATGTTGAATGCAAATAGATCGGTATATAAAAATGAATAAATGCAAAGTAAAATATCTGATATGTACACCACCTTCTATGTAGGAATATTAAATTATATGGATTTTTTTCTTGCATTTCATTTATACTTATTTCCTCAAATTTCATTAGAGATATATTTCTCATTCAATTAATTCAGTTCTCATTTCGCGGCAAGGCAAAAATGCTTATAAACTCAAAATATCTTCATTAAAATTTGAAAGATATTAAAAAACACCATTTGCAGTTAAAACAAATAAAAAAAATTCACGGCTAAATTTGCAGTTTCTACGCAAAAACAAGCAATTCTGCTAGCAGACAAGAAGACAGATTTTTGGATGCACAAAAATTAAAAAGTTTCCTTTTGGTTCCACTCGGCAAAAAGACACTGAAAGTGCAGAAAGACTTAATTCGATATTCTGAAAAGTTTCAAATGTAAACAAATAAGGAAGCTTTAGTAAAAAAAATAGGCTTAGCCGCACTTGAGCAACTTTTTAACTGTTGATAATTCTACAACTATTGCATGCAGATTAGCGAAATGCATAACATCCTTAAACGGAAGATAAGAACAACATAATTCGATCATTTTTAAACCAAAAAATGTCTAATTTACCAACATATAAGAAAAACAAATCTGATGTGTACTTGTACGGAATATTTAATTACTGCATTTGATTTAAACTTATTGAATTGAATTAAATCTACTTTGTCGATAGCGCATAAACCACAACAGAATAAATGCGCTTTTTAAAATTCGCTGTGTTCATTTACCATAGCGATATCTAGCGTTAGGTTCACTTAACAGCGTTATATCTCATATATTTTTTTACAACTCAGAATGAAAAAAAAAAAATACCTGAAGAATTATCTAATCGTTGCCACATGTTCTATTCAAATACTATAATAAATCTAAAACGATTTATAAAAGAAATTAAACAAACAAAAAATAAACAGTTTTTCAGAGACGATTCAGCTCCGCTTACCTAATGCGCATGCGCTACTCGTAAACGTTCTTCTCTGTCCGAAACAGACTGACGAGAATATCTTGTGCTAATTTGAAACACTTATTTCCTTGAATCTCATTACAGATGTTTTTCTCATTCAATTAATTTGGTTTTCATTTCGTGGCAGGGCAAAAATAAAAAAGACACAAAATATCTTCATTAAAAATTAATCAAATAATTTTCATTAAAAATTTAGAAAAATATAAAACACGAAATGCAGTTAAAAAAAAAACATTTTTTACCACTTGGTAAGAAAACAGATTTTTCGGTGCACAAAACTGAAAATTTACTTTTGGTCTCACTCGGGAAAAAGACACTGAAGGCGTAGAAACTGGCTTAATTTGTTGTAGACGCTTAGTCAATATATGAGATAATTTAATACCTTAAATGATAATTCAGTAATAGATTAAGCATGATTTAATTCGCAGTAATAAAAGAAGACGTTACTTTGCCACGGCGAAGCTCAGTTTTTCTAGATTGGACACAATCCATAATTATGCTATGTTTCAAATGTATTCAAATATGGTTGTTATGGAAAAAAATAGGCTTAGCCGCACTTAAATAACTTTTAAATTGTTGATAATTTTACGACTATAACATGCAGGTTAACTAAAGACATAAAAACCGTAACCGGAAAATACGAACAAAGTAATTCAATCATTTTTAAAGCAACAAGTGCGCAATTTATAAGCATACAAGAATAAAGAAACTGAGCTCACTGAGCCAAGTAACAGAGTGGATATATATATATATATACATATATTTATATACTTTTGGTGCAGCGATTGAAATCAAAATAGGAGGTGAACGTATTTCAACTTTCTGAGGCTACTCTTATTAATTATGCGAGCTGCATACACATATACGTACATACTTACGTTCAGACGCCACGAAAAAAATGTCTTCAGAATACATTTTAAAACAGTTTTATAATTTTTTGGGGAAAAGAGTCCTTTATTCTGTTTTTACGTACAGATGTCTCTCAAAAACATCGCTAAGTTAGTTGCATTCGATAGCGTTCAAAATGGATATTTTCGTTGAAACATGATACCCGAAAGTTTTTGCGATTACAATACTTTACAGTTCAGAATCTAATCCAGTTACGACCTAATAGCATCAACAGGCGATGGTAATAATGCAAAATAAAATAAAATATAAACTACGTTTAAAATCCATCCTATATTTAGTTCAGAATAAATCGCAGCTAAAATTCGAAAAACCAAATGCACAGTAACAAACGTGATTTATTCCGAATTGAATATGTGATAAATTTTAAACGTACTTTTTTTTATTTTATCTACGTTGTTACCACCATTTGTTGCTGCTATCAGCGCGCATTTGCATTAGGTTTTAAACTGCATTTTACTTTTCATTTATTCATTTTTACAGTTTGCAGCTGGGCTTCTGGTTTGTTGGTTTTTGCATGTGATTTATTCCAGACGGAATATGTGATGAATTTTAAATATCTTTTTGTTATATGTGTACAAAAATGCAAACACAAATAATAATTATCTGACATTTTAAATGAGTATAGATATGTACATAAAAATGAATAAATACAAAGTAAAAAACAGATCCTTATTTCCATTTGCGCACTGATAGCAGCAATAAATGCTTGCAATAAAACAAAATAAAATAAAATAAAACCTACGTTTAAAATAATTCATTTCACATTCTGTGTGGAATAAAAAAAAAGTAGAAATAAAAAACAAAAGCACAGTGGGGCAGTGCAAGAAACTGGGGTCGAAAATATGCAAAAAATCGTCATTAAGTGATTGATGCAACGAAAGAAGTAAATAAATGAAGCAGCCTGCTTCTAAACCGAGAAAAACACGAAATAAAATTTAAAATTTAAAAATAATCTTACAAAAACAACCAAAGTAATCTGTCACTTTACATTTACATATTATTTGTTGCACTTTGAAATTATTCAGTGTTAAACCATTAAAATTGTGGCATGTTTGCGATCCCTTTTTTCACTGATTTATATCCATTTAATTAAATAAAGCTTTACAGTATAAATCAAATTTAGATTTAAAGTGAAATTTCAATAAAACCATTCAGTACTAATCCTATTATGCTTAACATTACAGGGAAAGTTTACGATTTAAGATTAATCTTTAATTTATTTTACATTAATATATTAAACTTTATGATTTACTATATTAATTTAATAATTGAAAATATCAGAATTCTGATTATCTGTTAATGAAATACTACGTAGATATTAGTCCAAACTTGAGGATAAAAAATACGGTAAAATTAATAAATATATTTGCGTATTTTATTTACTGTAATAGGCGCCACTAATACTCTTTCTTTCAGAAATAAATTGAATCATTCGTAATTAATTCCACGATTAATTTTATGTATTTTCCCGGATTTCTCTACCTGATCTTGTGGGAGAGATTTCTCGAAAGTATTTCTTTATACTTCAGACCCGTATTAATAATGAAGATCTAGATAACGAACAAAAGATTAACAGTTTTTATCAAGCAATAAAATAATTTATTCATGAAATTACGTTTCGACTCATATCCAAAGAAAAATATACGAAATTGAAATATTAATAAATTATGATACTGTAAATAATGAAAGAATTAACTTCATTGTAATCGTTTGCATTCATGTATCAGAAGATATTCCCAAGTGCTCTAATTACAAAAATTTAATGTTATTAAGCAGTAATCATAATTAGTTGAAACCATTAATTATAATTAACCATTAATTATAAGGTGAAACAAGAAATAGATCATTATTCATTCCCTAGAGAAGGAAAGTAATTAAAAATAAAAATTTAAACAATATATGCATTATTTATTTATTCAAAATGAATGCCTTTCTTGCATATAGAATACTACCCAAATGTTAAAAAATAATGTATCTCTCATCTAAATATGTTATTAATAGAATAAAAGTGTAACTTTTAATCTTATTTCTCATGTTAAAATATATATATATGTATATATATATCATATGTATGAAAAGAATATTTTCATTTATTATACTTTATTTTCATCGTTTTTAGAAAATATTTTTTGAATTTGAAAAGTGTTGCAATATTATGGAAACACAAAATTTACTCAATGCATGGTGTACAAAATTATGATTTTATATTTTTGTTAAAATTTATTTTATGAAGTTTCCTTTTTCATTCTAAATCTTTAAACCTATTTAGTAACTCATGTTTCTTTAACAGAATTACGTACTCTCTGTGAATTTTCCCTCACATTCTATTGACAGATATGTAAATTTATACATTTCAATAATTTATGGCAATAAGAATGTCATTTAATTTAAATAAATGTAACTTCAAAATTAAACTGAGACGGGATTTTTATTAAAAATGAAAAAAATTACCAGAATGATATTTGTTTAAATTTTTTGTGTCACGAAATACCGAATTACTTGCTATTCAGAGATATGATCATAGAATATCCATATCTCTGAATAATTCTATTCAGAGATGGACAGATAGCAGAACTAGAGAAGGGTTAAATACCCTTTATTATATTCAGAGATATGGATCATAGAATATCCATAAATTCTATTCAGAGATATGATATTGAACTAAATATCTCTTTCTAAATGGTCTAAACGAGAAATTTTTTGTTAAGCAAATACAACAAAACGCATAATTATTCTAAGCTAGATTTAAAGCAATATCCAAAAAGCGTTTATCCATTTTCTTTCTAGCTTTCCAAAATTTTCAGAGTGCAGAAATCTAAACGGTTATGTGAATATTGCAACGTAAGTTTTGTAGTATAATTTTCCTGATCATTCGTATAAATATTATTAGTATACTAAACACCACCAGAGAGGTGACCACTGTCCTAGCGTTCTTAAAGAAAGTCTTTCAGTTTTTTCTTTATCAATCCAACAGACAATTTATTGGGTCTAATGATAATTATAAATGAGCAAACAAGGCCTAATTGTGACATAGATACAGATAGTACGTAAGTTTTGGAACTTTCACAGAATAAGAATTTGGGTGCCACACATTGCATTTACTTTGCCAGGTATGTTAATCAAGGCACTAATATATATTAAAATAGTAATAATAATGATATTAGAAAAGAAAATACAAAATACAAAAATATCAGTAATCATAATAATGATAAGAAGAAGAAGAAAAAAAAACAATAATAATTTAAATACAGGCAATGACTAAAATAAGATTTAAGTAATATATCTCCTGCATATTATACTAAAATAAAATAAACTCTTTAAATACAATATATAAATTATGCCGAAAATGTGTTTGAAACATGTATACATATTCTACTTCGCATGTATTTCTGCACAGTAAACTGATTGCTTTTTCTACTTTCTTTGTAACGCTGTCTGCCCACTGTGGCCAGTACTGATCAGCAAGGGTACGCATATGTTGATTAAGTGTGCCACTGCAGCAGAGTAGTTTGAGAACCCTGTCTCCTCGCAATGACACACATCAGTGTAACGCAGACGGAAGCGCTTCAGGTACACCAGAAAAAGGCCCATTACCCGTGAAATATTGTGTTAGGTACCCATTAGAATTTTTTAATTCAGAGTTTACTTTGGGAAAGAATTTATATGTTCTTTTTCGTGTGGTATGATTCTTCCAACGCAACTTCCACTGCTCAAAAAACGTTTTCCTTGTTCTGTTTTTGAGAAAAGAGATTGGAAATTTAATTGGTGCTTCCTGAGGTTAGTGTTATTAGCCGTTGTTTTAGCTAACCTGTCAGCGTACTCTTTACCTATAATCTCAACATGGGCTGGGGCCCAGTTCAGATGTGGACGGTTTACTACTAAAAGTCGTAGAAGCAGTTTTCTGATATTAGTTACCTGATTATTATTATACTGTATTTTTGCATATCGTGTGCAACGCACTCTCCTAAATATCTTCAAGATTATCTCTTTTGTTTGAAGTCTTTAACTTCCCTACATCAGTCAGAATTATAACCTGATTTGATAACATGTTTAAAGATTTCCTTTTAGAATCTTAGCTCACCTTATTTCTATTAGTTTTCCACCATTATAGCAATGTTTTGAATATTTTTTACTGACATCAAAGGAAATTGCAATCAATAATTTCATTTTTGCTGAATTGCCCTAATTATCTCGTTGAATGTCTTCATGTTTACTATTAAACTGCGCAAAATTAGTTTGTTTCTTCACGGTGAAGCTAATCTGAATGCAATTTCAAACAGAATTCCTCAGAGGCGCATTAAAACTAAGAATTAATCAGAATCAGCAGCACTAATAGTAAGTCATTATGCTTAAAGATATGAAGAATCTATAGCCTTTGGAAAACTAATCACTTAATTTACGATGAAATTTAGTTACACGTAAGCGAAAATTGCTTGTACAAAAGTGGAGAAATCACATAACGTACGAAAAAGAATTTTTTAATGCTTTAAAGTGTGTGTAATTTACATTTTTATCTTAATTTTATTTGTTTCGTTTGTTTAAATTATTAGTTGTTGAAAAGTAATATATTATTTCAAAGTAAAAATTGAGACATTTTTCACATGATAAATTCATTTCATGCAATTTTTATTTGGTATTTTCTAATAATGTAAACGCAGGCATTACGATGATAATCAAAGTTATATATAGTTCTTGCGGAATAATATTATACTTCTCTCTTCTTTATAATTATTTATATTTTTTTCAATATAAATAACCTTTATGTTTTAATAAAAATACTTATATTTAAAAATGATCTTCTTAAACAAATGATAGTTTAAGGCATAAAAACATTATTCTTTGTCTTATAATATCACGTTATTTTATTTCGTTTGCCATGGTTTTAAATATCTCAGATTGTAAATGAAATACGCTTAATCATAACTTTAATTGAAGCTTTCTCTGAAATTTCAATATATATGCGGAAAAATATGTCTGAAAGTACTGTGCCATATTAATTATACATGAAAGGTTTTTAAATATTATAATATTTAAGTATTTTAAGTGCTATAATTTATGCTCATATTTCAAATCTAAAGAATAATTAAAATCTTACACTCCAATTAAAATCTTAATGAAAACTTACCATTTCCTGAAAGCTTATATTTTTATTTACTATTAATATCATCATTATTTTACCTATTCTTTTAAATTTGTTTCGGATTGAATGTTTGTGAACATTCGTTAGTAGGAAATGATAATAATAATAAATGTTTCCAGAATTTTGGGAATATACATTCTTTTTCAAAGTTCGTCAGTGTTAAACAAAAGCAGATTTTCTAAAAATATGAAATTTTTTTATGACTTCAATATTATTAACAATATCATTTTTAGGAAACAGCACAGTGAATGGTTTCACGTAAATTCAAAATCCAAATCTTATGAAGAAAGTATCGTGTTCACTTTATTTACATTCACGAATTAAATGTCAAAGAAGATGATAATTCCTCGAGTTTCAACTTAGAGTTGGAAAAAAAAGTTGCAGGTACTATCATTGTATTTTTTATTATATATGGTGGCATTTTTATCTTTCAGGTATAATAACACTATGAGGTTGTATGTAACACGTTTGCAATTACCTTGTAAGATTCCTTTCTTCTAATTTACAGCTAAAGTTGAGGAACTTTAAGAACAAGTAAGCGAATAATCGCTTTAATTCACTGGACATAGAGAAGGGTTAAATACCCTTTATTATTCCAAATAAATTTCACAGAAAAAACCTTCTCGAAGTTTTACAATAAAGCCTCCACTCGAGCTTGAACTCAGGAAACTAAGAAATGAAACTTAATTAATCTTAACTAAAAAGATATAACTGAAACTATCAAGATTTTAACAGAATTGGCCCCTTAACGCTAACTAACGGCGAAGCTATCAAGAGCCTAAAGTACGGCTAATCGTAAAAATAGCTTTAGAGAGAGAGAGTTCGCCGCTGACCAGGCTTCCGTCCTAAGGTGAAACCAATCGGGATTAATACATGATCAGCGGAGGTAAAATCTACTTGTGCAACAAGCAGCCGCCATAACTAGGTGAACTGCCAGATCAGCGACGTTTATTTTGTATCAGCCAAAGTAAATTGTTACAAAAATTAAAGAATATGTATCAATGACATCTTTGCACTTTGTGCGACATAGGTAAAAATGATATATTACATAATCAAAATTTGCCTATGAGAGCTAAGCAGTTACAGCTGCTGCCTTCAACCATATTAAAAAATACAAGTTTGAAAGTTATTAAAAACGTCTTTGTTACGCCATCCATTGCTCGCTGAAAGAGCGCTCTTCCGATATTCGTATAAAGCTAAAAACATTTTTGGTGTCAGGAAGTGGAGTAAAGTGGAAATGTGATAGCAATAATATGTATCATCAAATTTTGCGAAAAAAAAATAATGTGTTGATATGGGAATATGTGTTGCAGGGAAATTAACCGTGAAGATGATGGTTTTCTTGATTATGGTGACTAGTTATTTGGTTTGTTGTAATAATGTTTAGTGTTAAATTCTGTTTATTAGTGTTGTGTATTGAGGTGTTCCTACTTGATAATTTGAGTTGATAGAGTCTGTGTTGAGTTTGATTGTGTTCGTTTTTGTACTCATTGTGTTCTAGTTGTCATTTCAAGGTTGTATTTTTCTTTGAATTAAGATGAGTCTGAAGTCGCTTAAGTCATTAAAAAAAGACGAGTTGACGCTCGTCGCGGAGGAATTAGGATTAGTAATTCCGAGCGGGGCGAAAATTGTTACTTTGAAAATATTAATAGAAAGTTCAGAAGTTTGTGCAAATGATGCTGACTTTGTGCAAAATGTTATTGATAATATTCTAGAGGAAAAGAAAATACAAATTGAGAAACAAAAATCGGAAAACGAAATTAGATTAGAGAAAATAAAACTTTCTCAATTAGAGGCGGAATTAGCTTTAGCTAACACTAGAAAAAGACTTTCTACAAAATCCAAATGTTGAGACGGACAACTCAAATCGAAATATGGAAAATTTAATTAAAAGTGTAAAAATATTAACAATTTCTGTATCTACTAAAGCAGAATCCTTTAATCCTTTTTTTCAATCAATTGAAAGGGCTTTTAGGACAAAACAAGTACCTGAAGATTTAAAAGCAGAGATCCTATTAAATATTTTGAGAAAGAAGGTCACTAATTTAATGGTATATGTGAAGGACGACGATATTAATAATTACGATAAACTAAAGTCCATGATTTTAAAGGAATTTCAACCAACCCCTCAAGAGTGCTTAAATCATTTTCGTTCTATGCAAAAATTGTTATCTGAGAACTTTATACAGTTTGCATCAAGGTTAAGTGCAAATTTTGAATATTATTTTCATTTGAGAAATGTAAAAGATTTTAAATCGTTATGTGATCTTATGGTTTCGTATAAAATATTCAGTGAACTTGATCGTGAATTAAAGACTCATATAGCAGCTAAACAGGAAGAGACATGGTTCGAACCCCAAACCTTACGTCGTAAATGCGATATTTATTTGTCATCAAAAGGTAAACAAAAATCAGAATCCCTTTTTGCAAAATCATTTACAGGTAACGATAATAAAAGAGGCGATGGAAATAATGTTAATAAACTTCGTAATTATAATTACAAAAATATTTCTAATGTATAAGTATCTGAAGC
This sequence comes from Stegodyphus dumicola, assembly GCF_044657685.1. Classification (NCBI taxonomy): domain Eukaryota; kingdom Metazoa; phylum Arthropoda; class Arachnida; order Araneae; family Eresidae; genus Stegodyphus; species Stegodyphus dumicola. The sequence goes on along the minus strand of NC_140777.1, from coordinate 35,928,477 downwards.
AAAGGATGAGACATGTATTTTATGTAAAACTTATCAAAACCACCCGTTACAAAATTGTCTTAATTTTAAAAGGCTTTCAGTTAATGAGCGTGTTGAAATTAGTAAGCAAAATAACATTTGTTTCAAGTGTTTTTCTTCGCAGTGTAATGCGAAAACGTGTAGAGCCAGAAATTGTTTCTGTGGGAGAGCTCATCATTCTATGATTCATTTTTATAAACAAAATAAACCTCTTTACAAAGTAGAGAACGGTGGCGCCGAACAAACTCAGTGCAATGCTTCAGTATCAAGGTCAAGCCGAATACATAAATCATCTGTGCTGTTATTCACGTGCAGTGTATACGATAGCTCTGTTGATAAAACAGAATTGAATAAAATGACGCGCATATTATGCTATAATGGCTCTGAAAGAAGCTGGTGTACGAAGACCCTTGCCAATTGCTTAAAATTAAAATCAATTAGAAAGGAAATGTTGTCAGTTTTTTCCTTTGGCTCAGCAAAGCCTACTGAGAAATTATACGAAGTAGTAGAATTTAAATTATCTAGTATATACAACCCTAATCAGTGTATTGAAATTGAAGTGCTAATGGCCGATACTATTACAGCGGCATCTGTTTCTGTTCCAAATGAAGAAGTACAAAATATTATGCAGTCCCGCGGATTAGTCTTAGCCGACTTCTGTAACAGTGATATAACCATTGAGATATTAATTGGGGCAGATGTGTTTTGGCAGATTATTAAAGCTTCAGCTTTCGAAAAAATAAACCAGGAAATTACTTGCGTGCCAACGGTTTTCGGGTTTGCTTTACAGGGAAGTCAAGATGTTTACAAGCCAAATGTTAAGACTGCAGTTTCAGCGAATTTTTGTGTAACCGCTTCAGATGTTCAGATTTTATGGGAGCTTGATGCTTTAGGAATTAAAGAAAAAGAAGAGTTACATGTAGTTGATAAAGCGCTGATAGATGAATTTGAGAAAAATTTTAAATTCGTGAATGAGAGATATGAAACTGATTTATTATGGAAGTTTAGTTATGATGAATTAGGAAATAATTATTTTTTAGCTAAAAAGAGTTTTGATGAGTTAGTAAAGGATTTTTCTAAAAATGATTGGGTTGCTAATGAGTATAGGGATATAATAATTGACCAAAAAACAAAATGGAGTTATTGAAGAATGTGGTAGAGATGAGCATGAGTATTTTATGCCTCATAGAGCTGTTATTAGGGAAGATAAAGAAACAACTAAAGTTCGTATAGTCTTTAACTGCAGTTCAAAATCTAAAGGTAATCTTTCTTTGAACTATTGTTTGGAAATTGGCCCAGATTTAAATCTTAATGTGATTCTAAAATTTCGCAATTACAAAATAGCGTTTAATGGTGATATAGAGAAGGCTTTCTTAATAATAAAAATTTCTGAAAGAGATAGAAAATTCTTAAAATTTCTTTGGTATTCAGATATCCCTAGTGAAGAATATAAAATTATGAGAATGAAAAGACTACCCTTTGGATGTAAAAGTTCACCTTTCATTTTGAGTGCTACGATAAAGCATCATATAAAAATTATAAGGAAAGTAAACCGAAATCATTTGAAATGTTAAATTCATCACTTTACGTAGAGGATTTATATTATGGTGGAGACAGTGTGAGAGAATCATTTGAGTTGTCGTCGGATGCTGTATCAATATTAAAGAGTGGTGGATATATTTAAGGAAACTGAAGTCAAACAGTAGACAATTAGAAAATTTGTAGATATAAAATGGACTTAGTGACAGTGACATAGTGGGAGTTCAACAACTGGAAGTCCTAGAGTTGAATTGGAATCCTGATAGAGATGAGTTGTCGTTGGAGGTGAAGGGTTTGATGGATTCGTGTAAAACGTTGCGACGCAATAAAAGATGTGTTTTCAGACAGCTGCAATAATCTTTGATCCTATTGGTTTGATTGCGCCGTTTGTGATACGTATAATGTTATTGTTACCGGAAATTTGGGAGAGAGCGTGTGATTGGGACGAAGAATTGCCGGAGGACTTGCAGCAAAAGTGGATAACGTGGTGTAAAGAAATTGAAAAATTGATAGACGTTACTATTCCGAGATATTGTTTTCTGGATTGTGAGAATGAGCAATCCGAAGTACACGTGTTTTGCGATGCTTCACCAAGTGCTTACGGAACTGTTGTTTATTTTAGATATTGTGAGAATAATGGGAATTAAAGAGTATCTTTTATAATGTCGAAGAGTATAGTGTCACCGTTAAAGAAACTAACCCTGCCACGGTTGGAGCTAATGGCCATAGTAATAGGTGCTAGAGTGGGAAATTTCCTTAAGAGTGTTTTTAAGGATAAAATTGGAAGAATAGTGTTTTGGAGTGATTCTTGTATTGCGTTGCATTGGGTGAAGAGAAGTGCGAAGAGATGGAAACAGTTCGTTGCCAACCGAGTTGTGGAAATTCAGGAAAGATCGAGTCCAAGTGATTAGTATTATTGTCTGTCTGACGATAATCCCGCAGATTTGGTTACTAGAGAATCCCGGCTGAGAAGTTGGTACTTAATGAAAAATGGTGGTCAGGTCCAATTTGGCTTCGAAAAAGATTTAGAGTTGGCCTAAACATTGGGTTAGAGGGTTACCAAATGTAGACAGTGCGGAAATACTAAGAGAGCAAAAAAAATTCTGTCAAATGTTTTGTAGTTCAGTTGGAATTACTTGAGCAGCTTTGGAACAAATTTTCAGTTTGGAGTAAGTTGCAGAGAGTTGTTGCTTGATGTTTAAGGTTTATAAGAAATGTGAAGGGAATAGGATTTTGGCTCCTTTCTTAGAAACAAGTGAACTAAAAGAAGCACATGATATTCTAATCGAACTAGTCCAAAGAACTGAGTATAAAAAGGAAATAGCTACTTAAGAGAAAGCGAGAGTATTAAAGAAAAGTTCTTTAATTTCTCTAAATCCGTTCTTAGACAACAGTGGCATACTACGTGTAGGAGGACGTTTAAGAAATGCCAGCTTACCAGACTCTGTGAAACATCAAATAATATTGCCTAAGAATCATCCTGTTACAAAATTGTTAGTGACATTTTATCACCTTAATTATATGCACGGAGGAGTACAATTAGTTAACTCTGCGATGAAACAAAAGTATTGGATTATAGGAGCAAGAACTGCAATATGCAGAGAAATAAGAAAGTGCGTTATCTGCGCCAGATTTTGCTCTGAGTTTTCGAAACAAATGACGGCTGATTTACCTTCTGCGAGAGTGAATCCCGGAAGACCATTTCTTAAATGCGGAACTGATTTTTCAGGACCATTCTTGATCAGCTCTAGACGTGGTAGAGGAGTTAAACCTCTGAAAATTTCAGCTGATGACGGGGTCATGGGGGTCCAGTGTGTTACGCCATCCATTGCTCGCCGAAAGAGCGCGCTTCCGATATTCGTATAAAGCTAAAAATGAATAAGTTTTGTGTTTCAGAGATGTGGCAACACGAGATTATTTTTATAGTTATTGTGTTCTAAAGATATAAGTGAATTGTGTATCCAATTTGTACGTTGGAGCAAGAGTAAAATATTTATGATATTTATTGTGTATATTTTTGATTTCCAGCCCATTCCACAAAGAGGTGAACATAACAATCTTTAAGTCTTGAATTCATATTTTTTTTTCCAAATATTATTTTGTTCTTAGCTAATTGGGAACTTCCAAACAACTGAATCCCAGTCAAGGCAATTAGATCATAATTACATGAAAAATGTGGTCACTATTTAAATTCATTTTTCATAAATTCTCAAGTCTAAAAACGAAAACAATAATAAACAATTAAGAAATTAAGAAATTTCATTATCCATAGTTAATACGAAAAATAGAGCAATAAAATTTAATTCAAAGAGCTTTATCTATTTATAACGATATTTATCTATCTAAACCATTTCTTATCTAGTCAATAATTTAATTATAGAATAAATGTCCTCCTAATTAGCATATTCCGGTTTGAAATGCAATTTATTCTCAAAACCTAAGAAAAGAAAAACAAAAAATAATATAGCAATAACATTTAGTTTGCTATTTTAAGACATAGCATTTAACTGAGAACGTAACTCTTTTTTAAAAATAGGGCAAGCGTAAGAATTAGAAATGTGACCAATGTTGTACTGTGGGTGCGTTTCCAAATTTGATCTTAAACAGTTAATAAAAGATGGACCCTCTTTACAGTTCGGAACTAAATTATCATGCGTATGAGAGCAGTGAGAGCAACATAAAGAATTTGAACAATTTCGAATATGGTGGCCAAAAGCCTGGCAACCATAGCATCTTAAAATTCGAATATATTTACGAAAACTACAAGAATGGAATCCGACATAAACGCGACCCTTATGACCTAGTACTGTCAAAGACCACTTGTCTAATTGTAGAATGAAATTCTTACTATTGTCTGCGCATTTAAAGCTTGTGACAAAATTTAAATTTAAATTAGTATCTCTCGGCAGGAGCGCCTTAAAAGCATCTTCGATTGCAGCCTCAGTTACATTAATAAGAACTCCAAATAAAATTATTCTATCCATATGCGATCTGAGTACACGTGCCGAAAACTTGGCATCTGGAGAAGATGATAGTAAAAGTGTAAGCAGTTCTTGATGCTCCTGTGTATCACAACTATCAGAAGATTCTTCAAAGGAGTTAAACGCATATTCGTAATGTTGATTCCTGTATTTGATACAATAAATTTGAGCTAACGTATATTAAAATTCAGCCAAAGTATTGACTGGTTGCGATGAGGAGACAACGATAACATTATCTAAATTACGTTTAGAAGAATTACCAATCATAGACAAATTATTCTTAAACGCGACTTTTCTAATGTCTTCTGTCAAAAAAACTTTCCTTACTGGGATAAGTATTTGTGAAATTTTATCTTTTCTGCCAGTTATATCCGTATATTTTCTGCCAATTATATCTCGTTATTTTTTATTATAGGAACATATTATTGCTCAAATATCCATAATTATGGATAATTATGGATAATTGAGTCCAAATATCCATAATTAGTTTGAATGCAAGTGTCTGAGACAGATATTAAATTTGTTTGGAAAAATTTATTTTCATAATGTATTGATATGGAATTGATATTTTTCGCTTGATCAGTTAGATCATCTGCTGCAAATGTTCTCTCTTCAACAAGTTGTTCAAGATCCATTATAGACTGTAGCATAGGTGCCGGGTACCGTTTGCCTTTGTTTTATAGTTAGATCAGCTTGTGAGCTAATAATTTCCAAACTGCTTTTAAGTGTTGCTTTAGATTGTTGAAAAGATTACGAAGTCTTTTAGTATCTTTCCTAGGGTAATTTTAGAATTTTTTGATTTTGAACTTTGAAGTGAAAATAAGCAGAACCTGGCAAATCCTTTTGGTTTTCTAGTTGGGCAGCACTTTCAGCTATGATAAAGGCAACGGAAGAGGACCCTCACAGAATGAATTAAAAATTAATTAATTCAATAAGTCAATGGAAACAAGTAGATCTAGTACTTACTATTTAACATTAGAGTCTATTGAGTTATCCAAGAAAGAACCACAAAAAATGAATTTCTATCATTATGTGAATATTAAAATAAAATGAAGATAACATTTAGTAAAATAGTGGTAGCAACTTCATGCGTTAAAAGGAAATGTGGCGTACCGTAGAACTGCATATAATTATTCTAATATTTAAGTTACCAAAATGTTGTAAATGGATTGGCGACAAACCAAGGCAATAAGGGAGCCAATATGGGAAACACTTGTATTTTAAAACGGGTTAATACAGTTTGAAAATGAGAAAGACAGCTTCCAAATCCAATACGAAATATGGGGAATAATTAATTAAATTGTAAATAAACATAAATCTCTACAAAAAATATTATTGATCTAAATTATATTTTGTGTAAACATTGTTAATTTTAAAGGAAGAAAGGTCTCTTCTACAGATTTTGCATGTAATTTGTTATATAAGAAAATTTTATAAGCTCAGGTCAACCATAAAACTTATAAGCACTTTTTTCTTCCTCCTTCTAACATGCCTTCGTTATGTAACGATAGCACACTCAGAGCGCATTCGAGAGGTCCAGGTCTGAGTCACGGCGAGAGCATTGCTCATTTTTCACGTCTTCAGCATAAAAATAATAAAGGAATCTACAATGGCGTCGCAATTAAAAACGTTGGTGGACAATAATTTGTCGCCACCAGAAGTAGGCGATTACGTATTCTAATTCTCAGGTTTCCTTTAAAAGGGGGAGTATATAAGGGATTTTCTCTCTCCTTGCAGCATGCCTTGGTGGTATAACTATAATCCACTCAGCGAGTATTCGAGAGGTCCAGGTTCGAGCCGTGGCGAGCGCACTGTATATTTTATCACGTCTCCTCTTCACAAAAACAAACAAAAAACTAATGGATCTGCAAACTAAGAAAAATTTCAGTTGTGGCACTGAAATTTTTTTTTTAATTATCGATTTTGAAGAAGCAGGATACGCAGCAAATCGATTCTGTGATGAAGAAAACACATAATTTAAATAAACAGTCGAAATAATTTGAATCAATGAGATGACGTCTACCCTAAACACGAGAAAAACGAAAACTGAGAACACCAATAGGAAATAGGAAAACTTCGGAAACCAAAATAGGAAACACACGAAAACTTAGAAAATATCGGGAAAATTTCGATCATAATTATCATCGCTAATTTAAATCAGTTAGAATTTTACGGATATGTAAAGCTTACCAAAAATGTAATTTAGAAAATGAAAAGGATTTTCGAGATTTAAACTTTAATGGACGCTAAAAGCTGAACAAAAATGCAATTCAGAAAATGAAAAGGATTTCCGAATAACTTAGTTGAAACTAAAATTTAGAATGCTATTAAGAAACAAGCAGTAATTAGTAATAGGATTTTTATTTGCTTCTATTTTTATATGGCATTAATTAAATTTTAGCAGGAAGCTTAAATTGTTTCTTAATTTGGTCGATATCTATTAAACAACACTAAGAAGGAATGACATAAATCTTATAAAAATTAAAATATGAAATTTGGCCTTTAAAGACTTGAAGTCTTGAAGAATGGTATTTATTATAAGGGGATAAATTAGATAAATAAATAAATCCATATAAATCCGAATAATGATAATCATCTCAATTTTGCTATATTATCAAATTATAAAGATAAATCTTGTTAAAATGTAATAAATAAACGCACTATATAGTCGTCGAGCGTTTTTTTTTTTTTTTTTTTTTTTTTTCTGTACTTAATCATATGTACACAAATATACCTCAATGTTACCTATGTCTGAAGAATAATTATACTCTAATTGAAAATGCAACAAATCTTTGTTGAGGAAATTGCTTATAAAATTTCACATTCAGTTAGTAACAGATATAAAATATAGTCAAGTGAAATGGGACGACGATGCTAAAATTTTGGCCATCAAGATACAGAATAGCTATTTATTTTCATATGCGACCTTAACTGTACCAGGAGATAGGATATGAACCAGGTTCGTGATCTCGTAACGAGGAATCAGCAATAAAATGGTGGGCAGCATGGCAAATATCGCTCGCTTTCGATTCAAATTGCCGTATGGATTTGGCTTCAGTTGATGAGAGTTGCATTTGACGAGTATTAACCTGAACTTGGCTTTCAGATTCAAAATCCCTGGTTCAGCGAAAAGTTAGCAATCATATGATTTATATCAGCAGTAAGCAATAAGCCGATCATCATTTTGCTTTTAAATATGTGAAATGTATTTGCTGTTTTCAGGTCTTACATTTATCAAATACATGCCTGTTTCGACTACAGGCAACACTGTCAAACATCATGTTTTTCTGCGTGGCTATTCGTTTGCTATGTTCCTGATTCAATACAGCAGCGTAAAATGATTGCAGCATTCGAAAGGAAAAGGCTATTATTCTGTATTCGTGAAGATAGGAGAATTTTAATGTCATTTCCTTCTCATTTGTATAAACAATACACATTTTTGAATAAAAGCCCTTTCAGTTCCAATTGTTTTTTCATATGAAATCAATAACATTACGTGTAAGGAGTAATTTAAGAGTTTTCCTTAGATTACCTTCTGTGAAGGATTTCTCTCCTAAGGCAAAGAAATATGCAATGTAAGCTTTCGTTTCATCACACAAATACTTCAGCTGCAAAGTCAAATATTTGGTAAAAGCTGTAGTTAAATTTTAATCAATAGATTATTAACAAGTATGAGAATTCTGGTCATAGGTACTAAATTTGTTTCTAAAAGTTTGTCATGTTTCTATAATTACTTATCAATTTAGATTAAATTTTTTGCAGTCTCTTTTTAATACGCCTAGGAAAACAGTGCGTTTGATGTTTAGAATGTAAAAATAATGATTTAATATAAATTTTTGGGACATCAAGCTATTTTCCTTCATTTAATCTGGAATCCAAAATTTTTGGCCGGGTAAATGAGTCTAAGATTCGGAAAAATGTGCATCAGCTTTCTGTAAAGAAAGCATGCTTAAGCATATTTTTCTGAAATAAATGGCAACACATTTTACTCCCAAATGCATCTTTTTATAAATGAACTGGAACTACATGTATAGAAAAGAAAGGTAGATATGCTGTTGGAGAATATCAGTGTAATTTGTTCTTGAAAGGGATCGCTGAAATAAAAATAAAATGTTTAGAGCAGTTGAAACTCTATGGCTGTTCTGAAAAGCATCTCATAAAATGATACCAAATTACTTTTTCTCTCATATTGATGTACATTTGCTTCAGAATATCTTATTTTTCTTCTCGAATATTTTAAAGACATTCCTTTCCTACAGATTTAGTTTCACTATGGATTTTAAGTCAGCAACGTTAAGTTTACCAAAAGGCATTTGCTCGTCGAACAGAACGTCAGGAGTAAAAGAAAAATGCTTCTTATTTTTTTAAATAAAAGTAGAAAAGTTCTTTTACGTAAGCAAATGAAAAAAGAAATGTCTCACGTGAAGGCATTACCGAAGGAGATTCCGAATGTGGCAGTGAAGTGGAAAAGGAATTTCCACTAGAGGAAAATTTTGCAGAGTCTAGTGCGCTAAAACGTTGATCGTTCAAACGGCGTTATTTCTCTACGAAATTGAATTACGAAAATCATTTTGATAGATCGAGGAATAAATGGGTAGAAACGACAGATTCCTGCGAAAATAACGCCTCTTCAAATCTTGAATTTCGTTCAGGACTTTAAGAAAATAAATAAAGACTTAAAGGCTTAGTTGCTCATAGTCAAAATAGATGAGATTTTATTTTGTTAGGCCAAATATCCCCTGATTGCAAAAAATGACTGGCATAATGTAATTTAAGCAGTTAATATGCAACATAATAAAATCTACATACAGCCTGTTTTAAAATAATTTTGCATTTTGCAGCAAATACTTCATTTCAAAGCAAATGAAATAATGCTCATCGGGCAATTTGCTAAATGTGTTGATCAAACTGCAATTAATAAAAGTGTTTGAATTCAAAAAGGATATTTCCCTGTTGTTTCATTTTAAGAGATTCAGGCACTTTCAGGTATATAGGTAAAATACATGAGCGGCTGTTGTGTATGACCTTGAAACATTCATAGTACAGCCGAAGTTCGCTTTTTGTACGTGAATAGATTGATTTAGCGGATTTCTATTAGTTTGTTTACATATGCCTCAAACAAAAAGCGATATAAATATGTTCCAAAAATCTTCCAAAGAAGCACATGACGAGTGCTTGTGTTTGCTTGCATAGCCTCACGAATCTGTAGCCTTGTGCTTTTATGCAGGCCAAGACTGTGATTTAGCTAAGTGGTAAATTAACATAATCTAAAGTATCCTGTTAGACATACTGAAACATCCAAACTTCCAGATAACACGAAAAGAAAAACTGAAATAATGGGCTAACTTTCATTTTCTGTATACAATTATTTATTGAAAATATTTTTTCTAGATAATTTTGAAATCTACGGTTTTTCTTCAGTGAACTTTCAACAACAATACGAATGTCCCAAGACTTACTTTGATTTGAACTCTGAAAAAGCCCATACGTAAGCTTATCCCTAAGAATCGTGATTTGGTTCACATTACCAGTGTTCTGTAATGAGAAATATTCTGTTATGCGATTGTACTCACCTGTTAAGTTTTAGAGTCATAAGTACTTTTTTTAATGCTGGAGACGCGGAAAATTAGCAGTGCGCTCCCCGGAACTAGGGCCTGGACCTCTCGAATACTCGCTTACCGTGCTACCGTTACACCACGTAGACAAGCTGGATGGAGGGAGAAAATACCTTGGAGCAATTGCAAATTACGGGACCTATTCGCCAAAAGCCTGGTCGTGACGAATTATTGTTGACCACCGTGTAGTTTCACGGTGTTTGTTTGTTTGTGTGTCACTGTGGAGTCATTAGAATTTTTTTCGAAGCAGAAGACGTGAAAATGTGCAGTCCCTAAAATAGATCTTGTAACCTAAATACCTTGGCCGAGAAGCGCACCACTTAAGAGGTCGCTCGAGGGCGAGAGAGACGATGAAAAAAAAAAAAAATCTGAGGACGGTAGAGAGGGCCGTAACCTCAGAAAGAAATGATAAATGTATACATGAGATATCCGACAAATGGCTTTGTGGCGGAAATTGATGATATGAGATTGGTATAAAAATCAAATAAAACTGGAAAACACCCATGCAGATATTCCATTCAGCGGGATCTGAACCCAATTCGCACCCTCAGAAGTTTTAGAGCTTGGCATTTTTGGGCAGCGTCTTTCCTAAGATGGAAATATTCGGAATGTTTAGTTTTACAGTAATTTAATTCGAACAATACATTTCTAAAAAAATAAAGTATTTTTGCCCTTGGTCATTTCACTACCATGTATGGAACTGTTTGATCTTGTCTAATTTGCACGGTTTATAGATTTGAAAATACAGTACGTTATTGAACTTGACTAATAATTACACAAATTAACAAGGTATGAATAAACAAATGTTCGCAACTGTTAAGGAGTTTCTATTATTTTCTGCTAATATACTTTAAACTAACTTAGCTGAATAATCTAACTTAGCTTTGATACTACAATAGAGTTTATTCAGAAATATTCAGAATGTGATCTAAAATGTATTTTTTGAGAATAATGTTATTATGTATAACACAATTTACAGTAAGAATCTTAATGTTATTTTATTCTATTTTATTCTTCATATTTCTGAGACGTACTTAGAACATCAGTGTACACCTTGCACAAAAAATGGGACAGTTCTTTATCTCCCGTTCTACTGGACCGTTAGTCGAAATTTAATTTGGGTTTGCTCTGTCTCGAAAACGCAACTTAGTGTATACTATATTAGATTTATAATTACGAAACAGTATTATTGAAAATAAAATATAAACATACTTAGTATTGTCACGCATTAAGCTGCAGATGCCTAGATATTAAATTTTGTAATTTTGGGAGAGACATTTATGGAGAAATTTAAAAATTTATCTTGGAGCATTTTTTCCAGTTTGCGCCAAGAATAATTCACTTGGCGAACTTCTTAATTTATAGCAACCTATTTTCCTTTCCTTTTTTTCATTGCACACGAGCGGAAAATAGGTTATCGTTCATCATACTTTCAAATAATTTTAACAAAGTGCGTAAGCCACATTTGGCGTCATTATCATTTATAACAAATATCTCAAATTTCAAAACGCGCCAATATGTAAATTCACTTATATCTTAGGAAATTTTGAATCGAAAACTCTAATTCGTATTACATCTACTTTAAGATGATAGTAAAACTTTTATATGCTGTAATTCAAAATTTGCTTCGAAAAATTTATGAAAAATATTTAGAAATACAAATTTTAAAAACAAATATAAAATAGTGAACGAGTTTCATTAGGAATGAACCTAAATTTTGAAATGTGAAAACAAGATCCAAATAAATTTAATTAGAAAGAGCTATTAATAAATATATACCAAATTCAATTAATATGGTGGAGCTAAAATTTTGACATTTGATTTTTTTAAAAACTACTCTTGCGATTTTTACAAAGCTTGGCACTTTGGCGTAATTTGTATCGTAGAAGCAAAATATGGAAACAATTTTTTACATTTTTAGAAAAAACATTCGATTTTGATTCAAAATACCTATGTTAGAACAATGCTATATATAAATCTAATATATATCCTAATTCGCGCTTTCAAGGTATGGAAAACGCAAGTTAAATTTTGACAATCGGTCCGGTAGAATGGGAAATATAGAACTGTCATATTTATTTTATGCAAGATACATATTACATATATAGCCGGACTTATTTGAAAAATCATACTGTCGAAAGCATTGTTTTATTTTCTCTAACATCTAACCATGCACTTACGTAGCTATACGTAAACGAGTATATTTGTTTGCATGAAGTAAAACTGCGTTAGAGAATAATGTATTCTATGTCAACCATTCATCTATATCATTGCTGCATTTTCCATTCAGAGGCCGTCATTATTCACCTTGCTATTTCTAAGCTTTTGATTTTAGTGCTAGATGCGGAGAATAAGAATTTAAATATATTTCATGAGCTGAGTAATGTCTTATTCTCGATTCCAATAATATGCAAAATAAACCTCTATTGCCGAGATTCGCTTACAGGAACATCGGCGAAGACGAAAACATAGCCAAAGACAAATCTGTTCCCAAGTCCCGTTTCTTCGTGAGATATTTATTTACTCACTAGTGTGATATAAACTTCTCCAATCCCTTAAGTTTCTATTACGGGTTAGAAAAAGAAGTGAAGGAATGGGGCAGGGAAGGAAGACTTACGTATGTGATTTTGTTACTTCTGGGAATCTCCCTATGAAAGAAATTGTTTTATTCCTGCATTGCTGACTGGTGCTGACGAATAAAATTCTTGCGTCTGTAGAATAATCTTTCGCAGTTGGTATTGAAATGATGTTATTTTGTGTATACGTTTTTCCTGAATGAAATTAAAAAATTATACTAATTATAGATCTATCAATTAAGAATTAAAAATTTAAAGATCAATTTCATTATATTTTTCGATTTTATTGGCATTTTATGAACTACTTCTTAATGGGTGATTACCACAAAATCTTAAGAATAATTCCGTTACATCTGTATAATCTCTATTCTTTTTTCATTACAGTGTATATTTTTTTATCTATTCTGCGTCACTTTATATATAAGTTTCGAAATATTTTATAGCAGCATGTTTGCTAAACGCATATGCCGAATTCCATAAAGATGTAAGTTAGAATTTGGTAAATAGCTCGAACAAAGACTAGGATAAAGACTATTAAATTCCGTCTAGTATGTTTGACACCATGCTTAATAACACTTTGCGACTTTTTTCAAACTGCACGAAATGCACCTATCTGTGTGTTCTGAAAACACAGTTTTAATTGTACTAACACATTAAAAAATTTTTAAAAGATAATGTCTTTTCTCTCTACCATCCTCCTGAGAAGAGGCAGAAAAAGCAACCGGCAGAAGATTCTCAATTCAGTTTTCCTTTGCTTGATTCTCAATCCAGTGTGAATTGCGTGTCAGAATTTTTTTTCTTCCAGAGAATTTTAATCTTTAAAATTTAACGAATTTGCTTTCAATTTGATTCTAAAATTTCGACAACGTTGTAAATTATTGGTGCACACTAACATTCTATGTTTGAAAGTAATTCTTCAAAATTTATTTCGTGTTTTGATGTTGTTCCTTTTTCAAGAGTTTTCATTATTGATGCAACTTTGTGAACTATTTTCTTTATTTCTTTTACTTTTCATCACTAGAAGGTGGCCATAAATTATTAGATATCTTTTTTCATGCGATTAGGTTTTTTAAGAGATCGATAGAAGCCAAAAAAAAAAAAAAAGCATAGTGAAAGGAAAAGAAAAATTGGTTGCCATATATTAAGATGTTCGCCAAGTCAGTTATTCTTGGCCAAACTGGAAAAAAAGAATAGCCAAGATAAATTTTTGAATTTTTCCGGGCATTTTGCACCAAATTTTACAAAATTTAATATCTAGTCATAATTTGAGTTGTGGAATCGAATTATGGAAAACAATTGGTATGTTATTTCGGGAAAGTCAGCTTTTGTGTCAAAATACCTATGTTAGAACAATGTTATATATAAATCTAATATATATCCTAAGTTGCGCTTTGGAGACATGAAAAACGCAATTTGAATTTTGTCAATCGGCCTAGTAGAACAGGAGATATAGAACTGTTTCCCTTTTTTACGCAGTGTACATTCATGCAGATTCTTCAAAATTGAATTAGTTTAAATATAATACAGGTCGACACTATATGGTGGCACGCATTTGAAAAGCGATTCAACGCTTTAAGAAATACGATACAAAATGCCATTTCGAGAATAATAGCCCTTCTGGGTTAAATCCCCTTTGTAATAATAATAATAATGATGATTACTTTTTTCTAGCACTTAATTGCAGAACATGAATTGAAATACGTTCTTATGCATGTCTAATTTTATATGGAAATAAATGAATCAAGGGATTAAAGAAAATGTTATTAAAATTTAACAAGCGTTAAAATTTCTTTGATTATTTTTAATACTATGTTCATAAACCGGCCATTGATATAACTTTGCAAATCCAAGTTAAAATTCTACTGAAATATCAGATGTTTCTAAACATGTATATGTCAGATATATCTTAGTAACCACTTACATATATATATGTGTATATTCTGTACAAAATCAAATCACTATACATATCAAGAGAACACCTTTCTCCCTCTGTCTCTTTTTTTATTTTCATTGAATAAAAGGGAATTTTAGGTATTCATAAAAATCTTTTGTCTTCTTATATATTTACAAACTTGAAATAATTTTTGAAAATTAATAGATACATTTTGTTGGGATTACAAATGACCTTTATGGAAAATTTTACTAAGTTTTGAGCTAATCTTTATGCTATTTTAACTTAATTTACATATCTAGTGAAACTATTTTAGATAATTCCTCTATATTTAGTTTAAATCGTTTCACTATACTTTTGCTAATTTTCATCTGAAACAATTCTGCTGAATACTTTACAAGTACACACTTTCAAAATTGTCCATTTATTATTAAGATCGTGCCCATTTTACTTTGTTATTGTTATTTTCTATCGGTTTGTTAAACACAGGCAGACATACTGATTGCATGGTTTGTTTTCATTGTTTTCCCCATGTGTAAAATGAATATTGTTTCCCTTAGAACGTCCTCCACGAGAATAACCCTTCTCTTAGATATATAGTCTTTGTATATTTTCTCGTTTTCAGATAATTTAATCTAAACTAAAACCCCTTGATAAAAAGCAGTTGTATCTGTATCTATAAGTGTACTTAATATAAATGTCTATAATTTCCCGTTATTATTTCACATTGATACTGGTAAAGAGTTAATTTGTCTTCGGATATATATTACATGTATTTAAAATGATGTTATTTTATTGTTGCAGTTCTGATTGACAACTAAATAATGCATTAATTATACGTATTTTAATTACTGAACTTCAGGCATAAACAGAAGCAGCTACTTTAACTTTCAAATTGGCTGTTCTGTTTAAGTACATACACAGGAATTTAATGAAAATGTGGACTTTCGCAAAAGAGATATATTTTTAATTTTCAAAATGCGATTAACGTTTCAAAGACTTTCTGTTATTTATTCCTCATTTTGCCATATTTAACATCATCTTTTTCTAGGCCACAATTTAGTATTTTGACATTAACCGGCAGTGACATTTTTATTCTCGCAAATTTTCTAATGATATTAATTTTACTTCTGCATGCATCCTTCCAGTGGCTAAGGACTTTAGTACCGTAGAAGCACAATTTCCTGTTCTGCTCTTAATTTATATAACCCAACATAATTTAACTTAAATTGCCCTTCGTATTTAGAGCCTTAGATCTAAGGTCTATAAATCCTTCCAGTTGTAATGAAAAGTAGTTAGAACCGAGGCCGTGGCTATTTGAAAAATGCTTTTCTCAGAATGCAATTTCCTGATTTCTAGTCTCTTCATTAATTTCTAGCCATTCTTTCGTAAAGAACCACCGTAACGATCCGAAGAAGAAATGATATCTCTATCCCAGTGTAATTTCACCAATGGCATTAAGGTCAGATGGCAGAAAATTAAAGAACAACCTTTCTCCCAATGCTTTGTGCTTCCAAATCGAAAAATGACTGATCAATTTAACCACAATCTGAGTACTCTGCAATTGGATATGGAGGGCTGTGTGAGGGAAGTAATTAATTTTGCCTTAGATACGAAAGTCTCGAAAGTGTATTTGCGTAGTATCTGCAGTACTGACTGGAAGAATGAAAGATATATTGGCCTTTTGTGAAATTTTGATAGATACGTTGTTAATTTTAAATATCTAATTAGAAAATTAATTTTAAGGCTGTAAGGTAAATTAAAAACATATTTTAGATAAAATACGGATTTTAGCTCTATCTGAAAGGGATTTAAGAAACGAAAATTGCAGATAATGCTTGTGTTTCTATCTTGATTCAAATCAATGTTTCGAACTTTGTATATATTGGCCCTCAATCGTTGTCTATGGGTAAGCAAACTTTGTGTATATATATATATTTTATAAAAGTTGATACAAATTATATTATGTATATATATCTGCATACCCATAGTTTTATATGTTATAAAAAGCGTTACAAAAACCAAACTTCCCTTGCATAGGTATTCTAATTCGAGCAGTTCCCTATACTTAGGGAAAGCAAAATAAATGAGAATCCCCAGTCAGAAAATCCCGTTTATAATAAATTGCGATGAGATATTTTGAAGATTTGTCACAAAATTATATAGTAGGAATTTAAAATAATTTCTGTTTTATACTTATACGTATGTACTTTTGTATTAAATGGAATTAATTTGGTCAGTTTCCGCCATACTCGGCACTACCTTAACTTTTAAAAATGCACAATTCTTCACAAAAAGCAGAGCTGGAAAATAGATAATAAAAACAAAATGAAATAAATAATTAGATGCAAAGATACGATTTTTAAGTTTTCACGAAATATGAGAACTAGGTAATATAAAATAAATTGTTAACATGCCAGCCTCCTTGGCGCATTAATTCGGAGGCTAGTCAAAGCAGAAACCAAAATGTATATATTCGTATTTTATAAGAATCTTCTGGATGGAAAGCAATTTCAAACCTTATTCAACAGTGTGCAAGAATGCTGCGGTTATGTCTGAAGACGTATATTCACATCAACCCTTTTAACTGATAACGTATTTTTGTATAACTGAACGCTTCCGTGATACTACCTGAGTAACAGGGGGGGGGGTGTTTCTGCACTGAAAAAAAAGCGCCTCTCTCTTCTAAAACCTTCTAGCCTCTGGAATTCACTTTGGCACTATGGAGTGGCGGCAACACGTACTGTTTAGGAATGTGCATCTAACGAACCTAAACTACAACGAGATTGGTCTCCTTGGAGTCCGTACACCGCGGTAAACCATGGGTAATCTTTTGAATTCACAGTTACCTTACAGTTTACTTCACTACGTCTGTGATGGACGAGCAATCATGACGGACATTCTCTTGTACTCACAATGCAACTCTAGCTTGTGTATATGGAGTCCAGTGCAAGACTGAATCGTAATAGTGCCGCTAATGTAGACCTGGAAAGTGTGATTGCTATATTATTGATGATACCTGAAAAATGAGGTAAAGAACTTGCTAATCTTTAATCTCTTGTTAAAAGAATGTGCAGAGGTTGATTTGGAAAAGGGTTAAGATATGAAGAGAAGATTTTTAGCGACATACACTGAAGACACCAAGATAAGTCATTATTCTTACAGGAATATCAGCGATTGGCAGTTCTCCACCACCAACAGCATTACGTTACAAAGACAAACAGTCAAGACTTTACTTAATTTCATGTTGTAATACGTCATCGTTTAACGGGGTCTATGGCATGCTTATTATCCAGTTACGTTGACACACCAGGAACATATTGCCAAATATTAATAGGTCATCGAACTTTGTGAGTGGCAATTATAACGCTATAATATTGTCTTCTTGGATAACATGCGTTTCTTATGACCAATAAATAATGATGTTTGCATATATTTTAATCCATGACGAGAATTCATGACAGTAAAAGAAACTGCAAAGATTACCATCGAATGCAGTAAGACATGCCAACAAGGAGCTTTCTTCTGTGGAATCTGTTGTTTTAACAACGGAGCCAATTCTCCGAGAATTCAGACCATTATAACGAGGGTTTAATACGGCAATGATATCCTATGACCAGTTACACCTCCTTATATACAGCGTCTTCTATGAGAAACTTTTGGGCACGATTTTGCCACTATTTATTTTGAAGTAATAACGCGAAACTTCGACAGTAAACCACGCTGCACTTCCTTTTTTGGCTGCTTAAATCCCTGATTTATAATTCCATCAAAAGCGTTCGAGATATTTTCATGAAATATGGCAATATTTCTGCGTGTTCTAACGAAATTTTGATGCGGGTATATGCACTGAGAGTGAATATTCCACGAGATACCAGTAAACTTATTTTAACTCAATGTCACGGCGTGTGTAGCAAGAGACATAAGCCAGAGGTGCATCTGGAAGAGAGAGAACTAATAGCGTTGACGTATATAATAGGTGCTTCTTTGAAATACTACTAATATTTTTTTACTTTTTGCTTACTTTACCTTTCCTACAAAAAATAAAATAAATTTAACCTAGGTTCTCTGCTTTTTAGCAACCTGTAGTGAGCGGGACACGAGAAATTCACTAGTGGCTTTACGGGTATAGTCTCACAGCACTTACTGTATAGTGCATCGTCTCAATTTTGATGTAATGTATTCCTGGAGGCGGATGTATCCGAGGGTCTTTTACTCTTCGTTCCTTATCAAGCTTTCGAGAGTATTTCTGAGTGGCTACTATTTTAGATGATCATATGCACATCCATAACACAGAATCCATCAGCGGCTGAGCCATAAAATAGCTGAACTCAGTTCCGACCTGCGTGCGACTCCAGACTACATGAGCGTCTTGGTAGTTTTCTTCCAGTGTGTAACAGCATACTAGCCAGCTCTTACCTTTGAAAGTCCTCTTAGAATTCAACCTCCTTTAGGCAAATAGCTGTAACGTACGTTTCCATAATACAATAAACCAAACCAAATACATCCATAATGCAAGCTAGATGCTTTTAGTTTTACTTGCATGTATTGTTTCCATATTGAATAAAATGAAATGGGAAGTTGAATAGATATCACGTATTTCAATTTACCTGTCACTAATGCATTCAAGCCATATACTACTATATGAACTCCTGAGTTGAGAAAGAATCTAGATATGTATCCTGCAATTGCTTTGCGTACATGCGCATTAATAAGTAGGCCCTTTTACTTAGCTAATAGCTAATTTTGCTTCGGAAGTGTGCCTTGGTTCAAGGCAAAGACGTCATTAATCTAAAGATTGGTATTGGATCCATTCGTTTAAATTTTGAACTTTCTAGGCATCTGCTTACTATTCTATGCTCTTTCGTTTCGCACAAGTTGGAAGATAAGATTTATTTACTGAAATTAAATATCTGTGATTACTCCAAAAATATTTAGAGCTGAGTTGATTTCATTAGACACACATTCTGCATCCTCGAACTAAAGGTATACAGTGTGAAATTTAAGTTGAGTATAAAGTTCATAGTGGTACATTGTTAAACACTTCCACACGACGAATGTACATATATTTACTTAAAACTTCTTTTCTTAAAGTTGGTATAGAATATAGATTTAAATAAGCTAAAATGTTTGACTAAGATGAATATATACTCGAAGACCTTTATTCTATATAAACTCTTCCAACACGATTAACATAAACATATTTACTTACAAGTCCTTTTTACTAACATTGGTATTAACCCGGCGGAAGTCGCACCAAGAAAGGTTACTAGAGTGGGCGCGTGGGGTATCACATACCCCCAATATTTAAAATATAATAAAAATAGTATTATTTAGTTTTAAAACTTTTTTTGTTTGTTCTCGTGTATTTTAAATACGTGAATTAAATTGGGTTTCAAAAAATTAATTTCCGAAATAATCTTAGAGTTAAAATTAAGATAAATGAAAATAATAAAAAAATAAACATCATGCCTCTAAGTTTCATTGCATCTCTAATACACCATGCTTATTTTATTTCTTCACACTTTGAACGAAATACATTCATGTGTTCTTGGCACAGAATGTTTTCACATTTTAAACATTGCATTCACGTTCTTCTGTCCTTGGCGCGAGGACAGAAAATTTATCACATCTTTCATACATAGTTTTTCGAATTTCATGTATTCGTTTTAATTCTTCGTCGAAACTTCTGCTTTTGTTTTTCATGCAGTACGTCAATTTCTTGGAAAAGTATTAATCTCCGATCTTTGTTCGATACTTTTTTTCATTAATTGTAATGCTAAGTCCTTCAAAAACAGACTTCTGTTTCTGGTTGGGGGATTAACAGTTGAATGTAATATAATTCAAGCATTTATTACAGCAACATTCAGTGCAGGAAAGAAAATTACCATTGGCTACCTCCTTGTTATTCTGGCAATTGAATATTTGGCTGACATTTCATCCCCCATATCCACTGCTCCTTTAGTCATATTATTAAAACATATAATTCCTGACGTTTTATTTTCTCCAATAGTATCATCTATACTATGATCGTTATATAATGTTAAAAGCATAAGAACAGTTTTTCCTTTTTTAGGAAAATCAGGAATTAATGTTTTATCTTTTTCGAAACCAAAACATTGCAGAAAATATTCTTAGTTTCATCTTCAGTTTCCGAAATGCAATATTCATCGCTTTCAAATATTTCTAATAAATCTCACATGCGTTGCATCTCCAGTTCATAGGGACTCATTCTTTTTACCATAATGCAGTTACAAATTTTTAAGAAGTTAACGTCAAGTACTTTAAAATCACTTGCGTGTAGAAATACTTACTGTTACACTCTAGAAATAAATTTTTGAACTAAATATTAAGTCAGAAAAACTCTTAAGTATTAACAGACAGGCGCGTGGGGTGTGTCTTACCCCAGTTCCAACAAAATACCGATAAATCATTTTTCTGAAACACACAGGCAAAGAAAAAGCGGTTCTGAAAGTCAACCACAACTAGAAACTCAGCTACTGAAAGCAGCACAGAATTTCAGTTTCGCAAGTTAGGAATATTCCACTTTTATGTAGGGTTGGGGTATGATACACCCCACGCGCTTTCCCGCGGGTTAATATAGTTTTCAATAATTTAAAATGTTTAATTGGGATGAATGTACACTTGAAGACCTTATTCAAGAAAATTATTAATTCATTTCACTTGGAATAAGAAAGAAATGAATATGTAGAGACAATAAGTATTTTTTGGAAGCAGGCACGATGAAAAATGAGCAATCGCCTTCGCCGAGAATTGAACCACGGACCTCTGGATACCGACCCAGGGTGCGAAACCACTATACCACGAAGGCACGCTAGGAAGGCGGGATAAATACCTTACAAATATAAGTTTATAACACGATATTACTTTTGTAATCCTTAAAAAGCATTAAATTTTTATTTCTACCTAAATATGTAATTGAATGCAATCAAATATTTGACTCCGTATTCTGAAAGAATCCATGGACAGTTTTTCTCTACCATGTAGAAATTGATCTTAGTATAAAATTATATATTGCTTATGTGAGCGATTCTCAACCTGTATAGCGCGAGGTTATACGGGGGGAGATAATACTAAATGCAAGGTGCAAGCATATCGAAAACAGAATGCTATTAACAAAATTAATTATTGAAAATAAAGCAAAACGAAGCATATTTTGACATAGTAAAAGGTAAAATACACATTTAAGCTCATACAGTGCATTTATAAATAGGATTGTATCAGTACTGAACCGTGTTTGTAATAATGAACTTATAATACTAAATTAAAAACAAGTTTTACAGTTGTTAAAAACTCCCTTGCTCTTGTAACTGCAGAACAAAGGCTTTCGAAGGAGGGATAATATTAGAGACTGACACTTGGAGTTATTGTTTTACATTTACTTAAGATCTATATTTTATCTTTAGAGCAGCCACCGTAAAAAATCCGATTTAGCAAACGTAGGACATTAAAAATGATAATAGCATACGAAATTCTCTTATTTTTGGAATAGAAAATGTATCATATAACCTGCCCAAAATTCAACGAGTAATTTATTACTGAATTGTTTTTTAATCTAACTACGGATGCGAGGTTTATGAAGATTTCCTACTTGGAATTGAAGAGATCTTCGACATGCATCCCTAACCCATTTATAGCTTGCTACTAAGTTCTCGTCAGCAAGAAAATACTTTTTAAATATTTTTGCCAGTATAGTTAAATGATTTCCAATGCTAATAAAAACAACTTTCGCATGTTGTTCATCAGCCTTTTACAAATTACTGAATATTTAGTAAATTTAAACATAAAATATTTCGGATTAAAATTAAATTCATGCACTAGCTGCTTGTTGCCCTTTTATTAATATGAAAGATTAAGACTATTTTTAGTTCAATAGTTATAGAATTTTAATATTGCTTACGTATTAGGTGATGCCATATCTTTAATACTCAACTATATCACAGGAGAATTTTAGTAAGAAATGTTATTTGTCAATCTGCACTTTTAATTGTTTTGACATTTTAACCATAGTTTACACATTTTTAATTTTGTTCTGCGCAGTTTCCGAATGTCTCACCCAATAAAATTATCCATATCTCGGACGATGAGCAAATATTTAAGGATACTGACAAGCACCTGACTGACGGAACATAAACAAAATGTGGTTATCTTTGTCTCTACGTAGCAATGTAATGTATTCGTATTTTTTCGCAGCCCCCAAATGTGCTAGCAAATCACTTTCGGAAGGGGATTTATATAAGTTCTCTCTCTCCATTGACTAAGCCTTTGAAAGAGTGAACCCTGCTATCAACACTATGCAGACTTTGCCCGAACCGCCATTAGGATTACACGATAAAATGGTAATGATGGCTGTCGTTCTAGAGATTTAAGCATTTAAAGACACATGCCTTGATAGCCAAACGTCAAAGATAAGCACTCGTGCAAGTAACTAGTCAGGACTTAAGATCCATTTAACTGAAATGGATAGATACTTGTTTTAAGCTCCAAAGCTTAACAAGCTTAAGTCAGTTTATTAAGAAGCAAATTGAAATCAAAATGCAGTCTTATACGATTCATACTAAACGAAAATGTTTTCTTAGAGGTAGCATTTATTAGTTTATAAAGATCACAAACTACACTGCTATTATATATTTAATCTATATAATCACGTAAATTGTATGATTAAAACAGCACTACTATTACACATTTAGTTTATAGAATCACCACACAATGTTTGATTATCTTGTATATGATAAATCCAGAGTTTCTGTATTTATAGTTTTGGCACATTTATCTGGAATCTTATTAAGGGTTTTAACTATGAATAAAGAAATACAGATTCTGAATGGATATATTTTGTTCTTAATTGTTATACTATTGCTTTTAAAATTCTTAGATTTAGATCAGATTTAAAAACGAAAATGTGCATAATTTACAATTCATATGTTAGACCGTTCAATCATTTTCTATGTGGCAGTTTCCTGCCATTAGAGGCCGTTATGCTGTAGTTAATAACTCAGACTCAAAACAAGTCTGAAACTTGAATTACGTAAGAGTAGTTGCTTATTTGTAGACAGCCGACAATTAATTAATTTTTATATCCTACTTTATATTATATTATCTCATGTTTCTTCGTGCTAAATTCTTGAGTTAGATTTATTAAATACAAATTTATTATTTTTAACTGATATTTCCTACAGTTACAAACATACGTTTCAATCAGAAATAATGCTATTAAATTATCTGAAAATATATTTACTGGAGCATCACTAAAACATTTACTAAATGGCAGTTTAGTCTTTTACGTGATAAAATTTCTTAGAATGACTTTTAGATGATTTCTTAATCATCTAAGTGTACCCTTTCACTGCTTCCTCACGTGTTGTATTTACATACCTAATGTTATCTAATTTTGGATGAAATTGAATTTAATTATTTATTTGAATATACATAGTTCTGAAATCATTAAATAAAGTAAGAACGAATAATGTTTTATAAATAAAGGAATAAGTACTGATAAGGAGCTGAATTACCTAAACTGGAATATAGGATTTATCTCTACGCTGTTAAGTCTTCAATTATTTCTTAATTATAGAAGGATTCGCAGACAAATAATTCAAAAATATGTATTTGTAACGTGAAGAAAGTTATGAAATCAAGTTTAAGTTAGTAATAACAATATGACATTGAAATGCATTCTTTGTGAATTTCACTCCAAAATTAACCTCTGTGTACATACAGCCTGTCAAAAATTTTCGAGACTGAATTAATGAAAATAAAAGAAAACTTAAGATGGCGGTCTTCAGATGTCCCCCCCCCCCACTTGACTACAACTCACACGGCGTTCATACAACTACGTGAAACTGTCAGAAAAATAGTTGCTTTGGATGTTATTCAACCTGCATGTCATTTTGGCTTGAATATCGCTTTGTCGTGATAGCGTTGACCCTTCAAGCGAATTTTAATTTTCGGGAATAAAAAAAAAAAAATATTCGGAGCTCAATCCGATGATTATGGAGGATGGTTAAGAACTGACACAGGGTTTTTTTTCTCTAAGAACCTGTAACACAACTCCAACCGTGAGAACGGTGCATTGTCCTGAAGCAAGAAGCAAGTTCTCCTTTCATCGTTCCAAACGAACCTGTTGAAACCTATCTCAAAAGCTCCATGACGCTGTGAAATTGCATTCCCAGTTTCATCCCATGTATGATTACCTGTCATGGAGAAAGTTTGTATCAGAATGTTTTGGACAGATGGCATATATTTCCAATTAAATATGTGACTGAGAAAAACTAATAATAGCACTAGCCAAATGTTTCATATTTTCTACAGTCCGTAATAAGGAGAGAGATAATTATACCCACTTCAGATACCAACACGCAAGAAAACATATACACATCATTCAACCAGCATTTAGAAAATTGTTCGGAAACATTATAGGTTAATAAATATAATATTAAAGATGTTCGGAAACATTATAGGTTAATAAATAATATTAAAGATACAATTTATTCAGACATTTAAGTTATTGAAAACGTACTTTAATGCCGATTAATCCTCACTGTAAGACATTTTATTTTCGTGAAGACGGTAAATATGGTGCTTTAATGTCCGTGACCATACGGTGATTTCACTGTGGTATCGAACTGAAATTTGTTGCTTAGAAACTGAACGCTAGTAGTGCAAAGACAAGGCCAACGTCAGTATGTCGATCTCTGTCTGTGGTATATCGTATGGTCGTTAGCACTGGTGTTAATATCCAGTTTTCTTAGCCTAAACTGAGATGTTAAATATTACAAAACACAATATATTGGTCACTTTTATATAAACAATATTTGAATATTAAGAAATGATTGTAAAATGTTGCAAGCACATCTTAAATAGGTTTTGAATATTATAAATTTTTAATTTCTTTGTAAAAGGGTTCAGTTGATAGGTCCTTAATTAAAAACTGCGGAAACGTTAATTTCCGCACTCATTTTTGCGAGTGTCAAAAAATATACTATCGGCGACGCACACATTAGCCGTTAATATATATAAAGGTATTAAGATTTTATCTAGGATTTATGGCCATAAAATTCTTCACGTTACCTAACTGAAATAAAAGCATAAATGTACGATGCTGTACATACTGTATACGCTTATATATATTTAGTGTATTTATATATATAAAAGTATATACAGTATCCATTTATATAATTTTAAAATAATAATTCTAAGAAACAGGGAACTAAGACAAAGTTTCTTAGGAACAATTACGTAAAACAAACAAAATTTTAAATCAAAAATTATAATGCCAAAACTGAGTTTTGGAAGCAAAAATCTTCCTCTGTCACTTCTGCTTGCGATAGCTCTAATTCGGATTTATCGATAAACTTACAAACGGAACGTTCATTCACGCATTCTGAATTTAACATCAGAACTAAGTGTATTATAAATTAATACATATGCAAGTATTTAATTTATTACCACTTTATTATATGTATGTATGTTTCTTGTGTTTATTAGCCTTTCGTTATATTGAAACTCCTAATACTTGATTTCATTAACAAGACATATATACATGGGTATTACAATGTGCGAAGCTACAGCTTCATAGACCCCTAAATGACAAAAGATCAATGGCTTCCATTCTCTTAATCCTCTAGGAAAAGGAAGAAAATACAGGAGGCGAGCTGGTGATAAACATCAGGCCATAAACGTTTATTATTAAATGCGCGTAATTTGTTACTTAAAATTATTATCTAGCAATAAAAATGAATTTGAAAATATTGCAGGTGCTAAGCTTGCGTTAAAGAAACAAATATTAGAATAAAGGAATGTATTAATGTTGGTTCTTCGAAAACATTATAATCAAAATGTAGCTCGTTATTTAAAGAATTCTCCAGGATCACATTTGGAGCAATGAGGAAAACAAAGAATTCGCGTGGAAGAAATCTGTTACTTCTCATGAAGGTAATGACTCTAGGTATCCACTAACTGAATAACCTATTTAATATAGTTTTTGTACTGTTTGCTGTGTAACGGTACTGCACAAGAAATGTAGCGTAAAGCACAATGATTATAATGCCAACATGTGAAGACATGTTTGAATTAGATATATAACCATCGTTCTCTACCCTTCTTTTCAATTCATTTTATAGAAAACATGTCCATTTACTTTACTTTACCACATCTTTTAAATTTTACGATGCTTTCGCATAAGCTTTGATTAATATTCCTCGCTCAATAGGTTGAAAATATTCCGTGAAATACATGCCTATATCTCCTTGTTTTCCAGAAAACATGAATGGAGAATTATGTTCTCATAATCCAATGCATGGAAAATAAACATATTTCATAAAAGAAATTAACATTTCCCTTCAAACACAAAAGTGAATTAAAATAATGTAAATATACCCTGAATAGTAATTTCGCGAAATTATTTAGTGTTGGATACTTCAACTGTTCTCAAAAATAAGTTTTTCGTTATGCCAAGCTTTATAATTTATAACTCACAACTAATGCCAGTTTCGAGATCACTTTTAGCTAAGCAATACTGGTAAATTTTATGTAATAAATCATTCGCAGTGCTAAGATTTTCAGAAACATATCCTAATTGCTGAATTTGTAATTCCTTTTATATTTTACTGTATATTATTTTTATTTAGTTTTATTATCATACTATATTAGGGTGTTTAAAATATTTATTATTCGTGAGCCCATTTGATTTAATATTTTCACTGATTAATTGTTTCATATATTATTATTTCATTAATATTTTTCACAAATAACTAGATTATAAAGCTATAAATATATTCACATTCTATGTGTGCATGTAACGAATGCTTATTTTACATATGCATATTTCATATAGGTTTTAAAAGTTGATGGGAATAAATGCAAATCAGCATACAATTATTGGACGCATTTTAATCTTGGACACTGATTGAAAACATTTTAATTTTAGACAAAACTATTCTTAAAAACCATATTCTTAACCTGAATTCCATAACCCCGAAAAAGGCGTTATGTATCTCCTTCCTTGAACATATTTATGCCTTTTTACATAGTTTTTAGTTGATAAAAAGGTGGCAACATATTCGCTGAACTGTAAGCAAGAACAACATGTACAAGATGAAACTTAGGTAGAGAATCATTTAGTTTCAGTTCAAAACTATCCCTACTGGTAATTTGAAATTTTGGTACCTTGATGTGTAATGATTATTCACGAAGTATTATGCAATTATCTACATGTTAAACTTTATATATAAATCACGCAAGAAATATAAATCTTTGAAAGATGAGACTTAGAGAATTTCATTACAAGCAGTTATTATTTTTGGACGGAAAGAAAAATAAGAAAATAAAAATGGCGATTTGCAAAGTAGCTTTACATTTTAAATACACACTTTAATATTACATGTATGCATATCAAATAAATAACATACAAGATAAAATTATAATTTCATAGCACTTAATATGCTTATAATTTCATAGTGCTGTTAATTCCATGCCAATATGAAATTAGCGAGATTTAGATCCGATATTTAAAATTAGCAGCTAGGTTGCCACCCTTCGTCTGGCTTTTAAATGTACCGGTAAAATGCCAGAAGGGAACACCAAACGTTAAATTTAAAAAGTGCGCAAAATTTTACTCGGCAGAAAACTTTATAAAAAAATTAAAAACAAATATATTACATATAACAAAATTACATTGAAATAAGCAATATTCCTTAGTACAAATATTAATTATCTTAATAAATAAATTAACCAACTTCCTGTTGACTTCTCTCAAGAAACATCCAGTATCCAAGAGAAATTTAAAAACTGCGCAGAATTATCGCCCTTATTTTTCCAAGTGGCAAGAGTGCTGATTTTCAACAGTCAGCAGTCTAGTATACAATTCAGTGAAAAACTGTTGCCAAAACTACATTTCTAAAAGAATGAAACTATTCAAAATGATGCAATAAAATCGAAAAGATAAAATAACAAAAAATCTGAAACGAATTTTGAAAAAATCGCTTCGCGGTGCACTGGCACTTGTCTAAATGTACATATATACCGAATTCCGTAGCCCTGGGTCTATTAGCTTACGCGAAGCACGAAACAAAGACACACAGACTCTTTCTTTTATTATCTGTAGAGATAAGCATAACAGTAACCTTAGTTCGGTACAGGTATTGAATCGACATCGAATTATGGTTATTTTTTGCCTAATTTTGAATTTCTTAGTAACGGGTTTTTGCTTCCAATTTTGCTCGTTTTAAAAATACAGGTACAGTTACAAGTAAGTTGGAGAAATACTATTCCATCGTTGGTCGTACAGTACTACCTGTATCAGTTTTGATCAAGAAATTTCGGAGAATGGTCCGAATATCTCTCATCCCCTCTCATTTAGCTACAAACCATTCAAGATGACCTTCAGGTTCCCAGTATTTTAAGTGCCTTTATGCCGTACAGACACTGTACGCATACAAATAACGACTCCTGTGAAATTCGAGCCATTTGTCCATTGGTACGGCAGCTATTGTAGCTTACGACTATACCGATAAGGAAGGCTTCAAATAACGCCGAAAATATGCACTTAAAGACAATAACAAATATATAGCACCCTGAATCATTTACAACCGGAGGAAGATTTTTTTAATCGCATGTTTAATTGCAAAGGTCTAAAGGCGGAACAGAACGTTTTTGAGGAAATTCACATACGGAGCTAAAATCAGAAATGCGTTGATTAAAAGCAATTGGATGCTTCGGATGCTTTGCTGAAATGGATCCTGAACCAAGTTGGTGAATTCGCTGTGTTGCGTATTTTAAGAGAATTTCTGATATATCCTTGCAAACTCCCTTCAAAGTCTTCCGGACGCTCGAGACTGCGTTTCATGCGTTAAAATAATTAAAAAGCAAGTCCAATTTCGATAAAATGAAAAATGTGTCTAGTTTCATACAGTAATGATATGTTTTAAGCGTTTTTAAAATTTTCGCAAATAGCCATATATTGGCTGATTGAAGCTTATTTGATTTTAGCGAACAAAATCTCAGGCAATAAAAGACCCCAACCACTCTTACTGTCAGACTTAGACCGGGAGAACAAATATCTTACGGTCATTTATACAGTGCTTACGATAGTACCCGATGATAAAATAATCAGATTTATAAAAGAAAATATATTGTACACAAATTTTCAAAATTAAAATGTTGGAAGATTTTATATTTTATATTACACCCAAAGGGGCTTTTAATTAACTTTTTGATCAACACTTGCAAACTCTGATCTATTCTTTATTTATTAAATATCATGTTCTTCGTACTTAAACCATAAAATTCAATTCTAAAGCAATGTCGCGATATAATTTAAAAAGAGCATATCGTTAGAAATTCCGATACACAGTCCCGCACTCTGGAGACATTTTTTTTTTTCGTATAGTGTTGCCATTGCTCGCTTTGAAGTCGTTGAGCTTCTTAATCAAAAACTCGTAAATGTTTTACAAAATTTGAAATAGTTAATAAAACAAATTCGAAATTCAGTCTTCCAGATTCCCATATTTGGGTGGAGGATTACGTTATTCAAAATTGGATGGCTGGATATACTGTTGTTTTATCACAATGCGAGAAACATACAGGAGTTGGACAAAAATATGGAAACACCTTTAAAAAAAACATGTTTCTTTGCTTAATATGGTGTAGGAAACCCGTTGGCATCCTAAACAGCTTGCAGTCTTCTCGGCATGGCTAAATACAGTTCCTGTATGTTTGCCAAGGGAATATTATACCATTCTTCCTGCAAAACGGTGGCAAGTTCAGATAACGATGTTGGCGGTGGATAACGAGAACGCACTTTTCGTTCCAATGTAGACCACAAAGGTTCGATAATATTCAGGTCTGGTGACTGTGGTGGCCAGGGAAGATGGGACAACTCATCCTCGTGCTCAGAAAACCAGTCCTGGGCAATGTGAACTGTGTGAACAGGGGCTTTGTCGTCTTGGAAGACACCATCACCATCGGGGAACAAAGTTTGTATCATGGGAGGAACTTGATCGGCCAAAATGTTCACACAAGTCTTGGCAGTCATGTGCCCTGACACAGTTATCATGGGGCTAGCAGAGAACCACGATATGGCTGCCCAAACCATAACAGAACCCCTGCCATGTTTCACTCTTGGCAACAAGCAGTCTGTATTATAGGCTTGAAATGGCGTTCTCCAGACGTAAACTCGGCCAGAAGTGGGAAAATGTGAAAGAAGACTCGTCAGACCATATTACTCGCTTCCACTGCTCTATAGTCCAGGCTTTATGACTTAAACACCACCTTTTCCTGTTACGGGCATTAGCATCACTGATGAGTGGCTTCTCAATTGCAGCACGGCCAGCAATTCCCTGTTTGTGAAGCTCCCTTCTAATTGTTTTGGTACTCACAGGCTTCGGTAACACGACATTCATTTCAGCAGTAACTTTTGCAGCTATGGTCTTCTTATTTTTCGTCACAATTGCCCTTAATGATCGTCTGTCACGATCACTCAGGACACACTTTCGTCCGCGCTGTGATTTAGCAGATGATGTTTTTCCGCTTTTCAAATATGCGGAATAAATCTTCGATACAGTACCTCTTGAAACACTAAACACCTCGGCTACCTTGCTTACGGAAACACCTACCATACATGCTCCAACAATTTGCCCACGTTCGAAGTCTGTTAACTCTGACATAATGCAATGACAACCTCACATAACAGTACTCCGACAACAACTGAACTGTTAACACATTTACGAAGTTGTATAGGTGGTGTTAGTAGTCAAAAACGCCAGCGCCACCTACATATTTCATTAAAATCAATCTTTCTTTTCAAGCATGCATTTCACAAGGTGTTTCCATATTTTTGTCCATCCACTGTACATACAGCTTCATACATTCATACATACATTATGCAGCTTCTTCGTTACTTAATTTCTTAAAATATAACACAGGGTGATAATATTTGGTGGCAACAATTTTAAAAGTAATTCAGACTGTTAAAGTTTCGACGCAAAATGCCAAAACGAAATAAATGGCCCATCTGGGCTAAGGTCCTTTGGACTCATAACTCGCTTTAACATCATTTAAAAACAAGTAATAAACCATAAAAATTAAATGACGTATAAACATATTAATAAAATGTAATATCATACAAGCCACCATTCTCATAAATTTTGCAACTACGCATAGTATATCCACATGAGAATAAAAGTATTGAAAACATTGAGATTAAACATGGGATATGGGAATTCTTTTAGGATTTTATACGTATAATCCTAACACTGCTCTTATGTTCTGTGCACATATACATATGGGAGAAACTTTCTTAAGGAGAGAGAGACTTCAGAATTCCCAGTCTTTTCTTCTTTTAGCAACGAGAAACTATCAGGTGGAGCAGCCATTTTGTTGTGCCGCATTTTCTCTCGGATGATGAGGTTTCAGGAGTAGAGCTCAGCTTCTTGACGACGTTAGGGATAAGGCACATATTTTAAGACTTTTTAACGCTTTTTTTTTTCTTTCTTGAAGGAAGGTTAGAATAAGCTCTATTTGCCTCGAAAGGAAGGTACTCCTTTCACTCGGAAAAGGGCAAATATGGAGTCTGATATTCAATACCTTTAAAAGGAAAAAAAAATGTTTTAAAAAGGGCAAAATACTTTTGTTTTAAAATAGTTTCATCGATTTTGTTTTATGGTATTCTATTTCGAGTTAGGTGATAGGGAAAAGGGTTATGCAAAGGGGCCTCCAAAAGTGCTTTTTCATGCATACTATATTTTTTTCGCTTCACCAAAATTTTTTTTTATCAGTATTGCATTAAAACACAAATGCATTCTTTATACATTAAAGATTATTACTTGATGAACATTTGATAGTTATAAACGTTTAAGTAGATGATTTTCCTGCACTTTTTCTCTTTAAATTAAGCAATATTATTTCAGTAGCTATCCTATGATTTGAATTATATGTGTATTTATATACTTTGAACCATCAGGTTATATATCGGATTGTTCTTCAAAAGGCAAACGCAAGGCGAATTCTTTCCAATAAACCAGACTGACGGAAACCTGACCTTCTAACACGTTTTTTCATTATTTGTACTAGTTTTTAACAATTAGTTATATTTTCTCATTAGTTTCATTAGGTTTTATATTAACAAATTTCATTAAGCATTTTCTAAAAAAATTAAGCTTTATTATATCAATAGGAATAGTATCAGTAAATCAGGCTTTCAGATGCTATACATGATGCTATTTATTAGGAAATAACTATAATTTAAGTGAAGCACTTAAACGTCACTACAAATCTCTTGGAATTGAATGGATTCTTTTTATTTCCATCTAAATTTCAAACAAACATTAGAAAGGTAAAAAATGCAAAATTAAACTTAAAATAAGATTAAAAGTAAGATC
The DNA here is from genome assembly GCF_044657685.1 of Stegodyphus dumicola. Taxonomy (NCBI): domain Eukaryota; kingdom Metazoa; phylum Arthropoda; class Arachnida; order Araneae; family Eresidae; genus Stegodyphus; species Stegodyphus dumicola. Next base: position 35,895,459 of record NC_140777.1, on the reverse strand, counting down.
TGTGTCTTTTTAAAGAATACAGCAGCAATTAGGTTTTGCAGAAGTAATCATATGCTACATACACTTGATTTCAGGTTTTCAGAATAGTTAAAAAGAATAGTACTAAGTCTGTTCGCCCATTTTCTGGACGTTTCTCATTGCATTAACAGAAATATTTTATCTAAAAAATTGGGTTTTAAATGTTCTATTTGATAACACTTAATATTCAATATCTTTCTACACCGCAATTTCCCCAAGATAATAAATTTTGTTTTAATAGCAGAAGAGGTGTTTTATCTCATTACTCTTGAACACCTTTCCAAGTCCAAGAAGGGTTGTATGGCGACATCTGGACAATTCGCTCTTTAAAATTACAAAAGCGCTAAAATACGTAGATAATACATTAGGAGATTTTGTAGGTATATGAATGAATGGTATAGCCTTGATACAGGTTTCTTGTTCCATTTTTTTCCATGAAATTAATACTGAATTTTTACGAGCAGCTGTTTGTTTTCTCTTGATGCAGTTCTGCTGATTGATGGCACTGTGAGTAAAGAAAGGATATTCCATATTTTAAAATTGGGTACAAAATACTTTCCTGATAATATGTGGAGTTGATCTTAACAGTTTTCTGCACCCTCTTTAATTTTTATTTGCAGTTTCATCAAGTACCATCAGCCCTCTGAAAAACTTTCTTTATATTTTTTTAACTACACTCATGTCCATAAATTAAGGATAATGCAAAATCAGGCAAAGGAAGAGTTAGAAGCAAATCAAATTTGACTTATTTGTAAAGCTTCTTTATTAAACAAAAGGTAAAGAGCAAAAAAGATGCTATATGTTTGATATTATTAAAAAAATTAGCGATTTTTTCTCCCTGGAGCAAATTACAAAAAAAAAAAAAAAAAAAAAAAAAAAAAAAACCTATTTACAAAAAAAATATTACATGGTTGGTATGATTTTTAATACATTGTATGTCTCCCAGACGATGCAATACAGTCCGTACAACGTCTAAGCATGCTGAGTATCAAATTATCGATTTGATCTTGAGGGATATTACACCACTCAAAAAGCAATGCTCTCCGAAGTTCCGGTAGACATGAAGGAGGAGGTTGACAGGCTGCAACTCGTCGACCAAGCATATCCCACACGAGCTCTACTGGATTCAAGTCCGGTGAGAATGCTGGCCAGTCCATACCGGTGATATCCTCCGACTGAAGGCATTCGCTTACGATGTTTGCACGGTGAGGACGGGCGTTGTCATCCATAAACACAAATTGTGCGCCCATTGCGCCCCGAAACAAACGTACATGTTGTTCCAGAATGACGTCCCGATAGATTTGGCTTGTCATGGTTCCAATTTGAACATGCATGTCAGTTCTGGAATCCAGAATAATTCCACCCCAAACGAGCACTCCTGCACGACCGTAACGGTGTCGTTCAATGATGTTTTTTTAGTGGTAACAAGTACCTGGAGCTCTCCATATGAAAGTCTGGGGAGAATCAGACTGCAAACTAAACCTGGACTCGTCGGAAAACATCACACAAGCCGACTGTTGCTGTGTCCACAATGCATGCTCTCTACTCCAGGCTAACCGCAGGCGACAGTGTGTTGCAGTAAGTGGATCGCATCTGACAGGTCTACGAGCATGTAGACCAATCTGCACTAAGCGTCTGTACACGGTCTGCCTTGAAATTGTCGTACCAGTGGCTGAAGAGAGCTGACGAGACAGGCCTGAGGTTGTGCTCCTTCTGTTTCTTTTGGCAGTAACTGCCAAATACCGGTCCTCATTCGGCGTTGTAACTCTGGGGCGACCTGTGCTGTAACGTCTATTCCCATTACCATCATTTTGGAATCGTTTCCAAAGCCTGGAGATGACACTCTGGGCAATTCCAAGTTCGTCTGATACTTCCAGTTGGGTGCGCCCACATTCCAGACGGCCGATAATTCTACCACGTAAAAAATCATCCAAATGCGTCCTTTGTGTCATAAGTATTCGGTTATTGCACTGAAATGCTTATAAAGAGTCTGCGAACAATTTCACTTCTTTGCCTGTATTCCTTATATATCACTCTCTTACACTCTCGTCCTTGTGACGTACCATCGGTGTTATCTGGTTACTTCCTGAAATTTGCATATGATTCTTGAAGATGTGTGCAGTGATTTTACTGGCGATGTATTTATTTTAGAGTTCGATTTCCGCGTGACTCCGAATTATCCTTAATTTATGGACATGAGTGTATTTTCTTAGAATTTTCCCTTCTCTTTGATGATAATTAACAGATCTATTTTTATTGCGGTCATTTAAATATAACCAAGATTCATCTCTTGTCACAACTTTTTTCATTTTTGTCCCAATAATTTTTTCTCATACAGAATTCTGCCGCGTATTTTGCTTTCGGCAATATGTCCTAGAGAAAGACGATGCACATTACGTTTTGTCACCTTTTTAATATTCAAATCAGCATTAATAAATTTGTTTTCAGTTCACACAGAGCATTTTAATGATTATACAAACGTACCTTTGACTTCGAAGATTTTCATTTAACATTACATTCCTTACCTTTGCAACATACGAAATATTACGTTTTCCCCTTAGATAGGTATTTTGAACAATTTTCTCCTTGACGCCAAACTTTGACGTTTTTTTTTTTCCTTTCTTATTGACAATAATACCGAACTTTACTTTTGATACCGAAAAATCATGGCTTTCACGGCAATTTTGATAATTAAGTACAAATAGTTTTCTTTGGAAAGAGCATATGCATAGACTTCCGTCCATTTTTTCTTTAAAAGCGCAATTTTGACTAAAAACAAAATTGTCAAATATCAGAATATACTTTCAAAAATATAGTTGCAGTTAAAAAACGTTTTCCAAGCAGGTGATTTCTTTAGCAAAGCAAACTCGAAAATTTTCTGTAAAATTAAGTTTCTAGCTTTCGTATCAACATTAATTCACATTGATTTCAGACAAATATTATATTTTGCTAACTTGAGATTTATGGTCAGCGTTTGGTCAGTTTCATAAATTATAAAATTAATTTTTGCTTGAGAAATATAGTAGTCTATGTTAAGTTACGTGCAACTAAGCTTAGAAGAAGAATAAATTTATTTATTAATAAGTTATTGTTTATACGCTTGCTCCATTTAAACAGTCAAAGGCTTATGTATGAAAATAACCTTGAAGGAAAATAACATATGAGCGAAATGATCGATCATATGCCAATAGCTTGATCTTAATGATGTAAAACTAAGGTATCGATTTGAACTTAACGTAACACGTAAATGCAGTAAAAACAGAAAATGATAAAATGGCATAATGTATGGCTGTTAAATTGACTACAATGAGCCTTAGTTTAATATCTCGGCCGATTAAAGGCGTACGATGATGAGAATGGTATCGATGGATTCGGAGAATTTTTTGGAATCCGCGTTTTTGGAAGACGTGTCTCGAATTTCAACTCGGCGCCGTTCCGTAGATATTCGAGAAAAAATAATTTGGCACGTAGCCAATCCCTCTAATAGGGAAAACCAAAGAAAGAAAGGGGAAAATGTAGGAAAAATTACTTTTAATTAATATCCCGGCTAATTAAAGTCCCACGAAAACGCAAATGGTCAAAATGGCGTGCTACGGACATGCGGAATGAACCGGTGTGCTTCGCTAAGCCCGGGAGCCAGCCGTTTCGGAGGAAATGATGTTACTTCACCCACATATATATATACGCGGCTTAAGTGTCTGGTTGTCGCCGATAGTTTATTGATTGCTTGCGTAACTGTCCTAGCCAATGGGGAGAAGTTGCCCCGGCACAGGGTTGCCGTTTCAATTGAGACATAGACAATTTCCTGTAAAACTTGCCTTTGCTATGGCCATCAAAAGGTCTCAGGGCCAAAGGCTTAAGCGAGTTGGCATTTTTTTACCTAAGACTGGATTTGGACACGGTCAACTTTATGTTGCCTGTTCAAGAGTTAGTGAAAGAACGGACGTAAAATTAAAACTAATGGGTGGTCCTCTGCAAGGCGAGCTTAAAAATGAAGGTAAGATATACACAAGAAATGTTGTGTACAAAGAGATCTTTGACATGTGAGTTAACATTTTATTATTTAAATCCCCTTTACTTAATGAGCTAGCGGTGGCTCTTAAGAAATGTACCGTCAGTGGTAACCTTCATTGCACTCTACTTTAAGCAATTAAGCAAGTAGAAAAGGGAAACCCCATGGGGCAGTAAGCAAAAGGGATTCCTCACCTTCTGCCCTGTGCAATTCAGTTTGAATTAGCAGACACGTTTGCACAAATCATTTTAATTACAATTTATAATATCTAGAACAGCGGTCAGTTCGTATGACCTTTGAGCTTTCTAATGTATTTATACGATACTAAATATCAGTTACCTTGCTTAAGGAATGTAGGTTTTACGTGCTATTTCATTTAAGCATTTCACAGCCATTAGCAAATAGTTATGCTGATTCGCTTATAGAGGATCTGGCCATTTTTCATCAAAATTTATTTTATGATTGTATTGTATCATGTTACTTTTCTATGTTTATAGTTCATTTTACATTTTCATTTACAGTTTAAAGTTCATTTTACATCGCTTTACAGTAAGAAAATGTGGATTGTTTTGCAAGGAGTAAGTGATTAATTTCAAGTGGATTTCATAAATATGTAAGACAGAATTTCGTGGTTTACATTGATTGTAAAAGATTTTACAAAGCTCTTTCAAGAAAAGACTGTAGACATGAAATTATAATACTCCAGAAAAGAATTTTCAAAAACTCTGAATTTTTTCGATTGCATTTTAAAGAGATTAGGTCTCCAAATTTAAGATAAATTGTATAATATTTCTCGAAAATATTTGAAGAACTTCAAAAAAACTTCTGTCTGTAGAGAAAACTTACAACCTTTCGTTTTTTAAAAAATTGCACTGTACATTTAATTTATTATTATTTAATTTTTTTCTAATACTTCTCAATTACAATTTCATGCGTTGTTTTGTATGTTGAGTTTTGATAAAATTCATGGGCAAAATAACAGGGCATACTGAAAGTTACAGGCTGTGTTTTTGAAGGAAATAATTTTCATTCTCACTGAAAAGCAGATATTATTTACTATACTGTACAAACTTCATCTTCAATTCTTAAGGCTGATTTTCTATCTCCAAGCTTTTTTCGATTTGAAGGAGGGATATGTAAGGTATCAAATGCAAATGAGAATTACTAAGCCTAATTGAGCAAAAATCCTTCTAATTCCTAATTTAATTTAGTTATATCCCCTTTCTTAAAACTAATTGCGTCATCTGGAAAATTGATCCACATTATGCCATCTGCAATGCGATTGCTTCTGTCAATCAAAAGGTACACTAAAGTTGTTCAAAAGGTACACTAAAGAACCAACTCTAGAAATAACTCAAATGCTGAATACGAAATTAATTTTCGTGTATGCAAACCAATGGCATCTTAACTCCTTAACACTTCATTTTAATTTGGGTACTTCACCTTCCTATTCTAAAAAACGTAATTGCTTATAATAAATTTCACTGAACTGTGCGAGTTCCAGATTAATCAAAAATACATGACGTTTACTTAACGCTGTTGATTTAAATGGCTTTACGAGCCAAAACTAAAAAAAGTCAATAAAAATTTTAGAGCTTTATTAAACAGCCAGTCACAATGATCGAACTGATATCGAAATCGAAACTAATTCATTCTGAATCAAGATTTTATCCTGAAGACATAGTACTTCGTTTCTGCTGCTTGGCCTAGTTAGACCACTTCATGCTTCTTCGGGTTTTGCTGAAAAACTTCCAAAATTTTAAGTGTTTTGGAACAAGCAAGAGGAGCGTGCCAAGTTGTATGTAGACGCAAATATTCGCGTCATCTATCGACAAACAATCTACAATTTACGTTATTACATGCATGTGTATACAGACACAGACACACGCATCTCTCTCTATATATAGAGAGCAAAATAAGCAATCCAAGACATAATACAGTTGCGCACTGATAGCAGCAACAAGTGGTGAGAATAATGCAAAATAAATTAAAATAAATAATACATTTATTATTCATCCCTTATTCAATTCGGAATAAAACACACGCAAAAACCACAATCCAGAAATTGAGACCAAATTTCTTGCAGAGATGGAACATTTTAAAATGCACACTCATACGCACAATCGCGCGCGCTCCCGCCTAAAAAGTAATAAACATTTAATAAAATGTTTATACTATTAGGTAATTCTTGCAAAATCTGCAAAAATTTTATTATTAGACATATATAAAATTCTGACATCATTTAAATCCCAGTTGATTCAAATGAAATTTGAGAACGCTGCTTAACAATCTGGATTTATGACGACACAGATCTGAAGAGTTTGATTGTATGTATGGTCAGTCATTTAGTTAATAAGGTAGTGTTATTTAAATTTTACAACCTTCAATACCTTTACTGTAATTGTTGCTTTCATTTTGCACGTGCGATGAAACTTTAGGAAATAAAAAATCCGTCTTAGCACGCTCGAGTTGAAACTTATGTTTCAATGATTTATATTCGGAATTCTGTACATAATTCTAATTGATAGCTCACATTATTTTAACATTCTATGAATACTATGAATATTTCATCCTATATTACCTGAATACATAGTAAACATACGTTAATACTATGAATATTTTATCTTTTTCTAAGATTGATTTTAATTTTTGTGAATTTGATGTATTTAATCGGATATAGCTATTTTAAATTAATTTAACTGACCTAATATAGCTTTCCATAATTTCATTATGTCTTTCATTTCCTGTCTAACATGATTGTTTGTTAATCTGAAATTGATGAGTTAAATCTTACTGAAACTAATTGAGACATTCGGATGACTAATTCATGCCGTATTATGTTACTTAAACACGATTACCATGATGAAAGAACGATTGAATCATGAAATTTTCTTTATTAACCTATCTCGTTAAATCTGGGTATGGTATAAAATTAATTATGAGTTCTGAATAATGTAGTTTTAAAATTGATAAGCCAGTCATTAAAATGTATGATAACGCAAATCAACTTCGCCGACAAAGAAACTTGTCAGAACCTTCTGAATAGTTAGCGTAAATATTTTACTAATTTGCTATGTAAAACATATATTATCCAATATTTCACTTCAAAAATGATTAAATGGCCTTTAGATAATCGGGCAAATTGCACCCGGTACGTATTGGAAGCTATGTTGTCCATATATGGAACTGAAATATAGGACAATAAATCATCTGTTAGTAATCCTTTAAACCTTATGCTTCGTGTTCCTGCAGACCAAGAAATTGAAACTAATGGATTTATACACATACTAACGTTGTATTAGATGTAGTAATATTTAAAAGATTATAAACCTTCGATAATTTAAAATCTTGTATAGTGATTATGACTGTTACTATTACCAATATTATTCGAAAAATATATTTTGGCTAATTTTAATATATTTATTTTAGAGACTCTTTTAATTTGTTGAGTGCATGGAAAAGGCAGTCAGAATTATTAGCTAAACATACAAATTACACTTCTTAGACCATGAATATGTAGATTTAGAACAGTTCATCTTCATTATCATTTTCGTTTTGACTTTATTTAAGCTGTCTATGTATAAAGCTCATATTAAACGGTTTGATATAATAAAAAATATGAAACTAAATTAAGTATTCGAACGACAGTGGATTATATTAAGAATCATTTCATTGCATATAAATTAGTAAGGCTATTATATTTATCTAGTGATTATATAAAGATTTCCATTTATGCGACAGTTGCATTCCTACAATTAAATTTAGTAATAGCATTGTAGAAATGAACCAAACATCGCTGTCATTCTGGTAAAAATCAGAAGAACACGCACTTTTTAATAACAAATAAAAGAATGTATTAGAGAATAGAATTATGTAAAATTTAAGCTGTCTTCTTCCTCGTTGCAAATTTCATGCTTAAGAGAAAAGAAGGAAGAAACATTAGATCCTATTTCGGGAAATTGAATTATTCAGGAAAAATAAAAGTAAAACGTATTAGTGTCCTTTAATGCAACAAATTGTTATTCGTTGTATTAAAGACACATGGCACATCTGGGTTAAAATTATCCTGAAGTAAACATGCCAGATACAGACTAATTGGTTAATCAACTCATTCGCAGTATAGAAGGGAAAGTCGCATCATGCGTCATATGATTGGGAAGAGGTCGAGTAGTTTAATTAGTTGCATCAAGTTATCAATATTAGGGAAAATATCGATATAACTCGATATAAGTCTATACGCCACTATCATGTTAGAAAGCAGCCCAAGGAGAGTGTGATAACAATAACAACAAACTGGTATCCGAATATCTCATCATATATCGTGAAGATGGATGGTCCAAATTATTATCAAAGATTTCTGAATCTCTAAAGATGCGTCCTCCGACACCTATTTTTCTTATTTCCTCCAATGAAGCGGCTCGTGCATATTGGAAATATAGTACTTATCAGTCAGTTGTGCCGTATTGGCAGTTGTAATTTACTTTCCATGTCAAGAAAATGTCTCTAGGAACTATCATATTATACTGCGTCATTACTGCCATATGGCTAAACTATCCTTCTTTGCAGTGAACAGCTATTGAGCCAAGAATAAATTGTATAGATGTAGAGGGGAACAGAGTTAGATTATGTTTTCAGGTGGAAGCAAGCAGGAAAGTGGGGAGTTTAGACAATATTTGGCATAAAGCTAACAGCCGATATCGTTACCGGGCTCTGCTGAGTATTTTAGAAATATTAAACCGAGCTTATTGTAATAAGCAAATGAATTGTATTTATCTCGAATTATGGCAATGGTTATGCATGTTATGAGTGAAAATAAAACGTGATGTTATCTAAGATCCCTCCCGCCCACCTTCGGGGAGTGTTTACTATACACAGTCTTTATTATGTCGTATACGCAGAATATTCATAAAATTCGATATATATTTTTATAGTTATGAATATTTTTAGTGCTAGTATATAATATTTCATTAATTTAACTTCGTTGTATATGATTTCTTCTCATTTTTCTAGTTCTCTAGTTTGGTAAAATAATCAATGTTTTGTGTATTCAAATACCTAAATTTCTTGTCAACAATTAATTTATTTTCTCTTGCAGGTAAGCTCAAATCTCAAAGTTTAAGGTCCTTCTTCTTAACAATGCTTTTTACAATCTTCAGTACAGGAGACTAAACCACAGGATAATGGTAAAGCATTAGCAGTTAATATTATTTTACTCTTATTGATTATTAATTTTGGAATATTTTAATGTATTCTATGTAAATCATTATTAAATTTCGAATTAATCAAGACTTCTATTAAATAATTTATCTATTGTAGCATACACTAGTAAGAACTACTAACTTAAATTGATTATATATGTTTCAGTATTTTTTTAAAATTAATCGTGGTGTAAATTTTGCACAATGTTATTCTAACTAACGGTGCCATAATTTTTCTTATAGCATTTAATGAATATCGGAATTTGAATAAAAAAGTGCATTTGATATTTCAGGTGTGCTCTATTATTCTAAGAGCAACAATGAGTGGACACAAACACTAAAAGAGGAAAAAAAAGATGTACTAAGAAGGAGTTTTCAGATCATTATAAAATTTTGGTGTGCTAATAGAGTTTTATTCAGTATGCAAGTGAATATATTTTGATGGTCAATGAATGAATAGCTGGAGCTAGAAAACATCGCAAACATCTCAATGGTGTAAGGAAAAAGGTAAATTCTTGTTCTGGGATGTAACTTTCAGTTGAATGAATTTGATTAAGTCCGTGCACTTCGAAGTATATTGACAAATTACAAATGATTTCGAGTATAGTATGACCATATGTCACCAATTAAAATAAGATGATTAATCCTGTTGAAAAACGCAAGGAGATAAAATCAAAAGACCGTGTCCCCCATTTGTGATGGAGCGATGCAGGATTATTGTTTAATCCACTGCGGGAAGTACGCAGCGGTTGATCTAGAGAGAATAAAGAATATAAAGGCAGAGAGATGAGTAGGGCGGCTCTTGCAGCACCTCAGATAGCACCCGAGTCGTCTTAAAATATTGATTTGTGATGTCTAAAAAGCGTGATATTAGTATTTGTACTAATGATATATGAATTAGAAAAGAGGATCTGCGTTCATGACGCGCATTTCGCCGACTAACCGCTCAACTGTGCATACCGCCATGTAAGATTTCAACGGTTTCAGGCTCACTAGACGTTGAGTGTGTTGCGTTCAGTAGTAGTGCTTTGAGTTCAGGCGATCGACCGCCTCCAGAGATATACTTTAGTACTTTGCAGTTCAGCTGTCTTCACCGTCATAACCTGATAGCCTGAAGGCTGTGTTGCTGATTGTTTGAACTTGTTTATCGTAGTTTTTCGACAACGAGTCTTTGGAACTGTCCTGCGTAATACTGACGAATAAATTGTTTTTTGATTCTTCATCAAGTGTTGTCATCAATCATTCCAAATCCTCGAACCCGTAGCTGAGATAACCTTCGGCTTCGAACTAAGACACAATGACTAACAAAGATGTGTGTGTAGATTTCCAGGGCAACGATGGAATACAAAGGCCATTGTAACCAGTCGTACAGCCCGAGAGCATGGAATTATGGTTTGAGATGACATTTCATTTGATGTCAGATTCCACTGGTTATCATCCTTGATCCCCTTTCGAAACAGCGGTATGTCGACGATATTTTACATCCCGTTGTGTTGACCTTCCTGCTGACGTATTTCGGGCTTAACTTTAAGCAGTGTAATACCCAATCGCATACTTAAATCTTTTTTACTGGTTCCATTCATATTTGTAAACGTTTTCCTGTTCAGCTGTTTCTTGCCAGATCTCTCCTCAATAGGGGATATTTGAGGTCTGATGAACGGACCTCTCCGACGGTGTCGTAATGTGGCCAATGTAATTTGATAAGCGTTTGGTCCGAAATCACACAGGGAGTCATCCATTAGTTCTATGAGTCAGTGGCATACTGGATAACAGCCTGCTTAAAGACCGCATGTTGGTGAATATCTGATTTATTTAGCCGATATATGAAGTTACATCTCTTAAATAAAACTTTCAGTTTCTCTGAAATTTTAATCATTTCTTTTTCCTTGCATATGTTTAGCTTTTATAGAATTTCTACTCCTATGAAGATTCCTTCTTAAATCCATAGCTGCGTTCTTTCTTTTCCTCTTAGACTGTTTACGTTTCCAAAATTTGGAACTAAAATATGTACAGGAATATAATACTTTTTAGCAGAATTCTGAAAGAAATTACTAATAGAAAGGTCCATAAAACTTACATTACTTTCGGAATTCTCTTCATTACCTACATATCGAAGGAAATATTGATTAAACCGAAGATTTTCGGGGTTTTTTCCTCCTAGGTATATTTTTCTTGAGAAACCGTAAACAAGGATTTGAGACTAATGTTAGGCAAACTATATACCTTTGAAATCAAGACTTGCATTTTTTGGTTTTAAGAAACAAAACTGTGTATTGCTTCCTTTCTATACAGGTATTCCTTATTTGCGAAGTAGAAAGTAAAATGTATAATAGAGTAAAATGTATAATAGTAAAAATGTGAAACGTATAAATGTATCAGAGAGATTCATTCCGAGATTTACCAGTACTGAAGTTTACTAATTAAACTGAAATTTCGCAAACTATATTGTCAATTTTTTATTGTGCTTATAAAGTTGCCAAACTTAAACAATTTGAATTTTATTTTCATGCTATTAAACTTCTGAACATTGAAGTGAACTGCATGCTGAGTATTGCTATTTAATACAATTGTGCCAAAAAAAGAGCAATTAGCAACATAATTGGCATAACGCTGTAAAAAACTACAAAATATTTTAGGTCAAACGAAAACCTTTTCTACAGCTGCGAAAGAAGAGTACCGTCAAAGGAACATCTACCTGAGTGTGTTTGACTGTAGGGAAATGGAATTTTTTTCGTAGTCTTTTTGTAACAATTAATCATTTCTTGTGTTTAAATTATAATATATTACTTTGCAAGTCAGTCCTTTCAGGATTTCCGCTTGTAAAAGAAGATTCTGACAATAAAATTTCTTTAATTGGTTATAAGGAACAGATTTAATGACATATTTTCTTTACTTCATTTTGAATACATTCATAGTTCCGTAAATGTTGTTTATTAATCGTTTTTATACTCTCTTAGCATGATGGAAATACTGTAATGTAAATTCGTTGTTATGATCACAGCAATATTTTGAAATTCTGAAAAATATTATTATTTAACATAACTCGTTTGATCTTTCTTCTTCCGTGTTTTTCAAATTAATATTTATTTTAATTATGTTTACTTTTTGTTTATTTTAATATTTACTCGTATTTAATATGCTTTACAAGTGATGTTCAGATATTTCTATACAATAATATGAGTTGCTTTTCCATTTCTTCCCTGAAAGCAAAAGTCACTTTACTCTGTCACAGATTGCTCTCTGATTTTCCGATTATAACGCCTTGGAAGTAATATCATAAAAGAGTAAACGTCTTTTCTCTCCTTTAGTGTTAACGCAGCACATTAAAGCTTCAAGCATCTTGAATATTATATACGTCTTGGCTATGCTGTTTCAGCATTAAATTACAAGATTCCTAAATGAATTAAGCGTTTATTACATGATTAAACATTTTCTAAAATTTCTATAAAATGACGAAGTAATTGACAGCAAATGATTCTAAAATTTGTTTGTGCATATTTATGCATTCTTTAAATGTTTCGCGTGGTGAAAACAGTGATTTTAAGTTTCCTTCATGGTAAATATTCATTAAAATTTTAGCATGATTAATCAGTTACATTTTGACAGTATTTGAAATAATTTTAATTCACGCTTATCTCTTTTTCTATCTAATCTTACAATGTCAAAGAACCATTGAATTTTGAGGAATTCATTCAACTGTTGCTACTGTCTAGACGTCTAAGTTTCCTTTAATTACTCCATCCTTGTTATGCATAATTAAACGTAATCAGATTTGCGTGACAATACATACCTAAACTTAATTCTGTCTTTAAGAAATGCTGCTGATGTGCAAATCGCGTACTGGAAGTTATTTTATTCCCTAATTAATTTTTGGACATATTAACAACTTTTCAGCTTGCATATCTCATAATGAACACTGCCAAATGATCATATTTAGGGCAACATTCCATCATACGTAAAATATAAATGCCTGCTACTAATAAAGAGATAGAATTGAAAGTTAATTCCAAAGGAGCTAACTGAAAATTCTGTCTCTCTCTAGAGAGAGACGCGGCCTATAGGTAAAGTTGATAAATACTCGTAATTTGTCCAGGATTCAAATTCTGACCAAAGAGCTCCCTGCACAGGATTTTGTGGTTTTTCCCATTAGTAACGTGTATACGAACGTGTTTCCCTTGGAAAGTTCTCCACGAAGGCATCCCTCATTTTAAAGAAATAACCCATAATTAAATAAACCAAACCAAGCCCCTCTCGCTCTGTATATATATATATATATATATATATATATATATATATACATAATTTGTTTACTAAAGAAATATTGATTATATTATCTAATATAAATTTAGTATACATATCAAAAAGGAGGGAACCCATATGTAGGAAGTTTAATTCCGAAAATTGTGTTTCAAAGTAATTTGCATGTAAATTATTAAAAATGTTTTACGAGGACTTGAAATTAAATCATGAATAACAAAATTTCAAACTTTGAAAAAGAAATTAAATTAATAGCAAGTAGTTATCGCTATTGATCGGAAATTAGTTGACTTTTAAAGGGGAACAAACCAACTCCCATTCAGTGAACAATAATTAATAAATGCGGAGGTGTTTCGTCTTAATTTCTCAAGTAAGAATGATGACGCCAAACTGGCAAATTAAATTGGGCCAAAATTGTAGTTCCGTGAAATCATGGGATTTAGAACCAAAGTAGAGTACCGAAGAACTCATTTTGAATTAAGCATTTTCTATAATACAAGATTCTGTATAAAAGTTTGAGTGAAAAGCAATTTATGTAGCAAAATTTACAACATACATGAGTAAATATCCACCGACACCTTCGCTTTTAATGCATGTTAATTCAAAACTATTTGTATAAAAATTAAATAGTGGTAATCTTAATTGGAATTATGAAATAGAACTCAAAGTAATTGAAATAAATATTAGAAAATTAAGAAACAGAATGCTTATCTTTTCAAAAACAAATCAAATAATAAAAATTTAAAAATTAATATGTAATAAGAAAAAAATGTAGAATGTACATGAAGATATAAGAAGCCAGAAAATTCATTAATTACGTTCTTTCTAGTGGGATGTAGGTAAAGTGTTCTCTTCTGGTTTTTACTCAGAAGGGGTGTGTGTCCAAAATTCCGTTATCGGCAGCGGGAATACTTTGAATTATTTCAGGCGGCGAAACTTGTGAGAAGTGATTTATGGGACGTGGTAGGTACTAGGAATGATTTATATATATGTATGTATGTATATATGATATACGTGACTTATATCACCACTTGTCTAACAATAACATAAGAACCCCACGAAATTTATATATAAATACATAGGAATTTATAATTCACGAAATTCATTGGATTCAATAACAGGAATTATATACGTATAAATTAAGAGGTAACAAACAATCTTAAGAATATGAAATAAGTATGAATTAAGGCAATAATACACTTTAGTAAATTACTAAATTCTGAATCCATATCTGACCTCAACGATAAAAGGAAGTAAATATAAATCAGTAACTAAAGATATCTAAGCAATACTGGCCAGTAAAATGTCTTATAAAATTTGGATAAAGGTTAATAAAATTAAGCAACTAAATATGTTCAAGCAATACTGGTAAGTTGCACTTCTTATAAGATCTGGATGAAGTTTAGGTTTTTAACAAAACATTTTTACAGGTTGTGTTTAGGTGAACCGAATAATCATTGTAGCAGAATTCCATTATAAATAATCTCATTTTTACTCTACTCTCTACACCATTACAAATCTATTAGAATTAGAAAATTTAATAAAATTTTTTTCAATAAAACAATGGTAACTGAAGAAGAATGAAAAAAGAACGGTAGCGAAACAAGCAAAACTATACGTGCAATATGGAAAAAATACACTCTATACGTTTAGAGTGCAGTTTATAAGTTTTGGAAATATCAATGCAAGAAACCGCAGAATGTAAAAATAAATAAAAATAAAAACCGTCATTCAGAAATAAGTAATAATATGTAATCATTATCTGTAAAAGCTGATGTAATCTGAGACAGGCAGTTACTGCTTTAATACTGGCATTAGGAAAACATTTCAGAAACAATATATGCAAATATATAAATAATAATACTCTATTTCAGAAAGGTGTAAGCGACTATAATCATACACATCACAATAGACTTTAGTGAAAATTTCTGATTTCTTATTTAAATAGTTAGTATGTTATATGCTATTTAATAAGTTCGTTATGAAAGTTAATGCTTGTGCTTTTAATCCTAATTATTGATTTTTTTAATTACTTTAGTTATATATAGCAATGTGAAAGTACTGATGCGATTATGTTAAAAATGGAAAAAGGTCTTCTCTCATCGAAACGATCGATTTGTAAATTGTTTTAAATTTTAATTTGAAGAGCAATTTAACCAAACCTTTTAAATCACTCATAGATTTCAGACGTCAATGAAAATCACTAATACTATTATAACGGTATTTAATAATTATTATTTACGGTTGCTTTTCTCTTGCAATTTCCAGATATTTTTTCAGCTGCTTTCCTCGTTTTACAATGTGGTAATTTGACTCATATTATTACATAACTTCCTGGTTGCATGCAAGTCGAGAAATTCTAGTCATATATAATGCATTTCGATAAAGTTCCTTAATTCATCTTATAAGGTACTTCTCCCGCCTTATTGGCATGCATTCGTGGTGTGGTGGTCTGTACGCTGGGCGCGTATCCCAGAGGTCCGCGGTTCGATTCCTGGGTAAGGCGGTTGCTCATTTTTCATTTTTCCTGCATCCAAATTACCTAATGTCTCTACAATCCTCTTTCTTTGTTACGTAGTAATTTTCAGTGAAATTAGGTTTCTTTTCCAAAAAATGAGCTTCCAATAATTGTAAACAACTTTTGAACCGATACCTTGTTCTATTTTCAATATTATTGCGAATACCCAACGAAACTGAAATTAAATATAGCTCTTAATGTCAACTGGTGGACATTTTTTGCAGACATATTTTACACTTGGCTTCCTCGTGATCATATTTACGTCAAACGATCAAGCTTTAAGGCTCGCTCCGTTCTCAGTTTAAACATAGAAACTTGAATAATATAACTATGTTAGTGCGGTAAAGGCTAAAATCTCTTCTCTGAAGAGTCAAAATTCACTTTGGAGGTTGAGAACTGAGAGATTGTCATCCAAAGAAAGCGAGGAAGATTTAATATACTTCCCTTTGTTTAGGAAAATTACCTGACAAGAGAAGTGTACTGTTGTTTGACAAAAATATTTATTTCCTTGGCTACAGGCTTATATGTTTTTAGAAACCTATCTTGGACGATCAAAGCCTGCCATTAAAAAATGTGATTTAGAATAATTTTTTTGTGCTGCAGTCACGGAAAATGCTTTTGCCCTAACTGTTAATTGCAGAAGACTAGAACTGATTCTTTTTCTAATGAGGGTATTCAGCGAACGGATAGTTGCATAATTAATGAATACAAGTCGCAATTTCTATGTGTATGTTTTACTAGCTGTTTTTTTCTTACCTCTCCGTTCAGTTACATATATTGTGTCCACTTTGCACTGTAAAGTCATCTCAGATGACGAAGACATATACAGATACATATGCGTGGATAAGAGATAATGTGATCCAAAAGGCCTGCCATTGGTTCGTAAATAATATATTTATATCTATAATCGCACTCTGTTCCAAAAACGTTTGGGGAATAAAACGGGACCATAGAGTAAGTATACTGGAAAACATTCAGTTTCCAACCATTTCGTGTCTAAGTGTGTATTTGTTATGCCATGTACAATTACAATTCAATATACTATATTAACACTATGAGCAAACGTTGTACAAGTACTTGTTTTTTCCTTGTCGGATATTATATTCATAAATGCATTTCTTGCTTCTTTTATAACCCCATTGTTCCTTAATTAATTTGAGCAAAATATTTCCTTTCACGGATGAGTGCATTGCGATACCAAAGTTTTTATAGTTGAATAATTCAAACCTAGGCTCATGCATAGCAAATGAAAATAAGTTCCTAACAAACTAATTTTATCTCGCAACTATGATAAAATAAAAGATGTCTTTTGATGCATAAAATATACGTAATATGAAGTGAAAACGAATTTTAATGTTAGGAGCTGCATAATACTATATACAGCAAATATAATATGCATGCAACGAAAATAACGGCAAACAAAACGCAGTGATTTCGCTTAGTTATATCTTTGACTGAATAACAGTTTTCCAAGCGGTAGTAAATAAATAACACAGGAAGACAAATAACTCTATTGATGCAATGCAAGTAATTCAAAAGCGTTTTCAGTCAGATGTTGAAAGCATAATTCATGAAACAAGCCGAATATGAAGTTCTTATATTCCAGAAATTCATGAACAGATGGTAGGAAAAAGCAATTGGTATTAAAATTACGTGCTCAGTGTATACTAATCATTCAACTGGATATTAAATGTATGCTTTTGGAAACAAATGTATACATATTTTACTAATGGTGTATAGCAGAACCTCTTTGCCTTTGGCCACCTAGGAAGGCTTTTGTATCAAGCCAATAATGGTTCTATATTCTTTCCTATAATATTTCTAATACTAAAGTATTCGAGGAATGTATGCACCCCTAACATTGATATTTATATGTAATGGTAAAACAATCGCATGAAAAGCTATCTAAGCTACTTTCTAAACGAATATTTTGCTATTGCCAATTAATTCGCTCTGTATCACTAATTGATAATGTTATGTAGTAATATTCAGAGAAAGATACAAGTAAAAAAACCAAGGAAAAATTTTATTCTGAAATTTGACTTCTGATTCCAAACGCTTTTTTTAGATAATTTTTACTTCGACGAAGTTGCAGTATAAAATCACATGTCAAATATAAATAAATCATGAAGAAAGAACATTAACAGCGAGCCTTTTTTGAGATAGATTAATCATTGTATCTTCAGAAAAATAAATATTAATGACCTCAAAATGTTTTCTCAGTTCAAATAAATTAAATATTGCTAAATATGTTATTTATTTCAAAAATGTAATTGGCTTAAGTATGATATTTTATAACATTTATTATTTCTTATTGGCGAAGTTGAAATAAAAAACGTCTGTAATGTGTGAAAAACCATGATCTATGGAAATGTAGGTACACTAGATTTATAATTGGTTCCTGAGAAGCTAAAATATTTCTTGAATATACAGCGTGGTTGTTGTTTGTCCTTAATACCTTAAAATTAAACTTCACTTAATTTTCTAATGTTTAACTTTTGCAAATCGATGAGGAACTCAAACTGAAGCAGAGACATGAAAACGTAAAATTTAAAATTAGGTTTAAAAAAAATTAATTTGCTTCAGATTTTGAACAAAGTTCTATCCATATCGAGAGCAATGCAATATATAGGTATCTTTTCTTCAGGAGCAAAAATCCTTCCTCGCCATCCTTTGCAGAGGAAGAACATTTGACATTTTTATTTTTCCTTTTAAGAAGAGAAACTTGTATTAAATCTATATTTAATATAAGTTTAATTGAAAAGCTACAATTTCTAAGGTTATTTTGTTGCCATATTTTACGTAATAAGCATGCATAGTATTTAATAATTATTATCTTTCACATTATTAAAATTCTTTTCTAAATCCTATTATAGAATGAAACTTTTAGGAGAAATAATAACATAAAGAAAGATAATAAATTCGATAAGTCATTTTAAAAGATACGTGAAATCAAATGTCTCGAAAAAATACTTTTTCCGCTTATTTTATATAATATTTCACTTCTGCAAACTTTTATATAAAAATAATTGCTTATTATTATTATTATTTCTTTTATTCTTAAATGTTCCTCACCTACCTTGTATTTCTTCTCTCGTGAAACCAAAGACTAAACTGAATTTTTCGATAAAATATTCTATATAATTTATTATTATTAAAATAGTACTTAGAAATTAGATATAATTAAACTAAGTAATACGACGAAGATTAGTTAATCTATATTTAATATATTAAAATATTGAATTCCAAGAAATTTGGGATTTGTATAATGAATGTAAACATAATAAGAATTTTTAAATTTTTCTCGTAATGAATTGTAAATCTATATTTGTAAATAAATTCATATTCCTAAAATAGGAACTATTTACGTCTTCAGAATATCGTCAGCTTTCGGCTTGTTATTTAATATCTCAATTATTCGAACAAAATATTAAATACAATCGAATTCCCAAATAAATGATTTATAAATAATTATTAGAAACGTAATCATTGTAAAGGAAAATTATCCAGTTTTAAATATTCGATAACATAAAACTCATCTGTAATGCGCTAATTATTACGTGCTAAATTTTGTGATAAATGTAGAGCTGTACTGAGTGTATTGGAGTCTAAATGGATTATTTCCAAACGTTTTAGTGTGAGCTATAGTCTGAAATTTCTTAAATATTTCACGAAAGTACTTAATGTGTACCTATGTAAGTCGTTTTCTTAACGAATCAGCTTTTGCTTTAAAGATTTTTTACACTTTTTAAGAAAAGCTTATTTCATAGCAGTATAATGTTTGGATGACATATACAGTAATTCATCCGTTAAGTGCAATAAACGTAATTTATTAGAAAAAGTAGTGTTCTAGAGTTTAAGTAAATTTACTCCGCTTTTTTTACCTTCGTGGGATGTTGCCATTTAACCCTGAAGAGTGCATTTCGAAACGAATGTACGCAAACTGGACTTTTCTATGCTTGAGTTACTACGGCAAATTCCTTGACTTCATTAGATTGCCTATCACGTCCGCAGCGAATCTAATAAGCCCGGCCATTAGGAAACGTGCGAGACAAATTTCCAGCAAGAGAAATGCACACATATCTATCTGGACATATATCTAACTGGTAATACGATCCATGCAATAAAAATAACCTTCAAGGCGGAAGAATAGATCTTTACACAAAGCACACACAACTAAAATACCATCAGGACCCTCCAACATGCAGGATCCATGAAAGCTTTGGAAATTCTGAGCACGTACGTGGCTGGATGATTTTTTGATGAGCTTCACAAAGGACCAAAAATCTCCCCGTGGAGCTGGTCTTTAATAATTAAATAGCCAAGAGCGTCATGTCTTGAATGATTTGATGAAACGTTTCCACGGTCGACCACCAGGGGGAAATTTGACACCATTTAGACCGGTCTAGGAAAACGGTTCCGAATTATTAAGTGACTATAGGTACTCCTCCTTTCATTCCATGAATCAGTTTCCCTTCTCTGTGGGCGTTAATGGGCAGGAGTTTGTATTTGTAAGAAGCATAGCAATTTATAGGGTGACTAGTAAAACACGCGAATGATTTAACGAATGATGCTAGCATTACTTCCATACGAGTTACTTGAGTTACAGTAAACAGAACTGCAAGGTACAAAATGAAGTACCGTAGATAATGAAATATTCATGTGTAACGTTTATGAATCCTAACGCGAATGTTAAAAGTCAAATATGCAGTCCCATGGTAAAGAGGAATATTTCCTATTGAAGTGTTAACAAAACTGTACTTTCATTTTCTCTTCTACATATTATATATATTGTTTTCCAATGGCGGGCACAAGGCGTCATGCACGTTGGCCACTGCTGAGGCCAGAAGCAGTGGTCACTTTATTATAGAGGCACCTAATAGGTTGGCCACCGTTCCCTCGTGTGAAGGGATTGGCTATGAAAGGACAGGCAATTTACATCTGACTTAGGAATTCGAACCTGGGCTCTTCGGTATGGCAGTCAGACTCACTAACCACATTCTCGGGTGAGCTTCTTCCATATATTATATATAATCTGTATTGTGATTGCAAAATTATCAAAATACTCCAGATAAGATTTTATTGTAAGAATGGCAGAATAAAGATATATGAATAATTCTAACATCGCATTAAAAACAGTGCAGAAACGATTAAATCTATCGTTTGGATTTAAGTGTATACCACAATGCTATATTAGGATTATTTAAAGCGTCAAGATACAAGCAACATCTATGAAACTTCGGAAATCATAAATCAGTATTCTTTAGTTAGTTATATCATTCTATTCCGTATTTACAATCGCTTTTGACACTCAAAATGACCCCATGAAACATCATTGCTTTCATTAACGTAAAAGTTCAACATGAGTAGCATTATATTTCGCTATAGAATATAAGCACACTCACGCACATCACACGCAGTCATATATATATATATATATATATATATATATACAAAGCATGTAAAAGTCATATGATATGAATTAATCTAGAAATGACGCAATGCAGAAAAATTATTAGAAAAAATTGGTATTTTTATAAAAGAAAAGGAAAATACCCAAATTAAAATAAAGAATTAAAAGGCTGTCGCTGACTTGAGTTATATTTTTGATTATTTTTAAGTTTCATTTGCATATTTGTTTATCTTATATATGTGTATTAATCACTTTTGTATCTGTGAATTTAATTAAGCGTAACTATTTTAATTAAGCTTAACTAGTACAGCAAGCAGTTTTTAGCTAATACCTAAAACCATTCTTCCCAATTTTTTACCATCATTACAATAAAGCGATCTTTTTTCATCTTTAATATTATTTACGTTTCACGTATTGCCTAGAAGATTGATGAAAACAATATCCATTTTGCTATAGCCACAGTTATTTATACCTAAGATGCGAAGTGAGATTTCTATGTGAGCTGCTAGCCATCCAACATGGAACACCACGAAGAAAGCATCCGGACAGTATAAAAAGATTTATGGTGAACGCTTGGCTAAATGACATAAGCACTATTATGTTACACGTTCCAAGCCTGTGCATCAAGTCTTTATGTACGCTTCACCAGTTTGGACTACATATGCTTACACAAATGACCTGCTCAAACTCAAACAAATGCAAAGTAAACATCTGCGCTTCATTACTAACACATACTTCTTCGTGCATAATCAAAGATTACACGAGCACCTCAATATTGAAATTATTCATATTAATAGGAATACAAATCAATAGGAAACAAAATGAATAGGAAAACAAAAATCAATAGGAATTTCTCTCAAAAAAAAAAAAAAAAAAAAGCAACTACACGTAACCACCTCGCTAGTTTAACTTGTTTCAATACGAAATTCTACAAGAGGACAAATAATACGTCCTTAAGCTGCACATCTCCTAGTATGTTTAAATTTTCCGATGTGAACTCAACACATGCACTCCTGTATTTGTATATATTGTGTACAGTTTTTCTCTGTCTCTATCTGAGTTTTTTGTTTTCATCTGCTGTATCTATTTTTAAGTTTACCATGACGTTATTGACATATTCCAGTCCATAAGAGTTCTGGATTAATCTTTAAACCTAGGAGAAAATGTTCTCCTCTCTTCCACATTTATTAACATTTTCTCTTCTGGGAATCTCACTTGATTAATTTTACGTGAAGTGCCTTTAGGGCAACATTTTATTGACCTGGCTAGCATTGCGAAATTCGCAATATCGAGGCATAAAGTTACAGATACAGATACCCGTTTTTTATTAACGTGAATTGTTTTCTCATGATATTTGTTTTGTGTTTATAGCTTCAGTATGGCTTATAGAAAAACACTAGCATCATTCGAGCACGTTTTCTGAGGGCCATCGAGGCAGAGTCATTGCATACAGAGATTGCAGATTATGCTTCCTTGAAATATGCCATCTTGTCGGACCCAGCCCAAGAGACAGTCGTGCGAACATTGAATCGTTGGACGCAGAAGTGAACGACTGATGGAACGTAAGCAATTGAAACCGCTTCCTTGCACCACTCCATGGGAAACAGACATATTATGCACATGGCACTGATGGAGCGCATTGCCACATCCTCAACCATATCACAATATCACAACAAATGCAATCCATAACACAACAATCTACGTGTGCACGAACAATTTGTCGTCATTTACATTACAATGGACTGTCCGCTAAGCGTCCATTTCTTCGCTTACCTTTAATTTTAAACCACAGCTGTACGCATTTGTAATGGTACACTGAAATGCGGAGATGGTCATCTAAATCGCTTGACATTGGACGAATCACGCTTCTGCCTGCATTACCACGATATTCGGATTAGAGTTTGGAGACACTACGGAGAGAGGTTGCTCGACTGTTGTAATATGCATCTGCATACTGGCCCTGCAACCGGTGTTATGGTGTGAGATGGTATTAGATTCCATTCCCCCATCTCCCTAGTACAGGTACAGGTTACGGAGGACGGGGACGCCTGATGTCTAACATAGGTAAACAGGCGTATGTCCGCTACCCTATCCAGCGGCAACAACTCCCTGGAGGCTCAAGCGGCTGCGTCGGGAGTTTATTGAGACGACATGAAGAAGGTTGAAATTGGCCAAACAAGGGCGCTCATGTTTTGTTTTACAGATTTGGAGAGACTTTGACTGAACAGAAATGGCAAGGAAACAAAAATGTTGCAAAATTTAAAAAAAAAGGGCAAGGGCAAGAATTAAAATATGCAAAGAAATATTATTGAGGGGTATGTTGAGCTAAGCTGCTAGGATACATGTGGTGCACAATAAATTGAATTATGTGCTAGGAGTTCGTAGGGCATAGATTACACAAGCGTTTGCACTTAAGGTTGTCCACGGTTGCGTAGTTCACGTAGGTAAAAAGTTTACACATATGTATAGTCGGAAATATTTCGCTGTTTGCGCGTGTTGTTCATAATTTGCACACAGTTTATAGCTGCTTGAGGCCTCTGTTTGCGAACTTGAGTACACTTATAAGCTTGCAGAACACAAAGCGTTGTGATAATTTTGAAGGAGGAAACAGGAGTGTGCAGCTGGCTGCAGTTGTAGTGATGCAAATAGCGGCAATTGTAATACAGGAGGATGCACATTTACACGCTCTGCAGGTTCGCAGTTTGCGCATTTGCACAGTTCGTGGTTTCGGTAAACACAGATCGTAATTTCCACAGTAGCACAGTTCACATAGTTGTAGTTTACATAAATTGTAGTAGTTGTGACAATGGAGTGAAGCCATTGCATCCTGTGAATTTCATGGAATCTAAAATGTTTGAAGTCGATGCTCTTTGGTTGCTCATGTAGATCGTGTGGTGGGTTGTAACTGGGAAGGTGGCGAGATGGCTGGCACACCTCTTGGCCCATGGAGGTAAATGCGTCGGAATCATCGTTACACTTATTAGAAAACGCTGTTTCAATGAGGTTTGCGGCTTTTTTTTTCCTATCTTGCATTAAGAGCTTGCTTACGGCCACATTTGAACAGGACAATGCGCAACACATGTTGCGAGCAACATTTAAGGTTTTTTCTTAGCCCACCTTATTGCACTGCTACCTTGGCCTGCCGTTTGTCGAGCTCTTTTGTCCATCGAACATGTCTGGTCAATTACTGGGGAACGTCTAACCCAAAATGGGGTACACCAGATGAACTTTGGCTACATATGGAAATGGCATGGACAGCCATAATCTAACAACACATCCAAAGCCTCTTTTACTCAATACCGCGGCGTCTTACAGCAATTATTGACCGTGTACATAACAGTCATAACTGATTTTCTCGTCTGCCTCACTTTAAAGAAAGCTGTAATGTAATCTGCGAAATAAATTTGGCTTCCAAATGTCTTGCATTTCGTCACGTTCATATAAAATAAAGTTCTAACTTTAAATTTAAATGAACCCTTTAGCATTATTTTTTATACTGATATTCTTCTGACAATCTAAAAAATAATATCGTGCTTATAGTAAATAATTGATGTCGTGTCAAATAACATAAACAAATAAATTATGAAGCAGTGCTTTAGCATTATATTTTTCTAAGATACGATTAGAATTGATTAAAGGACTAAAAATTCTATATATTTTCAAAACACGAATTATTTCCAAATATTTTAAGTCTACGATTCGTATTTAGATAAATAATAAACACGATTTTTAAATTTTACTAAATATTACGATAATGTTTTTCAGTTATATTAAATATTACGAATATTTTTATTTTCTTTGATGATCAAATTACTCTTAAAAATGTTATCAAATATTAGATTGTTATTCATTTCTGGAATATTAATATGCCATTCTATTTTGTCAACTTTTGCTATGAAGATATGATGTGTCTGAATAGAATTAAAATACAAGATTATATGAAATAAATTAAATATTCAGCTGTTTATAATAAAATTTAGAAAAATATTGGAGTATAATGCAGTGAAGATAATGTCTAAATTAGGTAATAGTTTCCACTGATTTCGTGAAATATAATTGTGAAATTTATGCTAATAATATATAAATGCTAATAATATAAAATAATAAATAAAATCTAATAATATATAAATAATAAATATTATTTAATGAGTTAATTCCCTTCCTAGAAAAGAAATTTCTTTACAAATTATTATAGGTAAAGAAAATTCATTTGAACAATTACTTTTGACGAAACAGTTGAAACCGAACATAATAATGTATTAAATGAAGTTCTTTACAAATAAGAAAATAACGATATCTGTCTCAGGCAATAAACTGAGATTTCAAGTCTTGAGTTTGCTGCTCCAGGAAGTCGAAAGTTTCCTTTTCTTTGAAGAACTGGATTCTTCCGTCCGTATGAAATATTGGGCAGCATTCTTCTGTATGGCGTCAGCACATATCCTTCCGTTAATATATCAGGAGTGTGTCGCTATTGTGTAACTTTTCCGTCAGAATTGTCACGGAATCTTACACAAGTTTCTGCTTATATCTTAGGAACTAAGAAACAGACAAAAACAGAATTATTCGATTTAATTAAATAACTGACTCTAACAATTCATTACTTTACTTCTAATGTTTTATGATTTATTATGACGTTTATGCGTTCATAGAAGCATTTACACAAAATCTTTAAGCTATGTGATATAATTTAAGAGTTTTGGATGCTTTTTTACTTGTAATATGTTATTTTAGAAAGCTTTTGTCTTTCAAGTAGTATACGTAAATTTAAATATTGAAATTTAATGCCTCTAGGACTAACTTTTGGTCGTGATTTATAGAATGAATTAAAGAGAATATTTTATTGTTAACATTGTTAAGTCATCAGGTTTTTTTTATGCTGGAGACATAAAAAATGAGCAAATCCTCGGAACTCGAACGTGGACTTCTCGAATACGCGCCGAGTGTGCTATCATTACACCACGAAGCCATACTGGAAGGAGAGAGAAAATACGTTATATACTACCCCTTTTCAAGGGGGACTAGGGATAGAGGGAACAAATAGCCAAATCCTGGTGGTGACGAATTGCTGTCCACCAATTTTTAGTTCGGGCGACCCTGCAGAATCACAAGATTTACTTTATGAAACAGGAGACATAAAAAATGAGCAATGCCCTCGCCGGGATTTGAACTTGGACCTTTCGAATACGCCCCGACTATGCTACCGTTACACAAGAAACGCATATTGGAAGGAGAAAGCAAATACCTTACAGCATTAAGATCATACTTCATAGGATCATTTCAATAGTATGATTAGCGAGTTCACTCACAACATTATTATCAAACTGTACATGCAAATAGGAAAATGATAATATGTAATGATTAATAGATAGTGTAAAAATCAAAAAATTTTGTAGCAAAAGTTTAACCTTTTATATGATCATTGTTTCATCAGGATTAGGAAAACGTTATGTACCAGTATGGCTCACATATAAATACTCATATATATACTCTCATTTTTATTCAAAATGATAAATTATATTCATATCAATTTCACATTTTAGATTTTATAATCATTTCTTTTGAAAAATATGAATTAAGGTTTTTCCTAAGATCATACTTTTCCCTCACATTAATCTGGAACTAAGTAAAGTATTTTTCACTGGGTTTTATCATCTATATTGCAGGAAATTGCGGTTTCTTTTATCTTCGCTTTTAGTATCAAAGGTATCTTTCCGATTAGTAGCATTACACAGGCTTCGTAGCCACATTTTACTAACTGTTTCACTAAAAATCATTTCCCTTAGAAATTATATTTTTTTTAAATTTCTACACTCAATAACAACGATATCTATTTCACTTAATATCTCCTTCTTTAATGAAAAGAAAATGAATTTATAAAAATATAAAGTGAGTATAAATAAGTATCATCTACAAATATTAAAGAATATCCTTGATGTCAGCTAAAATATTTTTATAAATGTGATTTGAAATGTTAAATCTTTTCCTCTGTCAAGATACCTGCGCTTTCATGTAAAATTCGGAATGTCGAAATATTAGAAAACATACTTTTTAAATATTCTTTGAATCTGTAAAACACGTTTAAAATGTATGTAAACATCTTTTATTATTTTTACATGACTCTCAAACATTTTTCTAAAATATTATTATGCATTTGAAATAGCTTTACTTCTTTGTACAAGGTGATGAAATATACATTCATTCATTTTCTTCATTGAATTAGTATATTTTACACCCACTTCAAGTCTCTTTCGCCATTTCCGTGTTTGATGTGTCTTTATATATATCCTCTTGCGATTAAGAATTGCGAAAACAAATTAAAACTCATTTTTGCTTATCCTCGCTACAAAGCAAATTAAAAATGCTTGAACAATACCGATTACATCTATACAGATGCTTTATATAGATGCTATGCTTCCTTCATCTTTTTTAGTGTACAAAACGTGATCTCTCTCATTTTCCTATACGTATCCACATAGTGAAATGTAATTATTATTTCCAACGTAGAGATAAATTGCAATGATAATAATAATAATTACATCAGTGCATATAATTTTTGAAAATATGCTTATAATGTGTAAATATTTCACACACTCTGCAGTACGTATCTCATATATAGATTATTTCAGCCATCCTGCTGGAAAAAAGTTGGACTTGAAGATGCGTTGTTCTGCATAGGCAGTTGAAAATTTAATAAGATATGACTAATCCATGTTTTTCATTGAATTCAATTTCGCCATGTGCATTCCAGTGAAGTAACGAATGTACCGTTCATTTCCTTTTTCTATCTCATGACTTACTCTACAAAATCAAATGAAAAGTTTGTTGTTTTGTACATATATCCGAGTTAACTTGTTTTTTCCCATATAATTGCGGGCCCACCAGCGGCCGAGCGGTAAAGTCGCTGAACACTGGTAGTTCGGTCCGAGGTTCGAATCCCGCGAACGGGCTGGCTGCATGGGTGTTTTCGTGGTTTTCCCCATGTGTAACGTGCATACGAGCCAGTTTCCCTTAGAAAGTCCTCCACGAAAGGCATCCCTCCCCTTAGGCAGATAGCCCTCGTGTGCTTTGCCATAATTAAATACACCACCAACACCACCCATATAATTGCGGCTTACGCTATAGTCGTGCTTTATATCAAATTTTAATGTCTTCAAAGATATTTCAAATTTCTAAGAATAAAACACAATAATTTCAGATTCATATTAATCGCAAAATTTAACTTATCGATGACCTGTTATGTAAGAAACAGCGCAATGTATTTGATGAACAAATAAATGTTCTGCCCAATTCAATAACCAGCAGATCAAGTACTGGTTTTCATACAAGGTACCTTTATTCGTTGTAACTTCTGCCACTTATCTTCAAAATTTCGTGACAGTACATTTCATGACAGTATTATTGTTCGACAATTATTACATGAGAACTAATTGTCGAACAATAAATTAAAATTTTGCTTTTATCTGTAAAAAAATAACATTAAAACAATTACGCGTATTAATTTTTGATACAAATAATGTGCTAGAATTACTTCTGTTTTGTGGTAGATATTTGCTAACTGTAAAATCAAAATTTGTTTCACAAATATACAGCTTTTCTGGTAAAACACATAAGAACAAAAAAAATATAATTAAATTAATATATTTTATTGCGTGTAATGAAATTTTTTTAGTGTAATAGAAGAGCAGTTCACAACAGTGATAAAACCCAGACGTTTATAGCCTAATCCAGGTTTTCATGTCTCAGGTTTATTTATCTTTTATAAAAGCAGCTTAAGGAAAAATAAACATTAAATTCATATAAGAATCATATGCTTCAAGATT
The DNA here is from genome assembly GCF_044657685.1 of Stegodyphus dumicola. NCBI lineage: Eukaryota > Metazoa > Arthropoda > Arachnida > Araneae > Eresidae > Stegodyphus > Stegodyphus dumicola. The sequence goes on along the minus strand of NC_140777.1, from coordinate 35,866,223 downwards.
ACCCGAAATCTGTGTAAACATGGAAGTGGAATGTTTTATAATAGGCCAACAAATTCTAGATTTTTGAATGTCTAGAGATATACTTATTTTTTGAAAGTATAATACCCAAATTTACAATAGTTCCTCGCTTTTTATAAAAACGTTCATGTAAATTCTTTTTTTAATTTCGGCTGAATAGTTAGCCGTGCAACAATTTCCTATGCTTTTCTGTGTAAAATAATCGGATGTGTAGCTATTAATTGCTCAAATCATTCACGGGAAGGTCATATATCGGTAAAATTTCCTAAAAAGGAAGAGCAGAGAAAACATTGGGTAAATAATTGCCGAAGAGATAGTTCGGAGCCTGGCTCAAGTGCTCAGCTTTCCCTAGTAAGTATAATATTATTTAATCCTTCATTTAGAGTTTATTTTATATCTTCTCAGATGTTTATAACGTGCAAGTAAAGTTAAATTCTTGTGTACGATAACTTTAGTATATCCTAATTTCTGTCATAATAGCTATAATTAAATTAGTCTAGGATTAATGTACCCGTCGTCAAATATCGCCAATGCGGGTGTTTTGAATGTGGAAAAGAAATTTCGCTTCTAATTTAATACGTAGATTTTGTTTCTTGTGTTAATTATGGAAATTATAGTAATGCATATCAAATTTATTAAAAAATGAATAATAATTTAATAATAATAGTTTAGAAGCGCAAGTTAAGATCTGAATGTTTGCCAAAGATATACATAACATAATGAGTTTGAATACCGTTTACATTAATTCTAATTTTTTTGTTAATTTTATAATCACTATTGTTGAAATGTTAGATGAGTTGTTTATGAATGGTTCCCACTATCGTTTCTTGGTTAAAATAATTTCCAGAATTTCGACATTGAAGTCTGAAGCCAATAGAATAAACTGAATACTCTGGAAATAATATATATATAATTTTCTTTCAATATTTGCAAGGATTGTGCAAGTACTATATACATTCGTAGACAGAGGGAAAAAAAAAAAAAAAAAAAAAAAAAAAAAACGACGCACCAAGAAGGAGTTATCCGAATGGGACGAAAATCGGTAGAAGTTATGTACATGTACAGAAAAACAAATGATTACAGTTTGAGAAAAATTGCATGATTTATTGAAGTGATAGAGACTCACAAAGTGAAAAAGTCAGTAAAGCGTTTGTCCACCTCTGGACCTTATGCAAGCAGTTATTCGGCTTGGCATCGATTGATAGAGGTTGCGGATGTTCTCTTGACGGATATCGTACCAAATTCTGTCAAACTGGAGCGTTAGGTCGTCAACATCCCGAGCTGGTTGGAGGGCCCTGCCCATAATGCTCCAAACTTGCTCAATAGGAGATCTATCCGGCGAACTTGCAAGCCAAGGGAATATTCAGCAAGCGATAAAGCAAGCAGTAGAAACATGTGCAATATAAGGGCGGGCATTATTTTGCTGAAATGTAAGCCCAGGGTGGCGTGACATGAAGGGAAACACAACGGACCTTAGAACGTCGTCGACGTACCGCTGTGCTGTAAGTTTGCGACGGATGACAACTAAAGGAATCCTACTACGAAATGAAATGGCACACCAGACCATAACTCCTGGTAATCGGCCTATCTGCCGGAAGACAGTCAGGTTGGTATGTCTCGCCTGGTGATCGGCCGGTGTGTCTCCAGACTCGCCTTCGCTGGTTATCGAGGCTCAGTTCAAAGCGGGACTTATCACTAATGACTATTCTACTCCAGTCAGTGACATTCCAGTGCGAATGAGCCCGACACCACTGCAAACGGGCTTGACATTGTACAGAGGTCATTGGTAGTCGGCGCAAGGGACGCCGTGATCTCAGCCCCCTTTCTGTGAGCCATCTATGAATGGTCCTTGTGGTTACTGAAGTACTAGTTGCAGGTACAATCGATGATAATGATGCATCTGGGGCTGTGAGTGCCGCTCTGACCGATTGCTCGGTCTTTACGTTCTGTCGTTTCTCTAGACCTACCGCTTCTTTGTTGACGCTGTGATTGCGGTCATGATTCCCCATTCCTGTCAACATAGTCTAATAGTGGCATCGATCCTTCTCAAATGTCGAGCTATTCGCCGATAAGACCAACCGGCTTCTTTAAGCCCACTACACGACCTCTCTCAAATTCTGACATCTGCACATATCGTTCGCGCACCTGTATGCGAGGCACACTTACTGTCTACTAGAGTACACGGAATGAAATTTGTGAAGAATTTAAGACCTGGAATCGTAACTTCTCCTCTTAAATATCCTCCCAGTTGCTCAGATCAGATGCGCTATAGCGATAACCGTTCATTCATTGGCAGCCAAAATGTAAAATTTTGCATTTTCCGTCAAAACCTGTATGCATAACAGTTTGTGTCCAATTTGGTTTATATCTTCCCGGTGCGTCGTGGTGCATCTTTTTTTTTTTTTTTTTTTTTTTTTTTTTTTTTTTTTTTTTGCCTAAGAATGTTTTTGTAATTACAGTATTATTCAATTTGGCAATATAGTAAAAATTTGCAAATGAATACAGAACATTCAGATAAGTACATTAAATTTGTCAAAACTCTACATGGGTATTTTTAGTATAATAATCCTGATCTTTTTAATGCATGCATAACAATCTGCCTGTAATGATTCAAATTTGAAAGGCTAAGTAAAAATAATTTAATGAATTCAATGCTTCAACAGAATTTAGTCCCGTCAAACTGAAACTTCATTACACTGATAAACAGTTATTACTGATTTGTGTTATAAAAAGACTTTTACACATGATAAATAATATTTTTTGAAGCGTTATTTTGCGTTCTCATTCCTAAATACGAAATTGCCTACACATTCAAAAGGCTCCTGAACTACGTTTTGGTGTTTTTAATGACTTAATTGGATATGTACATGCCAATGTAATTTAGAAAATTGTCGTTTAAACTGGCCATGATGCTCTTTAAAATGCACGTTGGCACAGTGCTCCCAAATTAGGGTAATGCAAACAGATCCGAGAGATAAATGAAAGAAATATAGACACAAATGAAAATGTCCAAAATGTCTCCATTTTCGTGTGTGTTGAAAAAACATCTAAAACTCAGACTTTCTTCTTCCATATATGTTATGAAATATTTCATACATTTAAAAGAAAATGTTTCGTCAGATTTTCGTACAATTATCTCCATAAACAAAAGTGACTGTAAGCTTTTTTTACCTCATACGTAATTAACAACATGCCCTAAAATTATTTTTTGAGTATGCATTTACAGTGTTTTAATCGAAAGTTTTGTTAAAATATCATTACGATAAACTTATTTGCACACTCTACGCTTTAACTATTCCCCCATTTGACACTATTGAATCTTTTTACTCATATCTTATTTATTTTACTCTGCTAACTAAACTGAAACATCTAAAGCATATGTTATGTTGAATATGTTTTGCAGAATATACGTGAAACTTTAAGTAAAAAGTCTATATAATATTCGAGAACTAATAAATTATCCGTAAAGTTTATATGTCGGAATCCCACGCGTCTAGAAAATCAATCAACAGCGGACATTAAGCCAGTGTCTGCGATAAACGCCCGAAAATGGCGTCGCTTTACCTATCTTGCCAAGCTGGAAACGTTGGTGATTCAGGCTGGTATATAGAAGTCGCAATCTCCAGCGCGCGAGGCTATGTATCGGAAATTTGTAAGACCTGCTCTTACAAAACGTTAAAAAACGCTCCTTTGGGTGTAATATAAAATCTGAACGCTTTCAGATTTTTTCCTCTTTAATTTGCTTACGTTTAACTGCTTATCATTATCTCATATTAAGCAAGAAAATCATTGATTCATGTTATGATTACGGTGACCAGACGTCCTTTATTTCAGAGGACAGTCCTTTATTTGAAGGCTCTGTCCTCTAACTTTATTTATTTCCTGAAATAAGCATATTGTCCTTTATTTTGAGAAATCGTCGCAAAATCAAATTTCTCAAATTGGTTTTCTGCAACTCTAGATCGGAGCACCCGCAACGTATTTTTCTAAATGCCAGCCGAGCCGTACGCTGACAAATACGCAGTCGGACCGGAGCAATGCTTGCTTCTCGCGTTAGTACCACCACCAACTAGGGACTGCTTAGTTTCTTTAATCTTTGTGTTCATTCTCCTTCTACGGTTTGTGCATAAATGATCGCAATATTTGGGATAATTTTGACCCTGCCCATCCCCAATCCCCATGTCACAATTTGTCACACCTTGGAAGACCCCAAATTAACATTTGTGACGTCACACGAACGCACAAACCCCCACCCCTAACACAAAATTATTGAGCACGAATTTAAATTACCATAACCCCGCCTCATGTCACGTTACAAGTGTCCTTTATTTTCTCCGAAAAAATATGGTCACCGTAGTTATGATGCAAAGTACATAATAGTAGTATACTAGAAACAGCCATTTGGTCATATTGAACTGAGATTACTGTTTTAAAAAGATCCTAAATTTCGCACACTAAATAACTTGCTGGAAAATAATACGCATTTATTCGTATTACACTTAAAATACGAATTTTAATATGCGTGAGTGGTAGCTTAGAATATTAAAATGCATTTAAAATTGTACGTATTGTTTCCTACCTTAAGAAACATAGAGACAAGAACTTTATCCTTAGCGATGATGTCACGTTTTTTAAGAAATCGCTTGTGAATCTTTAACTAAAACTGAAAATTTGCTCTTTATGAGAATTTCGCTAAAATTCAAATTTTTAAAATTAGCGAGACTTTAAAAATGATATTGTCAAATTATATCAAACTTACCTTAATAGAATCATAATTTGTACTTTGAGCTCTACAATAATGTGCTCATAGCTTTCAAAAGAAAAAGCACATAAATAAATGCAGAAAACAGCACAGATCGTAAGACGAATTATTTTTTATAACACAACACGAAGATAGCTTAATAAATTAAGATAACCAAATCATCATAAATTAAGATAGCTTAATTTATGGTGATTTGTTTGTGGTTACTATATAAATTACTAGTGGCCTATAAAGCAGAAGTAATTTAAGAAATTGCTTTCCAGAAAACTTTGCCAAATGCATAATTGATTGTTCTGGAATACCCTCAGTAGCAATCCATTTCTAGCTCATTATTTACCCCATATCTTCTTGTCACTTGCCCAGGCTTCATTACGTTTCCTCCCGGGATTCCTTAGCAAAGCTTAATTCACAAATGAAACTTACCGCTCTTAAAATGGCGATAATTTTGTCCTCGGAATCATTTTATGCCTAGAATCCTTAAGTTACCGATACTCAATTTAACAATAATGAGCGACTTTCACATCCGCTTCCATCCTGGTGAACCTTCTTGAAACAGTCTTTCACGAAGGTTACGTCGACACTCTTTAATCTAAGGGCTTTCAAATGAGGGCGTATTTAAAATCGTTGAAGAACACAGTTTCAGAACGTAATCGATAATGTCAGATACTTGAAAGCGCTAATGAGTATTTGGTGGCCTTATCTTTTTCCCGCATTTGTGGATGGTTCGTTGGGGAATTTGTTAGGGTTATTTTCCTTAGTACCCATTTGTAGAAGGATAGTATACTCTGAGTGAGTTGACAGTTTGATGTATGCTGAAATGAATATATTGTTTGCGAAAATATCTTTTATTGACCAAAGGTTTACTTTTATTACGTAAATATTCTTGTAGACGTAGATTTTTATCTTAAAGCTAATATATTTCAAAGAAGTGAAAAATTACTTTCACAATAATTCTTAAATTATAGTTCTTGTACTCTTCCTAATTTCCAAGAAGATGTGCTCTTGAAACCCAATGGTTATTCTTTTCGACTTTAAATTCCTCAACCTCGGAAAAACCTGTCCTAAAAACTTTCAACTCGGAGAATAACTTAGTTAATAAGAAAAGGATTAAAATGCAATAAAGAATTAAATTAAATAATCGGATTTAAATAAAAATTTCTTTTCTTTTTAAGTCTTTGCACAAAGTAAAGGAACTATTAAAACCGTGAAGAATTTCGGGTGTCATATTTCGTCAGCAATATTAATTTTGTCAGTTTCAGAATCCATTTTTACTAATTTTTGCTTATCATGCGTACGTACGAACAGAATATAGGAATCGTTGTTTTTCCTAAACTGATTATAAAAGGAATTTAAAATGGATTCACAATAAATTTTTCGTGATATCTGTACGCACGTGCGTACATGTATCTATCTCGCATTACTCAAAAATTATTAGCCGTAGAACGTTGAAATTTTGTGTATGGGACTGCTATGACATCTAGTTGTGCACCTCACTTTTTATTGCAATCGATGGTGATAAAAGTATACCTACACCTCTGACCCGGCTTTAACGTCTTTACCCGGTCTTTGAAGTGTTTTAAAAGACGAAAATATTTCTATTTTGGCAATGTGAAATTATTCAAAAAATATTTTGGACAAATAACAAAACCTAAATTTTAATATGGTCTTCAATTTCTTATATATATATATATATATACTTGGCAAAGTTAACCGGCCATTTAATTTGAAAATTTGCTATTGTTTTTGCCATTTTCAACCAAAAAATATGTATAATTTAACAGGCCGTACAAATAAATCATGTGGTATCCATTTCCTTCTTCTACAGATGAAAACATAATTAATATTTCAAATACCCTGCAAAAATTAAGTAAAACATATTTCAGTGCCATTTTTACTTAATTATAGTTTATTTTTATATCGTTTTATATATTTCTTTCTATCCTATGATTCCTACTTCTTTGCCATTTTATATATTTATTTATACTCAGTATACTTCTTTTAGAAGTGTAATGAAAAACTGAATAAACTTACATATGAAAACAAATAAGCTGATGAAATTAAAATTTGTGTGGTGTGGGGTATTTAATTATTTCAAAACACACTAGGGCTATCTGCCTAAGGGGAGGGATGCCTTCGTGGAGGACTTTCTAAGGGAAACTGGCTCGTATACACGTTTTACATATTAAAATTTGAGTTTAGTTCTTTTTGAAAATTAATTTTTGTCATCAAGTATTTTCATACGCAGAAAACATGCTTTGATACTGAATTCAATCAGAAATAAATAAGATTTGCTTCATTAACTTGAAAGGCTATTTTAATTATCTGTTTGTTTTGTAAAAGTAATCTAATGGGGTTTGATTAATGTAAAAACTACCTAACGGAATGATCTATTTCAGAATTTAAAAGCGCGTGCTTTGAATATAAGCTAGCAATTAGATTTATTATCTTGAGTACCTAAAATTTATCTTTGTTTGAGCACATAAAACATTATTATCAGCATTAACTTCTGAAAACAGAAGGAAGTCAATCCATCCCTACAGAATCGTTCATGACAAAAAATATATTAATTATTAAATCCCTAGCGCACTTCGAATATACGCAGGTTCTGGAATTCCCGCCCAAACCGAGATGAAATTCGACTGCCTATTCCCAAGCTCATTAATCAGCGCGTAGAAGGCCAATTAGACGGGTACAAAATTGACAGACGAGTTAAAGCCGCGCAAAATTGTCCACAAGCTATTCTGCATCGTTCCCTAATCTGCAAAGAGTTTAATTAATACCAAAATCCTCTCTCATAAACACGAATGGACTTGTTGTCGTAGCGTAAAGTAATTGCAACAATCAGAGTGCAAGTGAAGCAAGTCATGCCTGTCCCGATTTATATCAACTATATGCCGTCTATGATGATTAATTATATATAATTTTTGTCTCTTATATTATGCATAATGCAAGTTCCTATTCTGGAACGTCATTTGTGAAATCCAAAACATTAATCATAAGAAGCTTAAATGTCTGTGAATTAGAAAACATTCCATAAGCTCTTAATACCTCTCAGCATTTTCTAGACCAATATTTATTACATAATTATTAGTAGTATGAGTAAATCATATTTCCTTTCAAAGTCTAATTTGTAATAACACATCTATACTGCTAGTATATGGTAATTTCCCAGTTGCTGTCTACGAATCTTCGTCCAACTTTCATTCGAATAAAATCAAGTCATCAGACAGATAGCAAAAATTATTGTCTTTTGATGTATGTACAAAGAGTCTGAGCTTTCGACTAAAAGATGCAGTCTTTTATAGCACCATTGTTTCCTAATAATATAATACTATAAAATATATTTCCTTTGAAACAAATATATTCCGTTCAGGCAATTACTAATTTATTCAATGCTATAATCTGTTTAAAATAGTAAGAGACCCAGTTATAATTCTAGAGAACCATCAAAGGATCAGTTTCAGTTCCAGGTAAGCCATGATGTATGTCTTTGCTGTATATTTTTGGAATAGCAGTAACTTAGAGGATCAGTTGCAAATTTATCCGTCTTAAAGATCCTCTGAAGCGGCAACAAGTATGAAAGGAGGAGTGGTTGTATGGCGTCCTTTAAATTCTGTTTTCTATATTATTTCTGATTAAAACTTCAATGAAGGCTGGTAGTTTAATTATAGCCTTTAAATAGCATAGTAGATACATATCGACAGCAAAATGCATGATGATCTATAACCATTCGCAAGACCTGAACATGTGATGAAATGCCAAAACATGAGGAACAACAGCTATTGACTTAACCTCTTTCTGTTTTGGAACTACAAGGAGTTCATAAAGAGACCATATATTATTCTATTTGGTTTCGAATTCCTATTTATATGAACAAAGGCATATGAAAAATTAGAAGTAAAATTCGTAAGTATGGCAGGACAACAAAAAACTATAAACATGTATTAAATAATAAGAATTAATTAATATTAATTACATTCATGAATGAGGATAATATTTTTACAAAAGATAAAGCTATTCTGTATTTATCTCTAAAAGATAATATTCTATAAAGATAAAAATATCCTCTACATTAGTTCATTTAATGGTTTATTTATAATTCACAGATTTTTCTTATTACATTTATCCAGAATTATTCACTAATTTAGATTGTTAATTAACTGCGCCATTAAATCTGCTAACCAAACATTTTTTTAATAACATGCGTTAAATTAGTATAAGATGAATAACCGTAGCCTCCTGGTTAATAAGCCCTTTTCGTGCGTCTTTAAAGAAGATGGTCCAAGTCTTTTGCAATTAACGTAATAAAATCACTCATAATTTGTCTACGTTCACTGTATGTGAATTTTTCGCAGTTATCAAAATAGACGGAAACTTCATGTTAACGTTTAGGGAACATATTTTACATCGGCTATGAGCATGAAGTGCGAGACTAATTTTGCTTGACATTCAACAGTATACAATTTCTTTCATATTGAAGAGTATTTTGTATTTGCTACGTAAGTCTTCGTCTATAAAAATTGTATTCACTGTTGCAAGAAAGGTTTGGCTGAAGTCATCCATCATGTGTTAAAATCGGTTTAATTTTTTATTTTCTTAAAAGGTTTCATTGATTGATGATATCACAAAGATGTAGTTCCTGAATTTGGAAAGACATTCACAGCGACTGTGTTTACCTCACACTTGAGGAACTGTGACACATTTGCTCCAATATATCAAATCCTTCTCACTGCTATTAAAAGGTCCAATTACTTCTGGTCTGGTCTTTGCTAAAAGTATTTTTTCCTTACAGCTAGTGGAATGTGCCGAAAATAAAACCATTCCATAACTTATATGCATATCACCTAGATTTTCTTCTTTATTTTTACGTATGAATATGTCTTAACGGGAATTTTCACTTTACGGCTTTAAAAAAAAAACATTCATTTATCTTATGTGAGGCCTCAAGAATATAAGCACTTTTGAATTTCTAGCAAAAAATTTCTGAATAAATACTCAAAATGAAACAATTATTTAAAAATATGCAAAATTTAAATTAATAACCTTCGTTGAAAATGTACACAATATTCTAAAAAAATCAGCAAAAATAAAGAGTAATAACTTACGCATATAAAAAGAAGAATTTTATCTCATTTGTGACTACAAATGATGCTAACGGTCTCAGAAAATACTGCTAATTAATTATAGGGAACATAACTCAAATATGGGTAAATACGACTTAGAATGGAAAACTATGAATAAAATGATTTTGTCCACTAAGTATGAGGCTATTAATAAAACGATTTTCTATTTCCTTACGTTACAAATATGACTGTGAGGGCGGAAAATATTAGTAGCTTTAGGCAATAAATATCTTAAACTTTTTCCTTTGAATATAAAAGTTTGTGTAACATAATTTGAAACATTACAGTAATGAAAAAAGAAAAATATATTCTCAAAGAACATAGGTCATTAAACATAGGTACGCTTTTCAATAATTAAATATTGTAGAACGAATTATTTTAAAGGAACCTACATTTGTTTTACTGTTCGTATAGTCGATCTGTGAGATGTCAGAATGGGGCAATGGCGAAAAGAAATATTAAACTTGAAGCTAGTATTCAGTGATAAATCAAAATTGATGCGGCAAAACATAAATTCAGCTGTCGAAAGAAAATAATATACACTTAGCACAACTAAGACCACTCTAAAATTGCTGAAAGAGAAAGATGTTTTCAATACAAATGCGAATCCATATTTAAAAACTTAAATATTTAATCTACGCATAAAATGTTATTGAATAGAACATTTATTCTTGTTCCTCTCTACAAAACAAGAATGCTTGAATCAATATACAGCTTAAAAATACAGTTTTATAAGCTTTGTGATATAAACAGTCAAAATGACTTACAAAATAAAATTTAAAGAAAATGAGGAACTTATAAACGTAAAGAATATATAATTTTAACATAAAATATTATATTGCTATTGGCAAGAATTGTGAAACAATTTGTTGTTGAAGTACAGATTTAGTGTAAATGATTCACAATAACAAAATTATTACGAGTTGTTTTTAAGTTCACGAATACTCCGTTGATCCTCAACACATAGATGTCTGTGGATTAACGGACTGGTTATTTTAATATGCCATAAACACAAGATTATCTATCTAAAGAAGGAATGGGCAAACGTTTTCGGTCGCGGGCCTAAAATCGAAAAAAAAAAAATTGGCGAGCCAAGATAAATTCTTCAAAAATTTTAAAAATTATATACAAGTATTACAATTTAAATATGTTAATGAGATGAATGAAATTGCGATTTCATTTTTAAAAGTTCTTTATATTCAGTCTAATTGCTCATCTGTCAGTCTGCATCTGAAATAATTCTAACACTTGTTCATATATATAAGATGAAGTAAGCATAACACTGATATTCTGAGCTTGAGATATTAAATTTGGGAAATTTACTTTCGATAATGATTTGTAAAACGCTAAGTTTGGCATTTTTAGAAACAACTGCTTGAGATGATTGTTAGATTGGAACTCAGTTAATTCAAGCTGCAAATCTGACCTCACTGCTGTACAATTTACGTTGAAAGGCATGGTAAATATATCCACTTCTATTTGAATGGCACTAAAATCTTCAAATCTTTGTTTCGTATCGTCGTGCAGTTTTTTCAAGCCATCTTCATAATTCTTAAGCTTCTCTTCATTTACTGAGGGTATTGATTTAACCCTAGAGAAATGAAAATAGCTAGCTGCTCATCAAACGTATTAAGTTTTATTAAGTTTTAAGTCAAGATTAAGTTTTTTAGAAGAGGTCTAATTCACCTATAATTGGATTCCCATATGTCTGCTCCCCGAGAAAGAGGTAACGCACATTTATGTTTTGTGAAACAAAAATGGAGAAAGTATAAAGATCATCAGTCCTTTGGAAAAAACGGAAGGAAAAAATAATATTAAACAAAGTGTAAAGGAGATGAATATGTGATATATAAATATATATTTCTTTTAATTTGCATCGATCGGACAAATTAGAATTATATCCGCTGGCCGGATAGAGCCTTCTTGCGGGCCGAGGATTTTCTAGGAAACCTGGATCGGGTCTATGCTACAAATAAAGAAAACCACGAAAATCAACACATAAGCCAGCTCAATAGCTTGGATTCGAAGCTGGAGCAAACTGCGAGTAACAGTCTTTAATGGCATGACCATGTCTTAGTCTTAAAACTTGCTTCGTTACACTGAAAAGATGACTGATATTGCAGTTGAACAAAAAGAATTTATTTTGTCCTTTAAGGACATAGTTGTTCGATTGATTACCACACAAGCAATTATCAAGGCTAGTTATAAGAATGTATAAATGAAAATTTACTATAAATAAAGCAACCTCTTTGACAGAGTTTTTTTGATATAAACACAAACTGGAAACTTTAATGCAGTTTTACCCGATCTACAGATATAATCCCATGTGACTCATTCTTCTAGTGTTTTATCAAGGACACGTGATAAAAATATTTTAATTAAAATTAATTAGCTAAAATATTTTAAATCATCTTCGTGTTTCTATTTCTGACAAATGTGCAGAACTTCGTAACTTTACCACTGAACCTTTTGGTCGATTGTGACACACTGCTATGGACAATTAACGAAGCGGGTGTATGATATACATGACTACTGTATCTGAACACGGGCACTTTGAGTTTTTGTAAAATATTGCAAGAGCAATGCTGATTCACCCTCTGTTTCACTAAAATATAATTTTTCAACTAATTGCTCTAAATTAAAAATACTGATTTTATGTTGTATTACTTTTAAATTAGCTCACCAGCGGCTAGAAGTTAAATTAACACTTTTTGTGTATCTCACGTGTTCACAGTCAGATTAAGAACATAGTGATAATTCGTCATCACCGTAAATTTAACGTTTGAGTGTTAGCGATAGCTAGAGTTAATTAAGAAGCTAGTAAACCGCCTCTTAATTGTTATAATCTTAGACCATTAGCAGTCTTTAAGAAACATGCTACTTATTTTGAGAATACAATTTACGATGTGATCCAGTTCTCATTTTTCTCGGAATAGGGTTTTAATGCTAAACTTTGAAATGTGAGAATGTTCAAATAATGCAGAAGTAAAATTCAGTATAAACTAAACACAGAAATGCTGTATTAAAAATATTTCGGAGTTTATTTGATGTTTTCTAGTATGTGAACAAGACATACAACTCGTTTTGAAAAAAAAATTATCTTACGACTTCAAAAAGTTTCAGTCTCATGAATATCAACATTCCTCATTTTCCTTTCCTTATCGTCTTCCATATATTACATTGGTATGGTATCTCATTTTTGTAAGAAAGAAACGATAGAAAATTCGCAACATTTTTGATTTCTACGGGGAAACAAACTATAGGAAAGGAAGGAACCGCCAGGAAAAGCATGTTGGATATTTCTGAATGTTATCTGAAACCATAACAATATTTTCTTGATGATACAAGGTGTTATCAAACTTTATTTTTGATAGTAAGAAAACAACAAATGTTAAAAAGAAATCTGATTGGCAGTGTGAATTTTTCGATATTTTTCTTTCTTCAAGATGTTTGGAAGGAAAGAACAAGAAACATGTATAGTAGTCCCCTGCTAAGAAAAATTCTGGAAAAATGTGTATCTATAACGTGAAACAGAGTGCAAGGAAATACACGGTAATATAAAGCAATGTCTTACGCAATGGAATCCGTTTTTTTAAATATGTGTAGGATCTAGAAAAACGGCTATGTAGCATTTAATGTAATACATAAACTGTCTTATTTAAAAACATGCTGCAATGAAGTCTGAAATTGGTTGTTATGTTTTTAAACACCATTATACCTTTTAAGAAAATGTTACATCGTTGAAATTTAAAAATTTATGAGTTATCTGTAAATAATGGTGAGTAATTTAAAATTTTTAGCTAAATGTTTATACTACGTTAGTACTAATATACAGTGGTGGCCAAAATTCTCTTTAAAATGATGTATTCAAGTTTGCATTTTGTGAAACGTAACGTCTTTTATAAGCATACAAAGTTCAAAAACATAAAAATTTCCCAAAGTGTCCACAATTTTGGCCACCACTGTAGATATAGGTTTTAGTTTTATATTTTTGCTGACATACTTTTTTTATAAATTTTACTAAATGTCTTCAAAATTGATTTGTTACGTTGAATAAAAGGTATAGTAATAGGATTTTGAATAAAGGTTTGCAAATTCTTTTAGAAGTCAAATCCTTTATGAAATATTATATTATCACAGTTATTTTGAAATTTAAGACAGTTACCGTGCTGTTTCAAATCATAGTGAGGCTTCATTTTCCCCAATTCTCGCACGTGTAAGTATTCCATGATGTAAATTTTTAAATGCTGGACACCTCTCTCTTAAATACGCAACACCTAATTACTCACTACTGGGTTATTCAAGCATAATTTTCCAACATTATAAAAGAAATGAAAATTAATACCTGGTTTCCTTATATAAACTCAGAAATTTCACTTGGGTAATCTGGATACTTTATACTTTTAATTTCTTTGAATTATAATGAGTATCAGTTTAATAATGCTTGTTATGTATTTGCAAAACTAAGAGTTTCATAAATTATACTAGATAATTTAGATAATTTTTAATGGAAGTTTTTTGACAAAACTTCCTGTCTAAGTTTCATGAAGGAAACATGTTTTGAGAAGTAGTACACAGAGACACATTTCGAAATATTTGTAAGGCATTTTCTCCTTCTTCCGCACTTTGCCTTCGTGTAATTGTTAACACGTTTGGCTAGCGACCGAGAGGTCGAAAGTTCGAATCCTGGTGAGAGCATCATTGCATTCTCACGGCATTGCTTTCATCATTTCATCTTTTCGCGACTTTGACTTCTCCTCTCCAGTTACCTTTTAAGTGTGGAATGATATAAGGTACTTCCTTCTTCCATTCCACTTACCTTTGCGGTGTAATTTGAAGCCCATCTGTCTAGCAGTCGGTAGGTCTGGAGTGGAAATCCCAGCGCTGGCATTGCATATTTGCTTGTGTTCGGTTTATTTTATTTATGGCAAAGCATTCGGCTATGTGCCGAAATGAACGGGTTCCGTCGTCGAGCTCATATTCAATAAATAGAATAAAATTTGTGTCTAACTCTGACGATGAGAAGTTATAACAATTCTAACAACGCTATTGTAAAATTAAAATTAGGGTGTACATAGATACCCCTAAGAGAACCAGAGAAAATAGTTACAAAATGCGTAATAAAATACGTGAAACTGTACAATGGCACAGATGATTAGGATGTCTAGAGTAAACAGCAGAATACTTAATAAAATACAGGCAGTTGTTTTCGCATGTGTCTTTTCGCTCTAAGTTTTTAAATATTGTTTCTTTTTAATACTGCTATGAACTAAACAGTTTTTTTTTCTAATTTATCTGTCCTTTTCCATTTTAAAATTTAATTATAATTTTAGATTACAGCAGTAAAAACTTTCAAAGAGAGCGTGAACTTATAACATTTAATAAACGTCGTCTAGAAAATATAATACACCTTCTTTCGATCTTTTTCTTAATTTGTTCCAATTATTTAATTTGAAAAATATCAAATGCTAAGCGCAAAGGCTAATGTGTTTAGTATCTTAATTAGAAACGACGCGGATCATAATGTAATTGAGTAGATAACATAATTTCTGAAGCTGCTAAACGAAATGTAAATAAATATTTGATCTACATGAAAACATTACCGTCTTTGGGAAAACGAAATAATAGCTTCAGTTGAAGCAGAATAAATAATTTTAAAAAAATGCATAATTAAATAAACTTGAAGCCCTACAGTGACACAGATGATTAGGATTCCTAGACAGAGCAGTAGATTAATATATAATAGAGAGCAGGAATTTTGTGTCTGACTTTTTATTTTCCTCGAGGTTTCGAAATCGCTTTTAACTTTGTAGAGATCTAAACACAAAAATAGAAAATCACGTCGGTTAGATTTTTTCCGCTTTCATTTTAAAACAAATTATAATATTAATATTGCAGCAGATAATCTCTTAAGTAAAGAAAGAACTTTTAATGTTTTTAGAACGTCGTTTAAAATATTTAACTTATTTTCTTCCAATTTTAGTCTTATTTTTCAAGATATCTAGTTACAAATTTTAAATGCCATGAAAAAGGCTAATATACGAAACTCAAATAACGCTGATAGTGAAGTAATTAAAAATGATGCGGATAATAATGTAATTACAAATGTCGAGGTTAGTAACGTAATTGTTAAGGACACGTATTTTCTAAAGCAGTTCAACGTAAAGCGGTTGTCAGTATTTATTGTTGGCAACCGCCGTTGATTCCCCTAGCGCATGCGCGTGATAAGCAAGTTCTCTGCTGCGTAATACTTATACTCAGTTGATATGTAGTTAGCCAAAGTCAATGGTGAGTATTGCATGTAAGCGAAAAGTGCTAAGCGCTGTGTAATATCATGTTTCTACTCTGCTGTTCAACGTCTTCATAGTTTAAATAAATGTTTGTCATGTGTGTGGAAGACGTCATTTTATTCTTCATTTATCATAGCTAAAGACATTTTAAAAACTTCTGTAAGGAATAAAGTCTCTTTTCTGGTCAGTGACGAAATTTTAATGCAGCTTCTGAAATGCATGCTACCTATGTTAAGTAAATTTCATCTGTAAGGAAAATTGTTATTGCAAAGAATATGAAATTATAAACAAAGAATTGATGCATAGAATTCTAAACTAATAGTTGGGTCAAAATGGTAGGTTGTTTAGCAGCCTTCAAATGTGAAGATATTGGAAACTTTTTAATCACATGATGTTTCTATCCCTAAAACCATTTTCTTGCTATGGTTTCAAATGGTTTATTAGCCATTTTTCACAGCTGTTGTTTATAAAAGTTCGCTTACAGAAATTTATAGTAATGTTAATATTGAACAAATTTATTGAATTTAAGATTAATATCTATATTTGTTTATGATTTTTGTCAAATTCCCTCTCTTAGTATAAGCTAATGTTTTATACTTTTTGCATAATTTTGATCCCAAATTTGCTTTTATATATGTATATAATTGCTTTTCTATGTTGAAGTAATTAACTTATGAAATGCTGTGCTTACATCGCTAGAAAATCTTGAATAGCTATAATGGGAAAGAGGATACGAAATCTAATCTTTTGTCGATATTGGCAACAATTATTAGTTCAAATTTATAGATCAAACATTACCTAAATGCCATCAGAAATTTATGTTTTAAAAAATATAAGTATCAATTACCCTAATATTTAAAAAAACGTCTTTGAGATGTTATTGGCAAAAATATGTGTTTTACCTTGTACTTCATACCTTCCTTGCGAATATATATTCATACAAATTTTCCTGGTTTCTAAACTTTCTATTTCATTAAAAACAGAAACAATGCTTCATGTAGCACATGCAACATTACAGAGTTTAGCTTACAGAAGAGGCATATGCTGGATACTTTAGCCGCTGCTACAATCACAAAAAGTCTCTGAACCTAAATACCAGACAAGATAACTTTTAATGCTTTCATGGCTAGTAAGGAATTGGATCATTTTATGACTTGTAAAAATGATGACTTGGCAATCTCATTTTCAGGGAAGAAAATAAATTAATAATTAATCTCCCTTTATTTGAAGTATTGTATTCTGGATTCCACAACTTCACAATATTTTCCTTCATGACCTTCTGATAAAAGGATTGAGGGATATTGACCAAAATATCAATTTCCGCTATGTGGTAGTCGTTGCAAGAAAATCGGCTCTGTTTGTAGCAATTTCCTGCAATACCTGTATATCCACGAATAAATGCAAAGGCAACTGACAACATTTTATCTTTTAGGTTTTTAAGGTAATTTTGAATCAATACTATTATTTTATTAGCAAAATAAACGCATTTTACGGTCTACAAAGATGAAAGGGAGTAGGTATAAATGATAAATGATATAATCTGAAACAGCACTATTTTGTACAGTGATCAATTTCCTGTCGCAGTTTAAACACAAAAGTGCTGCTGTAAAAACCATGCATTCATCTCGAATTCTAAATTAAAAGTGATCGAATTCAAGACTATTTCAGAAGGCAAAAATGCGAAATCAACTTTGCCATCAATTTTACTGTCATCAGTACAGCTAGCTAAAGGGAAATTATCTACGATTTTGTTGCTAAACTGTATAACATTAACAGCATTTCTTAACGACAAGGAAGAACAAACGGTAGCAAAATACAATCATAACCAGAGATAGAAGAAACTGAGAGATGTTCCTTAAAGGCAATATTACGAAGAAGGGTAATATCGATTGGACAAAAACCAGAAATTACATAAACAGACTCATAACTAGTGCTACGATATTCAATAATGACACGCAGAAGTATCCATCTTTGAATGCGTAACAGATGTTTATACTTTATGTTCCTTTTAAGCGCCATACCTCAAAATCTAGAGCCGCGCATAATGAAGGGTTCAACTCCTTGCTTACAGTTGAGTGAATGCACGTTAAAACTAATATAGTACACTTTGCGTATAATTGGACTTAAAACATGTTGTAATCTAGTGTCATATTTCTCAGATACGGAAGTTAAATGTCGCTTCCAAAGAAATTCGCAAAACCCAAGATGTACTTTACCACAGCCAGTGGAGTTCGGCCTTGAATCATAAGAAACGTTTTGCTCTTTAAGAATTCTAACTTCGGATTTCTGAGTATTAAAACCTAATTAAAAACTTCTTGACCAATCAGGGGCGAGGTTTAAAGTGTCATGTTCGTGGAATTAGCTAGCAGGAATGTTCCCACTCTGGAGACAAGCAAACGTATCATAAGCAAATATTATAATATCGCAACAGCGAAGATTTTTTAAGCTTTGGCAAAAGATCATTAATAATAATTTTCCAAAAACCAGGTCCAGAAATTGAGCCTTGAGGGCAAATCTTTTCAAGGCAACAAGTTGCAAATGCTGAGCCCATTTACAATTTGTTAGTTGTTGGCAGAAATAAATTCACTCAGTTTATCTCCACGAACGTCTGAATAGGGACTGAAATATGATTCAGATTAACATATAAGTGCATGCACAGACCGAATGATAAAGAATGTGGTACATAAAAACTTGAGAATAATTTTATGAAGATCTAAGTCAATATTTCTTGAGGGCTTAAAAATTGTGAGGAAAAAAGTGAACACAGTCCTACGAACAACAGCTTCCAGTGTGACCATATTGCAAACCATACTTTTATAATCAAGAAATATTCAAAAACCACTTAATCAAACAATAATTTCGAAACATTTGTCTTCAGTTTTAGAGAGTTATTAAAATCTTTATACTGCGGATTGTGCTATTCTAAATGCTCTAGCACTCTTTATAGTATGCTTGCATTAATGTAATGCCAAAATAACTGAAATTTTATGACAAAATTACATCCGTCAGTAGCAGCGGGGAGAAAACTGCCGAACACTGGTGATTGGGCTTTTTCATGAATATCCGGGAGCAAAGCTGCCTGAATTTTTTTTCGGAGTTTTTCACATATACTAGCGAGTTTCTTTTATAAATTCCCTCTAAGTAAGCACCCCTCAATCAGCAGTTTGCGGTCGAGAATTTTCCATATTCAGTTAGCACACAGGTAACTATAGCAACTATATAAATAAATTTAACATAAAATATTAAACAACAGGTGTATAACCCTATAAGATATGTAATTGATATTAAATAAATTTAAAAGTGGCTAAAACTACATCAAATAAAAGGAGACTGTATAAATACAAACCATCTCGTATACGTAACGTACAATACGCAAAAGCAGTAATAATATAGCAATTTTAATGTTACTGAACACGGAAAACACTTATTTTAAAATAACATTCAGCAACGCTGAAATTCGGTCATTAACTGAATGTGTGTAGTCTTTTATTATGCAGAAATATAAATTGTTCTCTGTGTCATTATACGTATCCGTGGGTAGCACACAAGCATCGCAAAATGTCGTTACTTGCGTGCGGCTTCGTAATGGATTGAATTCACATAGAATCGATAACAGCCTGACGAAATTTATTTTTCCAAAAGCACAAATAGCTCCTTTCAGTATGACAGAGCACAATCATAGTTACAACTTCAAATTACTAAGAATATATAACAATATAAAACAGTGTAGTTGTGACTTATCATACTTGTCTGACAGTTACACCAGCACAAATCCACAAAATTTATAGTAGCAAGGAATGCGAGATTGCGCTTCCATCAACCTCTCGAGAGGACCTTCGGCTCGCCGCATATTTAGAGTGCTCTCATGTCGTACGGACACTATACATTTACAAACATCCGGGATTCGATGCCAGCCCCTCCCCCTCGGCACTGCAGTAAGCATACAAAAAGACATCAAATGCGATACCCTCAGTACTCTAAGCTGAATTCTGAAATCAACTCTGAACTGACCCTCAACGGAAATAAACTGACGCTCTTTCGGTTTTATATAGATTTTCCACGTCCACCGAGAAATTCCCAGTAACTTCGATTTCTCGAAATTTCTGGACGGCATGCACAGTTACAATTACATAACGCCGGACACAGGTACACGCAAACAGGTACTGGCCCCCAAAATTTCGCAAATACCATCGCCAGTCCATTTACCTCAAAGTTACCCTTGTAACCTTTTTTTCCCGCAAAATTCAAGTTCTTGAAGTCTTTCGTGTTACATTATGCAAGAGATACTACAATTTACATATAATGTCTCTATAATTATTTACGCGTATGCGGAAATCGTTACAATGCTTATTTATCTTTCATTGCAATCAAAATAATAGTATGATTCGGATAATTTTATGTAAGAAATAACTGAAGAATTATTTAATTTAAAACGGCAAATAATACTTTTAATTTCTGTGACATAATTCAAAACATCATTAAACAAATATCCCAAACATATAACTGCGTATCTTAAGGTATTGTAAATTTTTTTGTTCGGATTTATTTGAAAAATTAGTGAGAAGGCAATATAATACCTAGGTAAGATACAAATGCACTCTTTAAAAATGAGTCCAGTAATACATATCAAACCCGTGCTTACGAAATCGAATAAAAATGAAAGTAAAGGAAGCATTTTTAAAACTATAACCATGACAATAAAAGAAATGATTAACAATGCCACTAATGAAATTATATTTTCTCAATCTGTAGAATACAAATTTATTTTTAATTTATTTTCAACTTTCATAGAAATATTTACATAAATTTAAGACCGGAGTTACGAATTTCATTTATTGTAGCTTTAATGTTTTTCTACGCAACAAATCTTTTAAATTGAAACAAACGCATATTAAATGCAAACGCATATTAAACGCAATCATGGCGAAGACCTGCATAAATATTTCATTACTTGCCGGTTTTTTTGCTAAAAGTCATGCATTTTTAATTTATTTTCCTGCTCTGAATTCGAAACATAAAAGCGATTCTTTAAAACCTTTAGTTTGAAATAGATTTTATGCAAAACGGGAAGTTTAGTTCTTAGTGTTTGAATTAGTGTCCTTTCAAATGAATTCGTTTTAAGTCAGTATTTTACATTAATTTAGAATATCTCATTTTATTGCTATTAGACGCTGATAATTTAGTAAAATAACTAACATTGTACAGCGCCAGGAATTTCAACATATATCTCATTTGCTTTTCAGTTAATATAAAAATAAATAATTATTTTTCTAAACAAGCCACAATTTTGAAATGTAGTAATGATTTTTGTTATTAAATACGCATCATGTTAATCCATTTTCTAATTCGGAAACATTTTACTAATGATAATATAATAACAAGTAGTTCATTATTTACAAATTTTTAAAACGGGGAATCGTGAAATTACATGAGTTTTGGATTTAAATTGCAATTTCCTATATTAAAATATACTGCCCTCCAAAAGTTAAGGAACTACATGTTTTTCAAAGATCACCATTACAAAAATGTCAGTAACGTTTAAATTTTCAGTTCATATGTATGACAGTAACGAAATTTAAGAAAATATTTGCAAAAACAATAGATACCACTTTCATTTTACAGGAATGAATACTTCTTTAGGAGTTGGAGAAAAATGGAAAGATTGTAATTTTTTGTTCAAAGGTTTTGATCCTCAATTGTTATTACAGTTTCATGGACAATATCCAGGAGAACTATCAATGTCTAGAACTCGTTTGCCCGATTAGTTGAGGTGGTGGGCGATCGGATGATTGGAAATGGTTATGTCACAAGGTGATGCAGCTAAACGTCTGAATTTTCTCTCGTAGTTTGGTCCACCGACTACGGAATCAATTTGAATCCGAGGATTCTGTGTCTAGAAGAAATGTTCCAGGCATACCTAGAGTTACAAAACCTGCAGGAGATCTATAATTTAGCTCTTTCGGCAAGAAAGAAGAATAACATTACTGTGCCTCGGCGCATGGCAGATCATTTATTGGCAACAGAAACAAGAATCTCAATTACTACAGGGTGCAGACGCCTGCACAATATAGGTCTGTATATAAGACGACCAGTTGTTTACGTCCCTTAGACACGAGGACACAGAGGCGCAACGTTTATGTTGGGCAAAAGAGCACGTCTCCTGGACTGTTCAACAAAGGGAGGTTGTTATCTTCTCAGACGAGCGCAGGTTCACATTGGAGAATGATTCAGGTCGTCACCTGATCTGGAGGGAACATTGCACCAGATACAACCAATTCCACGTTGTGAAAAGACACAGCTGCAGAATAATGGTTTGGACTGGGATCTCTCTCGGTGGTTATTATACTGACCAGCATGTGTTTCATGGAGGAACTTTGAACGGTATGAGATATCGAGACGAGATCCTTGATCAATATGTCTGCCCATATGCCGCTGCTATTGTGTCTAGATTTCTTCTGATGGACGACAATGCGCGAACGCACCGAGCTCGGGTTGCTGAAGAATATTTTGAAGTTCACGGTATGGTAAGGCCAGCTCAATCCCCAAACCTGAATTCGATAGAACATCTTTGGGATTATTGGAAAGCAGGTTGCTGCTTTAAGTCCTCCTGCAAGGTCGTTAGATGAGCATCAACAAGGATTACGCTGTGTCTGGTCATTGTATCCTATTTCACAGAACAAGAAATTAATTCACACCATAGAACATCGCTGACGCTAATGTATCGCAGCTAGGGGTGGACACATTCCTTATTAGAACCGATTTTTTAATGTTACTGTCCCATTTTCCTCAAAAAACTGTGATATACTGCTTCGTCAATACTGATTGTCTCTTCCAAGAGTGCAATTTTTTTATTGTAATTCATATTTATGTTGAACTTTAGAAACATTCAACATCGCATTCATTTTAGAACTGTTTAGTGAACATGCTCTGTAAATGTTTTGTTTCCATGTTGCTTTATTCTCCAATTAGACACAAAAACATGCTGTTCCTTAGCTTTTGGAAGGCTTTTGGAATGACATTAAAATTCACCAAAAATGTGTTTCCTAAGACTAAGGTGTGTTTCATAGATGTGTTGTCTGAGGTTTCTAAGTATAGCATAGGTATGTTTTCATAAAGATCCCCTTAAAAATCACATTATAAACAAATAAAACGTTTTCTGAGTTGACATGTAATTAATTCCATGTAATCTGGTAATCGATAAACAACTTGACATTTTCAAATGTATTTTTAATGTAGTTTACGTGATAGTTATTTTCTAAATGCTGTTCATTAATTGGTTTGGAATTCAGCGATATACCCTACGTTAATTACTGATGTCAATAATCCTAGGTTTAATTTATCAAATTTGAGTGCGTCTGTTTAATGCAGTTTTTAGCATTTTGTTTTTCTTCATACCAATTTACGTATTTCAATTATTGTTTATCTGATAGTTCTTCACCTCAAATCTGATTCAATAAAGGTATGTCAAGAAATGATAATATCAAATTAAAGTAATTTGTGAAGATTATAACAGATAGATTTTAATTTCGACTGAAAGTCTCGGGATATTTCAAATGTTTTCAAAAATGAAAAGGCTTCTGCAAACGTGTATTCTTTTACATTTTGTGGTGTTTGGAAAATTTTAATCTTTTTCACATTCCTTTTGTAATAAGAAAAATCTTAAATTTTTAGAATATAATTTTTATGATTTTGCCTTTATTTCTCGAAACGTAGCTAGAAATTTCTGGCATATTAAGTACGAATGTGTATTGCTAAATCTGGCTATTCTTACTAGATACATTCGTCCATGAAAACAGGTAGCATTAATTCTATCACTCATTGAATTCAGAGGGACAAAACTTATATGTTCTTTTTCATAAATAATATAAACTTTCCTTTAACTGATCTGTCATTGGCAAGCACAGGAAAAACCGCATATCTGTAGAAATATGTAGATTTAAAAATTCAGTGTTTTATCTCTGTTTTGAGGAAACACCTTTCCTCAAAACAGAGATCCGTATGATATTACGACATCATAAAATCACAACTAAAATTAAATGTCAGAAAGAAAGCCTACAAGAAATGCTTATGATAATGATATTTCGTGTCTTAACATAATTGTTATCTCTCATAACTGCCTTTATTTATTTCATTTTTTATTATTAATCTTTTCATAATTTCTCAGTGTACATGCCGATATTTATATAAGGTAAATTTCAAATGGAAGTGCAATATTATTGTATTAAAGCAACATGTTTACGAGTACCAGTTTCTAAGGACAACTAATCATTTGAAAATTCTTATTGTTTATAGATATTTTTTCTTGATCTTAAAATTATCATAGATTTCAATAAAACTTCCTACTATTATAGGATATTGGTTTTTTGGATTATAGATGCCGGACGTCAATACGAGCAAACTGTCCTAAGACATTCTTCCATAAAGTGTTTCCTTGCATTTCTTTTTCATAATTGAATAAAACAAGAAACAAAAACCAGCCAAGTATAGTGACCCTCCACTTACCTACATTTCTTGCTACTCGCTTTTCTTTCTAGGCGAAGTGAAATCAAGCTTTATGTCAATTCACTTATGAGTTTATAAGCTTTTCTTTAAAAACTTAACATAAAATGAAAATATAAAATTGTCAATATATTTAGGCACATCTAATTTTATTTATATGAATATGTAATTGCGAATACAATGTGAAATGGCCTACAGTTAATTATCGGGAAATATGTAACTTAAGAACTGTATGAATGAAAAATATTTCAGTACTAGAGATAATCTTCCTCCTTTAGGTTTCGTTTATATGTCATTACTCATAGGGAGATCTCACTTTTTCAGATAGATTAAATATTTATGTTATGTGCAGGCATAATTTCGTATGCAAAGCACAAATGCAGTCAGCAAATTTCTATTAGTTTTCCGAAGTAGGGAAATGAAACGTTAATTTCTTACTACAATTCTATAGAAAAATCATTTAAATTTTATCTTAGAAAATTAAAATATTCCATTTCCTTTTACTGAATAATATCTAATGAAATGAAATCCATAAAATTAAAAAAGAAAATTAAATATAAAATGCGTGGTGTTTAGAATAAAATACAGAACAGTTATCCAAATTTCCTTAATATATGATTAACTTATGGAATCAGTATGTTCTTAGACGCGTATCCTGCTATATATGGATAATTATCCGTGTATTATACATTAAAATATCAGCTTTGCATAAAGCATTTCTTATTTTTTAATTTTCTTAATTTAAAAATATTTACACATATATCAATTTTCTAAGTGTAATCACAACACTGAATTGGAATTAAAAATCACTGCAACCGTTTTGTCAACAGATTTTATGTAATTACATTGTACGTGGATTGCTTATTCATACCAAAACTTATTATCAGGCCTTCATTTGCAATTTAGTTAAGTCATATAAAACACTCTTTTGCAGAAACATCGAAGCACCATGAAGGAAATGGTTATTTTCGATAAACCTGAATATGTGTATAGCTCATACACAGATAAAGAAAAATATAAAAAATCAAGATCATAGTACATGTTCACGGCTTACAATGACCCACTGAGTGTTTACATAAGTAGTTGGTCAAACCGCCCCTGGCAACAATGCATGCTTGAATTCGTCGAGGCAAGGAGTGCTAGAGGTTCCTAATGTCATCCTGCGACACATTCTGCCAGGAATTCATCAGTTGTCCAAATCTGCGATATTTTGTGGTGCCCGTATCTGGCGGCCTACTATGTCCAAACATGTTCGATTAATTAAAAGTCTGGTGATTTTGCTGGCCAAGCAAGTGTATCAACCGCACTGAGACAGTCCAGAGATATGCAAGCGGTATGTGGCCTGGCATTATCTTGTTGCAAAATGGCCCCAGGATGACGTGCCATAAAGAGAATGCAACCGGCCGCAGGATGATATCAACATATCGTTTAGCTGTTAATGATGTACGGAGGATGTTTAAAGATGACCTGCTGCCATAAGAAATATCGCTCCAAACACAAAGGTTATGGCTGTATGCCTTTGTAAACAAAGGCTGATTGGGCTCGCTGGCCTCGTCCTTCCAGGCACGAACACGGTGATTACGGCCTTCATTCTTGAAGAGGGATTCATTGGTGAACACTACGATGCCAGTCTGATGGCAGCCATGATGCGACACCACTCCAGACGACTCCGCCGTTGTTGTAGTGGGTCAGAGGCAAACGTCTTAAAGGCCTTTGTGAACGTAAACCCCTCAGACAAGAGCCGTGAAATGGTGGACGCTACGGCGGGAGACATAGACGTGGCTGTAGTGCGTTCAATAGTCTACAATGATACCGTTGGGTCTGTTCGGGCCTGGCGAGCAATCATCCTATCTTGCGGGGCATTTGTACTCCTTGGCCTTCCAGAGCCTTTATTTCGTCGGCAATTTCCATGTAGCAACCATTGCTGCCAACATCTTTGCACAACAGTGTCTGTACGCTACAGGTGGTGGCAATTGCTCGGTATTACCACACAGCTTCACGCAACCCTACAATGCGACCACGTTCGAAGTTGTTTAGTTGTCTGGAAGGTATTCGATATCGTCTTAATGGTATCTTTGGTTGCTTCTTTACGGAATTACAATAGCAGCAGCAAAATAAGATAAATGTTCTGCCTCTGTTACTGGTTTTATACTTTGCGAATTTCACATTAGAAATGTGCACTATGATCGCAATTCCTGTTCATTTGCCTTGAAACTTGAAACAATTGCATGTTCGATCAAGATGTTTTTGCATACCAAATTTCGTCACGATCGCAAAAGTCCTTCTTGGTGCTTCGATTTTTTATTTTTTATTATTTATTTATTTATTTATTTATTTATTTTTGCAAAAGAGTGTATAAACCCGCTTAAAAATCTGAAACTAAGCCCTAACTTTAATTATTTTTAATACATTTACGAATATTTCTTCCTAAAAGAATTTATCTGGTTTTTTATCGAAAACGTACTTCAGAATACAATTTTTTTGCTATCTTTATGGGTAATTTTGACAATGAAAGTGAGAACTCTGTAACTTTGCCTTGAAGTTTATTCACATTAACCAGTTTTTTCTTTAGAGTGATGGTTCAAAATTTAATGACGCCTATGATTTCGTTCTTATTCATGTTGAAAATGATAAATATATGATGCCGTAGCTAAAATTATGAATTAAGCACTTTGAATTATTTGAGTATTTTTTGTCTTATATTTTTTTAAGAAATCAGAATCATCTTACAGACCAAGTTTTCGCTTGCGTAGAAATTTCTCGTACTCTTTGCAGTTGAGCTGCTATTGTGTGCGACGATTTAGTTTGTATTCGAAAGAGTTCTCTTTAAATTCGCTATCCCTAACCTATGATTTAATGGAAGGACTTAAATTCTAGGCCTTTTTGGACATGGTGTAATCATCAAATTTCTTTTTTGTTCCTGATATATTCGGCTGTTGTTAAAAAATTTAGAAAGCAAAGAATTTCCACTTACTTAAGAAATATAAAAATTTATTTTAAATAATGAGCAGCAGAAAAAATGGCTGTAGTTACATATTTTGCATGTGAGTTTTAGTCATCTTTAAATATGTAATAAATTTCTAAAATAAATAACTATATGAAATTTCCATCTGCAATCTGTAAACGTTAGATTATAATTTAGGTGTATGAATTTTAAGATTGAAATGGAATTGCAGACTGATCTTGGTATGCAGATCTCAATTTAGTAATTGAAACAACTACTATCGATTCAGTTAATAAAAACATCTAATTTAAAAAAGAGTGAACAGAAAATTAAGTATGCCTATACATTTTTGTAGTTAATCTCTGCTATTCATGTCAAAGCCAAATGCTTGCAATGAAAAATGGGCACCATTCAAATGGAAACAAAGTGCATTTATAAAACTCAAATATATAAATAGTAACGTTCTTAGAATGCAGAATCCCATTTTTTAAGTGAAGGAATTATAATCTATACAGTTATGATAAAACATCTAATTTAAAAATCAGTCCTCCGAAAATTAAAGATATATAACATAAAATTTTACATTTAAATTCTGATGTTCAATATGGTAAAGCTCAATGGTAGAAAGAAGCATGAAGATGTGTAAGGATCTTAAGTTTTACTAAAGTTTATTTTATTTTAAATCTTTACTATCACTTCTTATTTTCTACTTCCGGCCAGAATTATAAGCGTTAAGGATTTCATGCAAAGTTTGTCTGGCGAACGCCAAGTATTTAAGTGTGGCCTTTTTGCCAAGCAGAAGAGAGGAAGCAGTGAGTTCGAAGCAGGCCGCTTACCTTAGAAGTTACGCAGTTGCTATTTGCCTTCCAGGCCAGAGGTTTTAATCCTCTTGATAAATTAAACGTATTGTAGTGTTCACAGTCTCTGTGCTACATACGCTTCCTGTTATTATAAGGCCAATCTTATTCTAAAGTTAAATTAGAGTTTAGTTTTATTTTTATATCTTTTGCGTTAGACCCCGAGTGGAGGGTCATTGTATTCCGAAGTACGGAAGTCATTGTATATAAAGAAAAATAAAGGGTTTTGTATACCCTTCGTCTGTATCCTGTCTACTTACTACAATTAGTGAACATAGCTTTAGTAAGCTCTCTGTTCCTAGTCAGGTCATTGTATGTTTCCGAAGAAAATTAGAAGAAACATTGAACCTGATAGTGGCGCCCGACGAAGAATAACCATGGCCGAGTTTCAAGAAGAACCTGTGCTGCCTGCAGAAACGGCTCAGAATCCAGAAATGCCAGCTGCCGCCCTGGAAGGATTTGGGTACATCGTCCAGACCATGCGCGCTTCGATGAAACCAGAAGCAACATTTAACGGAAACTCACCGGTAACCAGTTTTTTGGAAAAATTGGATGACCACTTCATGCTCTACCCCGTGCACGAGTTTCAAAAAGTTACCTTAGCTACCAGCGCTTTGAGGGGCCAAGCGCTTAACTGGTTCAAATGTATCGGCAGAAGTCTCTTGGGTCAAGCAGGAAGTCCCACCTATACTTACGAAAATTTCAAGACTGCCTTACTAAAAGCCTTCCCTGTTGTAAGGGATCGTGCGAAATTAGAAACAGAACTTTTCAGTATATATCAACAAAGAATGGAAAACCTCTCGAGCTTTATTTTAAGAAAAATTCACGTTTTCAAGCTCTTGTATGGAAACCGTCCGGATCCTGAAATAATTCAAGTGATTTTGCCGAGGTTACTACCCCAAGTGCAAGACTTTATTGAATTACGAAATCCGACTACACTGGAAAAGTTATTTGAGCTAGCAATCCAGTTTAAAAGTAGAAGAACGGCGGACGTCGAAAGAAGACGCCAATATCAACAGCGAAACCAATTTGGTACGCCAAGACTACAGCAAACTCAAGCACATGGCTACCGAGAAAAAGCGAATCAGTGGGCAAGGAAACCCGAGCATTCAAAAACAGCCGGCGAACGTCGACAGTTCAATAGCAGCCCAGGAAAAAAGTCTCAAGGCCAGTGGAGAAAGAAGGAAAGCACGGAAAGTAAAAATAATTTAAACTAAAACGGATTTCTGCTGACGAGAGGGTGCGGAAATCCGAAGGCCACGAAAATCCCTCTTCCTACAAGTTAAATACAGTAATGGTGAAAAATTTAACTCTTCCGAAGATTGAAGTCTTGGTAAATAATATCCCGGCCACCGCACTCCTGGATACCGGCGCGCAGTGTTCCTGTGTAGCAGAAGTCTTTTTTAGAAAGTATTTTCGCAAATACCGCATATATAATGCGGATAATACAACAGTATTAGCGGCGCAAGGAGAACAATGTAAGTGCGTAGGTAAAGTACCTTTGTACATCCGTATCAAGGACGAACAAGTAAAGGTCATGTTTTTTATAGTAAAGAATTTGCAAGCAAATTTAATCCTAGGAATAGACTTTCTTTCAGACGCACAAGCTACACTGGATTTTAATGAAGCGTCCCTTAAGCTGACGATGAAACCAGTGCGTGTAGAAAAGGTTGAACCGCCAAGGTTAAATCTTGACCACCTGCCTAATGACGAGCAAGATAGAATCCGACAAGTGGTAAGTGAATTTGCTTCCTTATTTAGTGATATTCCAGGATTTACTCAGGTTACTAACCATAGTATTGACACCGGAGATGCATTGCCGGTTCGTCAAAAACCATACCGGTATGATAAGAATATGGAAAAAATTATAGAATGGCATATTACCGATATGCTACGTAAACAGATCATAACGCCTATCTCAAGTAGTTATGCTAGTCCGGTGGTTTTATGTAAGAAAAATAATGATTATCCTTTGGAGCATCCAAAAAGGTGGATATTCGCTATTGATTACCGTAAATTAAATTCCATAACGAAATATCCGGTATATCCGTTACCGATCATAGAAGAAATTTTAAGGAACATAAAATCAACCAAATTTATGACGACTTTAGACTTAACGAATGGTTATTTTCAAATAGGGGTCAGGCCTGAGGACGTGCCTAAGACCGCTTTTATAACCAAGTCTGGCACTTATGCATTTTTGCGTATGCCGTTTGGCCTTTCAGGCGCCCCGGCAACATTTCAGCGATGCATGGACATTGTGTTAAGACCTGTTCTTGGAAAGTCCACATTTATCTATTTAGACGATATCATTATTACTAGTGATAATCTCGACCAACATATACAGGATTTAAGACAGTTGTTTTCTTTATTAAATGAGGCCGGTCTAAAAGTTAATGTCGAAAAGTGCAAATTTGCAGCCCCTGAATTAAAATATTTAGGTTACAAAATATCGCAAAAAGGGATCGAGACAGATGAATCAAAAATAATCGCTGTACAAAAGTATCCGACTCCAAACACGGCAAAGAAGCTCTCTTCTTTTCTAGGACTTTGTTCATATTATAGGTCCTTTATAAAAGATTTTGCGGCTATCGCTGAGCCATTGTTAAAATTAAAAAGGAAAAAGGCAAGATTCTCGTGGACGGCCGAAGCCAATAGTGCTTTCGAAAAATTAAAACAAGCATTAACGCAAGCCCCTGTGTTGAAATTTCCTGAAAAGGATGAAAATTTAGAAATTTCAGCGAATGCTTCGGATTATGCGGTAGGAGCGGTACTTTCGCAAAATCAGCTGCCCGTGGCATTTTTTTAGCCGAACTTTAAATCAAACACAAAGAAACTATTCCGCGACCGAGAAAGAGGCACTTGCAGTTCTGTTAGCAGTGCAAAAGTTCCGAGTCTATTTTGGAAAGGCGCCGATAACAGTATATTCTGATCATGCGGCGGTAACTAGATTGTACTCAGGGAAAAATTTATCCCCAAGGTTAATAAGATGGGTACTCAAGCTGCAAGAATATAATCTGGTAATCAAGCATACCCCTGAAAAGGAAAATATCGTAGCAGATGCCCTATCAAGGATTAAAATAGACGAACAAGGCAATACGGTAAAGATGGCAATGCTCACAGCATGTACAATAAATTCCCGAGAAACTGTAATAACTGAACTGGGTAAGGATCCTGAGTTTGGAAGCATTTATGAGTATTTGAAGGATCCTGAAAATTTTAGCCACCAAGATATTGTGGCGATAAGAAATAGGGCGGCCCATTACGAACTAATAGATGGTCTATTATTTTATACAAAAACTACGAATTCCAACAACGAATTTCGACCTCTTATCCCAGCTAGTCTTAGATTAAATATCCTGCAGGAGCTCCATGACAGCCCTTTAGCTTCTCATGCTGGTATTCGAAAAACTATCCAACGCGTACGCGAGGCAGTCTACTTTCCTGAACTGCAAAAGTTAACAAGGGCGTATGTCCAGTCCTGCCCAACATGTCAAGCAGTTAATTATATTAATTTCCGCCCGGCCGGGTTTCTAAATAGTATTAAATCCGAATTTCCAAATGAAATAATTGGCATAGATTTATTGGGCCCTTTCCCAAAAAGTCAGTTAAACAAAAGTCGCTATCTCCTTGTTATGGTTGATCATTTTAGTAAATGGACCGAAATTGTTCCCTTAAAACGAGCCTCCGCGAAATTAGTTACCGATTCTATTTTAAATAAATATATTTTAAAATACGGGGCGCCCCTAAAAGTTATATCGGATAATGGTCCTCAATTTGTAAGTAATATATTTGAAGACATGTGTCAAAAACTGGGCATACGTCATTTAAAAATGGTCCCGTATCGGCCGCAATCAAATATAGCGGAACGAGTCAACAGAAATATAGTGAAAATTATCCGTAGTTATGTTAAAAATTTTCATAAAAGCTGGGATAACTATGTCAATGAATTTGCTTTCGCCCTTAGGACCGCAAAACATGATACAACGGGCAAAACTCCTGCTGAGTTATTTCTAGGCAGAAAGGTTATAACACCGTTAGATAAACTATTTTATGTGCAACAAAGAGCCCCAGAATTTAAAATGGGTGATATAGAAAAACTAATAAAAAAAGCAAAAAAGAATACGGAAGTAGCACAAAGAAAACAAAAATTGTATTATGACTTGAAACGACGGGGAGTAACTTATAAAGTAGGGGATGAAGTACTAAAAATTAAGCATTCACTTTCTTCAGCACCAGAAGATAAAACTGCCAAATTTTTTCCACGCTTTGAAGGACCATATGTTATAGAAAAAATAACTCACGCTGTTGTAGTGTTAAAGGCAAGAAATGGTGAAACCTGTTCCGCAAATATTGATCAAATTAAACCCTACTTCGATCGTAATAAAATGAAAATCTTTTCAGATCTTTTGCAGGATCCGGTACGGCAGACACCGCAGGTACAAGTTCCAGAGGTGGGAAAACGACAAGTACAAGGGCAAGCCAATGAGAGACAGAAGCAAGTGAAAAGAAAACTGCCCCGCGGAAAAATTGAAGGTAAAAAGAAAAAGAAGCCGTTCCACCGTCCAGAAAACAGAGTTCACGAACACCCCCAGAATGAAGAAGGGAGAAGGACGACGTATGTGAAAAGGACCGGGAGAAAGGACGGCAACTATTACCCGACTTTAAAACGGAAGATTGACTCATCCGACAGAACTCTCCGCAGCAAAAGTCGCCGAACTGCGGAAGGGCCATCAGCGGCGGAGGAAAAAGTACAAGAAAAATTTGAACGGCCAACAACGAGGTCCAAGCAGGATCACGACAGAAGTTTCCCGGTTCCACCAAGACCAGCTGCCTTCAAACGGCCAAGACCACAAGCAGAGGACAAAAGGAAGATGTTCAAGGGTGGCCGTAGTGGTGAAAAACGGAAGCTTCCAGAGGAAAGCACTGAAGGGCGAGCCCGTACAAGAAGGAGGATCAACCAAGCCACTATCTGCTATACCTTTAAAGACTGGGCCCAGAAAAGGATGTCTGAATATTACAAAGATCTCTGGAAGGAACCAGAATTGAATAAAGCTCCTGTTTAGATGCAGTACAGATGAAAAAAGAAAAAAAAGATTGTTGTATATCCCGGGAGCTGCTATTGTAACAAATTTCTTTCTTTTAAATTTTCTAGTTTCTAGCTAAGTTATGATTGTAAAAGGTTGGCCTCGCGTTAGTTTTTAGAGCTAAAAGTTTTCAACAAGGTCGTTTTAGACCTCAGTTTCAAACTAATTAACTCTGGCGGGAAGTATGTAAGGATCTTAAGTTTTACTAACGTTTATTTTATTTTAAATCTTTACTATCACTTCTTATTTTCTACTTCCGGCCAGAATTATAAGCGTTAAGGATTTTATGCAAAGTTTGTCTGGCGAACGCCAAGTATTTAAGTGTGGCCTTTTTGCCAAGCAGAAGAGAGGAAGCAGTGAGTTCGAAGCAGGCCGCTTACCTTAGAAGTTACGCAGTTGCTATTTGCCTTCCAGGCCAGAGGTTTTAATCCTCTTGATAAATTAAACGTATTGTAGTGTTCACAGTCTCTGTGCTACATACGCTTCCTGTTATTATAAGGCCAATCTTATTCTAAAGTTAAATTAGAGTTTAGTTTTATTTTTATATCTTTTGCGTTAGACCCCGAGTGGAGGGTCATTGTATTCCGAAGTACGGAAGTCATTGTATATAAAGAAAAATAAAGGGTTTTGTATACCCTTCGTCTGTATCCTGTCTACTTACTACAATTAGTGAACATAGCTTTAGTAAGCTCTCTGTTCCTAGTCAGGTCATTGTATGTTTCCGAAGAAAATTAGAAGAAACATTGAACCTGATAGATGTACTATATCATGATAAAGGAACACCATGTTATAATTTAAAAACGAAAAGGCTTATTTATTCAAGAATGGCTAGACATATATTTTTCTCAAACACCTTTCAACAAATATTTATATCAGTATTTTGCAATACTTATTATTTTCTCAAGGCACGGAAGCCACGAAATAGAAAAAAGAATCTCAATAGGTTTC
Source organism: Stegodyphus dumicola (assembly GCF_044657685.1). Classification (NCBI taxonomy): domain Eukaryota; kingdom Metazoa; phylum Arthropoda; class Arachnida; order Araneae; family Eresidae; genus Stegodyphus; species Stegodyphus dumicola. The sequence continues at coordinate 35,831,695 of NC_140777.1, read as the reverse complement.
CCTTCGAGATATTTGAAAAATTTGATTTGTGTTGGTACTGCGTGCAAGAAGAAGTAAACATGAAGTTTTAGGGGAAGGTTAAGAAATCACTTTTATAATTTGAGCCTTGCAATAAGTTCTGATAACGTTAGTTATGCTCGGTCAGTGCTGTAGTAGCCACATTAATTAATACATATACTGTGAGTGTTGTATTTTTAATATTGCCAGAACACTAATGGTAAGTCAAATGCTCACAGAGAAGCTGTCTACGAATCCCTTGCAATTCCTTATCAGAAGTAGCTACGGCGCATATGTAGTACTTCCGTGAATAAATAGATAACAGTGAAGAAGGAAAGACTGTATTCTTTAGAGGAATAATTACTTCTTGACATATGTTACGTCATTTAATTTACTCCCGAGAAACCACCAAAAATATTCGTTCAACCATATAGCAAAGCTATTCTAACAACACGTAACACTTAAGTAACATATGTAGCTAGACCATAAGTGCTTTCTAGTGATACATATATATTTGATTTTTAAAATGTTTTTCAAGCCTAATAAAATGAATTTACTTCATAAATATGTATTTCAAAATCAAAGGATATGATACTGCATTTTCTATTGTCGGAGTTTTGAATTTATGTGCACACATTTCGCTTCAAACATCTAGAAATCAATGAAACTTGCGAAATTATGAAGAATTAGAATACGAGTCTCAACGAAATTCTGAATTCTAATGTTTTTCACAACTTGCATCACCACTTTTGAGCACATTAAATGAAAGTAGATTATAAATTCGTATATTTTAATACGAAACGTACAACTGATTTCCAAATACAATTATGCTATTGGTGAGAACACTCTGTCTCTCCTAGCTCTTCATCAGAATGTGTTAACATCCCAAAGCGTGTACTTACACCACTATATTTCTAGTTTATTCCTGACGATACATTTTAATAATGACGGAGTGCATGTGATATCGCTTATTAGAGCTGACGTCGATAGTTACTGCTTGTGATTTATTACAAAATGGGGTGGAAAAGCAGATTCAGTTTCGACTAATTTTCGAGTAATTCTGTCGCATGTTGAAAGTTTAAACCAATAGGACATATTTAATTGCCTTCAAATCTAAGATTCATTGCAGGGAGCAGTTAAAGAATATTATAGCACTTGTATCCGACTGATATTTCTATCTAGCATACCAAATATTCATATTGACTCCAACGACATTAAAGGATTACAAATCTGTTAATTTATTAAGAACTAAAATTAAAATTCGTTTATTAGAATATAAAATATGTCATTTCTCTTTGTGCGCTGTTCATCTAAAGTGAAAAGGTGCATAAAATTAATTAACAAATTATTTCTGTCTTCAAACGAATGAACACTTAAATATTTCTGAATAACCTTTCATTCTAAAAGGATGTTTGTTTGTTCTTTTGCTGTAAAATTCGAAAGCGCAGGTGAAGGAAATTGATAATTTTTCTTGCGATACATCAGAGATGTAAAGTGTAGCGAAATTTGCTCTATTGAAATGAAAAGGCAGAGGGAAGACTGACTAATAATTGTAAACTAATTTTCTTGGAAACTATATTATGTAGTAGTAGTTTTATCCTGGTGACCACTGCTAGTACTTTTCCATTAAACCTAACTCTTTTCTATAAATGTGTAGTGCTCTAGTACACTTACCGTTTAACTGCTTACTGCTAACTGCTGCAAACTGCTTACCAATTATTCCATATAGACATATGCATTATCTGAAGGGTTTAACATTATCTGTTTGCAGAAAACGTTAATTTTTTAAGCTGCACTAAAAGTCAATTTAAACTGCACTACAAAACCCCTTTATCAAGGCAAATCTTGATATGCACCGCACACAAAGTGGTAATTCTGAACATGAATTAATATATTTGGTCGAATATTATTCCTACTTATGAGCAAGAAATAAAGTAAAAATTCTCATGAAATGGTTTATAAAATCTTATCCGTTATAAATAATTCTAACATTAAAGTTAAACGCATAAACCGAGCGGCGAACATTCTAGATTTAGACGTTGAAAATTTACGCCCAGAGGCAAAAAAGCAGAAAATTGAGTTTAAATGAAAACAAAAACCACAAAGAGACATTAAAAACTTCGAAGTGAAGTAAGTTAAATTATCATTGATGTTGAATATATACGTTTGGCTGTTTTCACATGGTTAAGCCAGTTGCTTTGAATTTTCCAATTTTTGCTGAAGAGACTCTTAATGACGATCAATAAAGAGTGGCTGTTTTTGAGATCTGTAGATGTACTGAAAAATGGACTGGAATTAATGGAAGTTTCTAAAAGAAAAACACTTTAGGTGAGCAAATTCATCCTAATTTAACAACATTAATTATAGCTGTATTGTCACTTCCGCATTTATCATGAAAAACTAGTCTAATTTTCCAGCAGTGACAATGAGACGAAATGAAATAATTAATCACTCGTAATTTTTAATTAAAATTAATCCTTTTCATAGGAACTTTACAGCTTCATAAAAGTTAATTAATTTATCGAAATCTTATAAAAATAGTTAATAAACATTTCCAGCATTTTTCATATATATTAAATTATATGTAATTAATATATTAAATAAATGAAAGCTCCATCTCAATTTCTAGATTTAAATTGTAAAGTTAAATAGCCGAAAGTATATGCTTTATAAATGGGTAGAGTGAGAGACTATTGATATATTTATTTTTATATTTGTGGGGCATATGTTAAATTAGAAGTTTTATGTCGAGTTCATCTACAATTGAAGGACAGCGTTATTATACAATGCCCTGAACGCCATAAAAAAGCAAATTAAAAAAAATCTGAAGTCTTTCAGGTTTTATATTACGCCTAAAGGAGCATTTATTCATTTACACACACAAACACGTTTCGAGAGCATTTGGACTAATGTCCTTTTGTGCTAAAAATACTTAAAAACAGCATATCGTAAGCATCCAATTAGACGATCTCACGCGCTGGAGATATTTTTTTTCCGTATAGTGGTGCCATTGCTCGCTTGAAATCATTGCATTTGTAATCAAACATTAGTTAAAGTTTAACAAAATATGAAATGAACTATAAAATAAATTCCAAATTCCTTCCAGGAGCTCGTATTAGGATGGCTGATTACGTTATTCAAAATTTGCCGGCTCTAGGTGCCGTTATTGTTTCACAACGACGGTACCAAAGGCCGGTTTTTTCTCAACGCGAGAAAGATACGATTCTTCATTATTTAATTTCTTTAAATATAATACATGGCATTTATTTGGTGGCAACAACTTGAACATTAATGATTAGTGATTCAACACAAAATGCCGTTTCAGGACTAATGGGCCATCTGAGCTAACGCCGCTTACGGCTAATATATTTACCACACTTTTTTTTAATATTTGGTGCTTTTTCGTTACTTACGTAAATATGAAACATTTCAAAGGATAGTGATCTTGGATTTGTATAATGAAAATTTATCAGAACATTCTTGAAATCATTATTCCCGTCTTTGTGTTTGGAGAAAATGTACAACTCTCCCCATCAGTCAAAATCAGTTACGACGGGAAATATAAATGAAGCGTTTTGTATTTAATTCTAGTCACTCCTAAAGAAAATTTAAACTGATAAGTTATGGAAATGTTTTCTTGACTTAACTGTTTTTCCCTGCTCCTACATAACTATAGAGACCTTAAATTGAATATATTCGGGTCTCCTAGAATACGCACTTTTCAGAAACAAGAGCAAAGGGTGATGGCAAAGTTCTAAAAGACATTACTGTAATCTAAAGTAGAGTTAATTTCCTCTGTAATTTAAAATAATACTATTCCTTTTATTGTAATTTGAAATAGAGTCATTGCAAGCATAAATTCTGTATACCTAAAACTTTCAGTTTGAATTTGTCTAGTAGCTGGATGCCAATATACAAGTATGTTAGGTTTTCTTTTAGTGGTGCTTCATTCGGGAAAAACGTGGCACTGGAACTATTTCGAAAGGATATATCTTTGATAATACGGATAACAAAACAATTTTTCTGGAAAAAAATTATAATGCTTAATTTACATTGTGCGGTCCACTTACACATTTAAGCTCCACATACATTATAAACGAACGCATGCGTTGATATATGTATGTACATGAAACCTGTATATTATAAGCATGAAATTTTATAAAATGTGAAGAAATGAATTCATTGCAAAAAGTATTTGATGTAAAATGAAAAGACTACGTTTTATAGCAGTCTGCCTGATGTCAGCATATTCGTCACAGATGACATTCAGTGACATCTGCCAGAGTTATAGATTGATTGTGAAAGTGACAGTTGTAAAAGAAGACAAATTGATACTGTCACTTTTGAAAAAGACAAAAAAATATTTTTTAACCTTTGAGGTGACGCAAAGTGCAACATTGTCCTCGTTTACTAAAACGCAAAGTATTTTGAAAGGCATTAGACAATCTATTTTAAAGCAAAATCAAATTTTAAAAAATGCAAAATTGTATTATTCGACAAACTAAATTTGCCATTTTTTCCATAAATCAAAATATTTAATGGCTACTAAAAGTCAATATCTTAATTAAGAATAAATTTGTCTTCACTGTTTGCTTTGTTAATTCATAAGAATGTTAACACATGTTCTATCAATATATGAAAAATTTCGATATATCTCATACATCACCAGGAATGTTAAGTCGTAATTATCGGAATTTTTATTAGAATGATAGGTATCATGTAATGAAGCAAGTAAAGTTTTATAGATTTTGAACGGATAAATTAAAAAGTGTGACGTTGGCATTCACAACATGCATACGTTCGTTTTTGCATATCTAGTAAAAATAACGTTTCGAAAATGTTTAATTGTTTAGTTTTTAGCTCTTTAGGAATATTTTATATTTTCTTTAAATTCATTTAAGGTATACTGATGTAAATACTAATAATAAAATAACAGAAAATATTCACTGTATTTGTATTTGAAATTCAATTCTGTCATTCATTAAAGAATTCAGATCCTATTCATAAAAATTATGCTATTTTGTTAGATAACATATTTTACGTTTTTGTTAGATAACATATTTTACGTTTCTCATTATAATAATTGAAAAGAAGCAATACTGTAGACAACAGTAAAGTTTCTCATGCAATACCGTTTCATTTTTAATGGCTTGGTGCAAAGATTTCCGAATATCTTTCGAAATTACACCAAACTTCTCAGTTATATGCTAAAAACACAGTTATGCTTTCTTAAAAAGTCCATAATATAACTGAGGAGGCAAATGCTTCTAAAATACACTTACATACACCTTTCAGTATTCCTTTTACATTGCACAGACAGTGTAAATCCTTAAAAGTTAAATATAAGCTTATCGAATATGTAAATATTTGTTGAAATGGTTATATATTTAATGATAAAATCAAGTAAGTTTCTAAAGTCATTAGGTTATTTTGAAGCAGGAAACGTGAAAAATTTGCAATTCCCTCGCTGAGACTCCAGCACTGGAAGTCTCGAATACACGTCGAGTATGCTTCCAATTATACCACGAGGGCATATGGAAAGAAAGAAGAAAGTACCTTGTACACTCCACCTTTCAAAAGGCAACTGCAGATTAGGGACGCAGTCGCCAGATCCTGGTGGTGATGAATGGTCCATCATTAGGTTATTTTGAAGCAGGAGACCTGAAAAGTGTGCAATATTCTCTCCGGGACTCGAACCGTAGACTTCTCAAATACACGTCGAGTGTCTTTCCATTTACATTCCTAAGGAATGTGGAAGGGAGAGAGAAGATACTTTATAAGTTGCCAAGCTATATAACTATAGTATATATGCATTATAGCTATAGTATGCATTTCAGCTGAATTAGTTGCTGTTAGTAATGCCATTTATTCAGGCGTAAATTGTTATTCCAAGCTCAGAATAAATTAATTTATTCCTTTAAAAATTGAAATATGTAAAATACGTTGCACAGTATTATGTATCTGCACTATTGCATATATTGTTGTGTGTACTGTAATATTGCAATTTATGCAATGTAGTATTATGTTATATGCGGTGTTGTATACACTGTTTTATTGGTATCTTGGCATCTATTTCCACATCTTGAGTTTAGGTTATTTCTTTTTAATAATGCATGAAATTTTCTGGAATTCTCAAAGGTGTAGTTTATTATGCTTTATAAAAAGAAAGCATACATTCCCTTAAAGATGAGATCCTTATCTTTATTCATTTTGAAATAAATTATACTCCAGCGTATAATCAAGTTCTAGATGTCGGTAATTGCCCGCTTTCATTAAAGCAATATTAGCTCTTCTAAAAGGGAGGTATTTGGGTTAAGAACATTCCATTATGCGTATTATTATTTGATATTTATGTTAGGCAACGTTTCGTTTTTCATCTCTAAACTAAATGCCGTCTTGAGCTTAAAATTTAATTAGACTTCTAGAAATATAAACGCTACAACTAATTCGATGATGCAATAATTCAATGATAAATTCATAAAAGTATATAGTATTTCAGGCTAACAGAACGTTTCGTATTAGTTATTAGAGTTAACTCGTATCCAGATATTAGACCTCAAATATGCTAAACATCTGTACGCCGAATCTCCCTGCAAAACTACCTTCCGTCTCAAAGAAAATATCACATTTCTTCCAAAACGAATCATAATTGATATAACAAATATTTTTACATATTTTATCTGTGGTTAAATGTTTTGTAATTATTATTTTTTCTGTTTCTTGAGTTTAAATGTGTAACCGCTTTCAAATGCTAGATAACCATTCTAGATTTGAAAATATTGCACTTCTTAAATTAATGACTTTGGTAACCCCTTGAAGTTACTACTGACTTACCGTTCGAACTCGTAAATGTATTGATGCATGTATGATATTTTTAATACATCATTTTCAGAAATATATTCTATAGCAATAGTGCAAATTTTATTTCTCTTAATAACCTGCTTCTTTTCTGCTCAAGCCTAACACGGATTTATGTTGAATAATAAGCTTAACACTGATTTTGACAATCCGTTTATGAAAATAGAATGATTTTTATGATTTTAAGTGTTTTTCGGAATTTGAACTTTTGAGCTTAGACTATTTTAAAATTTATGGAATTTTCATTCTTTTTATGGCATTTGTTTTCGCTTTATAGAAGAGTCTATGGCAACATCTTCAGTGACACGGAAACTATTACAGTTCAGTACAGTGACTGTTACTGGGAGATTCCCAACTAACGGCGGTTATACCGGTATGACATCAATGGTTTAACCCACATTCACAGTCAATACGACAGCAACTCATAAAGCTCCAGGAAAGAGGAATAATACATAATATAATTAATGAAAAACTATTAATTAAAAATTTACCATCATTTTAAAGCCTTTCATTTGGAGAATAATTTATGTTTCAGTGTCGCTTAGAGCAAGAATTTCAAATTACTTAAAAACAGAAATAATATGTTTTTCTTTTACATTACTCTCACATTTCGGTATATCTAAATTCGTGAGAAATCAATGGGATTGTATATTAAGGGAGTCTAAATATTCTATAAGAGATAATGAGACATAAAATTAACGGTTGTACAAGTAATATGTTTCTATGTTTTAAAAATTTATGATTAACTTTTGATTTAACTGTGCTTATACAGTACATTATATAGAATTCAGTACGTACTGTTGAGGATGAAAGCAATTATTGTTTTAGTACCCACTTTCTTCCTCTTTTAGTATTCCAGGTAAACATTTTGCCTCATTATTTGTGAAACTAATTTATCCATTCTTACCCTGCAAACGAACTTATTTTTCTCAGACCAGACCGGGCTAATATGCTTGTGATTAATCGGGAAATGGCTCTACAATTTTTTATTACATGTGGCACTTTAAAATTTCAATAAAAGTTAAGTTTTTTATGTCATCGGTCACTAAATTTATGAAGCCATACACGAATATCGATGCCATAACAATGCTTTATGGTTGCGATAAACATGGAGGTTATTTCATTTATGTCAGTGTGATTATGGGCATACCGTATAGTGCATTCTTTTCTCTGGAAATCTAATGTTTACCTCAACACTTTCGCATGGGTCGAGGCCAAAATCCTGTTCTTCTCACCTCTCAATTTTAGGTACATACCCCTCAAGGCTTTGCCGTAATCACATAAACCAAACTAAACCAACTGTTGCCCTCAAACGTCTGAAACGCCCACAGTTAACAACAACATAACTAAAGCTATTACTTTTCCCTTGGGAATCTTTGTGTGGTTTCAACCGCTGGGTTGAGTTTCGCCTTAGGCCAGGATTGCAACTGCAAGCATCAATAGGTAAGACTGTTGCTATAAAAATGAGAGGGATGGTTCATTCAAATGAGAAGGCTACTTTTTCTCGTTTGATAACATTATTTGTTACGTCACTTAACAACTCTAGAAACCAATGACTCATGTAGTAACGTGACAGGGGGTAAACACCAGCTACGAAAGGGGCGCAGGCGTTCGATCGACGTGCCGATGTCTGAATACATGGACGTTTCGGGTGACTTAGTTGTGAAAGAGTTAATATTTTTGCTGTAAACAGACATCAGTATAATAAAGCATTAAGCCTTTGCGGCACAGTGTGTCCGGTCTGGACACACCTAAAACTTTTTTTCTGTATTCACAGAAAAATTGAATGAAAGAGGATTTAGAGGTTACTATAGAACCTCTAAATCATCTTTCATTCTGAACCTTCTCTATTTATAGTAGATGGCAGCTAAACACAAACCAGTCCATAATTTTAGCCATGTTTAGTTTTTCAAGACCCTCATTTTTCTAAGAAATCTTCCAGACTTTTTTTAGGGTATAAAAGGAATTGTTTGAAAAGAAATTTCTATGTTTTTTTGGCTGTATGCTAATCTCCTTATTCTATAGTAGTTTTAAATTTTTACCTTGAAATCAAACGGCGAACCCTAGGTGTGCCCAGACCGTGCTCATCGATAATCTAGGACAACTGAGAGTCTGTATTCTTTGTTTCTCCGCATCTAATCAGTCAGTTCATTGACAACAAGGCTCATTTCAGCACACCTTTCGAAGCTCTAGTCAATCAGTGAGCCACTTTCGGCACACCTACAGAATTAAAACAATAACTGCTATCTTCACAAAATTTTAGTTGTGATTAGTTAGAAATTAGATAGGCAGTCTAATTAGTCCTCTAGGCCTAATTTGACTGCCTATCTTTTTTTTTTTTTTTTTTTTTTTTTTTTTTTTTATCAAAACTTCGACTTTAAGAGGTAGCATGCCGGAAAGGGTTAATAAACCATTCATTATTACTGTCTTAAATTTGATTTAGTAGCTACCTCTACAATTTCTGTCATAGCTCTAATTTTCAATAAAAGCAGAAGGATTTAATTTTAAACTAACAGTTCTTATATTCTGTTACAGTTTCGCAGAATGTTATGTTTCGCTTTGAGCTGCATTTTTGTGAAATATTTTGTCTACAATTAGCTCTGAATTCAATCGATAAATCTTAGTTTGAATTAGATGCTGCTAGATCAGTTCAAATGCTGCTGGATAATAATAAATACTTATAAATTTGTTTATTCTGCCCAGTTCAAATATGTGTATTGTACTAAACAGAGAACAGAAAGCTCTCATTTACAAACTGCACAAATAGCGTTTAATATAGCGTAAAATTTGCCAGCTTAATATTACATTTGTAATACCATACATGGAGACATTTTCAAACAGCTAAATTTCTCTATGACAACTACATATGGCTAGGACATTACAGATTTCAGTTAAAATCGCCTTAAGAACATGAAGTAATTAATAGTCAACGGCACTAGATAATAGTTTATTATGTATATGCTGTTGATGAATTCGCACATAAACTCACGGAACGATAATATTATTTATTCATTTATGCAAAGAAATAGAATACTGAAATCTTAGAAAAAATATTTTTGAAATAACAGGAGGAGGCGGAAGTGCCTTATCCACATAATTTCAGGTTTCCTTTGTTCTTTAAAATTTCACTTTCTCATTATATTTCATAGTGAAGGAATATCTGGAATCGAGAAGAATCCAAAGATATAAAATTTGTAAAAGTCAAAAAGAAGTATCTTCTCATTCCTTCAGATCTGATTCGATGAAAATCACGATCTGCCTTAAGAGAAATTTTATTCCTTACTTCGCTATTTTTCCTTCCAAAATAACTCCGCAATCCTCAAAAAATACAAGAGAATTCACGCTTTTGAAACTCAAATAAAAGTAGACGACCAACTGTCGAAGACTATTTCTGGGTATCTTGATATATATCTACATTTAAAGTTATATATTAGTTTCCCTTTGCAAAGCATCACGTAATAAATTTCTTGCCTTTTCATATGTGTAACATATTTTGCAAAGTAGCTGCAATATATTTTTCTCTTATAACATACAATTACAAATATTTTATTTAAACTTGCCTTTATTTTTAACATAAAGAAACATTCATAATGTTTTTACTTCAAAAATGTTTAGCAAGGATTTAATATATTGTCTGGTTTCTTAACATGTGGTCTACAACAAGTGGACTAACAATTACCGAAATATGTTATATGTTTATAAAAAAGAGACAGACACAGATATTAAATAGATAATTATAAATTGCACTCAGATATGTTTTAAGATTTCTATTTCTATCTTTAACGAAATCAAATACATTTAACGTTTCATTATGCAGTTTAACTCTCATTACTTGGTCACGCTGAAGACAGAAATAGAAGTGTAATTAAAAAAAACTTGCAGGCCTGGCCGGATGAAATATTCGCTTTGTATTTATGACTACCACACATTTTTTATTAAACTAAAATAAACGGCCACAAAAAGAAGCCTGCTTTAGAGTTTTACATTTTTGAGGCCAGCAGGCAATAATGAGTTCGGTTGGAGAAGCAAATGCGGCGTTTTAAGATTAAATCGTAACTCAGAGTGATGTAGCTAAGATTTGAAATTTTCCCATCGGCTGATAAAAGGTTTCTATATCAATTGCTTGCTTTTCAGTTTGCAAAACTTCCAAAATTATGTAAGAAATGGATTAATTTGTAAATAAAATTACGTAAAAGATTAATTAATTTGGAAATTAAATTAATGTAATGGATTAGTTTAGAAAACTTTAGATTTTTTATTATAAGCAGTTCCTAGTTTAAAGAGAGAAAGGTGAAATAGCATAATAAAAGTGGAGAGATACACAACTATTGCAAATCAAAGTATATATGCAAGTCTTATTTTGCTCAAATATGTATTATTAATATTACGCTAAAAATCAAAACTATAAAAGATATTAGGCTCCTTCAATGTATTCATTTTATCTTCAGTAGTAACCGTTACAGTTCTGAATTTAACAAAACAAATGAAAATAAGTTTGAAGAAAACATTTATCAAAAATGCAGTTCTTACATACATCATCGATTGCCCTTGGACAAATACCCATGTACTTCCACGGTCATAATACTATAAAATCCGTTAAATATTCTCAAAGTTACATTTAAGATTCAATAATTTGGATTTTTGTTTTTAAATTACACACCTTTACCTATGTTCGTTCTGTTTTCTTCTCCTTTAATATGTACGTGTCATTGCTCCAGCTTTCTATATAAAAATTTAAAGTTTATTATGTTAAATGAAATAATGTGGCGATTTTAACTCTTCTCACTCAGCAAAATAACTGAAGGAAATTGAAGACATATATTAAATGTATTCCTCTCCAATAATACAAAAGACACATTAATGAACTGATTCCCTTTAACAGTTCAAATTATGTAATGGCTAATAAAACGGAGGTCTTGCGCCAAAATTAGCTGTCTTGTGAAGAGGCAGGCATATGTGAATTATTTATACATTAAGGGTGTTTCAAGGCATTGTAGAATTCATAATAGAAACATAAGTATAGTGCACGAAAATGATTGCATTCCGTTTGCTAAACTTTCTTTTTGATATTTTTTTATTTAAAAAATGCACCATGGTTAGCCACGCCACGATTTTATTTCTTGATATATGGCGCTGGATGTTAGGAGCTAAGTAATTGGTTTTGAATTTCAATTCATTTAGTCAAACTTTTAATTCGTTTCATTTTTTATAATTTAAAATGACTTTTCATGTAAGCCATTTTACATTATAACATTTAATATATATATATATATATATTGGTCTGTTTCGGCGAAACGCGTAATGGAGTTGGCTTGGTTCGACGTCCAACTAAATTCCCCTTGAAAAGCCTGGTTGGAGGTCGAGTTGGGCTAATTTTCCATTTTCCGCTCTACAATTTTTATAATTTTTGTAATTTTATGTTTTTCATATGTTTTAATTTTGTTTTAACTTGTTCCATCGTTCAGTTTTCACTTATCACATCGATAGGTTTTTACTGTATTTTCTGCCATTTACATTTTTCCAACGATTGATTTTAACAGTTTTTTATTTTGCGTAATAGGCTAATTTCTTCACCCTTCAATGTCATTATTTAAAAAAATACTACGTTGAAAAACCTTTTTTGGAGCCACAGCTCCTGGTAACTTTTTGGCGAGTTCACTACAATTTTTCTTCCTATTATTTCAGAATTTTTGCAGCATATTACGCAAAACATTTTTAAGACCAAATAGGTCTTACAACACAGTACTTATTAGCTTTCTATTTCAATTATATATATATATATATATATATATAATTATTACATATATATAGTTAAGGCATACATTTTTCTGTAGGAACTGCTTTCCTATACAGTTTGAAAGCATACCTCGCCCACAGAATAGCAAAATTATATTTCTTTAAAATTTACTGTAATGATGAAGTAGGCGATATACCGCTTTTAGTTATTTATTTTTAGAGTGCTTAACTAAACGGTTTCTGTTTTAAATTTGAAACATTTCTTTTTCTGGCCATTTTATCGGTCTTTCGAATTTAAAAATAGCGTTTTAGATGCACCATCTTAAAAATTAATAAATAATTTAAAAGTGTTAGATAGCACACTAAATTATTATCAAAAATATTGTTTTAAAAATTTTAATACAAAAATATTTGGTTATTATAACACCATTTGGACCTTAGTTTCCAGAAACGATTCGTTTGCTTATACTGCAGTTATTAAAATTACGAAAGCACATCATACATCTTTAATAAAATAAAAATGTATTGATCAGCCTTCCTTTTCCTTGAAATCACTAAGATTTACCAAAATTCACTTAGTATCAAAACTTCCCATCCGTTAAATCCTAGCAACAAGCGTTTCTATAGAAACTTTTAGAATTCCTATTTTTTCCCTTTACTGATATTTTTTGTTTATAGTAATGTTATCGTATCTCATATGTAAACGTCATCAGAAAGAATTTACTACATGTACTTAAGAAACCTATTTATAACCAAGCTTAGGAAATTTTGAAGTATACATGGGAAGGAAGAGAAAATGTTTATTATATATTCCAAAATTACGTGTTATATTATAGTTTTCATCTTAAAATTCCTTCATGGAAATTACTCATTTCGTGTGTGTGCATTTAAAAATATGAAACGGAATCGACATTCCTATTAAGTGCCACATGCGCATCATTATTAGATTTCTTCAAGCTGTAAAACATAACATACGTGAAATTATCCCAAACTCTTGAATATCTGCTTAAAAATTGAAATGTCTGATAGCGTTTGGTTAACGTTGGCAACAGTTTCTAGAGAGATATACAAATATTCATTATGAAGAAATTTGAAGAAAAGGATGCATGGCGACTGGATATTTGCTCAATATCCATTGATGCATTTGTCCAAAGGAGATGCTGCAAGCGTCTGCAACAAAGCTATATAAGAAAAGATGCTGACTTAGGCCAAAAATTTCACTTCCTAAAGCACTTGCAGGGATGAATGACATTCTAAAATATCTGTCATTTTATTTCTTTTTGAAGTATATTTTCTTTATTTCCATTTTTATTCTAAAACATTTTAGCTTTATTAAAAAGCAGCTATGCTATCAATATTTTATTCGAAATTAGACCTTTTTAAATTTGCAATTGGAAAGTGTAATAAGGAATGCAAAATTAATATCAAAACTTAAATAACTATTTCTTAAAATTGCCCACCATTAAATTTGCTTTCTGTCAATTATTATTCAATACAAATTATGTATAAGAAAATAATTAGTTCATAGGTAATAAATATATCATAGAATTTAGGGATAGTTAAAGTTCGAGCCTAAACATATTTATGTTTTCAGTTTCCAAAACTGGATAACATTTCTCGAGCGAAGTTAGCTTTCTTCATAAATTATGCTTAATTGATCACAACAGATTGTGATATTTCTTATCAATTTTATCAATTCACTTGTGGGATTCTCCCTTGTGTATTTCTCAGCTACTGTAGAAAGTGAAGAATCTTAAGAATTGCTAAGCGAATAATCGCTTAATTTCGTGTGACAAGAAACAAAAAGATGGAAGGATAACTAACCATTTATTATTGCAATAAGATTTAACAGAACTCCGTCTTGGAGTGTACAATAAAAGCCGACACTTGGGCTTGAATTTAAGAGACTAAGAAATAAACTAAAACAAATTTTAAACTAAAAGAGATATAGCCGAAGTTATCAAAGTTTTAATGCAGTTGGCCCCTTAAACACGAGATGACTGCGAAGCTATCAAGGGCCTGAATACAGCTCTGAGGCGCGCGAATCAGAAACTCTGATTCTCTGTAAATCAGCAAGTAGAACTTCGCGGTTAGATATCGCTCTTAAATTCGGGAGTAAGAGCTTGCTAAAGCCAAACAGAAATTCTAAACATTTTGTTGCGCCATTTTGGATTCAAATTTAGTTGGGCGCCAATGTGATGTAGCCGTTCCTCAATAGACACAAATGCCGGCTAGCTTTAAAAGGATTTATTAACAGAGCACACAGGAACGGTTACAAACAAAAGAAATATATATAAAAATGAAACATAAATGAAATGGAACATCAAACATTGAGAATAACATAACATAGTAAGCTATCATCATGGCGGCTGGAGGTCGACTGACGCTTTTTCATATCGCCACGAGATGGCGTTTAAATAAAATAGTTCGGTTACAGTTCATGAGTTCATGGCGTGAATAAAATAGTTCAATTACACTTAAATAGGTCTGTTACAAGTTCTAGCCGGAAGTAGTAAGTTGACGTTAAGAATTTGACAGGAAAGAAACTTAAAATTTAACTGTTAAAAAAATTAACATAATCCTTACACACTCCATTCATGGATATGTATCTTATAATCAGGTAGTGAAAGAAGAATTTGACGAGTAATATTGCAGTCTCTAAAAATGTCTTAGGTCGCTGAAAACGTTTTTTGTAGAGCTTCGATTGTAATATCTGTAAAAGAACTTCTATTATATATTCAAGTTCCAGATGTTATTGTGTATAAACGGATTCTTCCAGATAGCTGGAGCAAGCTGACTGCATCGAGATAACTTGTCGATGTAAAGTTTAAATGTGCTAGTAAGCAAATTTTGTTTATGTGCGTGTGTGCTTCTCACATTTAAATTTTATGTGACAGAGGGGCAAGATATTCATGATAGTATGTGTTATAAAATATAAATGCTGCTTTTATAATTTTTGTTGCTTGAAAATGAACAGCTACACCATGAACAAATAAAAAATTACTTTTCTTCTTTCGTTTCTGCTCATATTTCTCCTATATTATATTTCTTCTATATTTGCAAAACAATTGCACTTCGAATTTCTATCAATGTTTCTTAGAGTAGACATATTGTAAAAACGTTTTCTTAAAGTGGGCATATTGTTGTAAAAACTGAATTCCTATCAATTTTTCTTAGAGTAGTCACTACACATTGTGTAGTGACATTTTATATTGTTGTAATTTTTTACAACAGTATAAATTACAAACATAGGAAGACGCATTATCAAAATTGTTATCGCAAGTACAAGACGTCAAAGTTATTTAAAGCAATTCCTAAATGGAATTGCACTTATTGGAAAGTAAAGCTTATGCAAAATATCCGATGTTATGAAAATTTTCGAACTAAAATAGATTTTGAACTTTAAAACATATTATAATAAGTTTTCCCTAACATGGTTACTGAACTAGAAATATTAACTGCATTAACATAATCCATTGTCATGAAGAAAAATTCAGAAAGCTGCATTTGCAGGTATTAAAAGTCCATTACGTTAATCGCTCATCTTAATTCATTTTTATTTCAGAAAAGGCATTACATATGATTTAATTTGTGTTGAAATTAATGCTTTTACGTTGTACATGGAATCGAAGCAAACACGACCTATTGCAGTTTGGTTCAGATCGCAAGTATCAACTGAAAAAATTATGACCCTCTACAAAACCGCAACCATTTTATTCCCTTTCCTTTTTCCGAGAAATATCATTGATAAGTGTCAAACACTAGCTGCGTTTTATTATCTGAATTAAATTAAAAGGGTGAAAAGAAATGGTTCAGTGTTGGAAATAATGCATGAAATTCGATCCAGACGCTTTGAATATTTTTATACTTTACCACAAGCAATTTTTAGTTTATTTTGAGCTTGCGAGCATTTCTTTGTCTGGAACAGTCAATTCATTTTATGAGGCTGCAATAAAGATGCAATTAATTTATTATTTATCTGCTTCATTAAATAATTTTTAACTTTATTCACACTGTCATCAGCTTTTTCTTCTATGCATTTTGCCCTTTGAATTTACTATTAAATTCTATACTTTTATCTCTAACACACATTCTCATAAATATGGCATTTAATATTAATATTAAATCCTATCTTTTATTCTTTAGAGGCATTAAATGCGTATTTATTTCAGATATCTGAAGTTGTACTTCAATACTCACTTTCCTGGTGACCCAGTTCAGAGTAATTTCTCTTTAATCTCCTTAATATCTTTTAGTTAAAATGCAACCCAAAATAACATTCCGATGAAAAGTGAAGAAATGTTATTGGGCGTAACGATAGCTACGAATGCTTCAGATATCTTGAAACACCTCATAGTCGAATGAACGCAATTTGGGAACACTTGAAACTTTTCCTTCTTTAAGCTGCACTTAGAAAGGAGCCCAGCCTTGTTGAAGAGGGTCACTGAAACTCGAAGAGCACCGTGAACATTCTATTGCCACCTCCTTCCTACGTGATGCGCGGAGTAAAAGGGCATTCTTTTGTTATTTGGAGGAGTGAACCTTTTTGATAGCTAGTTACCGGCAATTTCGTTGCTCGAGTGAGCAACTTAACATTTCCCAACAGAGACGAGGCCAAATTCTTCTCTCACTTTTACTGTTCCTTCAACATTTTACAGGCTTATTCAAGTGCATTTAGCAATTAAATAGGAGTGCCGCTTACAAGAACAATTCTCCGATGCCCTTGTTTAAAGGTTGAAAGATAGTGAATTAATAAAGTTTAGATCAATATTGCGACTTCACTTGATTAATATTTGTAAATGTTTTACGATGAGATGGTTTTTCATGAAGATATAGATCAAGGCAATATAAGCTATCGTGTTATAGTTTAGAAATTTGAAACTCATTTAAAATGAGGAAAATATACATTTTTATTGTTCAATACTATAGATCTTAACCTTTCAGTAAAACTTCTATTCTCCTTTCCTCTTAAATTATCAAAATGAAAAATATATTTCTCAAACGCATAGTATGATAATATTCTTCTTCTTAAATCACATCGCATGCAAACTTAAAAATATAGAAATGCATTTATCGCTTTTGCCTTCTGTTCTTTTCAAAAAGAAACCATTATGTTTTTTACTTTTATCGTATATTTTATTAAAGTTACAAAATACACCATTCCGTTTATGCAGATTTAATTCAATTAATGTTTACTGGCTAGAAAATCTGTTCAAACAAATCATATAAATACTTTCATAACTTGTGAAAAAAAATAAAATAGGTTCTTTTGTTAAAAATGTTTGCCTTTAATTGTTTGGACATGATTTAATATTTTGTTCCAGCACGTCAAAATTTCGATTATGTATAAATTTGCATTTTCATAATAAATTTGTTTACTGTTCAATTCAAAATTAAATGCATTTCAGCACTATAATTCGTCAGCACTTCTATATACATATTTCTGCATACTTCTGCATATGTACTAAAAGATGATATAAAATTTATAACCTTAGATTTGCATAATGTTTTAAAAGAAGTGCATTTGAGACATGGAATTAAGAGAGTATTATTAGTACTCCCTTTGATAAATATAATACCAACCATTGTAAATATAATTAATTGAATTTACATGCAGAAAATATTAGAGTTATCATTTAAAGCAAAGCGATATTAGTGTAATCATTGAATACACGTATTTTTATTTAAAATAAGTGCATTTTAAAATGGATATATAAAGAAATTAGTCTTTCATATAACGGCAAGATATCACTTCAATTTAAATGGAAATAAAATAGTTTTCTCCCCTGAAGTATATTGCACTCATATTCATGGAGTTTAAATATATTTGCTGTCAGAAGTGAGCAGAATATTTGCTAAACTAGGTTTAAAATAAATCCCGAATGATAAACATAAATTTTCAATACCAGAGTTTGAAATGAAAATTGGCAAATATATAATAAAAATATTTTACACCAAAATGACTCGAATAAAATACTTTGGTATTCTATACAACAGTTATCTTTCACGAGAATGGTTTTCCACTAAAATCTAAAACGTATTACTGACTTAAATACAAAGCACAATATTATGTATTTGTAGCGTTTAGAAAAGAAGAAAAACGAAGCTTTATGATGTGGTTCAGATGATGAAGCTTCAGATCCCTGAGGATAGCAAATGTATAAAAAGTGTCTAGGAATTATTTTTCTTTGTAGACGTTCTGTCTAGCCATTTACTTAAATTGTATAGAAGCAGTTTTTATAAGAAATAACTACACTCATTCAGTTTTGTAACGTCGCATTGATGCAACTTCTATAAGGAACTCAGCCGCGTGCATTATAAATGTCTTTATTATTGTGGTAATGGCAGTGGCAATGCTATAAAATTTATGGGGGTTGCGAACAACTAGCCATTAACATTAACGTTTGTGTGGGGCTTTAACTATTATAACAACAGTGTCAAATAAAGCAAAATGGAACAAGATGTGTTTTTAAGAAATATAAAAAACTATGCATCTGAAATGAAATATGTAAAGATATGTACCCGTTATTTGCAAGTAAGTGTTAAAAAAGGAGGAAATCATTTCATTACATATTTGATCGATCACAGAAAAAATGAGTACCACAGTATTTACACACTGCATCTATAAAGTAATTGTAGGGCATTTCTTTATGCAACCGTTGATCGTAAACGTATATTTCTAATTCCCAAAATGAGGAAGAAAAACACAAATTCATACTCTAATACTTTTGAATTATTAAAATTAAATACAGTACACTGTCCCTTGTTGGCTACAGTTACGTTTAGTCCATGTTTATATTTATACTAAAATATGGTTTACTACCGTAAGACACAAATTAACCGAGCTATTATATTTAATTTTATCTAAACATATTAAGCACAGATAAATTCTTAAAAATTGCTTGTTTCGGGATTCCATACACACGAAGGAAATTATAAATTAAAGATTCGCAAAATTACGAGTTGAAGAATGGTACACACAAGTAAATTTCAAAACATTATAAATAGATGACATTAAAAGGAGGGAGGAAAAAGTTCTCGAATTATTTTGTTACTTTTACTGAATTCTTTTGACAAGCTAAAATATCTCGGCGAACTTTTGTCGTACAGGAGTTTTATCTTTTATAAAAAACGCATTCTTGCGAAATGCACAGCGACTGCGCGGTGAGATGGATTTCCCGCAAAATGGCTCGAAAACGAAGCTCCTCCAGTAGAGCGGAGGAAGAAAGCTGCCGGCTGGACCAGCATGAGTCAACGGAGGGCTTAGCTGCTAGAAAAAGTCAGCGAAAAGCAGGGTTGCCCGATTTGGCTCAAAATCGCCCATTTGGAGATATTCGGCGAAAACATTGACAATAAACCGAGCGAGAACATTCTAGAACGCATTTTTAGCGATTGAAATGCGGAATAGTCTCTGATGTAGGTTATAGCCAGATATACTTTGCCTGTATGAGGGGAAAGAAGTGTTATGAATTCAGAGATTAGCTTGAGAGCAAACGACCGAGTCGGGAGCTGTTAGTTCTCTGCCGTGACGGCTGTCTTCAGTGTTATAGCCTGAGCGCTGTGTTGCTGAGTATTTCAGCGTGTTTGTCGTACATTTTCTATGAGTGAAATGTGTCTTTGTAACTATCCAGTGTAACAGTGCTTACTGCCGAATAAATTGTGTTTTGATTCTTCATCAATTACTCCAAATCCACGAACCCGTAAAGCGCAGCAATAGTATTTCACTAAATATAAATATACGGACTGGATAGCCATAAAAATGTGATATATCGTATTTTTTGCAAAACTGATTTTGTAAATTCAAGCTAACCATAACATTAATATATGTGTTATTTAAAACATTTTTATAAGCAGAAATGCATGTTTACAAACAAGGATTATACAAATAAATGCCACGTAATGGATTTGATAGACACTGCATATAAATACTAAGATATAGATTTATCAAGTTAATGCATTATTATTGAAATATTTAAACTAAAATCAGTGGCGTAACAGCCCTTATGGGCCAAGGCCTGCAGTGCCCGAAATCTGCTTTCTTGACCGTGGGCCCGGGGTGCGTAAGCATATGCCCTGAACAAGTGGTCAGCTTGTCGCAGGACCCCCAGTGTTTAGTCCCCAAGTGAACTTGGTACTCATTTTATCGACTCAAATTATGGTAATCAAGGGATGAAAGGCTGAGTCGACTTTGCGCAGCCCGGGAATCAAACCCAGGACCTGTGGTGTTCGTGCGCGATTAGCTAGCGGGGCCTCATTGAAATATTTATATATACAATGAATTCTCTACTCACAGTCACGCATAATTGAAAAACGTGAATAATCACTGTCAGTTTTCATACATAATTTATGTGTTTATCTTTTAAAAAAATCAGTAATTTTTTCAGTTATATATATATATTCAGTATCACTCTGCTTCTTCTGTTCGTGTGACACTTGAAATAATGTCAACATTACTCAACTATTGAATGTCTGGCTCATTCGAATTACTATCAAACCGTTTCTCGATATATTTTTGATCGACATTTTGGAAGAATTTTGCTTTTAAAAGTTTTCCACAAACAATTTCAGTTACTGTCTTGATTTCCTCATAATTAGATATTTTTTCTATGCACATGCAGAAAAAATTATACTGATTAATCGTTGAAACTAAACCTAAAGACACAATTCAGCTGATTCCAGAACATGCTCGTACTCGTCCGTGCTTGTTTATTACACACTCTCACTCATAGCTTTAAGCGTGCATGCATAGATAAACAGCTAACCGGCTAATTTGCACCAAGGTAATCGAGAGTGTACAGTATTATATTTCATAACTAATTTTAGATCAGTAAAGGATCAAAGTCTAATTGCAGATCTATAGTTTAGTTTCGCTATTTTGTAAAATGTTAGATTTTGCTACTTTTTAAAATTGATTTTAAAAATTAAAAAAAAAAAAAAAAAAAAAAAAAACATGACTGTATGCGTTTGTTTAATATACGTATATTCTTTATGTATGTCTCTAATTCATATTTGCGAGCTGAAATTTACGCCGTTGTTTATATTTTGCTTAACATTTTCTAGCAACCATTCCGTATTATTAAACCAGTTAATATATTTTTAGTAATATAGGATCACTCCATCTGCCTTTTTAAATTTGTGTAAACTGCAATAACATTTGAGCAGTCGTTTGAAGAATTGGCATTACAAAGTCGAAAAAATGAATAAAATAATAACGCAATATAATACGATATGACTTTATGCTGAGATCACGAACAAGAGCTGCAAATAAAAATATAGTTAACTGGCAGTATTGTATTCGAATAAAAAGTGTTTTACATTAGAGTTGTACATTGAGTAGTAAAGAATAACTCTTGCCCTTTTTTTAAAGTTCTATACGAGAATGAATTTTCGCCCTTGCAAAGAAATATTATGCATTCACAAATCATTCAGATTTTTCCAACCGTCCGACATGTCACTATACGACAATGTTTAACATTCAGGTCTTGTTACCAGCCTGCAATCCATGTTTGCTTATCTTTAATACTTATGTAGAGTTGATATTCAGTCATGTACATAAAATAATAGGTTACCGCTCTACATGTGGATCTTATCTGGAAAGTTTTTTAGAACTGATGTATTTGTTTTTCTGTAAATGTGCGAGCGGATGCATTCGGACTCCTGTTACCTGCTATGAAAATACCATTAAAATTTCATACATGTTACAAAGTTTACTATATGATGAAAGGAAAACATTTTGAATTACAGAATTTTATGGGTTAACAAATCATGGTAACGTTTTTTTTTTTTTTTTTTTTTTTTTTTTCTTCTAAGGTACAGAAATTTTCTGAAAACAATATGCTGGATAAAAATTTTCAAACGCGTTGTATGAGATAAATCAATTTAGATCCGTTTCAATTTCCTGTTCTATGCAAATTTAAAACTCCAAAGGAAGAGTATATAAAGACCTAGAGTTTTCCGAATCTAGAAGACTAATTATAATATTCCATTAATACTATTTAAATATCTAATGAGATTGAGGACCATACAATAGAAGAAAATTAGGTTTCACATTTAGGTATTTATTTCTTATAATGATATAATTAATTTAATTAATAACAAGTATTTTAAATTTTTAATACATTGCTTTTCAGTTGTTAAACAGGCGACTTAAATTCTAAGCTTCGAAAGAGTGCTTTAATTTCGTTGTGTATAACTCACAATGTCTGCTGAAAAGAATATCCAAATACTATACAATGTGCTATTTAGGATTCATTTATCCACCATGTGCAAATTAGACACTGGACGAAGACGACGCTTTGTGAAATCTATAAATACGATGCGATAATAACCGAAAAGCTCAGTTTAACTACCGATGGAACAGTGTTTGAAAGATAGCCATCGTTAGATTTTAATTAAATATGGTAAATTATGGCCGAAATAAAATGGCTGAGTATCTCTTGAACAACTATTTTAAAGCAAGGTAGGTTTCTAAAGCGCTTCCAAGCCCATAACAAAATTGTCCGATGCCTGTTTCTGATTGTGCTTGGTCTTCCGCACCCTAGTAACTGCTGAGAAACTTCACCAGTTTTAAAAGCAATGGTTTCTTCGGCAATTGTTTGTCAATACGTGTGTTTGCGGAGAAGGCCGTATATTTGAGTACTATGTGTGTCTGAATACCATGAGTTTGTGTATTTTTAATCAAGAAAGTAAGTTGAGTCCTGCTGAAGTGAAATTGTCAGGATTCCAACTGAGAAGAATCTAAAGAATTCAACAAATAGTTCATAGATTAGTCACTATTTGCCCTGAAATCTAATAAGTTTGTGTGGGCCTAGAGAAAAGTTTGCGTGCCGGAATGTCCAGGACATCACGCTATCAGTGGTGGTATGGGGTAGAGTACCTTTGAAATAACATATTGACCTGCATGTTGGCAAATGTGGTGTGATAAATGGTACCGAAATTAAGTCCGACACCATAGTGAGAATGGACGTTGCATCAATTCGTCTGGCATTTTTCCTTATGGAAAAAAAGCCCACCAGCGGCCGATCGGTAAAGTCGCTGAACACTGGTAGTTCGGTCCGAGGTTTGAATCCCGCCAACGGGCTGTCTGCATGGGCGTTTTCGTGGTTTTCCCCATGTGTAACGTGTATACGAAGCAGTTTCCGTTAGAAAGTCCTCCGCGAAGGCGTCCCTCCCCTTAGGCAAATAGCCCTCGAGGCTTTGCCATAATCACACACACACCCTTATGGAAAAAAATGTACACCGCGGGAAAAAAAAAAAGGAACAGTGCTATATCTCCAGTTCTACTGAGCCGATTGACAAAATTAAAATTGCGTTTTTCTTCTCTCAAAAGCGCGACTTAGGATATATATTAGATTTATATATAGGATTGTTATAAAACAGGTATTTTGATAAAAAATCGGACTTTTCTGAAATAACATACCAATTGTTTTCCGTCTTTCGATTCCACGACTCAAATTATGCCTAAATATTAAATTTTGGAAAATTTGGTGCGAAATTTACAGAGAAATTCAAAAATTTATCTTGGCAAAATGTTTTCGGTTTGGCCAAGAATAATTCACTTGACGAACTTCTTAATATATGGCAACCAATTTTCCTTTCCCTTCCATTATGCCAAAGCGGAAAAAAGGCATCTCGTTTCTACCTTTTTACATTGTGTATGACCAGAAAAAAAGTAACCTCGTTTCTACTTCCAAATAATTTTATCAAAGTGTTTAAACCATATCTGATGTTTTATCGCTTTCAAAATATATGCCAAACTTCAAATCGCGCCAATATATAAATTCACGTATATCTTCGGAACTTTTAAATAAAAAATTATAATATTTTGCAGATGAGCTTAGAAATATGTCTACTTTATGATAACGGTAAAAATTTATAGATTATAATTCAAAGTTTTTGGAAAAATTTATAAAAATTATTTAAAAATACAAATTTTAAAAATAAATCATAAAAAATAGGTGAATTTTATTTGGAAAGAACCTGAATTTCAAAATGTGAAAGTAAGAATCAAATAAGCTTAATAAAAAATAGATTAATAAATAGATACCAAACTCAATTAACATTGAGGAACTAAAATGTTGAGAGCTAAATTGTTTTAAAACTAATCGTGCGATTTTTTCCAAACTTGGTAGTTTGGCGTAATTTGAGTCGTAGAATGGAAATATGGGAAAAAATTGGTATGGTATTTCAGAAAAGTCCAATTTTGTGTTCTTATATTAGAACGATGCTATATATTAATCTAATACATATCCTATGTCGCGCTTTCGAGACATGAAGAACGCAATTTGAATTTCGTCAATCGGCCCAGTAGAACGGGAGATATCGAACTGTCCCATTTTCTTTTTCGCAGTGTACATCCAGGTAGAGGAAATGTAGAGACTAAGTACATGAAGATTACAGGGATTGCTATCATGAAGTAACTAACATATTATAATGACCTTCAAACTCATCACAAATTTTTGGGAAACTCTTAGACACACTGCCTGGGCCCTTATACGCTTTTAAACTGCTCACAAACAGAGGAAATTACAGTACCAAAAGAAACTGACTTATTGTACTGCAGTGCACTTGATTACTTAATTTTATATACAGAAGGTTTCTTCAGAGCTTGTGTGGATATCATTAATAGTCATAGTTCTATCTCTTCAAGAGAGAAATATATTTTACTTGCACAGATTGCATTTTATTTATGCAAAAAATATTACGTACATATATAACGAATTACAATTAAAATATACTTTATTTACCGCAAATGTTATATTAGAAGGCATGTATTAATAAACTAATTAGCTTCATGAGAAATTTTGCATAATTTAAGAAAAAGGAAAGAAAGTCATAAACCGTTTTAACTTTGTCGAATTTACTATTGTATGCCTAACTATTTACAAATATTAGCTATGCTTATATGCAAAAACAGTCGAAATTTCCTTTGAAAAATGGGATTTGATATTTTCCGTTTATATTTTATTTCTAATATTTCAAACGTAGGCAATGAAACGTGAGTTTAGTTACACTGAGAAGTAAAATTTAGTTTGATAGTGCAGCTGAGGTTGGATTTATTTAAGTTTAGTGATTCATGGATAAATATTTTTGCCTAACAGCGAATTCTATTTAATCACTGCGGATAAGCTTCAAAAACTGGAACATATCCTTTTCATTGTAAGAAATGCTAACAATAACAGTACTTATTATTCATAAATTAAACCCACTTCTTAATTTCCATTATTGTTTTAATTATATATTAACAACACTTTCTCATAAATTTCATTTGATTTTTTACATCTGTACGAGCAACATAATTACAATAAAAAGTACTAATTCGAAATATATCTTCCCATTTTCTTAAAACTTTAGTTTATTCCATTAGTTTACGAGAGAGAAGAATGTCTGCTCTCATGACCAAAGATGGCCGACTGTCATTCGGATGCATCTTGACATTACAGGGAAGTAAGATACACCACAGTATCCCAAACCAAATGGAATCTCTTAAGCATATACATTCACACGACATGCGATGACGATACGGATCATTAACTAGAATATCGTGACGTCTTAGTAGTCTGACCATTCGCTGGCTTTCAGCTGACCACTACTGCTACGGAACATTTATTCTGGCGCAAAGATATATTAGCCTATCCAGCTAAATGTCCCACAACCCCAAAGCGACAAACGGCGACCATCGTTTAATACACCTTTAGTATCCCAAAGGATGCGAACATTATACTGTAATCGTGCTGGCAAATATTCCGTCAAAATGCGATCAATATATTTGGATAAACGACTTGAAATGACTTGCGGAAGCTTACCAGTGCATTTAAAGATGTACAAGATTCACCTAAATTAGTTGAAAAAACTAAATGTTAAATTCATGGTGAATATTGAACTAAATAATATAGACTCATATTTATTCCAGAGTTAACCGTTTAGTCAATCCATTATACATGCAGGTCATCTGAGACACAAAGACACTTTGTGAAATACAATAGATACAGCTAAGTTGAAAGGTATTATATTGTAATAGCTATGGGATACATTTTGGAGAAATATGCACATTAAATCATAAAATTGCATATATAAATACGTATGCATTTTATGTTGAATAACCCATTATCATACTATTTTCTACCATCAATTATTTTCGTTCTTAGTTATCACCAGGTTGTAATTGAGATACGTGTATTTAAGAGACAAAGTTCTTTAAAGCTGACATAGACAGCTTTCAATAGTGAAGCTAACAGTTCTACTATCCTCCCAACTCACATATGTGGCTTAGCCATTTGGAATGCCGAAATCAATTGCGCCTTTATTTAAATTTGAGCCGTCAAGCCGGTATAGTGGATAGTAGAGCTAACTGCCAAACCGATGGGCCTGGGCACAAATACCGGAGAAGGCATGGATGTATGTAAGCATATAGTGTCTGTGAGGCAAGGGATAACTAAAAATACATGGTTGGTAAGACGAAAGTCCTCTGGAGAAGTTGAAAGTAGGGAAAGATGACCCTTGGATCTTTCCGAGGCGTTCTCCCTCAAAATTGGGTCACCAACTGCACAATTAGAGTGGCGGGCCTATACTTGTAAGACCAGTGGTAAAGTTCTGGTGCCCAACCTTACTTCTACCTATATAATGTTAAATTTGAAAAGAGTTTGATAGGATGCTTGAATTATAGTCTCTAGCGTCTAATTTAATTTTTAAATTCACATTTATGCTATTCCGCAGGTTGATGAGATTTAAATTGTCAGCGCAAGTCAGCGGTGCACCTGTTCAGTTTTAAGTAAAATGTGGTGTAAATCTTCCTTTGACTAAGTTTTTTTTTTACAAACGGGGCAATAACTTGCTTGACTGTCTGAGTAGGATTCAAGAAATTGAGTGCTAAAGAGTGAAACCTTTAAATTTAAAATGATACGCATGCATACAAAAAAGGTTCCTTTCAAATAACTTAAATGTTAAAATTTTAAAGCAGAGTATACTCCCAATTAACCGACGTAATCCTGGCGACGACGTCCGTGATTAACCCAGGATCCCGGTTAATACTACCGTGGTTAAAAATACATAAAAGAGAGTATCCTTTATTAAAATTAATAAAAATACACTAAATTACTTGTATTTAAAAAAAAATGTAATTCTAAGAATAAGTTCATTTGGTTATATAAACTAAACTCCAAATAACAACAACACGTTTCAAAGCAGAAAAAGCAATTATTTCTTAATCTTTAGCACACTTACGTTTAGCTATGAGTCAATGAAAAACTGAAAATTAATAGCTGCATACTTCTAGTTTCGTAAAAAATACTATTAACTCATCTATATTTTTAAGAACTTTAATTTTAAGAATAAATTCATTTCATCATATAAATTAAATTATCATTCAAAATAATAGCAACACATTTCAAATAGAAAAACAATGTTTCTGGTTATATCAGGCTCTTCGAGATAAGTCAATGAAAAGCAAAACAGTGATAGCCACATACTTAGCCTAATTTTATGATTTTTTAATTAGTATTTAACTTATAATGTAACACTACTTGAATGTATCAAACTATATATATAACTTAAGGAAATAAAAACAATTCTTATATATACTATGTCCTTATCTGTTGTCACTGCCAGTAAATCAAATACGTTTTTCTCTTTTTTGTATTTCATATAGAAATATTGCTTTGCTGTGGCAGTAATTTTTTCCATGATAGCAAAAATTTTTCTAATATAATATAAACTAATATTTTTATAATATTATGTAATTTTGTATTTCAGATAGAAATATTACTTTGCTCTGGCAGCATTTTCAGACAAGGCTAGGTTGATAGGCGCCCAGCTAATCGAAATTGACTGTTTACTTTTTATTGTGTTTACTTTAACATTTTACATTGAGACATATTTTGTTTCCATTTAGTGAATATAAATACCAATATGTTACATTTGCATAAATGCTTTCTATTCATAACTGATAAATAATTGCATTATTATCTAATAAGAATATTTATAATTTTACAAATAATATAAAAGTTTTTGCATTAGATAAATAGCTTTTTCATTAAATATGGATTCCTGTATTGAGCAATTCATATCTAACATATCTATCTATTATTCCGAACATAATATTTCTTTGAACAAAATTTTCACATCAAAACCTACTAATGGAAAATACTATAAAAAACTTGTAATACTAATTTTAAGATGCGATGATATTTCCAATGTTCTTGATACCATAAACAAATATTTAAAAAAAATCATTGAATTTTTATGCAGTAAATATATTGGATTAAAATTTAACGTGTTGCGTTATATTTATTTTGCAAACGTTTTTATTATAAAACTGTAAAGAACCCTTTTGCGAAGTTTTATGAAATGTTTCAATGGAAATATTTGAATATTATTAATGTAATATCTGTTTATAATTTTAAACATGTCCTATAGGTGTCTGGTAATGAGATAATATTTATCGCATGATCATTTAATACGTATTCCCTTAATGTGTTCTGAAATCTTATTGTTTAATGAGAAACATACAGATCATATTATGATGATAATATGATCTGTATGTTTCTCGATAAGGAAATGGTCTCGATAAGGAGAGGGCGATAAGGAAATGGTTTTCTGTGTTCCCACAAACAGATGTATGTAAATTTGTTTCAGTTCATTTCTTTTAAGCATCTCAAGGAAATTTGAGTTATATGACAAACAATAGAATTCTATTTTGTAGTATTACGCTCTTTGATTCCAAACCAGGAGTGACTCTTATGTTTAATTACTTATATTATCTTTATGCTTACGTTCCCTTTGTTTGTCCTCTGTTATTTAAAATAAATGAGAATCACAGATTTGCTGTCTTATTACCACAATACAGCTGATTTTTATTTCTGTTATATCTGTAAGTAAATCAAATATTCCTGACTTCCCATTTTCATCTGTGTAAAATAAGAAATTTGCGTCCTGCATCTTTCATTAACATATTTAATGTAGACAGCAAACGCGGCAGAAAAAAATTTTACAGCATTTTGTACAATGATCTTCTAAGTCACCATGATATTATACTAAAAATTCTTTATGTGTTTACAGCATCCAATGTAATTAGAGGGAAAAAAAGTATATTTTTTAGGCCGAGGAAAAAACTTCGTTTCTTTTCAGCATCTTCATTACAAATTATAATTTCATCGTTGTTTCTTTAGAAAAGAATGAGGGACGAAAGGGCTTTCGAATCTAGTTCAAAACTTCATTACTCTGCGCTTTGGTATGGTCCAAAGTAAGATTTTTCATGCATATGAATTATGTTATTTTGTTCCATAATTAACTTTTGCACCCATAAGTTTCCTTTGCAATCTTATTACAAATTACTTATTCCTACCGACTGATTATATGAGCAAGTCTTAAATATATATAATACATACAAGGAAATTGAAAAAAAGGGGTTCGTTTCTTATGAAACCTTTGATATACTTCATCATTTTCCATTATGTAAGAAAAATATGCAACAGCCTACTACGTTCAAAGTCAAATGTATATAAGTCGTATTCCTTTTATACGTTACATCATTTTTATGTACTCTTTTTAGTATAATGAATTGCTATTTTATACATTTTCGTTGCACATAACTCTTTGTAATCTATTATAAAGTCCATTTATCTCAAACGTAAAATCAGCTCTAATATGAGTAATATGTATTTATTTGTTTCAGCGAAGGTCATGCAATTTTTCTTCCGTTGGTATACAAATTCGTTTACTTTTATATCTTTTTAAAATAGATTTTCTCTACATAGAGAAGTTTTCTTTATCATAAAAGGAAATCGAAAAAATAAATACATACGTAAAATTAAAATTAACAAGCCCTTATTTTATAAATAAATTTACTGATGTTGTCAGAAACAAATATTTATCAGTTATCTGCTTTTTTCAGCGATTTTTGTGGAATAAATTCGACGGATATGTAAAACAGAAAATGCTATCAAAGCCCAGGCAAAACATAAAGTTTTTTATTATGCTATTCTGAGTAATTTGCTTTTCTTATTTTCAGTCTTAAAATCTAAATATATTTCCATCCCTGTTAAATAAAAAAATATTCAAATTAGACAATAGATGTTCCAAACTAAAATGAAATTCTGTGAGGAGCCTCAGGGATCAAAGCTGTAATCCACTTTCATCCAAAGTGTAAATGTAATTATGAATAGCACAAAGTAATTTAATCAAAACTTTATGAAAGATAAGATATTTAAGGAAAGAAAACAACCAGGTTTCTGAACTTCTTTAATTAATGTAACAATTAGTAGCTAATGAATTTAAATTTGTTTTCGCGCTGTTGCACGATTTTGATTTACCCCATTTACCCGAAGGCAAACAAATTAGTTGATATATCCCGTACTTCAGCGAATCTCCCATGAATTTGATTAACATTTAATTAGTAGGATATCAAGACTTTGGGACACTTGCCATCGGTGTTGTGATGAGGTTAAAAAAGTGGTAATAAGTATCAGTTTAAGGAGAAATCAGATGGATGTCGCAAATCGGAGTTATCTAATTGGACTGTAAAGAGATTCAGGTTATTTGTGCTTAAAGGAAGCAATTATCGATTTTCCTGCCCTTCTTTTTATATCACGATGCACAATATCAGAATCTATACTTTTCCGTAATGAATCCTGTGCCGCTCGACTTCAACTTTAGGTTTATAGTAAATTATTTTCAGATGATTTTCTTGTAAGTTTCAGCGCATAACATTACAGGTTGGTTTTAATTATGAATAAAAATTTAATTATTAATTTAATTGCAAACATTTGTAGAGACATTAGAATATTTTTGGAAGAAGGCAAGAGAAAAATTAGCAACCGCCTTCACCGGCAATCGAACCACGGACCTCTGGAATACCGGCCCAGCGTGCAAAACCACAGCACCACGAAGGCACGCTATGAAACTTATACGTTTTACGGAATCCCTTGACTATAAATTTCAAATAAACAATTTGATTTTTTTAATTGTTTAGCTTTTAAAGCATGGGTATTCAGCATAAAACACAGTTTACACATTTCATATTGAATTATGGGCTGCGAAATATCTGATCTCTTTTTACCTGATTTTAAAAAATGACATTTAACTTTCTATTCATTAAAATTATCCGTTCTGCAAACACGTGTCTGTGAAACTGGATCAGCGGCCAAAGGTCATGGCATATATTTTTAGATATTAACAAAAAAGTTCATAAATAATAGTAATGGAAAACATTCACAGTACATTTTAATCTAATTTTGCTCTGTTCAGTATTCAGATATTTTAGTTATCAACAATGTATAGAAAGAGTGTTAGTGCTTGAAACAAATTTCTTAAATTGGAAGTATGTGGTTATGTCGACAGATTGTTTTTGTTCTCATTTAATTAAACATAAATTGATTACCCCGAGAAAGATTTTTCCTGACTCTTATTTCTGGATAATTGAAGATAATCCTCTTATAAGTAGAAGATGATTTTCTGCAAATACGGTGAATGTTTGTGAAATATATATATATATCCCTACTTATTCACATCATTGTTAGTAGAGATGAACTTTTGTTAATCATGCAGTTTTATTCTTAAATATTTTAAAATAACACAACCATAGCAACCGTTCAGTAAACCTTATGTAATATTGTTCTGAATAACATTTTATGGGATATGTTAATTCTAACAAGCAGAACTATAATGGCCGTCTACAAGGCAATTCATAAGACCCCTTTTTAAGTAAGCATTTTTAGGCATCGAAACTAAATATTGAGGTATTGTGATAGGCAGAAGGAGCTGCCTAGTAGCGTTTATGAGTACTGTGGCTACTAATTTCAAGGAGGAAAATTTTGTAAAATTTTAAAATGTGAATGAGGACACACCATGCATCAGCTTAAGCTAACATACTCTCAAATACAAATTTTTTTGTTCAGTATACATTTTAATTAAAAAGTTAATATAATATGAATACTCATTATGCTAATGTTCTGTTGTTCCTTCACACCAGGTCATTTACCACGATATTGTCGCTGTCAGCGAGAATGGCAATTTCACCGGCTATTGCACGTATATTCCT
Organism: Stegodyphus dumicola; assembly: GCF_044657685.1. Classification (NCBI taxonomy): domain Eukaryota; kingdom Metazoa; phylum Arthropoda; class Arachnida; order Araneae; family Eresidae; genus Stegodyphus; species Stegodyphus dumicola. Next base: position 35,799,069 of record NC_140777.1, on the reverse strand, counting down.
CCATTATGAGTAATGGAAGAATATCCATTTTACTTTCGATCAATGATGTTTTTGGTGGAATCCGTCTAAAGAGAACTCAGATTACCCTAGTATCAATTAAAGAAACAATATCTTATCTGAACAGAATCCCCTTTATTAGCAAAGGATTTGGATGAATCTTTTGTTTTGCACATGCTGAATTTTAAGCCATCTGCTAGATCATACTTTTTGCATATGTTGAACCTCACAAAATTTGCTTATGTGTTAAAAGCGTAGCGTCTAACTCAGCTGGCATCTTATTCCCAGCACAGCTGACTTATATTCTTTATACCAATAACAAGAATTTTACTGACTGTTTGTTGCAGATTTCAAATAGTGGTTAAGATGTTTGTCAGTAATTGATTCTTTTGCAAATTTTTCTATGTCCTGGCAGTAGTGTAATGAATAATTGTTTACAGCATGCTATTAAAATCATCAGGAGTAACGCTGAAGCTTCTTCTACTGCGTCTAAAAACATAGACCATGCCAAAAACATAGAGGCCCGTTTTCGCAGTTGCTAGATCTCTTAAAAAAATAGCAAACTAAAAATTTTCAGTAACTTTAAATGCATTGCAGTAAATCTAATTGAAAATTTCAAAACCATTTCAAGATGGTGATAATCATGCCGCTCTAATAGCAGGCGCATATCTTTCTATCTTTGTACCAAACATTTAATTTGATTTCTCTAATGTTTTGTTAAATATAAATGTATTTATATACCTTTCTATCACATTGACTTATCAATCTCTTTCACAGTGTACATTTGTTGGCAGAAAGTTCATTATCATCGCTTGTTAAGTATATTTTTTTAAATAACATCTGTCGTTGTATATCACTCTTTCTGTCAAATTTACATTGACACAAGTCGTGTAGCTGTTGTAAACAGCTGATTTCCTTGCATATTCATTCTAATTAACATTTCATAATAAAGTTTTAAAATTTTTTAATAATTCTTTTATATCATTTCAGTTTTTTTCCTTATTTGCTGCTATAACTATTCTTAATTTACAACACGGAACCTGAGAATAATGCTTTTATTTTGCTTCTTCAGTGCTAAGTCTGCCGGTGGCTGGTAAAATCTGAGTAAAATATATTTCAATAAATAATATTCTCTAATGTTTGTGGCTCAGCTTTCCTCTCGTAACTCAAATATAAGAAAACCTTTAAGTTTTACTGATATTAATTTGAAATTTAAAGAACTAATTTTAAGAATTTCGAATCTATCTCTATTCGAATTTCTCACCTTAGAGCAAAGGATATGGTTATTGTTTTCTAAAATTAATTTTAAATTTATGGAAATTGCGATTGAAATTGGAGCCACCTCACAAATAGGCCTCCAAACAAAATAAATTTGCTTTACAAACTACTGTTAAATAGAACCAGGAAAGAAAATTTAAGAAAATAATTTCATTACACTTTCTTGTCCATGCAATGTACAAATCTTCGAAATAAAAGTTAATTACAAAAATTGATACTGTGCTTTATGTGATAAAGGAAAATTTTTAATTAATGTCCTAACTATGCCAAACGCCTTTACAAATATTTGCATTTGTATCAAAATAACATATATCTTGTTCTTCAAAATACCGTTAAAGTTCGCATTTATTTAAGAGATGGGAGGAAGCAGTTTAACGAGAAATTAAAAAACAACATTTTATGAGATACGTTTTTAATTTATTAACACTCAGTTTTATAGATGTATATTATTTCAAAATTATGTTTCCTGAAGCTGAAGTCGGCAGCTGTTAAAAAATCATATTACTCTCACGAATAAAAACAAGATCTTTCTTTCAGCTTATTATAAAAACGACTGCTTGTTCTCTTCACACTCACATAAAAATTAGTAATTTATAACATTTGCTATAAAAATATATTTTTTGCTAAACATATTTCGATGCATTTACGTGTTTTACAAATTAAACTCTATAATTCACGAGTGAAGAAAATACTCAGAATGGAGAAAAAAAGCAATTATACGATGCGTAATGTTTTCCCTCGATATTATGTTGACAGATTTAATTAGAAAATAGCGATCAATAACTAAATTACTAAATAAACGCAAACACCAATGAGTCAACAGAACGCATTTAGAAAAAAAAAAGTATATCCTTCATGTAGTTTACAAGGATGCACAAAAAATATTCCGCTTCGAACTTCCAGGGAATTATTATGTTCTAATGAGCAAAAAACAGTAGTTCCTCTCGTATGCAAATTACCGCCACTAGCTAATTGTTCAGTAGCAGATTCATAATTGGCTTAACGTTTATTCGAAGCCATCATGGAGGCCGCCATGTTACATTTTTATCGTTTGGACTAATGACTTCGACGCCATATTGAATTTATTCTTTTTCTTTTAAAAGAGAAGCGAAAGAGAAAATGCTTTTTTCTCCTTGAGTTCCGGGTGTTTATTTCTATGCTGAAACTACGCATTCGTTGCTGCTTATGTGTAAAAACGAAAATAATTTCTGTTATCTAATTACAAAGAAAGTGAAATTCTAATCCTTTATAATTAAATCCAAAGAGCTCCATCAATTAATAAACTGAAAGAGTACAACTTTAAAGCTCTTGGCAGCAAATCATTAATATAATTGTTAAAGTAAATGAAATTAAGAATGAAACATTCTTCGACACATTTTAAATAACTTGGATATTTCAAAGTGGCATAGTAATCATTTTTGCAAAGCGTAATGCTAAGCCATTAAATAAAAACGAGACTGCATGCGTTTAAGCGATCGTTTGCATTTAACTGTTTCTCTTTGTTACTGCTAAGCTTCCAAACTTTAATCTTAAATGATGCCTTAAGAAGCCTTTATACAAAAGCTTTTAAGTTTTATAGTTGTTAAAGTTATTTAACGCCCTTTCTGTTTAATAGCTTAAGGAGTTTTCCAATGGTTTTATGAAATACTTTGATGATGAACGTGAATCTTTTATCCATTGTTTCTGATTCAACCTTTTAACATTTGGTAATATAAGACTTTTAAAATTTATGGATGTTCTCTTTATTAAATGTTAACTAACGTACTTCTAAAACTTTCACGATTCTCATTATTGGCTTAATTTTTCGTACTAAGAAGAAGAATAATTTAATTGATAAAACAAGATTTAAAAATGAGTAACTAACACCTTTTCTGTAGCTTATATTTGTTGAATTTTTGCTCAGTATTGATTCGTCGCATTCAGCTGGGAAAGTTTCTTGAGTAGCTGAAATATTTTTTTTTCAAGTTGTAAGTGGCGAATATTTCAGTTTCTAAATAGAATTAATGATGCATGAGGAAACATCAGATTGAAACTTATTAAATACCTCTAGCAATTATTTCGATTTGCATTATAACTCTCTTTTACTATTTGTCATCAAATTTCAATCTAATTTCAATTTTTATTCTTAATAGTCTGCCTCAGTTGAAAAGTATAACGGGACCAGTGCAGAACCTAACTAAAATAGCTTGTAATGTGGGGTGTTCTGTCGATGTCATGTTACAGCTGATGAGTTCAACAATCTTTGCTTAAAACAGTTAAACTATTTATAGAATTGCAGCTTAATTAAAGAAATTTAGTGACAGCCAATTTTTGCATTAGAAGCTCCTCAGCTGCATGTCTCAAAGCAAGTGAAGGAAGGACTGCTCCTTTCTTCACTGCAATTTCGGTTAATTTCACGAAGACTCCTAAGTGTTATCCGCGTCGTACATTTTTAAAATAGATACGATCCAAAATTCAAATTGTCATATAACTGCCATTTGTCTAATAATCAAGTTACCACGATTAATTGCATAATTACAATTTTTATAATAAAAGCTTATCCAAGCAGTATTTGAGTTAATTATACAGTGCCTATTGAAAACAATATTTACTTCATTTACCTTCTAACTAACGGAAGACAGTTTCAATAAATGGCTTCAGTTCGCAGTATATCTGTATAAAATATTTTTACTTCTCATATTCTCATGAAGAATTCTGTTCAGTGGCAAAGCATTTTACTTAAGGAATAATGCAGTTAATCAGTAAAACTATATGTTTTGAGGTGACACAATCCAACATAAACAATCAAAACTGCTGGTAAGTCTAAAACGTGTAATACAAATATTTTGTTTTCATCACCTATGGGAAAATTTTAAATCTTGGCTTCATATTCAATGCAATACAGGAACACTTTCAGCGCAGTCGAAGTAGATCATAAATGATATATGGTCAGCTAAATCATAATACCTTTTTATTTATTCAATACGAAAATAGTGTAATTAAGTGAAAAGTACTAAACTGCACTATTATTTGTTTAATTCTAGCTCCAGCTTTTTATTATTTTATAGCATAATCCTTGTACAATTTAAGTATTTCGAGCAATATTCTAGATACCAGTTGCTATAATCTTACAAGTTATACTTTCTATATGTCACATAAACTGGATGTATACTTTCTGCTCCTGCAACTGTTTGCAAAACAGGAAAAGGCTTCAAACTTTTGAGTAGCATATACACTCGCAATCTGTTCACCAGTAAATGAGAATTTAAAACCAGAAATTCATGCTAATTTCAGCTGTATGGATAGGCAATATAGCAGATCTTCAGATTTTCTTCACGTGCAATTTCAATAAGAGTATTTGTTGCCTGGAAACTTCTTCGTGAAGCTAGATTTCTCGAACAATAAGTCTGAATTGTTTTACAGCATTAAATTTCTTATTCTTATCTCAATAAATGTTGCAAATAGAGAGAGAATTTCGCTTATCGATTTAAGCTATTTATGAGTTGAAATCAATACTGTTTCGTTTTACTAATACGATTTGAGATTCCTCATAATTTGTTTGTTTATGGATATGTGAATTCTACACGCAACTAAAGAAAAGCATAATTCTGAAAGGTTAAACGTTTATATTACATTCTAAAAACACTTCATTAAATTCGTCCAAGGAAGTCATCAATTCAGAATTTATTATTAAGAATCACTTCTAAGTCATTTTAGGAAAAAATAAAATTATTTCTATGAATAAATCCATCTCAGCGTTCTTCTGATATGTCAGTGAGCTAAACATACGTGCTTTATCCCCATTCATTGATTATAGTATTTAATATAGGCATTGATCTTCAGATTTCGGTTAAGACATGGACTTCAAATGACATATATAAACTTCTTTCGCATCGTTGAAATGAATAATAAATATCGCGTGACTTCGAAGTGCAGATTCCTTATCTGCCTTTAAATAGTAAAGTAGTACATTTTTTCGCAAACTCTTCTTGATTTGATCAAGTCACTCAAACTGAATCGGAGATATACGTAATGATTTATTGTATACTGGTTTAGATTTTGGAATTTACCTAAAAGTATTTTTTCATAAAACCTCTAGGTTGTGCAATTGATTTTTAAACTACTTGGCTCAAAATCAAGTTTTCTTTTTTAACGTCATTCTGCTTCTAGCATACATTCCGAAGCTTAGATTTACCAGTCTCTCCATGCGAAAACATTTTTCGTATAAATGAGAAAGCTAAGGTCCTGGTTTAATGATGTTTTTAGCAGAAAATGCATTGTTTTAGAAAACTCTATAGTAACATTTTTATTGTTGTGTTTTATACAAAAAAGTATTTCTTCTTAAGTGAGCAGTCTTTGTTCTTCTCTGCACTATGAACAGAATACTTAATAATTCCTTTATAATGTACATCTGAGGTGAATGCGTATATGACACTTTTCTAGATCCATATAGATAACAGAAATTCAGTATGATTTCTGCTAAACATAGCTTGGGAGGATAAATAATTATTGAAAATAAGATTAAATAAAAAAAAAGAAGTAAAACAATTCTGCCGTTTTTTGGGTAAATATTTCAGTCTTCGAAAGTTTTAGTAAAATAATTTTTTCAAGTACAGCTTGTGGTGTTGCGTGACCCCAACGTGCCCGCAACAGGAGTAGTGACTGATATGAACTGGAAATTACACAAACTCTTAAGAAGGGTTTAACTCCCTTTTTATTCCACTTTAGAAGTTACAGATGCGTTCACTTGACGCTCACAAACTACGCCGACCCGGCGGTTAAATAAAAAGAGAAAAGTACAACTAAAAATAAATAACAGGATGCATAACTAATGAATTCACTATCTACGAGGCTCTATAATTGCAACTATCTTAACCGCGTTCTAAGATACAGCTGAGATTCAGCAAACTTTCGGATTGAGAAGGTGAAAGTTTCAACTAACTGCCGGAGTAAGCACACAGGCCGAAACGGGCGGTTCTTAAAATTTCTACCTAGCAGCCTTCACGCTCGGGAATCAAGAAAAGCACACTTACAAACTCGTTTCCCTTTTATTTAACTCAAATTACTTCTGCTAAATATTTTAATACTCTGCGCATTCTACTAAAATTTACATAAATGGACATACATAAACATAAAGGGACGTACATAAACACAAAAACATTACATAAAGGGGAAAGTAAATGCTTGACAGGAAAGATAGCTTAAACTTAAAATAAATGTTAGTTAAAATAAATATAAAACCTACAAGCTATTAAAGTTGAGTGTATAAATTGTGTCCTTCCTTTAAGTAAATTGTAAAGTTAATTCGTAGTCTCTGCAAGAAATGTTCTTTTAAACAAGCATCATTTATCTGTTTTCTTTGAATTAATCTGTAGCGTAATTAAAAAAAAAAATATATATTTTTTTCAATTGACGGTTAGTTCTGTTTACTTAACCACTGCTGAAATTATGTTCTGTTTTATTCGGATTCTGGTTTAAAACCTCATCAAACGGAAGAGAAACATTTTTCTAATTATTTAGAGCCAATCAACTGGCGAGCGGTAAAGTCGTTGATCACTGTTAGTTAGGTCCGAGGTACGAATCCCACGAACGGGTTGGCTGGATGGGCGTGTTCGTGATTCTGTCCATGTGTAACGTGCCTATGAGCCAGTTTCCATCCCTTCCTTTAGGAAGATAGCCTTTGAGGCTTTGCCGTATTCATATAAACCAGACCTAATTATTTTGAAATCATTTGCTAATCCTTTTTGCTTAACACTTTACGTAGCTTGATATTCTTTCGTAGCATAAACTATTATCAAAAGATCTAACAATTTAGAATGAATTATACCTGTGACCGAAGTAGGAACAGTCTTGAAAAGGTTTCAAAACAACCCGTTCTATTAAAATAGAAATTGAACATAAACTCACTTTTTGTACTTGACAATATCAAACACCACTTGCGATTATGTAAATTAAGTAACAGCCAAAATTAAAACTTAAATTTAAATCTAGTGTTCAAGCACTACACACTGGATTTTACTCCAAGTTGGCTCAAGACTTCTCCGAGGTATAACAAATAAATGTCGACAACAATAGCACAAAGATCAAAAATTGCAATCTTAATCAGCGAAATTTAACGTGGCCTCGAGAAGCAGAAACAAACTCTGTCTTACAATCTAAAATCCTCGACTTAAATACTCGGTAACTGATTTATATTTCTGGTGAGGAAATGGAAAGGGAAAAATTATAGTAAAGATCTAATTCGTAATAGCTGATTCATTGAAATAAAAATAACCATACAACTTTCAACCATTAAAAAATTTCAGTGTCGGGACTTAATATGATAATAAAAATTGACTTGGCCTGATATTTAAAAATGGTAATGGAAAGGGTCATAAAGTATCATTTTAAGTTATGACTATTTATTCCTAAATATTTTGATAGTCATTTGAGGTCTTGAATTAACAAAATAAGTACTGAAATACTAAATACTTACAGATATTCAATAAAATAAAAGAAAACTGAATATATTATAAATCATGCAGATAACGCAGGAAATATTTTATTATATCATTTATTAAATGCAATAATTTTATAAGCCATTAAACGTCTTTCTAGTAAATGATTTAAGAAATTATATATATATATATATATATATATATATATTTGCTTAAAAAATAAAAACGATATCAAATCTTAATGGAAATAATTATAATCTTGTTGTTTGTTCTGTTTTCATTAGCAACCACCTCATAATAAGAAAAGCTTTTCTTGTAAGTGGGTGTACTCAGTTTTTTTAATTCATTTTTGATACATTTTGATTAATGTAATTCAGAAAGTATTTCTTCCATTTTTCTTCTTTCAAGTAACGAATCTAAAATGCTGGCTCTGAATTTTTAGTTTTGAGAGGAATATGTTTACTGTAATTTACAACGAGTGGCACATAGTATTTGTCAAATAATCCTAATTTACATCGTATTTAACATAAATAAAGTTCTTAAAACAGAAGGAATTTTCACTCGCAGTTGGTTTGCTTTCTTTATTTTCTCAGACATCTCATTCATATAAAATATTCTGTTTATTCTGGACTACTTTCTTTTTTTAATAAATTAGAAGGGTTTAACACATTTTTTTTCTCTTTTGTTGCAGAGAAATTAGAGTTTTAAATAAAACTTCAAATTGTAGCACCCGGTGTTTTGATCTTTTGATGCACATAAATGGTACCTTTGGCTAAATTGTTCTCGTTCTGTCACAATTCTTCGTCGCATTATTCTGACGTTAGAGCTGATTTCACGTTTTTAATTCTTTTCTACTCTGAAAGCAACTTCATTTTTCGCTTTAAACAGCATATGTGGATGTACCCATATGTAACTACCAGAAAGTGATTCATGAAATATAGGGTTGCCGCTTTTTAACAAGGGCGATTGTGAAGTTTCTATGGTAGCTATTCCTGTTTCTTGTCGTCCGCAGAACTTCTCGCTGGGTTCCAGCTTTTCAGGTCGTTTATACACCAGAAACCTCCCACATTCTAAAAAGAAAAATAAAACAAAAACGCATCTATTGGAGTGTTTTGTTACAGCGTAAAGTACATAACTGAAGCTTAGAACTTGCCAACTTAGTATAAATCATTTTTCTAGAGATTTTCTAGTGTTGACTTTTTTCTAAGAGAGTTTACGATTTCCAGTTGCAATTTCTTTACTTTTTCTCCGTCTCGTTTCCTTTCTACTTGATAAATGTGTTTTGATTTAAGTTTTTTGTTACGTTCAGGAAATGCTTTCAGCTTCAGTTTTCGACATTTTCCCATTAGTTCTAAGACTCTTGTTTACGTCCACAATGGTTAGTCCCTAGAACTAGGAAGAAAATAAAATGTTTCTTCTGTTTACCTGCTTCTAAAGTAACTTCAGATTTTCAAGTGCTGCTAAAACGCACTTTTAGACGCAATAATTCGAAGTATTACCAATTTATAACCCATGTAAGAAATTTCAGAGAATATTTCTGATTTAGAGAATAAGAACATTTTCCTTACTTCATATCGATTACTTATATTGCTGTCATTAATTTGAATAACGAATACATCAAAATATGCTTCCTTTACGTAAATGTATTTAATGTTAGTTTCCGCATATTAATGCGCATGCTCATAGAAAAAGTACTTTAAAGAGCAAGTATTTTCTAGTGTATTTTCATCAACGATGATGACCCGCATTAAATATTAATTATAACTTAGATCGGCAATTTTTCAGTTTTGTCATTTGTCTTACTTCTTAGGGGTAGAAGCAGAAGAGAAGGAATGAAGTAAACGATTTTACATAACAATTAAAAAAGGGTTAAGACTTAGTCAAATCGAACCTTCGGGGAAAAATAACTACTTTGTGCTTTGCAACTTATCTGATAGTTTTTCAGAAATGATTCAGAAGAGGAATTTTATCTAGACTTATTATCCCGAATGTCATAAAATCTCCATCTGTACCAGAACAGAACTTGAACTTCATCTGTTGATCAACATATTTCCGATATTAATACCAAATAAAGGACGAATTTTAACTATTATTAGATTTCATGTTGTTAAATATTAGACATTAATAATTTTCAATTTTATTTTCTTAGATCACTATCTGTGTCATAGAAAACAATAAAATGAATTCATTACGGCTAAAAGCTCTTCTATTACCTCCAGGAACTGATGTACTATTTAGTCTTTAAATGAAAGTTTATCGATTACCCAGCTATACAGTGTGTTCATAATTTATTTACCGGATAAATGTATGTTTTGAATAGTACAAAACAAGAGAAGGGGGAAAATGGCTGACTGAATTTAATTTTGCACATCAAAGAATTTCATACTAATACACTTCAACATGAGCACCATAAATTTCTTGGAGAATATAAAGTCCGTTTTCGATATTCCTCCTGACGTTTTTAAGCATTTTGCGCAGTTACGGTAGTTGTTGCTGTGAGGATTTGATTTTTAATTCTTCAATGCTGTGAATCGCTGCAGCATAAACTCGTTTCTTCAGATATTCCCAGAAAAAGAAGTCGAGTAGTGTAAAGTCCAGAAAAGGAGATGGCAGTGAAAATTGTCAACCTCTACCCATCAAACTGGCTGAGAATGTTTCATCAAGGAAATCATGCACATGTGTAGCTCAATGACAGAGGTGTTTTCTGATGGAAAGAACAAACGTTTGGCTGGACTCTTCGAATTGTGGTACAGCTAACAATCTCAGCATCTAAGTAAACGTCTGACTTAATTGAGCAACATTTTGATACAACCCAGGATGCTTATAGGAAATTCCTTTCCAATAACTCTACCATTAGGTTTGATTTGTTAACAAGTCTACAATTTATATGCAGTTAGTTTCAACTATTAAATAACAATTATACGTACATTTTAACTGGGAATTCCTGTTTTACCAGAACCGTACACAAAAACACATCGCGAAAGGATGAAATATTTACATCACTGACTCTTAGTCTACCTGCACCGCCCTTATGCAAAACATGTCTCTTATCTTAAATCTCTTTTGTCATCAATTAACTGATTATTCTAGTCGTGGTGGTTTAATTAATTCATATTAGAATCGCCTCTGAACGTTTTTCGGATATTTCGTTTCCCATAATCAGAGAATATTGCGTTTTCACTGTACGACGCCTTTTTGTCTACGAACAACCATGTTCCCTGCTGTTATTCCCAAAAATTAGAACAAATGAATTTTCTTGAACTAAAGATTATTTCGATATAAATTATTTCCAGTTACTTTGTAAAAATACGTTTCAATTTAATTTTGTTATCTGGTGATTAAATTAATGACATTCCGTATGACGTTCTGGTTTTTATCGAAGAAATCACGTGAAATTTAAGTAAATCTAATTTTGAAATAAATTCATTTATTTCTTGATCTGGGGTCAACATCAACTGTCTTTTGAGTACACAGTTAAGTAAATGGTGGAAGTAGAAACTGAGCGGTTGGAAGGACAGCTTGTTATGTCTTGCCACTAACTGACACATTTTGTTTACCCATTGGATGATCTTGAAGGCTGAATAAATTTTCATGTTTCTAGAACGTATTTAGGTGGGAAAGTAAAGCAAAGGAAGGCAAAACTACACGAAATCGACCAGTATAAATTTTAAACATTACAACAGCGGACCTCTTTTGCAAACCTCAAAGCAAGTGTTTCTTTCCAGCAGCGTTTATTTAATATAAACTGTGAACTAACCACTCCGTTGAATTTACTAATATGTCTTTCCTTTTAATAAAAAAATTAATATTATTATTTCTCAACTCTCTCCCTCTCTGTGCGTATATGTAGTAATTCTGAACATATGAGACACACTTTGATAAAACATACTATAACAAGCAATGTATATGGCCGAGAGCGATGAGTTAAAGCACGAGAAGTACGATAGGAAAAGAAGCATAAATTCTTTACGTACAGTACTATTGAATGTGCATCTTTAGAGTATTGTTTGAAATAATTGCTCAGTTTTGCGTCCGTTATTAGTAATAATTCAATGTAATGAGTAACCTGGCAAAGAGCGTGCTCCACAGTGAGTAGTAGTAGTAGTAGTAGCAGTTGTAGTCTGGATAATGTGAAAGTCAGCCTTACTAAAATTACTTCCCTTTCGGTCCGTATCATATATTTTAAAGCATAACCTAGAAAAGTTCATACTCTCTTCGCAGCATGCGCTAACTAGTGTAAAAAACATTTCAAACTTGTTATGGCGCCTTTTTATGGAATTGCCTAATTATTGGACAGTATACATTTCCAATAACAAAATTATTAGATGAGCATTTTTGTTTTAAAAGTTTGTGGATGTTAAATTTCCTGTGTAGAAGCTACATTGAAAGATAAACAACTATTTAATTCTGGAAAACCTTTTAACATATTCTCTGGTATATCTTAACTTCTCTATCTAATCATTGAAGCCATCTTACCGATAGAGACACAGAATCCAATCGAAATCAAATACACATGAAAGGGGAGCTTAACTATTTCCATTAAACTCAAGCGATGTCACATTTCCTTTGATTGTACTCAAACTCAAAGAGATGCAAAATTTGCTTATGCATCAGAAGCTCTTTCACGATCGCTTGTGGGAGTTAATTTCTGAAGTATAAAACCGAGATAACAGAGAAGTGTGTTTTGAAAAGCCACATGGGTCAACATTCCTCGATGAGGAAATGCTATTAAGCGATTTTGCCAAAGGACATTATATTTTATGGAAATTCGGAGAATCTGATACTGCAAATATTATGCATAGACTGATACCCACTAGTGAATATGAACCACGTAAATCTAAAGAAAACAGAAGTGCGACTAATTGAAATTTATGGAAATTCTTTCATTAATATTTTTGCATTTGAAGGCTGTACATAATTACGATACTAACACTCCTTAACGTATTTTGCTAATTAAAGCATTCAACTCACATATTTCATCTATAAAATGCAAGAAAATATATATCATACCCACTATATTGCATGGGTATAGGACGAGTTAAATTAAATGTTTAATTATTGGTTCGTAAAACAAACTGGGGTCTTAGTTGCCTAGGTACCCTGTATCCTATTCATAATTGTGAAACAAAATAGTCATAACTAAATTACAGATTTTCAATTTAAAAGACTGCAGCTAAATGATTTCTAGTAGTTCCTTTAATTTCGAGATATATATGTATATGATCATAAATCGTATTATTACAACAGCTGAAACATTATTTCAAATTAAAAACATAATTAATTAAAACCAACGTTGATAGTTTAACAAAAACATGTGGATCAATCATTTCACCTCTTAATTTGCATTGCATAAAAATAACTTTAATAAAAATAAAAGAAATATTTGTTATCAGATACCGGATATAATCTGACATTGATAAGGCCAGCCCGTGGTCTCTCCTTTGCATCTGAATGGTCAGTATAAAATATTACAATAATAGTAGGGGCTAAATTGATTAACCATTACCACTTAATCAGATAGTTCGGTTATTTGAATGTTGGAAAGCACGCGACTACCTGGCTAAGATTAGGAATACCTTTGTGGAGGTCTTTCTGAGGGGATTTGGCTCGTATATATTACACATGAATAAAACCTCAAAAACCAAATATGCAGCCAGTCCATTTTCCTGGGTTCGAACCCAAACCAATCGAACTACGAATATTCAACCGTTTTAACCAATTAGCCACTGTAGAGACACTACTTACTTAGAATCATACAATATACAGTTAAGTGATTTATTCACGTAACTGTATATTGCACACGTAAGGTCTTGAATTGCTTCCAAATGTGATTATATGTTAAGGAAAGAATGGACCATCGACGGTAAGCATAGTAGCAAAGTGTCTAAAATAAACTTTTAGTGCAGAAACTGGAAGGCATTGAAATTTATGAAATATAAAAGGTAATAGCTTTATAGAGACATGAAAACACTGATTACAAATCGCAAGATTACGAAAATCAGATAAATTACTATGTTGCCATTCTAATTTGTGATAATATAAGGATGGCTGGGTTTGTAACAAATGAACATCTGAGATCAAAATAAAATTATAAAAGACTGCACATTAATCCATTTATAGATTTTACTAAACTGTTATAAAAATTAAAATTAAAGTTAAAAGTAGGAACTCAAATTACTTCTCATTTTTAAGCTAACGCTCTTAGTTGTTTTAGAAATTATTCGGTATGCGATAACGTTTTTCAAAAATTGATGAAAAATTTGAAAAATGCTACCAAAAGGAGTATCACCCTACATAATACATAATTAAATAAATATACTTCCATTATTTCCTATATTATTAAATATACTTACCTTTTGTATTAAATACATGTATGAAATAAAATAATTACGTTTTCAAATTCCTCCTAACTACAATAAATTAAATTTTCTTCTAAAACGCACTAATAATATTAGTACGTTTTAGAATAGGGAAAAGACATATTTAAATATATGACAATATTAAAGAGACAGTGTATAAAGATAAAGACAAAATAATAAAAAGACTCATATAAACATATTAAATAGACATTGTGTAATATTTCAATATCAACTAGACTATATTGACATGCTAGTTCACCAAATACTGAGAATTAAATTGTGTACCTCATACCTGAAAGTTATTTTCTTTAATTTAAAGACTAATTACAACTTATCAGATTAGTTTTAATAATCGTCGCTTTTCTCTGACATATCAATACATAATTATATTAAATTATGAGCTTGTACAAACCGCTGTTATCGCCGTTTGGCTTAATTAGTGAACACAACGCCTTTATAAGAGAGGTATAATATCAGTGTCATTTAATATTCACCTTTAATAGTTGAAACACTGCATTTCGTCATCGTTATAGCAGAAACACGGAGTAATTTAACCTCGGTTGAATTAATTGTTAATTAAAGTGGTAGTGTTATTGGATAGGATAATTTGTAATATGGATCAAATACAATTTTGATGTCTTAAGATGTCATATTACTTTAATTAGATTTTTTTCAGCTATGTGGTGGTATACAAGCATAGAGAAGAGTCAAATTTTTAGTCTTTTCAATTATGATGATAAATTTGGATTTGCAAACATATTCAAATTGAGAAAATGTTAGATTTGTTAACATAAATAAAAAGTTTTAAATAAGTGTTATGTATCGTTAACTTCAAATAATTACCTCATTATAATAAGAATATCATTTAAGGCTCTTATACACGTGCAGAACTCAAGATTTTCGAAAACTCATTTTCGTTGCAAAACTGAAACAAGGAATTTTTTTATCCTAATAAAATATCTACATATATTGTCTCCTCTAACAGTATTTCAATATGCATATCAGACCATTTTTAGTAATAAAATAAAAACGACCGTACTTGGTGACTTTGAATGATAATTAGCTACATATTATTATCACATATCGGTGTCAAATATTAACAATTCCTGCATGAGATTTAACTATTATAGCAATTAGTGAGAACCTGCACAATTGCGAGAAACACTCGATTAAAATTGCAATCTTCTTGTAAAGAACTAAAGCCATTCTCTTATAGTGTAATAGTCAGCATATACAGGTAGTAATTAAATTCTTAGATTTGGAATTTATTAGAGGATTCTTAGTCGATTATGATATTATTACGTATTCGTAGTGTATAGGGTTAGTACTTCATGATGCCTACAACTTTCAGCCACAAAAAGCGTAATAATAATTCTGTTAAAAATTTGTAACTTTAATATTGTGGACGATAAATTAATATTACTTTTGTTTGATCCACTAAATTTCGCTTCCCTACCACAGTTGTTCATTAAATTGAAATGTTATTAGTTTGTTACTTTTATTCCAATATGGCAAAGTACGCGACGGCTGTCTGAATAAAGGGAGAGATGCAACTGGGAAGGAAATGAAACTAGTTCGTATTCATGTTACATATGGGATGTACCATGAAAACGAACCATGCAGCCAGCGTGTTCTCTAAGATAAAGCCCATTTCAAGTTGCGAATATTTTATCACTCTGCGACTGGTGAATGGAAGAGAAAAGGAAATAACAGTATGCTTCCCAACGAACGTTATCAAAAATCTTAATGACAAGAAAGTTATGGGCATCGATGGAATCTCTAATCAAATCGTTAAACGTATCCACCATGCCAACCCCGACATAATTCTACAGTTTTACAACGAATGCCTCACCACCTTCCCAAAATGTCTTAAAATTAGTCAAATCATCCTTTTCTTAAATAAAAATAAATCACTCGATAGTCTAAATGCTTATCGCCCAATAAATCTGCTTGCTGCTCTACTTAAAGTTCTGGAACGCTGTGTTGCTGGAAGGTTGAAGTACCACTTCCACCATGAAGGATATATCAGCGACCACCACTATGGGTTCAGAGAACAAAATTCCACAACTCATTCCATAAAAGCAGTACTAGACCAAATTAATATCTATAAAATAAGCAATCTGCATTCGGCCATCCTGTGTCTTGATCTCAAAAATATTTGTGATACATTATTGTGGTTCGCCTTCCTCCAGTCTCTCCGCAACATCCGCTACCCACTCAACATCTACAAATCATTCAAAAATTCCTCCAAGTCCTCAGTAGCATCATATTGCACAATAACACTTAAACTGCTAGAGCACAAGTACGTGGATGTCCTCAGGAAGCCTGCATGAGCGCAGATCTTTTAAACATCACGTTAAACGATATTATAAACTAGCAATGGCCCAATTTCGCCAAAATTATAGCTTTTGAATATAATGTTGTTTTCGTGGTCAGCGGGCGAACACAAAAAGTTCTTCCGAATTGACAAGAAATAGTTAATATATTCCAGCACCAGTGCAAGGTACTTAGATTGGAAATCTACTTGCAAGTTGCAAGTAATGATCATTGATAAGCCTGGGCAGAAAATTACGAAACGATTCTCAATAAATTTGAAAAAAGTAAACCTAAAAACGTCAAATCATTAAAATATCTTGGGTTACTGATCGACCAAAAATTCAACTTTATAGAACACCTCCAGGATATTAAGCTTCCCACGAATGGCAAGAAGAGTGAAATAATGTTACAAAAGGCCGGCGCACTCACTGTTTCTTCCTAAAATTTGAGCTCTAAGTCCTTCCTAACTTATTATCTCACCTGTCATGGCCAATATCCTGATTTGTTTTCTCAAAAGGAACCTCTCCAAACGCGACAAATGTGTTTGTGGATTGGTCTGTGGAGTCAAAGAAAACACCGACCATTACCTATACTCCTTGTCCACTTACAAGTGACCTACACATTCGAAAACCACAAATCTAGAGCTTTTAACTTTAAAAGACTGGTGATATCTCAATGCCAATCTGTACCAAAATGTCATGGAAGTACACCGTACTTGGTGCTCTAGGACTGGACCTAATGACAAGTCACACACTTTAGGACCGAGAATAAAAAAAGCGGAAATAAGAATGTCTATATTGCACCCCAATAATTGACTTCACGCATCATTAACAATTTTCATAATGCTCCAAAACACCGAACCTACTGAGCTGAGACCATGAACTTTATTTATGAACATTGGACTTTGGACTGAAAGATCTGAGCTCAGTACAGTATTACCTGTAACAAATTTCTCTATGTAACAAGAATCAAACCAACAATATATCAGCAAAATGAAATCTCATATATTTATACACTTACATAAAAATATAAAATTTTCAGTGCAATGATCTCCAAAATATCAACTTTACTATTTTAACTTTAATAATAATTAATGAATATACCAAACATGTTGTGTTATTTATGTAACTTTGTATGTAATTTTGTGTCATTTTTCTCTTATGTCTAAATGTAACAGCTCCGATGTATAACTCCGGTATTACTTAGAAACAGCATATAGTCAGTTAAAGTTTTTCATGATCTAGCTGGTTAGTATATTAGGACCAATACCTGTTCGATTCTGCAGTGAAATGTCTGGTGCCCCATGCACTTTTACCTGCTTACCTGTTTCTTTCTTAAACATACATTTTTTTTTTATGTTTCCATTTCCGATAGACGCATTTTAGGCACCGCCCTGAAAAAAAAATAAATTTAAAAAAATGTGGTGTAGAGATAATTTTTAAAAACACTTGCATTTTCCTAATAGGTTGGTGTAAAAAGCGATTTGAAACAGGGATGCTTCAGTTTATTATACTGGCTTGTTAAGCTGTTTGATTCACTATTAAAAGAACATCAAATTGATTTTATGTGTTACATTATCACCTTGTCAGTTTCATATTTATTGCATAAATTAAAATTTCACCATTCGAAAGATCCCCTGAGCTTAACCATGGTATACAAACTCCTTAAAGTTCACAATACATGCGAATAGTTCAAGGCGGCGTGGAATGAAATTAAAAAAATATCAAATTGTAAAAATATCTTTTGTAATACTAAATTGCTACATAATTCATTAAAAAATAATTCAATATTACCAAAATGTATATATAGGAACGTACTAATTTAAACGCAATAAACACAATACAGAAGAAAATTCAGTGATTAAGTACTTCGCATATTTTGAGCCTGACGATGTGCGGCCTTTTTTCGCCAATTTTCATTTAAATAGCTTGCTTTTAAAAAATAAAATTACAACTCCCGATTCCAAAAATTTTAATAACTGACTCGATTCCGCGTGCAAATTAAATCTTATATATATTTTAAAAACAGCTAACATGTGTATTTAATGACAACAAATTTCGAAATGATTTTCAAAAATATAAAGAAAGATAAAATTACTCACATTTAAGTGTATTTCAATGGTTTCGTAAAAATTTCCAATATGAAATTAATATGCAGTTACATCATGTACTTAAATTAATAGATGAGGAAAAGCAGAGAAGTAGCAAGCTTGCTAATTGAATGAAAATAATGCGATGTTCATTCTTTTCTCGTAGCATAATCTAAGAAATATTGGTTATCATAAATTAAGGAAAAATCACAAAAACAGCGATAACTCTCTTAAAAATAGGCCAATCCGTGTAAAATTTGAATATGTTGCCAAGTAAGAGTAGCTGAGTAAAACTGCAATATGCAAATTAGTGGCGCTGCACTCGGATTAAGTCATCTGCGAGGAGAATAAAAGTCGATGTTTGAGAGCAAGCCCACATATTTCTCTGTGATAGTGACATCAGAAATCTGAGATAGTCAATTCGTAACAATGACCTCCAAGCATCATTTGCCTGCAGAACTACGATGGAGGGCCATCGGGAGGCTAGAGGCAGGATAAAGTCAAACAGAAGTGGCCAAATGGCTAAATGTGAATCCTTCTGTGGTTCATAGACTTTGGAGGCGATTTCAAACCACAGATTAGGCCTCTAGGAGGTTCAGCCAAGGATGGCCAATTGCTACGACGAGCGCTGATGACCGATATTTGACATTATGTGCACGCAGAAGTAGAACCGCTACTCCGACTCTCCTTAGATCCTCCCTTGTTGCAGCCACCGGAATGTTGGTGTTAACGTCAACTGTGCGTAGTAGGCTTCACGAAGGTGGATTGTATTCGAGACGACCAGCCATTTGCGTGCCGCTCACGTCACGCCATAGGAGGGACCGTTTAAAGTAGGCACAACAACATGTCCACTGGACGCTTGATAAGTGGAGGGCTATTCTCTTTACGGATGAGTCAAGATTTAATCTAGAAAGCTATAGTAGGCGTTATTTAATATGGAGAGAACCTGGAACCCGTTATCATCCGTCAAACATCCGTTAAAGAGATGCATACGGAAGAGGTAGTGTCTGTGTTTGGGATGTCATCTCTTTGGGTGGACGCCCAGACGCCCATGTCTTTTCAACGGAAACCGTGAACACTCCGGTTTATAGAGATGACATCCTTGACGCTTATGTGCGCCCATGTGCCGTTTCAATAGGTGATGCTTTCCTGTTACAGGCCACACAGGGCTCGCATTGTAGATGATTAGCTTCAACAGGAAACAATTATGCGCATGGAATCGCCAGCTCAATCCCCGGACTTGAATCCTATCGAGCATGTTTGGAATGATTTAGAGAGACGTCTAGCTGTTCTCAGTCTTCCCCTTCAGACCCTTGTCGCGCTTTCAACAGCTTTGCAAGAGCACTGGCTCTCCTTCCTATGGAACAGATAGACCGCATAATTGAAAGCATCACGCATCACTGTATTTGCTGTATTGCTTCTAGAGGCGACCATATTCCCTATTGAATGTACTTTTCCTATAGCAAACTGACACCTTCGATTTTTTTCATTTTATACATGGGCTAATTTCTATACTAGCATAATTGTCTGGTAATTTATTTTTATATTATTTGATACCTTACTATATGCTGTATATTGTGGGTAAGTTTTATAAAATTCTACATGTAACTTTTACAGTAATGTTTGTGATTTTTCCTTAATTTATGATAAACAGAGAGGAAAATAAAATTTCTTTGGGTAAATTTTACAGAAACCGTGGAATGTAGGATTAATATGGTATTCAGCCTACAGCAAGGAAAGCTGCAGTTTCTCCTTAAATACCGATTTTCAAAATTAAAAAAAAAAAAAAATAATAATAATAATTTAAGGATGTTTCCGAAATTATCTGAAAAATATACAATTTACTACATTTAAGGGGTTAGACATTCAGATTTAAATAATTCTCAAGAGCATCTGGTTTAAAGGTATCTACATATATAGAATTCTTTCCCGTCTGTTGTTGAGAACCGCAGATTCCCGAAAATCAGGTATTTCGTTAAGGAATGTTTTTGTTTTATATCCTGCTTACAACAGAGCAAATGTATAAATAATAATTATTTCAAAAATTTAGAGATGCAAAATAAGCAAGCAAAAATTATTCAAAAATTTAAAGATGCATGAAAATTATATATTTATTCCTTACTGCTGCATAAAAACTTTGCGAAACATGTTGATAATCTAACTTCGATTTTCTTCGTTGCGAACAAATGAAATGTGAAAGATACAAAGAATGAGTAATATGTGGTGATTTTACTGTACGTTGAAAACTTTGCATATATCCATAACTGTAATTTAAAAAAACAATAGCAAAGCGTCAGCATTTTCTCCAAATCTTGCGTTAACATGAAAGGATTCTTTAAATTTAAAGAAAAGACATTTGCGTATCATTATTCCTTTTCGATTATACATTTCTGAGGATCTGTAGTAATGCTACTAATGAGCTATATTTTATTCTGTGTTAGAGATATGATATTTTTTTAAGTAGAAGACGTGAAACTGAGCAGTGCTCTCGCCAAGACTAGAACCTGGATTTCTCGAATATGCACGGAGTGTATTACCGTTACACCATTAAGACATGCTGGAAAGGAGGGAGCAAATACCTTATTTACTCACCTTGGCCGAGAAGCGCACCATTTGAGAGGACGCTCGAGGGCGGGAGAGACGATGCATAAAGATTTTGAGGACGGTAGAGGGAGCCGTAACCTCAGATAAGAAATATGAAATGAGAAGCGTATACATGAGTTATACGACAAATGGCTTGTGGCGGAAATTGATGGTATAAGATTGGTATGAATATGAAATCTAATAAAAAAAATGAAAATAATTATACCTTATTTACTCAGGGCGTGGCCTGTCATGACCATAAGACCAACTTGTTTGGTTAGGCGGGTCGGGCTGATACTGATACCTTATTTACTCGCCCTTTAAAATGCGACTGTGGATGCGCGACCCGATCGCCATAGCCTGGTGGTGACGAATTATCGTCTACGACACGTTCCATCCTGAATGGAACGTTTATTTTAAATGATATCAGAATGCTGGGACATCTTATGGTATGTAATCTCTTGTTATGAATATTATTTAAAAATTTTAGTTTTCAAATGTAAAATGCGCACTGTACGAAGATTCAGAAATTAAAAATGTTTCACATAGTCCAAACAGGTTATTCGTCCAAGCGACAAATTATCGTCTACCACCTTTTAGCTCGGACACCACTAGAGTCATTCGGTTTCTTTGAAGTAGGAGTCATTGAAAAATGATCAATGCCCTAGTCGTGACTCGAATCTGGACCTCCCGAATCTAACATCTTCCATCTTCAATTCGTAGATTTAAATTCTTTAATTCAAAAACGTAACAAATTTTCTATTATAGGTCTCAGCCTCTCAACATTGAAACACTTCTACCAAAATGCACAAGGGCTGAAGAAAAAACCTGATACAAAAAGATCAATTATCAGAAAATGTATTA
This sequence comes from Stegodyphus dumicola, assembly GCF_044657685.1. Taxonomy (NCBI): domain Eukaryota; kingdom Metazoa; phylum Arthropoda; class Arachnida; order Araneae; family Eresidae; genus Stegodyphus; species Stegodyphus dumicola. The sequence continues at coordinate 35,777,167 of NC_140777.1, read as the reverse complement.
CATTATATATAATTTAAAGCTTGCCTGCTAAAACATAATCTCATGTTTCTAATTACAGAATATCTGTTTTCAACTATGTCAATATTTTCTCTCTAATTGCTCTTTGGGAACAATTTCTGTATAATAGAGAAGCAGTTAAGAGTATTAAAGTAGACAAATAATTAAAATATATAACTCCCATATTAATGTCTATTTTTCAAAATGTTCAAGAGTTATGGCGATCTAAATATAGCAAAATACATATTATCCTTTAAAAAAAGTCATATAAAATTAGTTTCGGAATAAAATGTCGAAAGCACTTTTTGGAGGTATTTTAGAAATTAAAAAAAGTTAATTGCGTCGTAAGCACACATGTTCCGAATTTGAACTAAGTAAAACCTTTAACTCTTCGCAAAAATAATAGAAAGGCAAAAGAAAGAGTAAAGAAAGTATTTAATTGGATTACAGTTTTTATTCCCTAGGAAACAAGAGGATTTAAAAACGTTCTTTAGGTCGTTAATATAAATCGCCTCTGAAAGCTCTTTGTTTCTTTCTAAAAGTGCGCATCAAATAAAGAGCTTCTTTAACAGTCTTTTGAAATGTTATTTTTACTCCGCTCTAATCCATGGCACACTAAAGGCCATTTAGTGACATATTTTATATTTTTCTAATGCTCTGAAATTCCAAGCGGATAAAAAAAAATATTTATCCTAGCTTTGAGTAGTGCTTACAGGTTAAAGAAGATAGTGTGCAAGTTTCAGTACCCTGCCCAAAATATCTGATTGTGTATTGCTTTTAAATCTTATTAGGCATGGATACATATTTTTATTACTTGTGGAATCAGAATATCAATTTCTTGTATTTATTTCATCTTTAGAAAGAAGTGTTACTCACATAACCATTTTTAAACGTAAAAGATGGAGAACGTGTGCAAAAATGGAATGATAATATTTTATTAAAATATAAGCGAAATATTCATCTTTAGAAAGAAGTGTTATTCACAGAACCATTTTTAAACGTAAAAGATGGAGAACTTGTGCAAAAATGGAATGATAATCTTTATTAAAATATAAGCGAAATATAAACCTAGTGGTATAAAATAGGCTTAGAAAGAGATGTGAATAATCGAATGGCATTTAAAATGTCTTAAAATGAAATTATAATATCAATCACAGACAATATTTTACTTCATTTTTATCTAGTTTTTCACAGAATCTAAGAAAGTATTAATTATCCAAGTAAAAAAATAAATAATCAGAAATTTAAGGAACAACGTGTATATTAATCAAAATTAAAAAATAGCTTACAATTCGTCCTCAGTCCTGCATAAAATTTTTGCCCATTGTGGTATTGGTTAAAAATGAAATTAAATCAACTCCAAAATGTATTAAAATTTTTGCTTATTTCTGGTTTGCTAATCTTTTTTAACAATGAAAAACATGCAATTATATTTTATGCAGTTCTCATAAGATCTGCTGTCGTAATGTTTGAAAAAATCTAAAATGAACTTCCTGCAGGTGTGTAAATAGACAGGATATTTTGGAATGCTACCCGTCAACTCTTATGTCTCAGCCAATCAAAAAGTGGGAGCAAATAATCTCTTGATAATGGTTCTAAATAACACAATATTTCTCAAACTTCAATAAAGGTTTTAATATTTTCTCGATTAGATACATATTGAATAGCTCTAATATAAAATGGAATGTTGTTTTCTCAAGAATTCAACATGCATCTATCTGACAGATGGCATTTGTTGGTAGTTAGTACATTTCGAAATGTGAACTGAAACCTGAATTTATACTTCTGCGAGTTTACAGCTTTTAAATATAACATGATGTGTGCTCATATCTAGTAAAGTTGTCAAAAGCATATAAAAATTTCTTTCATGTATTTAATTTAATTAACTTTCATGTATTTTCATTCAGACATTTATTAATGTTTCGGAGATCTCATAACCCATTATGTAATTTGATTACCTACTTTTTAAAGTATTTTCTCTCTTCTTACTGCATGTCTTAGTAGTGTAATAGGAAGCACGTCCAGCTAATATCGAAAGTCCGGAGAGAATATTAAATCCTCTTCACATTTCTTACTTTGAAAAACTTAATAACTACAAGTTTCCGATCACATATTAAATATTGCACATGTATTAATTTTACACGAATGAGATTTTATATTCCTTTTACATTTTATATCTCCTTTTGTTTTACCTTTATATTTATAATATAACCTGAGATGAAAATTATCTGGGCTCAGCTTGCTAGTGAATCTTAAGCTTGGTTCCATATTTTATTGCATTTTAAATTTCTTTATAACCCCAATGCGATTTTTATATTTAAAAATAAAATTAATTTTTTCTCTTTATGCAAAAAACATATTTATTCCAATTGCTTTGTTCAATACACATTGTTCAGTGTAATAATCAATTATGTACTGGTAATACACACCATGTTATTTATATAAAGGTGAAATTAAAATTTATAATAAAGGAATGCATTCAAAATTCAGATCATTCTGTAATAATAAGGTTTAGTGATGATATTTTAATCACTAACGAAGTTGAAGATAGTGGAATAAATGTTAAACCCAAATATATGCAGCATAAATTATCTGTTTAAGGGGGAGTGTTCTAGATTAAATAATGAATTGTATGAATACATACATACATTTATATATGTATATGTATAAGTAAATATATAAATCAGGTATAAAAGGGGTATTCAAATTTAAAATCAACGCTAACTCTGCTAAGTTTATAATTACAAATTTTAATTATTAATTTCGATTATCGCATAAAAATTAAAAGTATAAACTGTTATTTCGAAACATTTATTACAAGGTTTTTTCCCCACTAAAACTGAGATCAAACTACTTAAAGTAAAACTTAGAAGTATTATTGTGTTTGAATTAATAATAAAAACACAACCCCCCCCCCTCAGAAAAAGGAAACTAATTCCTCTTGTAAAGTCAGAGAAGAAACAGAATAGTAAATTTCTGTTTAACTTTGAGTTTTTTTTTTTTTTGGGGGGGGGGGTTCTTTTATTGTTACTTCAAATGCAATTTAATACTTTTACTAAGATTTTTTTTCATGGTTTGATCTTAATTTTTTAGGAACTTGTAAATACGTTAGGCATTTTTTGAACAGCAGGAGAGGTGAGAAATTACCAACGCCTTTGCCGGGAATCGAGCCGCAGACCTCTGGAATACGCACTCAATGTGCAGACCACCACACCACGAAGGCATGCAAAGAACCCCGGAGAAATATCTTATAAACTCGCTTGCAATAATTTTCCCGTAACATAGTTTACACTCTTGATATCCAAGGTGATAATCGGAATTAATAACTAATATAAACGTATGTGTAAGTAAATTATTTGTATAGTTATCTCTTTATTTACACATCTTTGAATGAGTTGGTAATTAATTGAAAAAATAGAAGCATACAAGTAAACACATGTACTTCAGAATTTGCATATTCTTGTTAAGTATTACTTCGCACCTCTGTATGGTTTTGAAGTGATAGTTTGTATAAATGAAAAATATGCAATTTTTTTTTTGTAACTGATTTACAGAAAACATTAAGTATTGTTACTAACTGCGGGAATGTACGGGTGAAATGCTCTCTGTGCTTTGATAGTACATTTACTAAGGTATAAGTACACTTGAGAACTGGGATGTGCAAAATTCCGATAGGGTACTCTTTAACTCTGAATGAAAAATACAGACCAAAACTTCAATTGCATTTCATAGATAACAAAAGTAAGAAAACACAGATAAAAACTTAAATTTCATTTCATGGAAAGTTGAAAAGTACAGTCAAAAAGAGAAACTTTATTTCACGAAAAACGAAGACATACTATTTGAGAAAAAAGGGAAGAAGAAGGAAGAGAAAAGAAAAGAGGCTTAAGAAATTTTAATCGCAAAAAAATGAATAAATAAATAAAAATAAAAAATAAGCGGTTATTTTAATCGTTTAATGAGCTTCTGTCCCTTAAAAATATACTTTGGTTAAAGAAATAACGATTTAAATGAACTTATCAGTTTTGATTTTATGTAAGTTTTAATAATTTCATCATAATATTATAAGTTTCTCCTTCTGATAATTTTTTATATTTTCCCTTATTTGTCTCTTTTTAAGAAGTAAAATAACCCATTCCCTTTTTTTGCCGAAAAGAAAAACCTAATATACTAGATATGAAAATAGTACTGAGGTTAATTTTGACAAATTGTAGCATGCTATTATTATTGAAAAAATTGCAACATTGAATCATCCTGTTTACAAAATGTAAGGTGCCATTTTAAGTTCCATAAATATCATATAAATAATTTTTCCACGTGTATTCATGATACATTAAAATCCATGTTATCCAATTCAATATGCACAGAAAAATGAAAAATAACTATTATTCAATAAAAGAAAACATCTAAAAGCTCTCAGATTTTATATTACAATCAAAAGGACATTTCTTCATCTATATAAACATACACGTTTCCAAAGCATTTAGGCTAAAGGCTTTGGAAACGTGTATGTTTATATATTTAAACAATTCTACATAATTTAATTTCTTTAAATATAATATAGGGCGATAATATTTGCTGGCAACAATTTGAAAACTTTGAGGGTTTATCTACTTATTTTTATCTAACAGTTAAGTTTTACTACTTTTCGGTCACTCTCTTTTCACCCGCACTTTTCATACCAAAATATAAACAAGACAGCGAGTGATTCAGACTGAGAGAGAAAGAAGTACTATTTAAACGGAGGTTACGCAAGTTGGTTTTACCGCGTGTTCTGCCTACTTCAAGCCACGTGACTTATTAGCGATTTGATTTTGTCTGGTTGAGTTCTTCTAGCCATTAAGCTTGTCTCGCCGGTTTTCTACAAATTAGAGCCTTTCCTGTGCGTTACTTTATCCTGCGAGCCGTTAGAGTAATCTATTATACGTATTTGATTAACATTACGTATTTACGTTTAGCCAGGAATGTTGGCTTGAGTAAACCCAAGATGGGTCATTGTTATTTCTTTGTGTTCAAATAAAATGACTTATACACCTTTCTTCTAACTTTTGTTTCGTTTCACAAAACTAGAAGATAATTATTATAGAGTCTTTTTAAAGTTGATATTGTATGCTTCCTAAGAATACAAGACTTTGCAAAGTGATCAGACTTTTATAGTAATTCAGAGCAAAATCCCTTTTTGAGACTAACAGATCTGGTCTAACGCTTCTTTGGGTTAAAAAGACTCTGTATACTCGAAAGTAAAACAGAAATAAAATATAACAATCATAATCAAAATCTTTTTGAGTAATACGCGTAACATGGAATTTTTTTAGAATACATAAGACAAACACACTGCAAAATAAATGTCAGACATTAGTTCATTAGGTTATATTACAGTATTGCAAATAACAGTATCTTCCAAAATGGCTTATATGAGAAGAAACTGGCTGACGCTGTATTTGAGAATTCAGAATTTAAGTTTAAATAAAAAACTTTGATTATAATAATTTGCAAAAATTCTCCAATGTGAGTGATTATAATGAACCATATTCCCATATGCTTCGCCATGAAATGTTATTTCGTCAAACAATTCCATGAATTAATAGACGCTCAATAAATTATTCATTTGAGAAAATGGCAATGTCCTGACTTCGTGATAACTTGCTTTATTTTTTCTTTTTCAAGCTCATTTTGTGTTCTGCAATAGCAGAAAATTTTACAGAACGACCTTTTGTTGATTCTGCAAAATTTTACAACTCTAGACTCTGTAAGCTGATTTTCAAAACTTGTCTTCGTTCAGGATTTTCTTGGACTTTGTCGAAAAGGCCGTAAACATATTCTTATTTGTTCGTCAGTTACTCAGGGGCTTTCATACCATCTACGTTAGCCAAAATAACTCATAAAGGAACTAATCGTAAATGCATTTTTACCAATAACGGATTTTCTAAACTTTTACCGAAATTTGCTTTAATCACGGTAAAAGATTCTGCTTTACTGAATTTTAAAACGTAGAAAACTCTTCCACTTCTGGTGTGGTGTTTTGTCCACTGAAACACTGAAAAAGGGAAATACTCATTTACGTACACTTGCTTGTGTTTCGTCGTTTTTTTCTCATAGGGTACCCTTTTCATAAATTATTTTAATTCTATACTTCCTTTGTAACAACTCTGTGTTAAATGGAGGTAAGGTAGGAAGCGCAGATTATCTGCATACTCATAAACTGTAGTTCAATGTAATAGAAAATTTCCATTTAGATCCTTAGATGCATAATCCTTTCCAAGATGATACATGACGTTTCACGAGTCTTTTGGGGGGAATGAATAAAATTATTTAAAACTTTTTTCCGACACAATCAAGTTTTCTTTTTCATTAAATTCAGAATTTAAATCCTGAAAAAGAAGAAAAATATTCGTTTGATTTGACCTTGTAGTAAGATTGTGCGGATTATGTTAATTTACCTAGCAGTTAAATTTTGAGTTAAAGTTCCTTTCCTGTCCTCCTGAATTTCAACTTACAACTTTTGGCCAGAACGTAATTTTAGAATCTCGTTTGAATGCAAATTAGGAGAAGTATTTAACCGTGAAGTTCTACTGACCTACTGAAAAAGAACCAGTGATTCTGGCTAGCACGCGTCGCCTTTTTTTGGCTACCCTATTTAAGCTATTAGTACGCTCGGCCGTACTTAGGCCCTTGATAGCTTCGCCATTATTCAGTGCTAAGGCGCCAACTCTGTTAGAATTTTGATAACTTCGGCTATATCATTTTAGTTAAGATTATTTAAGTTTAATTTCTTAGTTTCTTAAGGCCTAGCGGCGGCTTTATTGTCACACTCCAAGACGGAGTTCTATTAAAACTTTATTCGAATGACAAAGGCTAATTTCACCCTTTTTACGTATTGTTTTCTATTCCATGAACTCAAGCGATTATTCGCTGATCAATTCTTAAGATGCTTCAACTTCAAATGAAACTTAAAAGTACACAGCACAGAATCTTACGAGATATTTTAGAAAAAAGAATTATTTTCAGATTGAATTTTGCATTACTCCCCGCATTTATTGAATCTTTAAAAACCTCCTAGTTTTGAGGTGATCTTTTTTTTTTTTTTTTTTTTTTTTTTTTTTTTTTTTAAATAGAAGATGATGTAAAGGTATTCATGTAAATCTCTTGGTTTTTTTCCTGACTGACAGACAACTAGATTTTAATATTCGAATTTATTCACTAACTCTTATCGATATCCAGAATTATTTTAATTTTAAAGATAGAAAAACAGTCAAGAAGCTATTTTTCAGAGATAAAGTCGATTCACATATTCCGTTGTAATTACTCTTTTACTTCTTCTACTTCAAAAAAGTCAGATAATTTTTCTTTTCGTTCCCTTACTTATGAAAACAATTCTGCTTTAAGATTATTGGCTTCCATATCAGAGACCGTTCGAAATCTCTGCAGTATATTACTTTTCGCCGCATTCTACTCGTTTATGCATTCTTTTCCGTTACTTTGAAATGTCAGTGTTTCTTCCATCAGAACTCGGTACTCATTTCGAACGATTTCATACAAGTTTGATATTATATTTATGTTTCGGGAGCATGTGTAATCTTACAAATATTTATTAACTGGATACTATACAGTCACATATTTTCATTATAAAACAATCCTTGTCTGTTATAACTGGTGATTATTTTAAAATATCAGAAAATTGTTTAAGTAATTAAGTAACATATTTCCAACATTTCTTAAAAGGATACTACAGAAAAAGCTGTGAAAAATCAAATAAATATAATCCTTTATACTATTTGTATATGCATTCCTTTGAAAAGTGAACGATGTCCTCAAGTTCAAAATGGAAAATCGAAATTTTACCAAATTATAACCATTTAAATACAAAGATTTTATTAAAAACATAATTATTAAAATTGATAATATTCATATCGTACATCGAAATGGAAATCTCTACGTAATTAGTCTTGGTATGAAACAAGCATCAACTCAAACCAGTGCCCTTCCTTTTTTTAAAACGAATTATCGTGTGCATGTGCATGTGACAGGCAAAAGTTAATTATCAGCACCAATATTAGAAATTATTAAATTTCAATCTTTATTTAACTTTGATTAACTTGACTTTTGATTGAATACAAACCCTGTTTGTGTTTGAAGAAACTATTGGTATTTCTTTTTAATATGCTCTGAGAGCTACACGCATCTAAACTCAGGCTACAGTCTAGCACCTCGAACAATTTACCGTTAACGTTTGCAAAAATTACAAAACTGCATTTTAAAAATATAAAATTCATAGTTTGAAGAAGAAAGTATGATCTAATCTGGTAGAAATATATTTTCAAATTAGTAAAAATATGCGTGTTAAATTTAGAATTAGTACCTTAGAAGAAAAAAATCAAAAAAATTAACTTTATAAAAATTGACTAATCCAGTGCTTCGCTGATCAATATGAATACTGAATTCAAAATGTCATGAAAATAGTTTAATGTAATGCTGTAATTGATGTTTAGTGTGTAATAGATGCATCTAATGTCATTGGGGAAAATAAATTCAAAAAAATAAAAAAAAATAAAATAAAATCTGAAAGCTTCATTATACCCAAAGAGATTTTTTAACGTATTGTATGTTACCTTTTTAATTGCTAAATATTATTCTCTTCGCACTTAAACCATAAAATTCAATTCAAGAGCAATGTGACAAAATATTTAAAAAGAGCATATCTTTATAAGTTACGATACACAGTCTTCCGCGCTGGAGATAAAAATGTTTCCTTTTCTTTCCGAAAAGTGTTGCTATTGCTTGTTTTAAAAACGTTGAGTTTATTAATAAAAAAGTCATTACAGTTTTACAAAATGTGAAATAGATAATAAAACAAATTCCAAATTTCGGCTTCCAAATGCCCAAGCTCTTGTGGAGGACAACATTATTCATAATTTGATATCTCTAGGTACCGTTTGTTTTTCACAATGCGAGAAACATACATACATTCATGCAGATTCTTCCTTATTTATTGCTTTAAATATATAATGCAGGGCCCTAATATTTGGTGCCGAGAATTTAAAATGTGAAACTCCGTTTTATAATGGACGACGCAAAGTGCCAAAACGAAATTAATAACCCTTCTGGGCAAATTCCCCTATGGACTAATAAGACCTTATATTTAAAATATAAAAAAAAATGCTAAATGTAATGTTGTGGTAGGCTAAATGTAATGTTGTTAATATTGATCAATGTAAAATAATAATAATAATAATAATTGTATTTTTTCTTCCCAAATTAGCGCCCCGTGGATAATTACATATTTTTCAATTATGAAAAGATTTAATTATCTAAGATATAGTTGTGCGTTTATTTCACTGCATTATTTGCCATAATATTGCAACTAAATATTTCTTACAATTGGCAATGCCTTCCCTTTTGCCAGGATGGGAAATCTGCGAAATGAGAAACGTAAATATCGAAACCAAATCGAGGAATAAACATCGATGTGTTTAATAAGGAAATCAGAAGTTCATTTCCATGCTACATTAATATGTTAAAACTTCAGAAAGTCTGCTTTTCTAAAAGAACGTCTTGATACGAGCATATTAAATATTGCACTTATTTATTCATTTGCTTTAATACAGGGTCAACATACCATTCTCAAGGTATTAGAGCTCGTAGCAGAAAAGTCATAAAATAGTGATTCCATCTTAAAATTCTGGGCACCCTTTCTACGAATCGCTGGTAAAATTCTTCCAACATACTAAACAGAAGATTGCGAAGAATGCGCGAAGTAGCGTATAATAAAGCAGACGGAATTTCTTACTGAAAGAACTTCTCTAAAGCATTAAATTGTATGTCATTCAATCCGGATTGTGTCCCTGACTAGTTTTTCTCTTCCCGGCGACACAGAAAACCTTTTCCACAGCTTGTTTTATTCAGCACCAGATCCCAAAAGCCTTGCCGATTCAGATTCTATCAATACTTTTCCGAGACTTACTTCTTCCTACCACAACGAGCGGATTTTACTCACTGTGTAAGGATTCTATTCTTCCAAACCTATAAATATTAACCAGTATCTTCAGTTGACAGGTGAAGGTCGAGTGAGTTCCCTAAAGTTTTATAAAGAGTAAAATGGTCAGACGCAAGGCCTTGGCCTTCGAGTAGTCCTTCGTAAAAGGAAAGAAAATAGGGATTTGTCACAAAATGTCGGTTTTAACTGTCAGCATTTCATGTTAAATCCTCTCTAAATGATTTAAATGACCTGTTCCCTTGACCTAGCAGAGTTTAATTCTTTTTCTTAACCAAATATGAGTTCCATAATTTGAACTTTTAAGGGATTATATTAAACTATTCTTGAAATAATCATTCATTATTCTTAGGCCTTATTGAATTACATTTAAGACATTTGCTTGAATGATAAAATTCACGCTCTGAAAATTCTTTCATCTTTAATAAATCAATAATCAGAAACCTTTTCTCAAGATGAAAAGCTATTATTTAGCCTGTAATCAATTCACAGAGATCCATCTTCATTCTAAATATTATTGACAGATTTCTGGATTCTGATCTCTTGAGAGTAGAAAGATTCGCTGTTTTTCCATGGGATGTATCTTTGTTCTTTCCTAAGTCCCTATTTGAAGTTATGTTTTCTTTAACTGTGAATCGAAGTTTTGCTTGACATTTATCATAGATAACAGTTCTCAGGAACATTCGACTTGATATTTCTTCATTTCCGGCGTCATAATTCTGTTTACTTGCCTTGCGGAAACCTTATAAATCCCGAGCTTTACGGTACTGAAGCAAGACGTGGAACTGGCATTCATCACGTGTTCACGTGTTTCAGGTCGCTGTTCTTTAATAGTCACATTCATAGATCTTTTTGTCTGAGAACATATTCACTGTATCCCCTATATAAACATAGCAACCTACCTTTCAATGATGTCAGATTCTCTCTCAGCGTAACTGCGATTGATCATGAATATTTCTCGTTGTTAAGAGTCTTTCTCAGTCTAGAATTTAATCATGGAGTGATGTTTGATATTTACACTATTAATTGACATCATTCATTGAAAACATTTAATAGGTCTCAAAAATTAATACTGACATCTGCTATATGTGTTTACATTTTTTAGACTTTCAAAACATGATACAATCATTTCACCACGCAAATAGATGTTGCTAGCTTTAGAATAGAAAATTGAAATTAATTTACGCTTCTAATTTAAGGGGGCTCATACACCTTAAATCCCTTATGAGCTTCAAATTATGTAACTGTTGCAAGAATTGAGATATTTTATTTATTTTAAAAGTAATTACCTCCAACCTTTTACAGCTGACTACATAATATAGCTACTTTGGAAATGAGTAACCAGAAGGTTTGTGTTCCCACAAATATTTTTGTAATTTAATCAGCTTTGTGACAAAATATTTCGTCATTTTTCCACCTTGCGGGCATGATATTTTAAAAATGGCTAATGGCTAATGGCCACTATTTTCTAACTGAACCAAAAAATCTGATGAATATTTTAATATTAAAAAATTTTATGCACGAAAACATTACAGATTTTTTTAATAAAATACATTTTATAAACTCAACTCCAAATAAAATAAAACTTTAACATGAAATTCTCAGTTTTTTTGGTTTACAGTAGTTTTCAAATGTCATAAAAGCTATATATAAACTATGGAATTAAAGAATGCAACAGATAATTTTAAACTGTGCCCGCAAGGTGGAAAAATGACGAAAATTTTTGTCACAAAGCGGATTAAATTACAAAAATATTTGTGGCAACACAAACTTTCTGATTACGATTTCAGAAAGCAGATATATTATGTAGTCAGCCATAAAAAGTCGGAAGTAATTGCTTTTCAAATAAATAAGTTATCCCAATTCCTGCAACAGTCACATATTCGAAGATCATAAGGGGTTTAAGGTGTATGAGCCCCCTAATCTTTTACATAATATTTATTTTTCTTACATATATAAATTTTACATTCTCTTTTTCAATTTTAAGAACACGTTTTTTAGCCGTTTTTAATACCTCAATTGTACGGATTACTGTTTTTGTACAGTAGGTACTTGTTAAAATGCAATAAAGATTAAGAGATTTAGCAGAACAATGAAACCAAGCAATTTACTTTCAAGAATGAAGTTAAAATCAAATTTCTGAACTTCACAGGTTAAAATGAGCCATGAAAATTAAAAACACTGAATACACTCCTAATTTCCCGAAATATAAAATTTAATAATTACATAAACGTGCTACACGTCTGACAACAAATGAAACAGAAAATGAAAGCTGGTAGACTAGAAGAGGCATAAATAAACATTTGATGCCTACATGTCGCATAAATATAGAGCAAGATGCTTGAAAATATCTTTAAGAAAGCTGGTATGAAGCAAATGCCCGGAAAAACTCGATAATCAGTCAGTGTAGATTACAGTCCTCCGTAATCGAGTAATAGACTTGACAGCGACAGCTTACGGCATCATGTCTGTACTGGTCAGGATCAACAGTAATTTCCAAAGACGGATGAGGATAGATCCTTTTTCCTGACATTTGTCGAGGTTTTCAGAGAGAGTACCTGATAAATGCTTATTTTCGCTTGACATTATTATTAAATTATGTTATCTATTAAGAGATTTCTCTAGGTATTTATTAGCTTATTTTACTCTATTTATTATTGATTCAGATAAAACGCAATAAACATACTTTTTGTACTGATTACAGTTTTTGTACAGTAGGTAATTGTTGTAATGGAATAAAGATTAAGAGATTTAGCAGAACGATGAAACCAAGCAGTTACTTATATTAAACAAAACATCCGTTTCTGAAGGACAAATGACAATACAAATGATTTTTGATATAAAAGCGTATCTCCACTATCTTTAAATGAGCTCCACGATCTTTTAGGAGATCTGTTAGAAGATTATTAGAAGATAGATCTTTTAGATCTTTTAGAATCTACACGATCTATTAAATGAACGGTCAATTTCAAAACCAAACATATAACGTTATTCATGCGCATTATTAGGCAGAGATATGTCAGTGATTGTATGACAACAGTTAGAAAAATGAGGAAATAAATCATGAAAACCCTACGCTTTGATAGTAGCCCATAACAAGTGAAATGCGTAATAAATGTACTTTACTTTGATCATTTTCAATAGATGACGGATTCTGGAATTATGGAACATGAATTGAACTAAGCCCACATAACACATCAGGAACATCTTAGAAAAATAAGTCGGTTAATTTTTTCTTATATGTAGGCATGATATGTAAATAAGAACGAAGCTGTAGTTAAAAATGCCGTTTTGTTCAAATGTTTATTTATGACGACTGATGACAGTTTATACGACTAATTTTTCTCGTCCAATATAAATGTGGTTTATCTTGATTGATACATTTTATATCAAGTCGCCTATTTCTTAATTATAACTGTAGAGACATCAGATATTTTTGAATCGGTAATGACTTTTGATTCTATGAAAAATGAGCAATGCTCTCACCGGAACTCGAACTACGGACCTCTCGAATATGCGCCGAGCGTGCTGACCATTACACCACGAAAGCATGCTAAGAAGACAGGAGAAATAGCTTATATACTCCCCCTTTTAAAGGGCGTCTGGTAATTAGGGGATTAGGTAGCCAAATCCTGTTGGTGGAGAATCATGATCCGTCACCTTTTTTTAGTTCGGGCGCCACTGTAGAGATTATTTTTGTTAAGGGAGGCGTGAAAAATGTGGCAATGCCCTGTTCGGGACTCGAACCACGGACCTCTTGTATACGCGCCGAGCGTGCTGATCGTTACACTACCAAGGCGTGTTAAGAAGGCGGGAGAAATACCTTATATAACATGCATAGAAAGCTCCACTGCTACTTGAATGCAGGGAGGCATTTCTTAGTTTTCAGAGAGATGATAACATCTGTAATGTATTTAGGCTCCACCTAGTGCTTCTTTCCTACGTCAAATGGAAACCGTGGTGAGCTAGGGTACATTAGTAACGAATGTGAAATTTGAAAGTCATTAAATTTCTCATTTTATAATTTTCATCTAAAACTACATATATATGTTTGACGAGCAAGCATGCGAATATTTTTTTCTGTTATATATCTCTGTTAACTGTATTATGCATTTAATATAGATTTTAATTAATTCGAAAATGTTTAGTTATACTAAATGAAGAGTTTGGATTCCTCAGAACTCAAAAATTGACTAAGTTTTGAAAACGATTTACGTTTTTTAAGTATCATGACTAATGCTGCTGCTTGTGGGAAATGCACGGTTGTGACGTAGTTACCACTGTAGAGTATTCAACCTGTATATTTTGAAATTACCATGAATAGTTTCCCATTAATCTTTTGAAAGAATTTTAACGTGATATGACTTCTTTTTATTTTAATGCATTACTGTTCCAAAATTATTGTTCGATAAAAAAATGCGTGAAAATTTTCATTTAAATGATGAGTTTTTTGCGAAAGGAGAATATGCGATATTACAACTGAGTGTGGCAAAAATGATCCTCATTTCATATATAAATAACAAAGAAATGAGTGAGTTCATACAAAATCTTATTTCACAGTTAGAAATAACAGAAGTTACAAATTTGTTTCGTATTGCAAATAACTAAATGTACTATTCCGCTCGCAGTTATATGAATAATACATCCTTTTTGTCAAAATTGCAATGTTGTGTAACGTACTTCATTTTTTTTTCTAAAACCAATGCCTCCCTGCAGGGTTTCTGCATTTTTAAAATCATATTTTGAAAATTCCGTACTGTCCTATTCAAAGTCTAGTCGAATTGCCGTTATTTTCCGTCCAGTTCACTAATTATTGTCAACAAAGTTATCATATGATAGTCGATTGATTCGTCCACTGGCTGTCGTCGACAAAGATCTGTCAATGGAGCTGAACATGGAATATCATTTTGAAATAATATCAAACATCACGGAAGCAAACAACCAACAAAATCTCCGATGCACTTTATATGTGCTATCTAACCCCATGCTGCTGAAACCCTACCGCCCAACTGCGAAACTCTTTCAAATGCCACTGCAGGAATTTACGTAACATCCCTATGTAACAGACGGAAGAATAACTTCATGATCGTCTTCCTCAAAAACGCAAGGGGTCAATATATCGAAACCAGCAAAATAGCAGACAACACAGTAACACGTTTACTGTGTAGAATATATATATAAAAGTATGGGAAGACTTGTGGCAAAAGGACTGTTTCTTCATGCGACCTAAATTTCCAAGATGTGGCTTTATGACTGGAGAACATAATAACATTAGGCTGAACATTTTTCAGAATATGCACTTAAGACACGTTGAAAAAGTGGTTGCGTAACCTTCAGTCCTTAAGGATGCTTACTTTAGGTACAGGTGTAAAATTCTTCGCAGGCTGTCAAGAGGAATTTCCGCAGAGGCAGTAAGCTTACCTTCCCACTGTTATAGATAACTCGAGATAGCCTGTCTCACTGCTTCAGCACTCTGTGGTATCAGCATGCTCCGATTCCTACAAAGGACTTTTTAAAGCCTATTCTGTTCTTAGGAGTGTTTGCCTTGCCAGCAAAATGGTGTTTAGGTCAGAAAACTTAGGATTTAGAACACAGCAGAAATGTGTGACGCTAATAACTACATATGATCATGGCAAACAGTCTATTCTTGTGTTATACGTCTGCGTCCAAGGCCCGATGCGCACTGCTTGACCATGATGGAGACTGCATTTATAACCCACTTGCTACTCTGACACACAACTCGATATGCTTGCATTATTAACTGTAGACCAGATAGCGGTACTTCCGGGAGTTCTTTCCAATGACATATCGAACCAAAATTGTAAAATATATTTTTTCTAACCCTGGAAAAATTTTGTATAATGTCTGCCGTTATATTATGAGTTACTTGTGGTATCCTGTAGGTATTTCTGCCGCATTTTGTGTAACATTTGCAATTTATGATTATGTTTACATTTACTGCTTAAACCTTAACTAGGTCACCAAACATGAACTTAGAATGATATTCAAGACTCTTAATTCTGTTCGCAAATGAAAACTGTACTTGCAATTTGATCAAGATAGAATAATGATTTGCTTTATTTGTTTACACCACAAAGAGCTATTATAAAAAATAATGTATTACTTAAATAAAATACTGAACAACATACTTTACCATACAAATTTCAATTTTATTTTTGCATGAAAGCTTGCCTTAGATTTTAGTATAAGACTTTTCTCTGTGCTTTGAGTTGAGAACTGATAAAAAATGCGGAGATGCTAGCTCCTCTTCGTATTTTTCTAGATTTAGCTTTTAGGTAACAGAATCCTCAATCATGTGACTTATCCTCTGCCTTTCACATTAACTATACAATAAAAACACAAGAGGAAAACAAAACATTAAAATGTGTTTGTAAGGTTTATCGTTCCTACATTGTTTTATTTCTTTCTTATTCATTTTAAAGAAAAGCACGTGAGCAGGATCCTCTGATGCTCTAAACCTACGATTTTGTTTTATCTCTTTAGAGAAAGATTGCAGAAACTCCCATCGGATTCAGATTTACTTTTCTGCCAAGCACGTACTTTTATTTGTTTATTTCTCGTTCTTCTCTCAATTTAAGTTTAGATTTTTATATCAATCTAGAAATGAAAAAGCCGGCAAACGCTTTGGGATGAAAATAACTTTTGCTGTAAACAATCATATATTCTCCTAAGAATTAAAAGCCGGTTTTTACGGTTTCTTCTGGTTTAAGATTTTCATGTAGTATTCAGCACATAAGTTTAATTCACATGAATTTGATTTCACATTTTGTAGTTTCGCTCTTTTTAATACCTCTTTGTACATTATATTAGATTAGCATTCCGTAAGTAATTCCTTGTAGAATAAAAATGTTCTTCAAACTAAAATTTAACAATCATGTTTTTAACGCTTATTTGTAAAAAATACCGTATTTATTGCGGGTCTAGTTAAATGTTTGCTTGTTAAAAAATTGCCTGCTTTTAAAATAAATTTTATTTTAGTATTATATTATTTAGTAATTAATATGACATTAGCCTTTTTCCGTCCTAAAACCGCTAATTATTTGAGATGTACTGTAATTAGTACCATTAAGATTAAACAATTTAGTACAATTATTAGAATTACATCAAGTTTAATTTCAAGCTGTTAGTAATTTGTGATTACTTTTTTACTACAATTTTTATATCTGTACAGTTCTAGTGTAACTTGGATCCAAAACATCTCAAAATTTATGTAACACCTAACTTTAATTGAAATGGAAACAATAAATAAAGAAAAATATAAAAGGAGTATTCAAGAAAGAAATGATGTAAAAAGGAGAGACATTAGCTGCTCACAGCGGAACGCCCAAAGCCTTTATCTATTCGAACGTTGGGTAGGGTAACGCTTGCCTACCATCTCCAATTACCACTAACGTTCCGTTGCTGAATAAGCAGCAATTGTTAATTTGTTAGAGAGTGGTCCTGATCAATGTATTTTTTCATTAATCTGGCTGGTTTGTAGTTGAACCTGGGTTCGTATCCCGAAGAACACTTGGATGCTTGTAGGTGTACAGTATATGTGCAGCATGGAGGCATTTAAAATGCTAGGAGATATTTTCCCCACAAGTTTGGTGAAAAGGAATGATGATAGGGAGATTTTGGGATATGTTTCTTGGAATGTTCTCCATTAAAACTTGGATGGAGCCTTATGTTAGTAACTTGGATGGAGCTTTATCTGTTAGTTAGTGTGGTTTGGACCTATAAAACCATTAATGAAGTTCTCCCTGTCCTATCGTTCTCTGAGTACTTACCTCACTGAGTGGATTTTCCCTGCCTTTTAGCGTTCAAGCTTCCGTTCTGGTTACTACGCCGTTACTGACATCCATTCTTGAAGACCGCTCAAGGGACGAAACTGGAACCTCGTGATATGTATCAAAAGATCAAATGGAAAAGTAATTATTTCAATTACATAGGTAATTGTTGTGTTATTAGGAGCTTATTTCTCTGTCAAGAAGACTTCCTTTACAAGAAAAATTCGTAAAGTCGGGCGTTTCAGTTGTTTAAGAAGATAAGACTCTTAAAACTGAATGCGGAGAATTAATTTCTGCGCCCTTGCTATTTATTCCCGTCTGACGAAAAAGGTAGAGCAAAGCTATTTGGCAATAAATAAAATTTACTGTATCAATGAGTTTGTTATATTGATAGGTATCTGTAGAATCAAAATCTACTGTCAAACAA
Organism: Stegodyphus dumicola; assembly: GCF_044657685.1. Taxonomy (NCBI): domain Eukaryota; kingdom Metazoa; phylum Arthropoda; class Arachnida; order Araneae; family Eresidae; genus Stegodyphus; species Stegodyphus dumicola. The sequence continues at coordinate 35,758,962 of NC_140777.1, read as the reverse complement.
CTTTTTCTTAGAAATCATTTTGTTTTCGCTGCTTGACTTTGATAGGCTTTATTGTAATGAATTTAAAACCAACAACCAGTGTCTGCGGCATCGAAAATATAACAGCAAAATTTAAATATGAATTATGACATAGAAAGACATAGACAACTGAACATCTTAAAATCCTCAAGGACTGTTTCCTTCCTTAGGATTCCAACATTGGACTTCTCGATTGCTAGCGAGATGTGCTCTCTAGTTACACCACCAAAGCACGCCGAAAGGACGTAGAAAATGCCTTACGTACTTCCTCTTTTAAAAGACAACTGGGGAGGAGGGGACCCAATCTCCGAAACCTGGTAGTGAGATAGTATTCTCATTCATCTTTTAGTTTGGAGGAGAGCAGTTGTCGACGCCATTAGAATATGCAGATGCAGGAGACCGGAAAAAAGTTCAGTGCCTACCCTGAAGTTCGGACGACGGACATTGCTGTTGCTAGCCAGATGTGCTATCCAATTACACCACGAAGGCACGCCGAAAGGGAGGGAGAAAATACCTTATGAATGCTTAGGGTTTCATTTTAATGGAAATAAAAATAATACCGGCTATTTATTGCCATTTATTTACATCTGTTATACATTTCTTATATAAAAGCCACAATTCACTAACAGATTGAGCAGTTGGTTAACATAAATAAAATTAAGAAATAAATGCTAATACCAAGCCACTGTTACTAGGTAAGTGTCAAAATCAACGAAGAAGACTTTTGAACAAACTTATCCATAACTGGAAAACAAACAAACAGAAAGAAAAAGAGAATGCTAAAATTTTGGTGGGTGGAAAAGACTGAATAACGATTATTTAAACAGGATCGCGTTACCTATATAATTTTGCCATCTAATATTTTTATTCTAGTACTTTAAATTCTTAACCTGGGGGTAAAAAGATGCAAATGTTTTCCTCTGAGTCATTCAATAAATATGTAAGAGTATGTTCTTATTTTTAGTAAATAAATAAGATTATTCATTAATATTTTAATGCTAAATTGAGCATTTCATAGTAACATTTCTTAATAATTTAATTTAACAAATTTCTTAAATTATTTTTCAATATCTGTGTATTTATTCTTTAAACTTTCCCTTCAAAGTAATTGAGTAAAATATTTGACAATCGACTGTAGGTTTATGCAATGTAACCTAGCATATGCAGCACGACTTTGATCTACTGAACCATGGAAGAGTAAATTAAAATTACTCAAGCTTCGAGAATACGTTTTGCTAATGTTTTTAATGTTTACTTGACACGTTTTCAAATTATTGTGGTACCTTTTTCATAAATATATAAGATTTTAATGTTTTATCAAATACCATGGTTACTTTTTAATTTAAAGAACGAGCGGCTGAGAATGCAAGATATCATTCTATGTATTTATACGCATTCCTTTTAGGTACTTTCTTCCAAAAGTTAAGCACGCAATTCAAATTAGCAATTTTCGAATGCATAGTTGAAACTGAGTGGCTGACAACCGCTGTGGATGCAGATGGCAGTATGCAGATCTCGTATGTTACAGTCAATTTCGACTGTCTGTCCAAACTTAAGCTAATTACATAGTTATTGAAGACACCATTCTGTTTTAGCTATTTCATTTAAAATGCTGATACGTAATGTTTATAACTTCATATGATTATTTTCCATGATAATCGTGTTTCCAGGGATGAAAGAGCACAGATGATGAACAGTAATGAAACCACGAATGTGGCTGCTTTCCTTGACGCTGACCATTCGATAATTTCTTTAATGTGGAAACAGTTCTAGACAATTCAAAGAGATATCCGGTAACCTGTGTCCGGTCAATAAAGGACTACCACACTGTCAAAAGTTTGTTGTATTGTTATAGTAGCTTAACAGAATCGATAAGCAACATTCGCAGCTTTGTTACACCTATGAGTGCATGTGAATATTATATTAAGAATGAGAGAGATGCCTTCATGGAGCAGTTTTAAAAGCACATATTTCGCATTTGTAAATAGGGCAATTCATGAAATCTTTCATGCAGCTAACCCATTCTCCGGGTTCCTGCCAAGGATAGCACTACACATGTACACTGATTTTGATACTGGTCATCGAAATGTACAAGGCGCACACACACACACACACATATATACGAGTATATATGGAGAACGATAAAGTTAGAAAAATATAAAAACAATATTTTGAAACAATATTATCTCAATATTATATTTCTTCTAGTTTAGAACTATTAGTTAATATTATAACATATTTATTGGGAATTTCGAATTTTACTGGTTTTGAATTTTATTTCTTTCGTGTCTTTGTGGAATAGGTTCTAAACTTCTTATGAATATATGAACATTACTTATATCATATATATATCTGTATAGAAAATAAACTTAGAGCACCTAAAGTTGCTTTTCCAGAGCAACTATGAATTCTACAAGAAACACAATTTGTTACAGGCATACGACCTTGGGTAGACATTTCCAGTTTCCATAAAAGATTCTGGAAAAACACTTAGAGAAACTCTTAACACTTCCTCTACAATGAATTATGCCTGATCCGCTTCCAAACAGCCCAATCACCCTCCGGGCTACTGATTCAGCTAGGTCATCTTGCTAAAAAATCGTGTTCACTGTTACAAAACCAAATATATATACTGTGGTGGCCAAAATTGTGGACACTTTTGGAAATTTTTATGTTTTTGAACTTTGTATGCTTATAGGAAACGTTACGTTTCACAAAATGCAAATGTATATATCATTTTAAAGAGAATTTATTGCTGAATTCAATACAAAACACAAAATTCAATTATTTGCAATACAAAAAAAGTTAAACGATAATGGTTATCGATATACATTAGATAGTGATGACTGCAGTGAGTTACGAGTACTTAGTAGGGTACCCTTTATTTTTTTATTACAGCTTCACATCGACGTTTCATTGAGCTGACAAGAGTTTTAAGCTCTTTTTCGTTATTACATGATGCAGGAAAGCCTCAATTAGTTCCCTTTTATTTGATGGGCGCCTCATTCGGACAAGAGTTTTCAAACGGTGCCAGAAATTTTCGATAGGATTGAGGTCAGGACAGTTTCATGGCCATTACAACAATTTAATGCTCTTTGTACGAAACCACTCTTTCTATATTTTGGTCATGTGGCAAGGAGCAGAATCCTGCTGAAAATTAAACGAAGCATTCTTGGGAAAGATATCTCTGATGGAAGATAGAAGTTTTGGTTCTAGATAGTGTCAATGTATTTTCTGGCATTCAGTGTCCCATCGATGACATGAAGGCGACCAATACCATCTGCTGACATGCATGACCAAATTATAACACTAACTGGGTTCTTCACAGTTGCTTGAATGTAGTCAGGGTGTAGCTCTTCTCCTATTCTACGTCTTACATATTTTCGCCCATCACTACCGAATAACGATATCTTAGTTTCATCACTCCATATAACTTGTGACCACTGATCATCTGTCCAATTAATGTGTTTCTTTGCCCACTGTAGTCTTTTTTTTTTCTTTTTTTTTTTTTCGTTGCTGAAAATTAAGATAAGGCATTTTTCGTGGAATTATACCTCTCAGTCCAACATCTGTTAATCTTCTCCTGATTGTTCTTGAACTGACAGAAACACCAGCATCATTCAGATCACTTCTGATGGCCGCTGATGACATTTTTCTATCTTGGAGACATAGTCTTTTTATTCTTCTGTCATCAATAGAATGTGGTGCACCTTTTTTGGCCTTTTCCTTCTCTGTTTTTTATTGAATTTGTCTCCTGATAACGTAAACAAAATTTTGGGCTCCAGATGTAGTCACTGAACCACCCACCTGCCTTGCAATTCCAGCATGGAAAGACCACTTTCTCGTAACACAATAATATTACATCTCTTTCTAGGTGTCCAATCTACTCTTTTATTTGATGTCATTGCTTCTTGACTAAATATTAAAAATTTTAACAAAAATTCCTGCTTGTAATTACAGTGTATAAGAAACAGGTCCTCATTCTACAGAACAAAGCAAAATAATGAATTGTTTCAAATTTAAACATGATGTCAGCTTGTACTGGCAGTTAGAAGCATTTGATTGGTTCTCAGAACAAGAACAGTGATTGGCTAGGAAAGCTAGACATTACAATCCACTTCATAACTGTGTTTTTTATTTATATTAAAGAACATATAACTTTATTGTATTGCAAATAATTGAATTTTGTGTTTTGTATTGAATTCAGTAATAAATTATCTTTAAAATGATATATACAAGTTTGCATTTTGCGAAATGTAACATTTTCTATAAGCATACAAAGTTCAAAAACAAACAAATTTCCAAAAGTGTCCACAATTTTGGCCACCACTGCATATGGAGAAGAGAAATTGAAAAAAAAAAAAAAATTGGAACAAAATTATCTCTATTATAATTCTTCTGGTATAGTACTATTGATTAATATTTTTAGATATTTATTGGGAATTTCGGATTTTATTTCTTTCGTGTCTTTGTGGAATAGGTTCTAAATTTCTTATGCATATATATACATTATATATATTATAATATATCGTATACACATTTATATATGTGTGTGTGTATATATAAAATAAACTTAGAGCATCTAAAGTTGCTTCTCCAGGGCAACTATTAATTCTACAAGAAAGACAGATTAATCATCAAAAAAATTAAATAAATTTTCATTTGAAGGTTCTTACATGATTTCAGTAAGTCTGCATTTACTCAATTTTGTTTCTAATGCGTTTTCAATTCTTTGCTGAAGTAGGCTCAGATTTGAATTTATTATTTAAGGCAATCTCTGAAAATTTTTGCGTTTTATTGGAATTAAAAGTTTAGTTAAGAACAATCGGAGACCACATTCTTAGAATATTGCTTAAACGACTATTTAAAGTATATTTGTATTACGCTCTATATTTACATTTGATTTTAAATTTCGGATTTGTATATAATATTTTTAGAGCAATTTGGAATTTTTTCGAATAGCCATTTTACATAATGTAAAGTTTTACGTTTTCCCCCCCTCCAAATGTTTCGAAAGCGTGAAGGGAAATTCCTGGTACATTTGAGATTCACTTTTTTCGGTTTTACGTGTATTTTAATGTAATGAAAATTTGTTTCTTTTCCCGTTTTTTTAATGTCAAATGAACCAGGAGAACAAAACACGCTTTCGAAGCGTATTAATCAACATTTATGTAGCTTTAATTCATTTTTCCCTGATAAGCTCTGAACTGGAATTTCAGTAAAGTGAGATTAATTTTTGTATTTTTATTTCATATATATTTTTCCCCTTTTGCATTTTTAGTTTTCGATATTGTACTTTTGTGATCCATTTTTTTATTTTTAAATTGTTTAGATATTGTGTTAAACGTCTTATACAAAGACATAATTATTAATATTGTTACGAAATGTATAGGCGCGGTAAGACGGCTTCCCCACAAAGCAGTTTTAGGGTTGCCATAAAATGGCAAGATAAGGCAGGGGTGCCACATTTGGCGAGAAATCGCCCATTTGGTGATATTTGGCGACAAAATTGCGATATCCTACGGGCGGCGGGAGAACCTTCTGGAACGAATTCTTATCGGTTTAGCCCAGAATGTTCTCGAACACAAGCCAAAAGCTATATAAACCCTGCTGGTCCACTGTCAGTGAGTGTGTGTCTCTCATCGAGTGAGTGTGTCTCCTCTAACGAGTCAATCTCTGCGGAGTCGATCGAGTTGACAGCCGGGCAGCGAGTGCCGAGTGGGTCGTCGAGTGCACCGAAGGAGTCTGTTAGTGTAGCGCGGTTAGTGCATCGTCGAGAGAGCATGTTGAGCTCCGGGAGCGACTGAACCAAAGAATCGGGAGCTGTGCTCGTGTATCCTCGAGTGCATTGTGTGGAGAGTCTCGAGAGTACGTGGAGTTCTGAGAACAACCAAGCAGTGTTGGGAGCTGTACTCGGGTGCTTTGCAATGAAGCTGTCTCCACCGTTATTGCCTGACAGTGTGAAGGCTGTCACTGATTGTTCCAACGTGTTTACAGTAGATCTCCGACGACCGTAAAAAGTGTTATTGGAGCTGTCTTGATTAACATTGGCTAAATAAAGTGTGTTTGGATACTTCATCAAGTGTCGTCGTTATTCACTCCAAATCTGCGAACCCCGTACGAACGTGAAGAAAGAAAATAACGCAACAACTGGTGTCAGAAGAAAAAGGGAAACAGTAACAATATTGTTGAGGAAGTGCCTTGCTTTGACTCCAGTTTACTTTTAACTTTATATGTTTTAAGTTTATTTTACTTCAATCTTTATGCATATATATATATATAGTGCGTAAGATGAAAATATGAATGAAAACTAATAGCGATTTTGCGATAGCTCTTTTATTTTTCTTACCCCTTTCCATCTTTTACATAAGTATGATGTCTTAGCTAATTCGGAAGTTATTTTCTGAAGTGTAAACTGCACACATAGGAATTATCGAGTGCATTTAGCACAATTAGTGTAGTACCAAATTAAGCAAAACTGTATTTATGAAGACTTGTCCTTCAAAATGAAAATGATGTTTTAACAATCAAGCTAACTGTGATTTTCCCTCCAGTCACCTACGCAGCAGCTTTTCTCGACCATGACTCAAAAGAATATCCGTTTTATCATCCACAAATAGTACAGCTTCACTGTATCTATATAAATACAAGGAATCTAATTTGCTTTACATCAAAACAAAACAAACCATTCCCTACGATCTCTGATGGTTACTGTAAAAAACCGACGACATGATTATCTATTGCTATCTCAATTATTTCAATAAAATAAAAAGACAAATATATATTTTAAATATTTGAAGCTAATTTTTTATTATTTCCATTGCACTATACACTCGTCAAAATGAAATTAAATCCCAGAATAACATTTTCAATAAAAGTGGATTTTTTAATTAAATTAAATGCATAGTATTTTAAGCAAACTAATTATGGTGTTTCAAAATTTCTCAAACCCAAATAGCTGAATATATCCACGCATTATTCTTAAATAACTGTGAAGAATGTAAAAGTGTGGCGTTTTCTTAAAACCTTCTGCTGTTCAAAAGCATTAATGGAACTCGTTGTGTTTAATTAATATTGTAAATTCAATACACATTCAAAGATATACGTGCAAAACTTGAAAGCCACCTTTGTGAGCCAACTTTGTTGACCTGAATATACGAGGTATTCGTATGTAGGTATTAAAGAAGGCACTGAAAATAAACGCTTGTTTCGAAGTCCACGTGGACGAGTTGGAGTCAAATGTAAGTTAGGAAATCATTTGATAATTAATATTTCAAAAACCTGTTGAATGTTTCCCTCCATAAATTTGGCATAATTTAAACGGTTTCTGCTCAAAGTACCACTAAATAAATTTAAAATCCCTGATTATTGTTTAATGTGATTATTTTAGGTAAGATAAAACGATGGGAAGGATTTTCCACTTAAGAGGATTCAACTTACTCGAGACATTATGACTCATATAGACTTACGCAAGACGTTATGACACATATAGACTTATGCGAGACGTTATGACAGAATAACTATACCTAAACCAATGAATTATAGAAATAATTATTATTTAGCTGATTTTAACATAATTTCTGTTAATTACATATGAGTTTGCCCTAAATATTAACCCTTCAGATTATTATTTTAAAAAACTGAAATACGTTTTTTTTCTTCCAAAAGTACATAAAGTAGTTGTATCGCAAAACTTTAAATGAATTTCGTTAACTTCCAGGAATGAGCTTTCTTAGAATAGTACAATAGTTCTTCGATGCAAAATCCAATTTTTCTTGCGTAGAATAATCTGATGTTCTCCAAAACAATATTCAAGTGCAAAAGTCAAGTATTCTTCTTATTCTTTTCTGCTTAGAAGAATAAAGTTCTTATCCTTCTTGTTAAATTAGGTAACTGTTTTCTTTTATTCATTTTATGAATCGTGGAATTTTCTATGAAGCGGCGAATGCAGCTTGAACTAAGAATCATGCTGTCTGCTGAGGATAATTTGCTTCACGTAAAGTTTATTGTTGCATAAATTCTAGCCATGTTCCTTACACTTGACAAAATTCTTTAACTAATTAAATTATTCTAGCTGTATGAAATATAAGTAGATCACATTTCACTGAAGTGTGACGTCTTTTATGAAAAAGCCTGACTTTTATGAACAAATATATTTACACAAAAGCTGATATATTTTTACACATGCGAAGTCTCATATAATTACATTTAGCTTTAGCTATCTATCTATATTTCTATACCTATCAATTTCTCTCTCTCTCTGTACATATATATATATATACATATATATTATATGCACACCCGCATCTGGAAAACTGAGAGACTTTGCACACATTATGTCGAATTCTGAAAAACCAATGGACGTATTTTAATGAAATTTGCTATAAATGTTATAAATAATGCTATAAATTTGCTATAATGCTATAAATTTGCTATAAATGTAAATATACATTTATAGCAGAGAAACAGACGCACCATTTAAAAATGACATTTTATGTACACATTATTCAGTAAAGCTCATATTACAGCAATTTCTAAAATCTACATTGTGATATCGAACTGAAAATGAGTCTAACATGGAGTATGGTTCTCATTCACAGCAAGACAGGTCGCTTAGTGTGACGGCATACTGGATAGGATGCAACGGAAAAGTATCTATGCTAGTCCATCCCACTTGCAGCAAAGCAGTTTTCAACTCCGGGATGGTTCTCGGAGTGAAATGGTGAGATAAATTTGCTCTCCCAAAAGATTCCCAGACTTGCTGTGTAGTATTTACGTCAGGAAATCTGGTTGGCCAGTGCATGCGGCGAATATTCTAAATTTCCAGATAATTTTCGACCAGCTGAGCCCTGTGTGGACGAATTTTATCGTCAATTAACAGGAGCCCATGACCAGGTGCACCCTTGAAAATTCGAAAATAATACTCGAAATTCACCTCTCTGTGCTTCATTGCAGTCAGGGAGGTTTCAACAAACATATGTAGGTTTGTTCGGTCGTCCTAGCTTGCCAAAACCATTACACCTCCACTACAGTAATAATCCTTTCCTTAGGATTTAGGGATCGTATTGTATGAGAAAACTTGGAAACTTACAAAAACATACCTTAAAGTACTTTTATTAATTATATTGAAATTTGGAAAATTAAGAATTTCAAAATTAACTAAAAATTCACCTTTTAACAGCTTGTAAGAATGTCTTTTTATTTCTTGAAACCTAGGGCTCAAAACTTATATTCTACATTTTCGATATTATTCAGTTTATATTTCATAACTCCTGTATTCCATATATGTATATCATCCCTTTCAACAAAAGCTTTCCTAGCAAATGCTGCCAGAATTTCTCTCTGTTTTTTCCTTTCAAGGATCTTTTGTTGGAGCAGAATGTGTAAAATAATAAAATGTAAAATAAAATTTGTTTATTTAATTTGCAACACATCTTAAGTGTTTTACTTTATTTGGCTATTTTCCCTATTAATCCTAGAAATACTGACATGTTTTATACACCAGAAAATTTTGTCTGCAGGTGTCTGATAAGGAGACAGAACCTACTTATTATTTATGTTCATCACCATGTTACTCTCAAAATTCTTTCCGCCGTATTTCACAAGGCATATTTTCTTACCTTGGAACGATTTGAAAACCTTGTTCTGGAACACCATGTACGTGCTCATGTGCATCTAATGTTGCATGATTAATGTATTACACAAGCCCAAGAAATTCAGAGCGCTGAGTTCTTTTGAGTATTATGCATTTTTTATTTTATGTTTTTTCCTGGTAGAATTAGGAAAATAAAATAAAGCTACAGCCCACATCTATATATATGTTTATTTATGCAGTGCACATATACATGTATGTGAGCTTGCATAATTTTGAAAATACATGTGTACATTTACACATATGCACACATAAGTATATTAGAATTTCAAGTTTGTATGTCAAAGCTTTTGCATGACTACAAACAGAGATATTCAGAATAAACAAAGGCAGGGCATAAAATGTAGCATTTAAATTTAAGCAAACATTTAAATTTAAATTTAAGCAAACATTTAAATTAAAATTTAAGCAAACTTTATATTTACTTTTATCAAAGTAGATCTACATTTAAATTTAAGCAAACTTCAAAACTTACAGTTACTTCTGAAGTTCCAAAATGTGGCTAAAATGCTGTTAGTACGAAATACAGAAAGCGCTACAGTACGTCGCCCCAACAAAACACTCTTTTATAAATCTACCTATAAATTATACTCAATGCTCTCTATGAGTTTTTTCCCTTAAATTTAAAAGTTTGCATTGTGTTCAATTTTTTATTCATTTATTTCATTAATTTTACCATGGTAATTAATTTGTAATTTGCGAACCTCAATTTAAATTATCAATATGTAAAACTTCGAAACGTTTTACAACTTATGAACCCGACTATTAGCATACACTATTATTTTCATGTAGAGTATAGGTATATGCTTTATTCAGATTTTTATTAAAATTTTATGTTTTATTAAGATACAGTTATAGCCCCAATTATGATGAATACAAAATGAAAGAAAAGGGAAAAAACCCTGAATGATCTCATTTTATTCGAAAAGAATTTCCAAAACTGAAGTTATAATTTCAATAATTTATTCGACAGAAATTGTGAATCCGTAGAATAAAATTAGAAACGTTTAATGAAAGATCATGAAATATGAAATAAGTAATTTTAAATTGGACAAAAAACAGATATAAATAATTCCCATTGCCTGAATGTTTTTAGATATGAGAATTAATTTATTAAAAACTGTAGAAAAATTTTAAAGCGGAGTTCTATTAAATTAATTAAATATTTTCTTAAGTGATTAGTATTTTAAATACTCTGTGTAAATTAATTCATATTTTGAATTTAATTACGTTATCCTCCGCATACTGTACTAAATATTCGAATTATTTAAGAACATTCCTTGAATAATTAAAAATATATTAAATTTTCAAATTATGGCGAAATATTAAATCGATATAAGAGAAGAAATCGTAGACTTTTATTATCCTCATGTATGAAACAATTTCTTTTTAAAATTTCGCTATTTAACGTAAAATTTATAATATACAATAAGCGAATAATAAAATATAATTTAAAGAATAATGATACCTCTAGTGAATATTTAATGCAAAAGAAGTAAGAAATATTTTCCACATGAAATTTATTTAGAATTTTTATCCAACGTTTTCATGTAAGTAAGCTTTTTACAGATTTTTACAGATTTTAATGAAAATACATTTTAAACTTTAATTAATAAGTTTTAATTGCTGTTGGTAGCACTAATTTATGCATCACTAATTTATACATTTTTTTTAAATCAAGACTAAATGCGTCATCTTTTTAATGCGTATAAAAATTCAATAAATTTTTAATGCGTATAATAATTGAAAGTTCTGTTAAGTAATTTCAAACAAAGATAATTATTAAGTAACTATCGTGCACTAAAATTTCTTGTTTGATGTGAAGAAAGAGCATTTGTTATTTGTTATTATTTGATAAAATTATTTATAATCTGCTAAATACAACTGACAGCAATAAATCTCTAAGGAAGGTTATATTATTAGATTATAAAATTTTTTAACGAGAGGAGTGCTATGATATTTTCCCTACTTTTATTAATAACTAGCAGCTATGCAGGCAGCCTTCGTATGTCTTTTAAATGTACCGGAAAATGCCTGAAGGGAATACCAAACATTAAATTTAAAAACTGTGCAGAATTTTACTCTGTAGAACAACTTCATCAAAAAAAAAAAAAAAAAAAAAAAAAATGATGCTATGAAATATCACACGCATGTTGCTCACAAATGTAAAGAAAGGTAAACACTTTATATCAATGAAACAATAAAAAAAATTAAAATCTGAAAGTGTTAGATTTTAAATTACGTTCAAAAGGACTATTTTTTTACATTTTGTGTGTTAGATTTATTTATTAAATATCATGTTCTTCACGCTTAAACTATAAAATTCAATTCAAGAGCTATACCGCAAAATAGTTTTAAAGTCAGCATATCTTTAGAATTTCTAATATGCTGTCTCACGCGCTGGAGATAAAAATATTTCAAATTTGGGCTTCTATATGCCTATATTCATAGGAGGATTACGTCATTTGAAATTCGATGGCTCTGTGTACCGTTGGTCTCTCACAATGCGAGAAATATACATACATTTATGCAGATTTTTCATTGTTTAATTTCTTTAAATATAATCCTGGACTCTAACATTTGGTGACAACAGTTTGAAAAGTGAAACGAACATTTATAGTATTTCAGAGACAAAGCCCCTTTGGACTCTTTGAAATCTGGACTTTCAGGGATAAAGCTTTTTTGGACTAAAAAACTAACAATATTTTAAACGTATTACATATAACAAAATTACAATGAAATAAGCAATATCCCTTAATACAAATATTATTTATCCTAATAAATAAATTAACAAACTTCCCTTTGTCTTCTCTCACCAAACGTCCAGTATCCAAGAGAAACATTAAATTTAAAAACTGCACAGAATTCAGAATTATCATTTTTCCAAGTGGCAACAGTGCTGATTTTTAACAGTCAGCAGTCCCAAGGTTTCTAAAATATCCTATTAATGTAAGAAGTATTTTGCTGATCTTGCAGCAGTCCAGTATACAATTGAATGAAAAACTATTGCCAAAACCACATTTCTAAAAGATATGCGATAAAGTGGAAAAAATAAAATGAAAAAATATGATTCAATTTTTGAAAAAAAATCGCTTCGAGTTTCACTGGCTCTTGTCATGCACCTATGTACCAAATTTCGTAAGCTTGGGTTTATTAGCTTACGCGCAGCACGAACGAAAAACACACAGACTCTTTCTTTTATTATATTTAGAGATGTGAATATTTTAATCTGTTTGATAATACTATTGATTTCACATATGGTTATAATGCTATGTATTATTTCAATTTTTACTTGTTGAAATCTAGATAATGATTTTAGCGTGTAGTTTTTTTAAATGGAATTTACAGCCCCAATATGTATAATTACTCATTTCGTGTATAGGATTGTAGATCTTGTAATTCTGAATTCATTAGCCCTTATTTTGCGAAGATAACTCAATTAGAAGACGTTATATAGGCTAATGGATTTAGGCGACACTGAAGAGTTCTCTGTAACTTAACGACCTGCTGGAAGTTTCTGGAAAACGCAGTTTCGAAGCCTTAAGACCGATGTTTCCTGAAGCTTCGAGAAGACCGTAAACACTATGTTTATGTTAGATTTCGGTATTCTTTTGCTAAAGAAAGTTCGGTTTAAGGAGATTTGTAAGTAACTCTTGAATTTGGTTGATGCTCTAGAGTTTACTCTGGGAGTGATATGGGCAAACCGAGATATTTCTTGTGTTTTGACTTATACTTGTGTTCTTGATAATTTGCTTTATCTCTGTGTCCTTCTTGAGGTGCTTACAGCTGTTTATTTATATGTTCTGTTGTTCTGTTATTTATCGCAGTAACATGAGAAACAACTTCCTGTTGATTTCAGGTAATTATTGAAAAGATGACCGTGAATCGGTATTTGGCAATTATAAGCTTTCTTAATATTTTTATAGAGTTTCAAAAACTGAATAATCAATATTTTTCATCCTAATTGAGCCATACACAGAATTAAGGCTGACATTTTTGTCTCAAGGTAGGATAAGACTTCGCATGTGTTATACTGAACAGGGCACTACGAAAACTTTGCATAAAAAAGAAATAACGAGTGTCTTGCCGTCCAAATGTATGGTTAAGTTTCAAATACAAAATTCTGCATAAAGACCAAAGGCTGTTTCGAATTTTTATAATGAAATATTTATTTTATTTCCTTTTAATTGATAATCTAATTACAACATTATAGTCTGATGCTATTTATTTATTTATTTATTTTGTGTGTGTGCGTGTGTCTGAACTGCAGTTTAATCTAAATTCGCGAAATGATATAAATAATTTCTAATACAATAAATTCTGTAAAACTGCGCCAGTTTCTCTTCCTTATAGAATTGATTCTTAATATAAAATTGTTTACTATATTTCTTGTTCTAAGATGCCAGGAATTCTCTTTCCAGTGCCCCTAATTGGGAAGGAAAGAAAAAAGACTGATTATAATAAAATGAAATAGATTAAATTAAACTTTAAAACATTCAGCAAATATATTTTCATAAAATAATTAAATTATCACAAACATGAACATATTTTGCTTTTATTAAAATCTTATTATCTGCGGAAAATTAATTGTTTCGCAGTACATAATTTCAATTCTAAAAAATATGGAATATTTGTGCCACCTATGATAAAATATATCTCCTTTTAGCAACGTTCATATGGAGGGAATGGGCTTTATAATCGAAGGAACATGGAATTTTTCCAAAAATTAAAATGGCCTTTACTATTTATTGGGAAAACAAATTAGTTTAAATATCAGCAAATTAATTGGGAGGAATTCAAAATTTGATAAACAAAATAAAAATTTAAAATATCAAATAAATTCAGATTATTATTTTTAATGTTTTGAAGTAAAGTTAAATAAAACCTCTCTTTAAGGAATTTAAATTTAGAGGTACTTTGTCATTCTGAGAGACTTCACCATTCTTAAAATATCATCTTTGACGTATTAGAATAGATATTTTCAGATAAAGTTACTGTTAAATAAAGCTGAATATTTGTAAATGCAATTTTTGGAATATTTTTCGAATTAATTTCTTAATAAATATTTATCTTGAAACTATGCGTTGAAATTGGAACCATTTTAATATTTCCCTAAGTTATAAAGCCACGGTAACAAACTTACTGCGACAAAACTAGATTTGCTACACGGCAAACCTGTAATTATAGACAAATAAATGGAAATACATTGCTTCTGAGATATTAACAACACTTTGTAAATTATCTAAAATATCTTCTATTTCTGTCTCATGCTAGAAATGTCTTCTCCAAAGTGAGCAATATCAGTTCTGGTGTACCACGAAGTTCAGTTTGGGCACCTATGTTCGTCAGCATTTATGTCAAATCTAACGGCAAGCATCATTGACGTATAGGCAGACGGTACGGCATTCTGGTTAAATCTATTCAGCTCCAAACATATTAAACTGCAAGATGCTGTAAGCGAGCACTGTGGTTTGTTCAAACTATTTGGATTAGTTTACAATAGCTCTTCACAAACTACCGCATCAAACATTTAGATTAAAGAAATGTGTTAATGATGATTAATCTGTAATAATAATAAGTTAAAAGTTATTAGTCTTTTTAGTGGTAATCTGAAACTGATCATCTATACATCCCATTTTACACACCTTCATAACAAATCTTTCTTATTATACACAAACAACACAAATTCAAAAAACATGCATTTTATATAGCAGGCGAAGTATGATGATAATAGTGTAAACATTTAATCTCGAAATACAGAATTAATAATTGTCTTGAAATCAAGTAAATAATTAACATAGTATGAGTATTTCTTGTCTATTCTGAAATTTTAGCAACGTGCGAATGTAAAGAGAAAATTTGAAACTCGAAAATGTAGTCCCAAATAATCTTATTTAAAGCCCCATGAAAAATGCTATAGCTTGAAAAATGTAATCGTCACAAATTATAAAAAATAATTTTAACGATCGCGCAAAAGGATCTGTTGAGGTTTCTTATGCTATCGCTGAGCTCGGAGTTTACAAGTCTATTGTTACACTCACCCATTACAAGCACTGCTACCCATTTCCTTTTGTTCTTTTTAGTTTTATTATTAAGCATAATTTTCTTTACACTAATGCCACATACAATTCAACAGCAAAAAACAGCAAAATTACAAAGATTTTAACAGCAGCGTACGTTTAGAATTACCGTAACATTGTTCTGTTTGTTTCAGTCTTTTTATAGTTCATCGTTCCATTGATCAGTTTTCCTAGTGAAATAGTTTGCAAAACCTTTTCCCCCTCTTTTTATTATTAACGTTCTATGCGTGAACGTTGTGTATTAAATATCACGTTCTTCACACGTACGTCACATAAAATTCAACTCAACATTTAACACACAAAATAGTATATAGAGACAGCATATTTTTAAAATTTCTGAACAGTATTCTACAGAAAATATGTTTGCCCCATTGCTGCATATTGACCAGCATTAAATTATTTTCTTATTGCTTATAAGAGTATTCTTGTTTTCAATGTAAGCTCTGTTGGCAAATATTTTGTAAATGTGTCACTCTGTTCTATTCTTCGTTTGCTAAATTAGCTATTTTAAGAGATGTATTTATTTGTTATGCTAAGAAAACATTTATTGCAAGCTGATGAGGAGGACAATGTACTTTCTCTCTCGAAATATCATGTTGGTAGGTACAGTGCACTCTCAAATATCGAGTTTTTGGATAATCCGTACATGTCGGTGGCTAAGCACGCACACTCAAAGCTATGTGCGGGAGCGTTTAAAAACTCACACGCGCAAATTTGAACCCGGAGAAGGATTTTTCTTAATGTAGAAATCGGAGATTTATGTAATTGTGAAAACATTGAGCTGATAACTGAAATTATTATTATAACATATTTTTTTCTCACCTTTTAAAAAGAATTCTGCAAACGACTGAAATTGTGTACCAAAAAAATTTAAATGCAAAATTCTTCAGAAACCTTGCTCACGAAAAATCCAGGAATGGTTCGATAGCTGCTCGTCTGAACCGGACTCTCAATACCTGAGTAACGCGTATATCGTTTCATACGTCACAAGAACAGAAGAAGCAGAGAATGATATTGAAAATACAAGCGAAAAAAAGATCCTGGCTGTTCATTACCTCAGTTTCGAAACAGCAATGACTTCTGTTGAAGAAGGGGGACTCGACTAATATAATAACATTTCGAAACATACGCAGTAAAATCCGACAAATTTTTAAACGTTCTCAAAAACAAAGTAACTAATTTTTTAAAAACATAAATGCATACAATATGCGTGAAAATTGCATAACTTGGATTTTTCGTATTTTTCAGTTATCCATTACCTGCTTGCCCTGCATTAGCCTAGATAATCGAGAGTAGTACACTGTGCAACTTTCTAGATAACACAGTTCGACACATATTGTACTAGAATAGAAATATCCACTTCTACTATTAATATCTCACTTAAAAAGCTTTCATACAAGTTCAAATGAAATAAATCTCGTTTGATTGCGCGTAATTTTAAAATAGGTTTATTACTATAAAAATATATATTATTTAACACATATTCGCTTTCGAAATGTCTGATTTTAATATGATAAATGCATTCACATATGCAAACATTCAACAGACACATAAAAAAAATACACAAAGTTAGGATGATTTTTAATGTTATGTGTGAAAGTTGCGAAAAGGAGAAAACCAAAAATTGTAATCTTCTGTGTTTCTTTGTCAATAAAAATTAAAAAGAACATCGGGTGCGTAATTACTGGAAAAGTTAGAGGTATCAAAGAGCAATTAATTATTATAGCACCTAAAGCTGTGATAATACTCCTGCGAAATTTCCTTGGAATGCAGTAATTATACTCCAAGCTTCCCACTCAGAAATCCAGTCGAAAAACTGTATTACTTTCTTGACTAATTATGAGAGAATCCGAAATTTATCTTTTAGATTTCTTCACTTGGTAACGGAGGAACGCGTGGAATCTTGTTCAAATTAAAAATAATAAAAGCAATCTATGCGTTACATTCTTAAAGCCTCAAAATGAGAAATGACTACCATTCTTCTCCATATATACGAAACTCTAGTCTAAGAATACTCAGTAGAATCGATTTTTACTACCTGAAATAATGGTGGCAGAAAAGGAAGAAAAAGGGAATACGTTGTATTCCGAGAGGGAAACAACATCGAGCATGAAAAGATTTGAGAAGTGAGTTCCACTTTATAATTTCTCGCTGTTAGTACTTATTTTTCACATACCATATTTGTGATAATGTTTAACATTAGGTTGTTATTATAAAAAAAATCGATGCCAGTTTCCAAAATATATGCAGCTTTTTCGTCTGTACAAATGTTTCGGTTATGTAATTTGTTATTATAAAATTGCAGATTATACGTTCTCCTAAAAAGTAAAATATTAATGAATATAAGTGCTGGAGGGAAAGCTGAGACCGTTTAGATGTTGCAGTTTTGATTATTGTACACCATTTACTAAAAACTTGGAATGTAAAACAACCTCCTTCTCGTTCACGCTTTACTCGTAAATGCTAATTCTCTCTTTAAATGTTTTAGTTAAAATGTATTTCTTAGATCTGAAATTGCATATTTTGCAGAAGTTTACTCTTCATGCCGTAACACACTGAAATTGAGTTAGAAGAAATCATCATTCTAATTCGATTATGTTTTTCGACATGCTTTCTGAAAACTGAAAGGGAGAAATATTTTGTACTGCATACTTCTAAAATTACATTGGATGCATTTTTGTAACTAGAATTATACTGCAAATACTAAGAAAAATATCAGTTGTGTACATTAAGTTATACAAACCGGAAGGGCCAATTTCTAGTTATTGGACTACATGCTACCAGAGGCAGCCTTAGCGAACTTTATTATGCAATATTCGTATCGCTTTTATTCCCCAGGCTGTAAGAAATTTTACAAATAATTAATTACATTTTCAATGTATTCCATAACTCTGATGAAGCTTTCAAATATATACCACGAAACTTATGTTTTTTTTTACATATATGTACTTACGGTAACTCGCTTATAAAATATCTGATAAGAAAACTTCGATTTTCTACATATCAATTAAAATGTGATATTTTTTAGATTTTAGGATATATAAATTAGGTTCTTATTTTTGGGAGTGCCAAGTAATATTACGTTTCTCTTTTTTTATGCAAAGTACATTCGGATAGCAAAGATAACTTCGACTATATTGCTTATAACTGGCAATGAAACCATTTTTCGAACAGTATGTATTTTACTAATCATCACCACTAGAGAATACCTAGATATTTTATAAGCAATCTGGCGTCATCTCAGCTAAATATTTCATTATTAATTTGAAAGCTTAGAAAATGGCACATTTCTGTCAATGACTTAACTATGTTCGATACCACCTTTTATTTCATTTTTTTACTGAATGGAGGAGATATCAGTCAACAAATTTTCGCGGTTTTTTTTTTTTTTTTTTTTTTTTTTTACAACCTTCTTTTTCGATACAGTATTACAATCATCATTCCCAAACCGTAGACTAATAAAATGACGAAATGTATTATTTGTGAAAGCGTTCATTCTGCCTCACACAGAATCAGAAATTACCTGGTACAAATACATCAAGGATATATATAGCTATTTTTAACAACCTATTCAATTTTATTTACATTAGCCACATATGGCTACTGAAGATTTGCAATGTTTCTAGTGAAACACATGATACTTTTATTTTATCTAATTATTGTCCCTGAACTATTCAAACTATTCAAAATATACTCAAAGTGCAAATATTTTATTATAACCTTATGCGAGGTTATATTTGCATTTTGAATATATTTTGAATCTAGAAACATTTACAACGATACTGAATAAGTATATTGGTTTGGTTTTGTTCATATGATTATGGCAAGCTTCGGGGGCTTTCTGGAGAAGGAGTGCCTTCGGGGAGGACTAGGACGGCAGATTCGTATACACGTCACACATGGAAAAGCAACGTGGGCGACCTTGCAGCCAGTCCGTTCGCAGGATTCGAACCTCGAACTGAACTACAAGGGTTCAGCGACTTTACCGCTCAGCCGCTGATGGGCTCCCGAGTGATGTACGAATTTCTCTAATATTAGCTACTCCTGTAAATGAATTCTACTACTTTTACAAACATATTCAAGCCTAAAATTACATATAACTTTAAATGTAATAATTTAAATGCAATATAATTTGCTATAATTATAAATAAGTGTAAAATTAAAAAAATACATTAAGTTATATACAGCTGCACGACATCATGTATTAATACGCACATAGAGCAATTAATTTAATTCTTCAGATTTATTAAAATATTAGGAAAAAATTTAAAATAACATTAATCAAATTCAAATGTAATATTTTAGAGGTGATACATTTCTAAATTTATCCTTCTAAAATAAATATTACGTCTTATCAAAATTTCTCATGATAAAAATAATGATTTTAAAACATTCCTCCACATTAAATCAGTGTTAAGAATATTTTGTTTACATATTTCATAGTAAAAACTTTATAGAAATTCTATAGATTTTCCTCCTTGAACGCTAACGTAGACTCACTTGTCGCGTACATTCTGTTTTTCACACATTGCTTTCATAGACATTAGTTAAAAATGTTATACTTAAAACCGGATAAAAAAAAATTAAAATAGAGTAAATTTTGAATAAATTTGCCAACATTTTTTAGCTTGAAGAAGGGGAACAAAATGTAAGATTGACTTAAAAATAGATGAGTTTTATTAAAAATCTACGGCAAAGTAAGCTTGCTTCTTTTGCAGCTTGAAGAAGGGGAACAAAATGTAAGATTGACTTAAAAATAGATGAGTTTTATTAAAAATCTACGGCAAAGTAAGCTTGCTTCTTTTGCCTATTTTAAACATTTACATTCGCATTTGCATTTTACTCTTACAAACAAACAAACAAAAAAAAACAAAAAAAAAACAAAAAAAAACGCATTAAAGAGTAGACAAGCAGCGTTCATACAAAATAACCAAATTCAGGTCATTATTTTAATTTTTGTTAAAGGATAACATGTAGTGGGGTGTACGTAATCCATACATCTCAATCCATACATTATATTACATTACAAATTCATCAAATCGTGTATTATTGTCGTTATCCTTCCAAGTGTTTTAAATAAATATGAAAACATAATTTGCTCTTTCCTAGATCGTGCTATAAAAGAAAACATTATTAGCAATATGTATAACTTGCCTGTCCTGTTTCACAGTGGGTGACAAAGTGTCAAAGAAAGTATAGAAGTAAATAAATACGAGGTACTGGAAAAAATAACCCCTATTTTCACCGAACTTTTTAATGGAATGGCAATGTAGCGAACTCTATTTAAAATTTATTCAAATTGTAATATCGGAAATAATAATAACAATAAGAAAGAAAATGAATGCAAAAAATTTAGTTTTTTATCAGGGCTATTGATTTCCCACAAGGGTTATTAATTTCATTTTGGAATTTTGTGTCGTCCATTCTCAGACGGCGTTTCACTTTTCAAATTGTTGCCACCAAATATTAGAGCCCTGCGTTATATTTAAAGAAATTAAATAATCAAGAAAATGTATTTTCCTCGCATTGTGAAAAATAACTGTACTTAGACAGATCAAATCTTGAAAATGCACTTAAGCCACTTGAACCAGTGATAAGCAAACGTACCTACGGCAGAGACGACAGTTAGAGCCTAACTCTCTCTTTCTCCTACTGAAACTCGGCTTTTAACTACTTCCTTTAAAGTAGAAAAATTTGCATTTCCTTCCGCGCGTTACAACATTTAACTATTACGGCACTGACAATTAGGGGAAGGAAGGCTTATAGAAAAGGTCTAAACTCAAACTTTAAATTGTTAATTTAGAAGTCAAACAACAAAAATCAGCGTTATATTTTCAAATTTATTATTTGTTTAATATTTGTTCAAGTTTAATATAATCAATATTTGTTCGGCGTGTTATTGTATCTTAATTTTAAATTGCTAGTTAAATTAAATATAAATCTCTACACTGTTAATTAACTGCATAATTTTATTTTGTAAATTATGAACAAAAATAAAATGCATTTTATTTTTAACACCGGAATATGCACATGTACAAAAAAGCACTTGTTACTTAAATAATAGAAAATGAAAATCCTAAACTTCCATACTTCCTTCTAGAAATTTGATCATTCTCTAAGGATACATGTAATTTTTTTGTTACAAATTATTCTATTGAACTTTATATTGAATCGTAATCTTATGATAAAATGAATCTGAACTTTGAAACAAAGGAAAACAAAATATTCTTAAATAATGCAAAGTTTCAAGAAAAGATATCTAAACCAATGTCCAAATATGCATCATTTGGAATAAGTATTTTTCTCGGGATTTTAAAATCCTTTGACTTCAACAAGAAAATTATGCATATCTTTTATGTTTTGCAGAATAGTTTTAGTACATTAAGAAAGAATATTACCACTGAGCATTTAATGCCAGTACTTCAAGAATTACTCCAATCAAATTTTCATCAGATTATATAAAAAGGTTTAATTTAACTTTTTTTTTTTTTTTTTTTTTTTTTTGTGTGTGTGTGTGTGTCAAGTAATGAATAAAATAATGCATGATACTTTCTTCTTGACCAAAAAAGAATACCATTATAGGAATCACTTGGTTTTTGGGAATAAAAACTATTGCGAAACATTAATCAACTCTTATTTTTCCGTTTTAGCTAATGAACTTTTATTTTAGTAAATTAATTAGTTTTCAGATTTAGTTAATATTAATAAAATCTGTTTAAATATTTAAAATGAGATTAAATCGAAAATGCATAAATATTAGTGTTTTCTTCCACAAAAAATATGATTAAATGCTATCATAAAAATTGAAATAATAAATGTGAATAAAAATATATTGGAAATATATGCATTCAAATTTTTAGTTGATTTCCATATTATAGAATTAAAAAATCAGCCAAAATTTCATTTGATCAAAGGCGAAACGTTACACAGAGTGCAGTACTAGTAACGCTAAGAATTAAATTGTTTAGTTTTGCCTTATAAACATCAAACATTGCTCTAAAACTGTTCCAAATTTCAACAAATTACTGGAATCTCCCTCTTTTGAAAAAAACTTTCTTACGCTTTCCTAAAAGTCATTTTATAAATGCCTGATATAAAAAAGTGTCAGTCATTATTAGCCTTCCTTTTAGATTTAAAGGGCTGAATTTTATTTAAAATGAATTTTACTTATTCAGTATATATTCGAACGAATTATAATGAGCTATCTTATAAAGTGTGTAAATCTCGTGTTAATAATATCGCAGCAATTTAAACACTCAAATATGATGAATAAAATTAAAAGACAATGTATAACATTCTGACTATATCAAAATTATATTTTCTGTGCACAACTATGTAAATGACAGGGATATATTGCCTACAGCATAGCCGAATTAAAATGTGTCTGAGAAATCCTTTACTTCAGTTGTGGAAAACAATAGTTCTTTTATATCACTTCTTGTTAGTACGCAGTGATGGTTAAATTATATAATATAGCATATTAAATGTTTTATAACTTCGCACAGATGACTGTAATTAATATACAAAAATTAAAATTCGCAGTAATTTTAAATACCAGAAATTACTCGTATTTACTATTGTGTATAGTATAGAAATACTTAGTATAGAAAAGCCAATGACATTATTTAAGAGAACCATTTGAGGTTATCGAAAACCGAATTCCCCACTGGATAACTATTTCAGTTCAAATTAAGTGGTATGGAAATGAAAATATCTTCTTGTAGAATAAATAATTGCATGCAGTGTAACCATTGTTATAAAAAAATGAATGGATTGTAGAATTTAAATCCATACATATTTTTGCACCTTTAAATATTAATTACGAAAATTCTACATCTCACAACATTTCTCTGATTTTGAAGACAATTTCAATCTCCCTTTTTCTTTACATCACAACTCTTAAAAATTTTTATCATCAGTATAGGCGACAAACCAACAGCACAAACCTGAATAAAATGCAAATAAATGAAAGACACTTACGGAGATAAATGAAAGGGATTAAACGGAAAGTATCAAATACATGTATAATATACACATATAAGCTTGGAAATATTACTTACCTTGAATAGGAATATGAATTTTTTCCTCAGATTACACACAGATAATCATTCTTATCTAAATTTCTAAAAATCTCAAAATGCTTCCTGTAGATCTAACAAAAATTATATTCTTTAACAGAATTAACCTATTTCATAAATATCTACATTTAGATATTTCAATAATAAGAAATGTTTGTAATATATATATATGTATATATATTAGGAAATGCTTATTGGACAGAATTTCCATCATTCCCTAACAAAGGGTGTCACATGGAAGCTGGCCAAACATCACAACTTATGGAGGCAACCTTAGAAACTCTAAACTTTGTTAGGAACCGAAAAATCTATGTCTCTATGATCAGAGATGGTTTTCTACTAAGAGTTACGAAAGCTTTCTTTTTATCTTGGTTTTTGGTGTCTCTGTCTGGGAAAACAACAAGTCTGTACTTCTACCGCATTCTCTACATAAAAGAAAATATATTCTAATAAATCCAAGAAGCAAGATTTCTCCTCAAGCTGAAACAGGAAGCAAAATTATTGCAAACCGTCTGAAGATACGGATTCAATAAATTGTTCAAAACTAGTTTGTAAGGAGCAGGAACGAAGAGAATATTTTCTCTGTCATCTTGAAAGGAAACATTAATCTATTTGGTAATCAGCTGCATAGATACATACCAAAGAAAAAAACATAACCATTATACATCCGGAAAACGCAGCAGTTACCTTGAATTAATAATTATTCCTGGAATCTACAGCGGATTACATAAGTTTTAAACTGTGAATCAAATCGCGTTGGATATGAAATAATTCAATCATTTTCGAATCAGTGCTAAGTGTTGTCTCAAATAAAATTTTCCAAGAGCTCATCTTAAATAAAACAAACTACACCGAATTGCAGAAATTAATATGTTTTCATTAAAACACATATTTGACAAAGGAATGTGTACTTCATGCGTTATATAACTGATAGATTGATGACGGTCTGTCGAAGCACCGCGCTGTTGCCAAATGAAATTTCATTAAGTACAAATATCTTACGAAGTAAATGGAATGGAATCCCAGCGGTCGGGCTGGCTACATGGTTAGTTTTTTGTGGTTGTGATTTTCTCCATGTCTAACATAAATTGTAACCAGTTTCCTTTAAACAGTCTTCCTCAAAGACATCACTTCTCATAGGCAGATATCCCTAGAGTTGCCTTGCTTTAAACTAACCTTACGAAGTAAGAACCTTAACTCCATGATAAATTGTTCAAAATAATTTATTAACGATATCTACGGTTAATTATGTTATGTAATTCTGCTTAGCTATTTGGTTTTCTGAAGAAATAGTTAAAATGAGAATGCTTTCATTAATTTTTATTATGACAAAATGCAACATCATTATCTGCTTAAGGATATGGACGACTTCATAAAGGTCATTTTAAGAAAAACTAGTTCGTTTTCATATTACACGTAAGAAAATTCACGAAAACGTTTATGCCACTGGTTCATTGGCTAAGATTCGAATCCGCATCGAAATACAGTGTTTAGTAGTGTTATCCACTCCTCCAATGACAGGAGGAAATTACGAATGTAATGTGAACAGAATTAGGTATACAAAGTCTAGACAAGAATTTATCGTTATTCTACGTACGCTGAGTAATAAGTTAATTATCATAATGTAACCGATGCAGACTTATTATTATTTCTCTTCTACTTAAAATAAGCATTTCTCTTTTATGTTTCCTTTGAGAAATGGTTATTATTTTCAGAAACAAAATGAAAAAAAAGTGTGTTTTTATCTGGTGATGGTAAATTTGCAAGTTACCTGTTTCGTTTTAATCTAAGATCAAACAATTTATGTGAATGTTCAAAAAGAGTACCTTAGGATGTGGAGCATTTGATTTTCTCATGTCCTACATTTGATGGCCGTAAATTTTCAAAACGATTTGAAAATGTTCGGAGTGACTTGGCCAGTGAACTTACATGATTTCGTGAAGTCCAGACTGTTGCTCTCTGCTTTTGTTCGTCTTATTTATGTATGTAACTTTTAACGTTTTAGTTAACTTACTTCTTTAAGTCCCGTGTTGTATATCTGTGGTGATCGGGGAGTATGTGTGTTTTCAAATTAAAAAAATATATATATATATATATATATATATATATTTCTGTGAGCGCAAGTTTACTTAAAAGTTTTCGAAATTTTCCTACCTGTTGAAATATAATATGAAATATACATAAATATTTGCTATTCTTATTAAAAGCTCAATATCATTTTCACAGAATTAAAAAAAATGTATGATAACCTTGCGATTACGAGTACCTATATTACGGTTATTCCGTATCAATTATGTAACGGAATGTTTCTTGGCGCCTCATCGAAATTTATTGAACAATCTGAAAACCAGACGGAAATACTTGTATCCACTTCATTTAGAAAGCCAGCCATTTTGAATCACTTACCTGAATATTTCGAATACAATTTATGGCTTCATTTGATAGATCAAGGTATACAAATAACACAAGGTTGGAAATTCCAAACTTATTTAGCTGAAAAACTCGCAACGCTTAAATAGAAACCAGTATATTTTTATGAACATTTGCATTATCGTTTTCAGTTCCTTCTACACAGATGCTAGCCTTAGAAATAAATCTTACGATACAACTTACAAATAACCATACAAATCAGCAAGCCAAATTTCAATGAATATATTAATTGAAATTAATAAATTTCAGTAAAATTCGAGAAATAATCGCTATCTGCTGAAAAAATAACAGATTTGTTTTCGGTTTATCAACTAAAAATTTAAAACATTCTTAAAATATGTGTATGCTACTCCTTGGATTTTTCTAGGGAAAAACCTGCCGTATGAAGCCTGGATGATACCAGTCTGGATATTTAATCTTTATATACTTTCAGTATACAGGTGTAATGAACTACTTAGAATAATAATGAATTGAAATAAATAAATTTCAATTCACATAGCAAGTCCAATCATATATTAGAATATAGATGAAATTGTATTTTAGAGATAGCAGAATATTATAAGAATATATATTGATTCATTTTACGTTTCTCTAGGGTTATCAGGAGTCCCACTTTTCTAGGGCAGTCCCGGTTTTGGACGAGCGTTTTCGAGTTCCAAAATAGCATTTATGGGACATCAGTTTGTTTTACTTTCTCCAAAGAAATATTTCTCTAAAGGATAGAAAATGAGTTACATTCACATTTCTAGATTTTGCATTTTTCTTAACTTTCAGCCCCATTGGAAGCTACTTTCTCCATATTTCTGTCTATCCTTTTGCGAGAATGTTAATTTTTATTTGAATGGTTAGTGGTTTGGCTTCGTCTAGCGCTTCTCAACACATTATTAGAATGGCAATTTTACTACTGTTTTGTTGATCTTTCCTCCTATCTTGTTTTCTTTAAGTGTAGCTGTGAATCGATTGTTGTCGTGAACGCATTCTTTCGTACACGTTTGTCGGTCCTTGCATGTTCTTGCATGAAAATTGATTTCAAGTACCCACTTTGAAATTTGGATTGATAATGTTTCACATGACAGTAGAATATTGCTAAGATATTTATTCCAGGCAAAATATTAAAATATTCCCAGATAATTCCATAATCCCCCCATCATATATTAGAATATAAATTAAATATCCCAACGATGCTTTAAACCAGAATTTTTCCGTTTACAGAATTTTAGACGATAATTAGAAAACAAATCTTCTATTATTTCAGTATATAAAGATTCACTCTCGATTTGGATACAAGAAACGATAATAAGCCACTCTTTTTCAAGGCTGGATATGCCTGATAGAATCTATGAAAAAATTTTCATACTGTAGAAGATATTCGCACGTAACATACCTGGAATATTTTAAGAATATTCCTTGTCGTAGATGAGAAGAATATTCTATATTGAAATATGATTGTAACATTTTCTCGAAGATTATACTGTATTATCTGAGGATATGCCAGTAACATTGCGAATATCTCAGGCATCTGTGTGATTATTTGAAGTGAAATGGAATATCAATGAGATGTTCCGTGCTACGTGTGAGGAAAAGTGAAAACGTTAACAGCTAAATTAATTATTTCATTTCTTTTAGTATTATTATAAAATGTTAGTTTGTTATAATTTTCTCAAATTTTTATTGAACATATTTTGGGGCATAAAGTGGGATTTATTTTCTCACTAATATACTTGCTGCTAATAAAAAGACATGTGTCGAGTTTTTTTTTAATTTATTTTTAATTTATTTTTTTTTTATTTAGAAAAAATGGCAACACTAAGTTTCAGCCTTATTACTTTAGGATAAAAATTATTTCTAACAGTCAAACAGGCCTAATAGTGGAAAATATAATGCTTAAATGAATTATCTAATTTTTAAATAGCAGTTAATTAAAATTTTAAGTCCAAACATTTGTAGAGACATTAGGTATATTTGGAAGCAGGCAAGATGAAAAATTAGCAACCGCTTTGGCCGGGAATCGAACCGCGGAACTCTCAATTACGCGCTGAGTGTGCTGACCACTACACCACGAAGGCTCGCTAAAAAGGCGGGAGAAAAACCTTGTATACTCCCCCTTCTAAAGGGCGACTGGAGTTTTTTTTTTTTTTTTTTTTTTTTTTTTTTTTTTTTTTTAGGGGACCCATTCGCCAAATCCTGGGTGAGGAGAATCATCATTCAACACCCTTTTAAGGCGCCACTGTAGAGACATTAGGTAATTTTTGAAAGCAACACAGATGAAAATTGAGCCACCGCCTTCCCCGGGAATCGAACCACAGACCTCTTAATTACACGCTAAGGGTGCTGACCACTACACCACGAAGGCTCGCTAAGAAGGCGGGAGAAATACCTTACATATTTCTGCAGTCAAAGAGTAAACAAATTATCTTTCAGAAAATCCCATGAAGCTGTGCATAAAAATCATACTCCGAGTTAGTTAAACTCGCCACCGGTCCTTAGGAAAAATGTATAACTATATTTTTAGGCTACCTAAGGAAACAGTTACTAGGATGAAAGGAAACAGGATAGATAATAGGATGGAAGCTCTTATTCCAAAGTGAAATAATAATGAAACACTACGCACATAAATACAATAAAAGCAATAAATTAACAGCAACATTAACATATTTTGAAATTTATATGCATCGATATACGACAAATCATGCTAATGTAAATAATTGGAAAGAAAAAGTTGCATAATATTCAATGTTAATACTAAATTAAGGTTAATTTCATAAATAAAGAATAAAATGTCAAAACAATTTGGAGACATAAATGTAAGGTTAAAACATAAGCAATCGGGAAGTTTTCATGTAACTGCAATAAGAAGCAATGCAGATGAATAAATTAATTCCATTTTTACTTCCTTCTATGAAGTAAAGGAAGTATTGTAATCACGAAAAATTGCGGGTATCGCATTTCAAAAAAATATCCATTTTGGGCGTTATTAAATGAAATTTAACGATGTTTTTGCGTGACATCTGTACGTAACAGAATAAAGAACTCTTTTCGCCAAACGAATTATAAAACTGATTTAAAATGGATTCAGAAGAGATTTTGTTTCGTGGGTCACGTATGTATGTAGCATAACTCAAAAATGAGTATATTTAGAACGTTGAAATTTTGCATATAGGACTGCTATAACATGTAGTTGTCCACTTACGTTAAGGATTTTATGACTTTAATTAATCTGCATGCAGTAGTTGTAGAATTATCAAAAATTTAAAAGTTGTTTAAATGCGGCTGAGCCTAATTTTTCTTATTATAGCAGTCATGTTTGTTTACATTTGAAACTTAGAAGAATAGTGTATCAAATCTTTCTGCACTTTCAGTTTGCTTTTGCCAAGTGGGAGCAAAAGGAAATTGTGTACCGAAAAATATGCCATTTTGGCCTACTAGCCGAAGTGCTTCTTTTTGCGCAGAAACTCTAGATTTAGTTACAATTTTTTTTCTTTTTAATTGTTTTAACTGTATTTGGTGTTTTATGCTTTTCTATATCTTTCAGTTTTAATGAAGATAGTTTGTGTTTTTATGTATTTATTCCTTCCCGCGAAGTAAAAACTGAATTAATTGAATGAAAAATATAACTGTAATGAAATTCGAGGAAATAGATGTGTTTTGTATTAGCAGCAAATATTGTCGCAAGCCTGTCTTGGACAGAGGAGAATGTTTATGAGTAGCGCATGCGCATTAGGTAAGCGGCCTTGAAGGGTATGTGAAAAACTGTTTCTTTCTTATTTGTTTAATTTCTTTTATACATCGTTTTAGATTTATTATAGTATTTGAATAGAACATGTGGCAACGACTAGATAATTCTTCAGGTATTTTTTTTTTTTCACTCGAGTGAACCCAGCGCCAGACTGTTCGTATGGTAAATAAAAATAGTGAATTTTAAAGAGTGCATTAATTCTCTTGTGGTTTATGCTCTATAGACGAAGTAGTTTTAATTCAATTCAAAACGTTAAATGAAATGCAGGAAAAATGCGTATAATTTAATATTCCGTACATGTGGTGTACAGATCAGATTTTTTAAACGTATTATTAATCACGCAGATTTAATAGAATATATTGCATTTACGGCGTTTAGAATCGGGTTTAACTATTACACTTTACGATTAAGATGTCTTTTAAGAAATAAGAGGAAAGGATTAGATTTATGTCAGCAATTAATACTGTATAATACAAATTATTTGCTTAAAAGGAAGGAAATATTTTTAGTCGTTAACGAAAAGTTACGCTTACGTTAATAATCATTTTACATGAAGCATAGTATTATAACAAAAGCAGTAAATTTCAGATGTAATCATCATGAATGGTATGGATTTTGTTGCAGTTAAAACCTCCAAAAAGGATTTAAGGGAGCTATTTTGTGGAATTAGTGTAATATGCATTCACGATATATTAAATAAAGTATAGACTGGGCAATTTATAAACTAATTATATAATTGTCTTATAAGCCTTGAATGTTATGTCTTGCAAGAGGAAGTTCAGCATATATCATTCTTGGAATAGACAGATTAATTCACTGAATAGTTATAGTTTTTTTATCATTAGTTACCCCATCCGCCAGGTTATTGCGTATCCTATTTTAGACCACTACCTACGGTTAATATCACAATAAAATGACTCAGGCGAATTATTTAGGCTTTGCAGTGCATATGAATAAAGTTCTCCGCATAAACTCTAAAGAATTTTTTCTTTTTCCTTTTATTATTTGCACGCAAAACGACAAACTGTCTACATATATCGGTGTGTACCGCGACTTTTGGCCAACAATTAATCCATTATAACCTTTTATATACATAAAATACATATCTTAAATAAATTGAAACGACCAGTAATTAAATATTTACCACAGACGCATGCCGCCCATATGGTATATTGGTTAGAGGAGTTGGCTTTGCTTTAAACGTGTAGTTAAACGAGTAGTATCTTTAAAATATATGGCGAACCGAAAGTCCTCTCAGGCGAACTGGTGGTACTGAAGAGGGATGAGAGAGTCTTCGAACATCCCCCTTAATGCTGCCCTCAAAACTGGGCGGCTGGAAATAGAGTTCCAACCTCCTTGCTGCTCTGGAAACCATTCTTCCATGAAATTCATGGAAAACACCACAGATTAAACTTTCAGGTAAATAAATTATCTCACATTTCAATAAAATCCATTCATTTTGCCAGGATTTCATGTCTGATTGCAACACTTGAGGATTTTGCTTGTTTTTTGCTTTTGTGTCTGTCATTACCACATTAAACGAGATTCAGATTTCGCTGCATGGAGCATGAATTCTATTTTCGAAAAGAAAAAATAAATCTGTCTTTGGAAGCTGATCATTGTTGGCTATATAACCATGATTTTACTTTTTGTTTTGTTAACGGCATGCATAACGTTTCTTCAGTTACCGAATTAATAAAATGATAGAATTTCTAAATCAGTTCTTTGCAGATTTTCCAAAACACAATTTTTTCCATTTCTTCATTTCTTTTCTTTACAGAAGGCTCCACCTTTTATTTCTACCTGATCTTCTCATTAATTTCCGTACATATTTGGTTCTTCGTTCCCTTTTGTAAATTTTATGATTCTGAGCACTATGGAGGTATACCAACTCTTCTTCACTATAGATGGAATTTTATTTAAAGCTAACCAAAACTAAAGATATGCTTTTGGAAATTGAAAATTTTTCATTTGCACAATTATTTTCGTGTAAAAGATCTAATATTTATGTATTTAAATAAAAGATATACATAGAAATGCTACAGCATTGTTTCAAATTAATGATACAGAGATTTTTAACAGCAGAAAAATGCAGAAAAATTAAATTCCATCTTGGATCCAAGGCACAAAAATATATTTATTCTTTTAAATGCTCTTCTCAAAAATCATGGCCAGTCTTACAAGTAGGCAATGTTTTTATTCTTATAAAAATCATCACCCTCGAAGGCGCGTTTGCATGTGTAGTTTAATTGTCTTCAATATATATACAAGTATATATATATTTTTCAAAACACTGCGAGAGCTTCGCCCCAGATTGGAATGACATTCTTAAATAGTGGCAACTGTTGGTTTTTAGTCTAGTGATAATATAGAGTAATTAATCGCACTGACAAAATCCTGTAATAGGCTTAGAAAATGTATATTGAAAATCTTCAAATGGTATTAGAAAAGTCACAATATCTACTAAAGGATTAAATTGAAAAGCAGTAATACAAGATATGCTTGTATTACATTGGACCAACAATCAAAAAGTATCCGCAAACAGCTACATTCTACAAAATAACAAACTCCCAACATCACAACTACTTGAAACCTCTTACTGACATAGAGGTCGAGATATATTTTCTTAAAATTCTTGAGCTAACTTTAATCTAGCGGAATGCATAAAGTTGTGCGTGTCCTTCCCTGTTTTGTAATATTTACTACTGCTGCCTCTCTCAGTGATTTATGTTTCGGTGCAGCGTGGCGTGCGAATTGTTAAGGGAGTACAAGTCTTCAGACACTAGAAACGCTTTCGTTTGGCTGCATTTGAAACGCTCCGAGGAATGATAAGCTAAGCAAATTGTGCTATCGTGCTCCAGTTGAAAAGGTGAGGCAAAATAAATACCTAGGCGTATTGTTGCTAGAGTATCAGAAAACTCTTTTCATTCTACGTGTCTTTAAAGTTTCAAACGCAATAAATTTTATTCGAAGCATCGGCATCGCGTTCAGGAAAAGTTGCTTTTATTTCCTTTGAATAATATAGAAAACACTTTTATTTTCCAGAAATATAATATCACTGGAAAATCCGAAGAAAGTGTACTTTCTCGCAATCGATTTTGCCATTTATATTCAGAGCTTGCGCCAATATATTCAGATTTGTTTAATATAAATATTGTTTTGCATCAAATTTAAATCCTACTAAAGAAGTCTGTTGAATTAAAAAGTATAAACGAAATGGAACATACAATTTTAACTAAATTTGTAAAATTTATATAGGACACGGTCTTTCTTCTTAGAATAAGCAACTAATCTCAACGGCAGTATTATGACAATTTAGGTGCTTGCTAACATTTTTTATTACTAAGGTTCTATTTTCTCTCACCCGCTTTAAGTACACTTAATTTCATGTCCTCAGTTTAAAAATTCTGCATCGGCAGTTCTGATGGAAATATCACTGTTATGAGTAACTTTACGGCGAAGTTTTATCGCAGATTTATAGAATAATTAATTTTTTTTTATTCATATTAACTCTTTCCAATCATTCTTGAAAAATAATTGAAGTTGTATAAATATTCTAGTTTTGTGCTTGCATAAATATTTTAGAGGAAATAGTTGCTGATATCGTTATAATATTAGGATTTATTAATCTTTGTCTTATTTTGTGCAAGGGACCGAAGTAATGTGACAGAAAGTACAAAGTTATGCAGTAAGTGATAAAATCAAATCTTAAAAACAGACTGATTTTAGTCTATAAAGTCCTTCAAAACATTTGCTTTCTCAGGTTTAATGTTATAGACTCTGTTTTCGCATATCGTAATTTAAAAGCCCACCATTGACCGGGCTTACACATTATTATGAACATTGGTTGAATACTGGTATTTCGGTATAAGTTTCGAATAACTTAATAAAAAAGTGTAACTTGACACTCGAAAATTCTAATAACTTAACACTTAAATAAAGTCTTTGGACACTGGTAGCTCTGTCCGAGGTTTCGAATCCCGCAAATTGGCTTTTTCTTGGATTTCGTCATGTGTAACGTGTATCCAGTTTCCCTTAGAAATTCCTCCACGAAACCATCCCTTCCTTTAGGTAAATAGCCCTCGAGTGCTTTGTCATAATCAAATAATAATGACCAAAAAACCCTAATTTAAATAATAATCTATTTTTGTTGCTCAGGTGATTGGTGCTTTCCTTATAAAATATCAAATATGCTTTCATTTGAAATCGCAAAGTTACATTACATATGGACCCTTTAATACCATAGAAAGAAATATTTTGTGCTGACCAATTATTCTTTTATCGAATGCTTTTCTTATGAAGTAAAATATCATTGATTTACTAGATTGAGTTTCGTCATGTATGAACCAATATGAGATAATCATAATGTGATGATACGTTTCAGGTTCAAATAATCGTTCTAGTAATTGCCGATAATTATGGCTAATGTCAGTACTTTCTACGGATGTTGTATCGGATATTGATGCATAGGTTTTCCCTCACTAAATAACAAGGTTTTATGTTTCCAAAACTGCTACAATATTTAGAAATAAACATCATGATTTATACTTATTGATACAGTCATTCAGTTGGTCGTAAGTCTCATAGTTAAGCCCTCTGATTTGTTCGTTTTCTATTTTCTCGATCATTAAAATTTCAAAACCTATACCAGTTTTTTAATGTTGCTCGTTGAACGGTCACAAAGTTGCGCGGAATTTGCCTTACAACTTTTATTACTTTTCGTAAACTTCTTGATGCCACGAATGGGATGAAGTAAAGGAAATAGTTGGCTTATCTTAAAATAAAGTAACGCACTGAATCTATAGTCATTCTGGCATAAAGGAATTCGTCGGTGTTTGAGTGAACTTCTGGCATTAAGCCGATCACTGTAGGACAAGCGCTTCATTAAACTGGAAAATCTGAAAGGTGTTAGAAAAAGCACCTTCGAAGTAAGACGATCTTATAAATGTGTGCGTGTCTGATTGTGGCAAAGCCTCGAGGGCTATCTGCCTAAGGGGAGGGATGGCTTCGTGGAGGACTTTCTAAGGGAAACTGGCTCGTATATACGTTACACATGGAGAAAACCACGAAAACGCCCATGCAGCCAGCCCGTTCGCGAGATTCGAACCTCGGACCGAACTACCAGTGTTCAGCGACTTTACCGCTCCGCCGCTGGTGGGCCCCGATCTTATAAATGAGTACATTCGGACGCCAAACATTTATCGTGTAATAAACGCTTTAACGGGTACTTCTTTTATCCGAAATTCGTTTCCAAATTGATGCCCAAGTGGGTATTATTTCAGTTATATCAAAGAATTACCTTCACTGCAAATAGATGCTTTTCGAACATCAATTATATTTCAAACTCGTACAAAGATATTAATTGAAAGTTGGTATACTAATTTTGCACGTTATGTTTGCCAAGCTGTGTATCAACTTTTACACATTGTAAATTTCTTGAAACATTTGCAGACATTATACCTTTTTGTTTCTGTAATAAGTAAGCTTAATAACACAATTTTTGAAAGACATCCATTGCTTGTGCCAGTATTTTTATTACTCTTTTGTAAATAGTAGTACGTGCCTATTTTGGAGCAAGGAAATCAGAGGACAAATAATGACCATAAAACGAAGCTTTCGGCTGCTCGGAATTTATTTAGAATTATTTTCGATGTTTGTAAGTAAGAGCACTAATAACAACACATAAGTTTTATTTGATTTATTTACTTAAACTTTTGACAAAAATATATAAAACCAGAAGCAGATAGCAAGTAATGTCTTGAAATGACTGTCATTTAATATCCGTAGTATGAAGAAAGCTAATAAATACGAAA
Organism: Stegodyphus dumicola; assembly: GCF_044657685.1. NCBI lineage: Eukaryota > Metazoa > Arthropoda > Arachnida > Araneae > Eresidae > Stegodyphus > Stegodyphus dumicola. Next base: position 35,723,155 of record NC_140777.1, on the reverse strand, counting down.
CACTAACAATATAAGTAATTTCTGCTAAGGAAATGAAAGCACCTTTGCAGAGTTTTATAGATGCATACAACCCATTTTTAAAATATATGAATAAAAATCATAGAAATCTACAGTTCCATTAAGTGGAGCAGTCATTCTATAAGAAAAACCTATAAAATATTTTAATATCACCAAACGCTCTAAAAACGAAAAATATAGTTGAATTAAATTATAATACATAAATAAAAATAACATAAAATAAATGTATGTTAGATTTAGTTTTACAAAAAGCTTTTGTTCGTTTCGTGGGAACTGACATGGGTGTGTTATTTATTATAAATGAATAATTTTTCTGTTTTCAGGCGTTTAATTATACAAAATTTTACTTCCCCTTATGCTTCTTTTCAATATATGGCCAAAATTTAATTTTCAGATTTCTCTCATTTTATATAGTAGGAAATTTATCAGTATTTCTTTTTGTCATGGCATATTTATTTCAAAACTGAAAAGCTTGAAATAAATATGCGCTGAGAAATTTTGCGGTTTTAATAAGGAAAATACTTTAAGATTTCTAATGTCTGTAGTAATTTATTATTATTAAATTCTTATTATGCTGTTTTAGCTCTGTAGACATAATTTAAAACTGCATTTTTATTTATATTTCATATTTTCCTAAAGCTGATTTTTAAATATCAGTTCACATATATGAGATTATATAGTAATTTAATATTCCTACAGTCTATTTATTTTGTATTGCTTTATTCTGAAAATGAATTTTATTTTAGAATCAATGCATTTTCTACTTTGTATAGTTAAACAAAAGTAAATAAAGTGTCATTTACTATACACTAGGTTTAATTCAGCTTGAATTAAATTTACGTCATCAGAAGGAAGAAAAAAGAAAGAAAGAAAAAAAAAACTTGAGAGAAAATTGCTACTCCAATATTTCTCAATCTCGTGTTAAATAGTTATACAAAACAAAAATTATTTAAATACAAGATATACTTAAGCACAGATCGATTTAAAATAAAAACACACTAAATTCATTTGAAGAGAAACAGATTACATTGCATTTTAACTCTGTTGAATGGGAGATACGATGCATAATATATATATTTGAGATAAGATCCGAGATTGTGTTGTAGCATTACTTCACCATTCGTAAACCCTAATTACGTGGTTTCATCAAGCTAATTACGCAGTGAAAGAAAAACGTGTTTACTAATTAGATTTACTGGCGTGAGCAATACAAGCTCCAGATGATGTGGTTTTGGATTACATTTTTTATGCTGAAGAAATTCTTCACGTGTGAGCTTTCATTTAAGGCTGCTTTTTTAGAAACTAGATAACGACGACTAAGGTAAAAGAGAAATAACCAGAATTTTCATGTGTCGAAAGAAAAGCGCGAAAAAGAAAAATCGGCAGAGAAAATCAGGGATTGAATCCTAACCAGTTCCAGCTAATTTCACAATGTTCGGGGCAGAAATATACGTCTGTTTTTGGCAGCAAAATATATAGGTCTCTTGTGGGAAGGGATCCCTAAAATTGCCTCCTCTTTTTATTCCATCCCCAAAGTGTCCTGCTACCTTTCAAATTAATGAGAAGGCTAAATCCTCTACACTGCAAAAGTGAAATCAATACTGGAGGGTATATTTAGATACCACTTAACGAATTCATGGCAGGGGCGTCCGATTTAAACCTTTTTTCCCCTTTACTTCAGAAGAAAACTTTTCCTATCGTGTTCCCTTGATGAGTTTTTCGATTTTCGTCGAGAGCTACTACTGTCCTACTTCCTTGCAAAGTGATAGTAATTGCGGTAAAAGCCGAAATAAATGCACACGAATTTTATTAGCTATACATAGCTGGCTTAATGATAAGTTTTCCAAAAAACATTTTCTGGAAACTTCGAGATTGTTATGTACACTGAGGTAATAAACTCCAGCGAAGGATTTACTTAATGCATAGGAAATTAGCATAATTATGAAATTGTACAGTAATGAGCTCGAAAAATTATTTAACGCTATGAAATGTTTGAGGAAACGTCCCAGAAGAATTTCTAAGATGAAAAATCCCGCTTTGTAAAATTACAGGATAATTTCATGATATGTGGAAAAGGCTTCATAATCAACAAAATATATAATAAAGGAAATGACAGATAAATGTAAAACAATCCAACAATGGAAGGAATAATGCCATAGTCAAATAATTATACCTAAAATTCAATTAAAATAAAATTTATGAAAATTTATGATGTCGATTAAAGTAATTTGGAAATTTTAATGTAAAATGGGAATCTAAAACTTATTGATTTTCAGTTTTTTTGCCCTGAATTCTTATCACTATGTTATGATTTTATACTAAATTTTTGGAATAGTAATAGGGCGTTTACCCATTGAAAATAAATCATATTTGACTGTAGATTTCAAATACTTAAGCTAAAATATTCTGCGGAATTCGAAACGTTTTGAAAATCTGCGTAAAAATATCACAGGAGGAAAACTCCTCACGTATCTTCTAGAACTTACAAAAGTAGCCGAGTGCACGTGGCAAATGAATTCTAAGAGTCAGCCCATGGAAAATTTCTACCAGTTGGTTTGCTGCATGGAATTTGAATTTATTTTCCTTTATAAATATCTCCATGAAGGTATTCCCAGCGTTAGACAGATAACTCCTGTCACAAATAAACAGGACACTATCAGAATAATTAACAATATATATATATATATATATATATATATATATATAATTTGTTTACTAAAGAAATGTTGATTATATTATCTCCTAATATTAATTATAGTACAATTATCTAAAAAGAGTGAAACCATAGTAGTAAGTTTAATTCCGAAAATTGTTTTAAAGTAACTTGAATGAAATTGTTAAAAATATTTAACGGAGACTTGAATTAAATCATGAAGAACAAAATTTCAATTATAAAAAGAAATTAAAAGGAAGTAATCATTGTCATTGATCGGAAATTATTTGACTTTTTACCATTGGTCGGAAGTTAGTTGACTAAAACTTACTTCTATTGCGCAAGTAGTAGAATAACTTGATTTCGCACTAAGTGAATTTAAGATCATACAACATTATATATATATATTATTTGTGGTAAGTACTGGCGACCCAAAAATGCTTTCAGGTTGTCTGTACGTAGGGAAAGAGAGGCTGCAAATATTTAAATGTGTCCTCCGATATGTACTCCATCAAAATTGAACTAAGGCTACGCACTTAATGACCGGAGACTATAAGTATGCGACCAATGGTGAAATTCTGGCGTCCCGCCTGCTTCAACTCATATAGTTTATTTCTGGCCCCTAAATATCTAAAGACGGGAAAAAAAATCATCTGGTCATTTGAGAGAGTGATTGTGTTTCCGCCTTTCATTAACTGTTAATTATGCTCAACTGTTAAGAATAATTATAAGCTATGATCAACTGTTATCAACTGTTAGTAATGTTCATACTTGGACGTAGTAGCTAAAATGCGATCACAAAGTAATCTATTCATTCAGGTTTTTGAAGGGAAGTAAACAGACAGGCTACAAACAAACAAATATTTTTCTCCAAAGTAAGCAATCTATGCAGTCAAGCACAATTAACTTGGGGAATACCAGCAACGGCATCCATGGTTAACCTAAAATAAAGCTTTATCTCATCCCACTCAGTATTAAAAAAATATCATGTTTCCAGCACATAGCTTTCCGAGGAATAAAATGGAATAATAAAGGATTTTCTGTAAAGTATAATTTTAGGTTGATTATCTGTAAATAAAATTTCGGATTCAAAAATCAATAACTTAACAATTAGAAAATTTTAAAACCATCATGACTTCAGTTTTTCTGCTTAATTGCCAAGTGTTGCCATATATTTTCATATTCGCTGTATTATTTATGCTTTTGAAATTATTTCTTTAAATATATTTATTTGAATATAGAAAACAGTAGCATCATTTTATTTGAAAGGTGATTCATCAGAAATGTGCAACGAACGCAATGTTGAGAATTGAAGTTAATATATTTCATTGTCTCATAATGAGAGATCATCTTCATAAGGATATTATTCTCGTTGACTTTAGCAAAATTAACTAGTATATTTCATGTATATGAATGTAATATATTGGTCTCAATCACTATTTTAAGTAAAAAAATTGAGAAATTTTAGACTACATCATAATATATTTTGTTATGCAGTTATGTTCAGAGATTCAACTTATCACTTCCGGTTTATTCATTTGAGTCAAAAATCTAATATATTTTCTTTATTGATGTGAAAGTCTTAAATACTAAAACTCAAAATTTTTGGTTTTAATTTTAATGCAATTTTTGATTCAAAACTATGATGCGCTTCAAATAAAGAACCTTCATTCCTTTTATCCAATTCTACCCAGAGTTTAATCAATTTATATAAATATGGAAGCTTAAATACGGAAATGAAGATTATTAAAAATGTCATACAAGAATTATCGTCGATGAAAATCTCGTCTCACACGTACACACAGAAAGACATGCATCAATGTAATGAAAGTAAAAACATGTTGTGGGGATCCTAATTTATGCTTATCCATTGAAATCTCACTATCGGAATTCTGAACTGAGAGTATTAAATCTTCCTTACTTATGTATGTAGACTGATAGGAGGTAAAAAGGAAATAATAAAACATTATAAAGAAAAGAATAATATATTGTATAATTAACACAAAATTACTATTATCAACTTAACTGGCATTACTTTATTATCGTTATTCAAGCAGTTTATTCTGCAGAAGAAATTCATTTGGTAGTGTAAATTAAATTAACATTCAAAACAGGAGTGCTGAAAAATACAAAGAACAACGTTTATTTACGTAACTCTGGCTACACCGATGCCAGAAACACGAAAAATACAATATCCTTGCCGGGAATCGAACTCCGGATCTTCCGATTAAGAGCCGGACGTGCTTCAAGTTACACCACAAAGACACGAAGAAATAAGGTCGAAAATATATTATATATGTACAATTAAATTGCGTACTTCTGCGAGTAAAAAGAAATTCCAGGTACTGCAATATCATCTCTTATCACTCATATTTTCCGGCACACTTTGTTCTTCCATTTTGTGTATCCAGTGGAATTTTTTAGTAGAACGATAGGACGATTACAATCACAAACCATCAGATTTCGTTCCAAAATTTGAAACGTTTTTATACAAACACAAGTTAAGTGTAATTCGTTTTATTTACTGCAATAATTCTGCAATAGTAAATGATTACCAAGTTATATTATAAAATAACTGAACTGAATGCGTTAGAATATACTACAGTTATAGGTATTTTTAAAAGATAGAATAAATATCTGAACGTTTTATAAGTGCATGAATTGTTTTTAAATAGCTTACTTGTTTAATGCACTAAATTAAAGTTCTTATGGATTCTCATATTGCATTACGTCTGAGAACTAGAACTAGTAATTTTGCAGACCGCCTGGATATATAATAGGACAAATTTTAAGTCTAGCGGAACTGCAGTATTTACCACACCAATGTGGATAAATGCTCTGGTAGCATAACGTAGCTTAGCGATATTGTAAGGGAGTAAAAAAAGAAAAACTGAGTTATAGATGTTTTAACGTCAAAAAGGAAAAAAAAAATGCTTCCAGACTAATTCATGTGTAGTATCTTTTTACATCCATTCCATCCTTCCCAATGTAATCAACTCCTCAAAAAATAGAAGCACGTTATTGTTTATCAACCTCACCATGTTATTTCTTTGGCCGACATTTCATACCTCATATCACTTTTCTGTTAGTAAATTAACGTAATAATTAATTACAAAGTATATGCTTATCATTAACCCACAAATTTGACACAGAAGTGACAATGATTGAAGCAATGGACTAAATAACCACATAGATTCCGAAGACTCTAATATTTTTCTTTCTGACTTTTCAAATTTTTCATATATAAACTTCGCTTCATTTGAAAATTTTATCCAAAATTATGTTCATTAATAAATGTTCATATTTTAAATTTCATATTTATTAATGAATTGAATTATAATTTGTACTAGTCAAAGTCTTCTCTTACTGTACTTATTTTGTACTGTTCTTACTGGTAAATTAAATGTTACTAATTTACTTATCAACTATCTACATTAATTATAATATCGTATTTAATAAGTTATTTGATTCTATTAGCATTAATTCTTGTATTAGTGTGTGTAACATTTCAGGTGTAATTTAAAGCATTTTTTTTAACCTCTGATCTTACTATTCAAAGAAATTTGTCATCTGTCTTAATGTACTGGGGATACTGTTTCGATGTATCGCAAGTTAAGAAATTTTCTTGGCTACTCACAGCTTTTATTAAAGCAGATTTTTCGCTTAGTGTACTTTCCATCTAAAAATACGAGAGAAATAAGAATCTTGTAAAAGGCAGCTTAAAATATTTAAAAAGTAGAATTTATTGTTCTTAAGATCTATTATATAAAAGATATTATTGCTGGGACCTCCCTCAAACTCGCCTTTCCGTTTCACGCCTCTTATTGTGTGATGCTACATTGTATTGTAGCTCTCCACCCCGTCGAAGCCAATTTCTAGTTTTAAAAATTACTGCTATTCTTCTTGGTAGAAGGTTTGCTATTCCCATCAGTCTAAATACTACTACGTTTCCTGTAGCAAACCAAGATACATTTGCATTCTTCTTACATTATTCGCGTTTATGATTTAATGTAATTAACAAAACATGTTTCTAATGATATGTCTTTAGCACATCAGCTAAGGAATTTTGTATTATATTCCGCCAGCATTTCTTGTTTCGTACTATCAAAATATCTCGATTATAAAAGATATAAATTAGAAATATTTTAATAATTTGCAATAAATTCTTATTTTAGAGGACAAAATAAGAATTTATTACATTAAGGATAATGCTTACCGCTTTCAAACACATGCAGTTACTTAAGTAACTTATTCTTGTAATTAAAAGAAAAAGTAAAGTTCTTATTGATCGTCTAACGCCAACCAAAAAAAAAATCTGAGAACAATCGGTCTAATGCCAATAAAAAAATCTGAGAGCAAGCAGCGTGCATGGTATAATAAAAAGATTATTCTGGTAAAATGTTTGTTTTGTGGATATAACGTAATGGGTTTGACAGAGAGTGAAAATGAGCATAGCTATATTATAATTATTAGTTTTGCAAAATTTCAGTATTTATAAAGGTGTTTAAGGAAAATACAGCTCTATCCAGATTTAATATAAATAAAAAAATATTGTTCCCTTTTCAACGAATACCAGTTTTCAGCATTTATTATGGCTTCAAAGCAATCACTAAATGCAGTAAATATCTTATGCAAAGTATTCCATTTGCAAAAAATGTTGTAAAATGACTTATAGAAGAACAATCAATTAGATGATAATGTAGTAAATGTCTCGCTTTGAATACTTAATCCCCCCTTACCAAGTCATAAATCGAAATAGCATGTCTAGCTCTGAAAGAAAGCAAATTATATATTGTTGCGTTTTTCTCTTCCTCTGATACCAGGTGTTACGTTATTTTCTTCCTTCACGTTCGTCCGGGGTTCGTGAGGATTTGGAGTGACTAATGACAATACTACTTGATGAAATATCGAAACATACTTTATTTAGCCAATATGAAACAGGGCAGCTCCAAAATCACGTTTTACACTCTTCGAAGATCTACTATAAACACTCGCTGGAACAATCAGCGACACAGCCTTCAGGTTATCAGGCTATCACGGTGGAGACAGCTTCACTGCAAAGCACCAGAGTACAGCTCCCGACTCTGCTTGGTCGTTCTCGGAACTCCACATACTCTCGAGACTCTCCACGCTGCAACTCGCGATGCACTCGACACACAGGGCACAGCTCCCAACTCTTCGCTTTAGTCGTTCCCGGAGCTCAACACGCTCTCTCGACGATGCACTAAAAGACTCCTTCACTAAAAGACTCGACGACCCACTCGGCATTCGCTGGCCGGCTGTCAACTCGATCGTCTCCGCTCGGACTAACTAGATGAGACATTCGCACTCTAGACGAGACAGACTCACTCGCCCTCTCGACAGGGCACTCTCTGACTGGCCCTCTCGGCGAGGCACACACACTAACTGACTGCGGACCAGCAGGGTTTATATAGCTTTTGACTGGTGCTCGAGAACATTCTGGGCTAAACCGGTAAGTATTCGTTCCAGAAGATTCTCCAACTGTCCATGGTATATCGCCAATTTTGTCGCCAAATATCGCCGAATGGGCGATTTCTCTCCAAATGCGGCAACCCTGCCTTCCCTTGCCATCTTATGGCAAACCTAAGACTGCTTTGCGGGGAAGCTATCTTACCAACCCCTTACATTTCGTAACAATATATATATAATTATGAGTAATTTAAAATGCCTATAACTTGCGATAAAGCATTTTATATGTTTTTATATATTTTATATACAAGTGCTTCATTTGGATTTATGATAGAGATTGGTTTTCGAGATGCAACTAACAATGGATCGAAACCAGTATGGAAGATGATTTCCGAATGAAAAATGTCTCCTTTGATCCATCGTTCTGCTAGTGAAAATTATAACATCTGTTATAATTTTATCTGTGGTTAGTCGAAAATTTTAGGTCGTCTTTGAGTAAGGCAAGTGACATTGAAAAAAGACTAGTATAAGACTGTTTTTAGGAACAAAATTAAACCCTTAAAGATAGCAATACCATACCAGGGATGAAAGTTATTTATTTAGGTAAGAGAGTACTCTGACGTACCGCTTTAAAAGCAATTAAATAATTTAAAAGGATGACGATATTCTCTTAATTGATTGACCATGCTACTCGCGAGGTTTTAAACTAATTTAAAATGGAGTACCATTCAAAATGAGAAATTTCTAGAAAAAAAATATTGCACATGCTACTAACTAAAGAACTGTCAATCGTTTGATCCTAAACAGCATTTAAATTAATGTCTTAATTACATATAAAGCATGTCTAGATGAATAATGGCATTGATTGAAGCAATGCAGAAGAATAACAAAATATTTCAATTTGTTAAGCAACAATAAGCATTTTGACCAGTGTTACAGCAATTTATGATTAATATCTATTTAAGAAGTGCGCATTGATGCTTACGACACTTTACTTGACTGTTGAAAATGTTAGTAGGTAAGAAGTAGGTATGATTTAATGACTATGAACTTTACACCAGCCTAATAAATGTGTCGGCCCTTCAGAGTGAAATAAGCACAGCCAAACATTCAGTCTACGATTTCACTGAGTAGGCTGCATACCCACCTTCACCAGTTAGTTATGGATGATTTGACACCTAGGAAGTAGCAGAGATAACGAGCGAAATCCAAATTACAGGAAAGTAAAAGGAAAGCTATCTTATTAGAACAGTGTAATGATAGTATAACTACGTATTCTTACCGGAATGTAGGTTTCTTTGAAAAAAGTAATTTTGGGATAATTACCTGAACTTTAATCATGTTTACTTTTCGTTTAGATGTTCCTATCATAGGCTCTTTCTTCGAATATTAATTTATTTTCACAATTTACCCCTCTCGATTTTAGGACGACCAAATTAGTGAAAAATAGGAAAAACTAAGCAAAGCCGTACGGTAAATATAAGAATAAACTACATGGACTGAACAGCAAAAAATTTACACAGATATTAAACGATGCAAAATAATAGTTATAATAATATCATTGTTTGGATGTATGTAGTACAATTAAAATTTTTATCTTATTATTTATTTTATTTAACGCAGTAATTCAGCATAAATTGAAAACACATATTAAGTATTTCTTGAAGTTTAAACGATTTTTGTTCTTAAAATAAAATTACAAAATGTTTCAAGACTAAAATATTTAAAAATAATCGAAATATTTACTTTCAATGTTAACATCATAATGCAATTATTCTTTTCAATTATCCTGAACCTTCAACAAGCCCACGCTAAAGAAATAGAATATTAAGATTAACTTCTTTTGTTACGACAAACGTGTTTCATTCATTTTATTTCTATTCATAATCCTATAAAATCGTTTCTCAAATAGCTTGATACAATATTAGCATAAGAAAATCTCTAATGTTTACCAACAGAATATTTGCTTCAGTTTGCTAACAAAAAGAAAATTCTGAGGATTCCAATTTGTATTGAATTATTTTACCAAATATCTCTTAGCGTGTACTTTTGATTGTGGATACCTGACTTGCAAATTAGTCTGTATTGTGGCAATTTATCCAATTAATATTTCCATGAATGTAATTCTATGAAAATCTCTTCTATTTATCAATTTATATATCTGCATGATATTTATCAAAGCCCATTTTATTCATATTTCAAGCGATAAGGTAAGACGATTTATAAGTGAGAAAGACATATTGAAGAAATTTTAATTAAAATGCAATGCACATACTTTAACAGAAGAGATTTAAAGCTCTTACATAAACCTATTGCTATTACATAGTATAGCATATTTTATTATTTAGGCCTAACATATTAATATATAAACAATAATAATAGTATTATATGTAATAGTTATAATTATAATAATAATATAAGAATAAATATTATCACACTATATAACATATATTATGCAAATGTAATATTTATATATTGATGTATATATATATATATATATATATATTATGATTTTACTTGTTCAAAATGCTGCACCTTCTGAAAGTTAAATAAATAAGATTGAGTGCAATCGAAAAATAAATAAAGCACAATGGTATTACTTGATTTATATTTAAACTCAATCATTGTACTAAATGGTATTATCTAACAAAGCTTGAAACGACCTTGTGTGTCTTCTCATGATGGCGACCAAAGACTTGTTCATACGGTTCTTTGGATGTCTTCAGTATAATCATAATACCAACTTTTCAATGATAATTTTATTTGGATAACAAAAATACAATTATGTAAAACAAAATCTGGGAAATATGAAGGATAGTTAATTTTGTTTCTTGCCCAAATGCTTTTGAGCAATCATTACTCCTTTAACAGGAACATTATCACGAACTGCCGTGTGCTGTATTCGCAAGTCGGTTTCAAAGAAAATACAAGACAGAATAGGTAAACATGAATATCTTTGGTATCTGCTCCCTCAAATATAAATTCATGAAGAATTAGATCCCTAGTGTTTGTGAAAACATGGGGAAAATACCCTTGTATTTGACTTTTTTTTTTTTTTTTTTTTTTTTTTTTTTTTTTATGTTTTATTTTTTTATTTTTGGATAATACATCTGCTTTCCATTTGTAATTCTAACATTTATTTATAGTGGAAATATCATGTTTGATCCTTATAAAGAAATTTTAATTTCTCTGCCCAGATTAAAAGATCATTTGTATTCTGAACAAGATTACGTACGTGTTCTGACATACGCAGATTGTGACAGAAAATGGGAAGTGATTTTTTTCGCAGCCCAGGTTTTCTGCTGAAATTTGAAAATTGATCTCTTGATTAAAAGAAAAGTCATCTGCCGTTATCCGTACTATCACCCAACGATTTTTCTGGAAGCATATTTTTTCGTTACTCATTTAAAGCGTAATTCTGTTCTTAAAGCGTAACTTCATCTCACTCTGTTTTCATCGTTTTAGAATCATGCGTGCTGTATGATCAAGATAAATAATTATCCCCAATCACTTGGCTTATAAATTCAACTGGCTCAGTCGTATAATTGTGTAAGACAATAAAAACAACAGTATCGAAGGACCGTTACTGAACCTAAATTATTATGCGTTAGCTCTAATCATATTGTACCATTTAATTATTTCCAGTTTGTGAATATTTTATGATGGTCATTTTATTCTTGTGCCTCAGTAGTATAGTTCCAGAAACTTTAAAATATGAATTAATTTTACTTATTATCTTTATGCACACTTGTGATTTTATATACATAAACCTGTGTGTGTGTGTGTAATATCAAACATATGTAAGAGAATATTCTGCCTTTAACTTGCAATAGTCTCTTTTTTATGTTGATTATTTCCCTTTTCTGCCTTATACATAAAAATTTCTTATAATAAATCCCTCCAGACTGCGTCATTTCAAAATTATTGTTCACTTTATAATTCTTACAAAACGTTCATGACATAAATACTTAAGTAAAGCTATAGGATCTATCTCTCCTTCCAACTATTCCAACTATGAATAGAAAAGTATATACTTCGTGCTTTAGAATAATACCGATAACTTGCGGTCGAAACTAAGAATTTGTAATAAAATAAATCCAAATCTAAAAAATGAGTAGCGTTAGTCTAGAACTTAAGAACTAAATCTAAATGTCTAGAACTTAAATCTAAAAAATGAGTAGCGTAACTTATTAAGTTACGGATAATCTAGGTTTAGTCGAAAAACCCAATAGGCGTGATAATTATTCGAAATGGCCAAAGGGCGTATCAGCGTAACAGGAAGGTCATAAACGAAATGTGCGCTGGCTAGCGAAAACATGCTCTGAATAAACTCCAAGATTCATCTGTTTAAGTACTTACTTCACTTAACTTTAATTTACATCCTGACGAGGAAATGGGAGGGGAAGTTGAGGAGTTCAGGAAAGATAACAATAATTTGAATAATGTATTAATTGAACTAAAGTAAACCCTACAACGCTTCATTCGATAATAAAGAAAACAAACTTAAAATTTATAAATTTGGGAACCGAATTTTAAAATTTACGTGTACTTTTTTTTTTTTCATTTTTAGGTTAACTAAAGCTAAATCATTCTTTACCAAACTTTCATTCTAACACACTGCATTCTTACTTTCACTTGCTGTCTTGCAAATTTATGGCCGTTTTCGGTCTTCCATCACTGTAGCATCATAAGGCGCAAATAGCCCTCTTTAAAATGTGCATGTCTATATCTTCGTTAAGAAATGTTTGGTCCAAAGTGTTAATCATGATTTCAAATTATGGAAATCATTGCTATGTGTGTGTGTCTGAGTCATGGATGATTTAATGAAGAAGAATGATAGTACAGCAGCTCTGACATCAGGAAGTATTTCGAAAAGGCTGTTTTAGATATTAATATTGTTATGATTTTTTTTACTTCTGACACCAGTTGTTACGTTATCTTCTTCCTTCATGTGCGTACAGGGTTCGTATGGACTTGGAGTGAATAATGACGCCACTACTTGACGAAATATCGAAACACACTTTGTTAGCCAATATTGTCAGGACAGCTCCAAAACACGTTTTACAGTCGTCAAACATACTGACACGATTAGCGACACAGCCTTCAGGTTATGAGGCTATCACGGTGGAGACAGCTTCACTGCAAAGCACCAGAGTACAGCTGTCGACTCTGCTTGGTCGTTCTCGGAACTCTACATACTCTCGAGACTCTCCACGCTACAACTCCCGATGAATTTGATGACACACAGAGCACGGCTCCCGACTCTTCGGCTCGGTCGTTCCCGGAGCTCATGACGCTCGTTCGACGATGCAGTAACCGCGATACACGACGAGACTCTTTCGGTGCACTCGACTACCCACTCGGCATTCGCGGCCCGGCTGTCAACTCGATTGACTCGCTAGACGAGACACCAACTCGATACCAACTAACTCGCACCCCAGACGAAGCACTCTGACTCGCCCTCTCGACGAGGCACAACCTCTGACTGATTGCAGACCAGCAGGGTTTATATAGCTTTTGGCTGGTGTTCGAGAACATTCTGGGCTAAACAGGTAAGGATTCGATCCAGAAGGTTCTCCATCCGTCCATAGCATATCGCCAATTTTGTCGCCAAATGTCGCCAAATGGGCGCTTTCTCGCCAAATGTGGCAACTCTGCCTTTTTGTGTCATTTTATGGCAACCCTAAAACTGCTTTGCGGAGAAGCTATTCCACCGTACCTGTACATTTCGTAACAATATATATTTTTAGTTCAACTAATAACCGGCGAAAGCTACAAGATACGAATGATAAGAATCGCATACAGTAGCTGAAAGTCAGTGCCTAGATTTATATATTGCGGAAAGAGCAATGACACTCCGCTAACTGATTCCGAGCAACATCAGTAATTTACATAATTCTTCAAAAAGCCAAACGGACTAAAGTGGATAAAACTTAGTGGAGATATTTATATTCTGAATATCTAGCAATTAAATTTAAGCCTTATATTGTAAGTTACAAATGTTATCTTAGTAAATGATTCCAAGCAACATAAAAAATTTCCCTAGTTCTTCAGAACGCCAAAAGTACTGAGCTGAGCACATGAACCTTATTTGTGAACATCGGACTTTGACTAAAATGTACTGAGCTGAGTACAGTCTTACGTGTAACAAATATCCTCACATAAATAAACCAGACATACCTACATATTATGAAAATTAAGCGTAATATATTTACCTACTTAAATAGATATGTAAAATTCAACGATCTCAAATGCATCAACTCTGTTATGTTTACGTTAATCCAATATTATAATGAGTAAACTCCACAGTTTGTGTTATGTAACTTTGCCTAATATTATGTTATTATCCTCTTATGCTTAAATATAACAACTTCAATGTATAACTCCCATGTTCCTTAAAGAAAACGCATACAGTCAATTCCAATTTTTCAAACTCTAGGCGGTTAGTGTAAGTGGGGAAATACCTCTTCCATTCCGTAGTATATTCTATATGTGTAGTTCCCCATGCATATTTACCTCTTTACTTATTTGTATGTTGTCAATTGAAGATTAAAACGTAGTGGAGGTATATTTATCCTGAAAGGCTAGCAACAACATTTAAGCTTTTTGTTATTTATAAAGGATATCTTAGTAATAAAAACAATTTTTGTTGCCTCGAAACCGTTAAAAAAACTCTCATAATAAAAGACAAAGAGTCCAAGAAGATATATCATAGTGGGTGCGTAGATGAGGAGACACCCAATCAAAACTTGCTAGCAGAAATATAATTGAGCGTTAGTATTAATAAAAATGGTTTTGAAGAATATCCTCATTGCAAATAGTTTATTATGCACATATATCAAAGACATTTATATAAGTTCACAATACGCATTCGTTTCATTATTCTGAATAACCACATTTTTATACTATTATATTAAGCTCATAAAAATTCATGTCATGATCAGTATGCGAAGAAAAAACGTAAGTCACTCGAAATAAAAGTGATTGCAAGATTAGGGTTTCAAGTTTTCAAAAGGGAAAGTTGTCTTAATTGATTACCTTGTCTGTTACACACATGATTTATGCTGTATTATGTTCCCGATATAGCATTTTAGAATATATTTTCTTTCAAACTGAAAGGAAGTAAATATATTTAAATAAGAGTCAGCTAAATATACCTGAAAGAACAGACATAAACTGAATTTCAATGTAAATTCCGTGGCATTCACATGCTGACCTAATATTCAGGACTTCTGATGTTATGCATAAAACACAGAAAAAAAGAAATTATAATCTATGTGAGAGTTTCTTTTTCCCTCCAATTTCAGCCATTGCATTTTTTTTTTTTCACTTTTAAAGGTGTGAGTGACAAATGCATTTTTTGTTCTCCGTTTGGCAACCTACCAGAACCAATTTTCTTTTTCCACATACCGTAAATATCGTAGTATTGTATCACGTGAGCCGAAATACAATCATTTGCACGTTATTGCAGTGTGCCAAGTTTAGATTTGCTTTTCTTGAAGCAAACGAGACGGGAAAGCACAGGAACAAAAAAACATCATATGTATACATCTGTTTAATTTGTGTGACAATTAGTTATGTTGCGGGTGACAAAGACAGAAAAAAATAAAACGTCAGTTTTGTTATATTAGATGGCACAGCAGAACTGCATTTATTTCACACTCTTTTAATCCTATCTTCTCTCATTCGTTTTTACAGTAATATATTAGATTATGAATAAAATAATTCTGTCAGGTCTAGGATTTTCAGCATTGAATGTTTTTCTTTTAAAAGAAGCACATAATATGTTTATTGTATACGTTAGTGAAAAAAAATTAGCATCATTGCTTTATGATAAATGATGGAAATCGCACATTACTTGTGCGATTAGCCCTAAGGGGCAATTTTGCCTAGACAAACTATTAATTTGGTTTTGGCATTTTGCGTTGAAAACTTAATTGCCTTCTATTGTAGGAGTACAAATGAATTCAGAATTTTAAAATTATTGAAAACTGAATAATGTTATATAACAGTAATATTAAAAACAATGATATAATTTACGCTCTTTAAAAATCGTTTTAAAATTTAACTAAACGAAAATGTCATTATCTTCATTTTAATTTCAAATTTTTTATTTCAAAATTTTTAAATAATATTTGCTCATGACTATATACAATTTCTATTCATAACTGTTTTATATAATATAGGATGATGATACGAGAATTAACAAGTACAATTCAATAATTGTATAGTAATACATTGTGTGAATGTAAGATCTACAAGCAAGTTACCAAATGTACTTGGGTAGTTCGAAAGTACAATATTCAGATTAAAGTGTTGTTTAAGAAATTGAATAACTTTTCATATGTCTTCGCGTCTACATTGAAATCTCTCATCATAATAACCGGTACGTCTGAATCTATGAGTGCCTTATCGGTATGTCTGGTATCTTTATCAATGAGCAAACTTGGTTCTGAGTACCTCATAAGCGCATTAAAGCGAAACAATTTTAAATCGGATGAATTAACTGACGGATAATTGCGTACATATGCCAATATAAAACGCAATTGCCGATTAATTGTAATATCGACTCTACATGTACCCTCAGCCCATACTTCTTCTACGGTTTAAAGTAAAGTGAATTGGATTATAATCGACAATTTTCTTTAGATTCCTGTACATAACCACATCACTGTGGTTTCGTTTTCTCTCTTCAGAATGACTTTAATTCCTTGACAATATTCCTTGTCCCAAATATGTTACCATTGTATTAATATCAACTGGCATGTTGATTACTTGCCAAATTACTGCATTCTCTTCTCATCGTAATTTACGAACTTGAATGAATGCGAATGAGGCGATGTCAAACATTCACTTATTGAATCAAGATGCAGCAAATCTGAACGATCCGGATATGCGAACCTATGACTCTTCGATAACACTGGTATTTTATTTTTGTACAACGATCACTTGCAAGAACCACACAATTGGAACCTCATGCACCTTCGTTTGCACCTCCTCGTGTAACATAGCAATGAACTTATCGTTCTTCCTCACTGCTGTCAAATCTTTCATAACCCACAGCCTACCGCAAACACCGCAAACATACCCGACCGCATTCTTTGTAAAAGGTTTTGTAAAATATTCTAAGCATTGCTCATCTAAATAATACTTCCATCGTTGTTTGCGAAAATATTTTACCGTAAGATCAATCTGAGGTATGCTTAAATTTGATGATAATGTACTGGATGAATTTGAAGTCGAGGCTCCCTCATTTATTTGAAGTTTTATATCTGATGATTTATCTTCTTTTATGTTACACTTGCGACGTTGAAATCCATTTGCTTTTTTCTTTTGATAATAGTGTTTTGCTTGTTCTCGCGCTCGCACTTTTTTATTTTGCTCCCACTTTCCTTTCTTCTTCACTTGAACAGCTGCTCACCCTCTTCTCCGTTTAAACAAATTTTTTCGTTAACTCATTTTAAAATTTTATTACTTTCACTGAAACAAAATTCGTAAAATATACACCCATTCGCGACCACATCCAACAATGAGCCTGAGCAGCCCACTAGACAAGAATGCGCGCGATGGGGATGCACGGGCTAGGGTCTGTGCATGCGCACAGCGTATGGCGTCATCCAAATTCCCGCGATCTTCGCTAAATTTGTCACTGAGCCTTGGCTGAATCATAATTCCGAATTCTATAATTATTTTTGCATTTTGTAGTACAATATTCATATACTTTCATCTATCAGCGTATTCATCTATCAAGTAGGCATAAGCCAACTCTCTCTGTTTTGTAGTTGCGGAGATCTAAGCGCACGCAGACCCTAATGGAGGAATATAAGTGTAGGTAAAATGAGTATATAAATATCAACACAGACACAACATAAAGCTGTTTATATAGTGTGTGTTCAAGAGCTTTTGATATAGTGTGAAGAGAGCATCTCACCAGATTTAACGTCAGATTCAAAGAAGAAGAAGCAGCCGCACAAATTTCTTTACGAAGCAAGTATTATTCAAAACTGATTGCTGTGGGTAATATTATTATACAATATTTTCCCTTCAAAATCCCATTTGAGGCCAAATATCTTTACATTATCATTAGCTCGAAAAGTCTAAATGTTGTGATTTACTTCATATCTTCTAAGCAAGCATGAATACTAGATAAAGACTTTAGTAAACATGAGAAATTCTGGCATTGGAAAATTTCCAAATTACTCTATTAACCAGACAATAAATTAGTTGAAGTTGTTAATTTCTTATAGATATCTGTATGCTTCTGCAGGAAAATGCCTTAAATATTATGTGCCACAGCGAATCGAAAATTAAGTATAGGGTCTGCAAGACCCGATCAACTGTTAAATTCATTTCTTTTGAATGTTTATAGATTAATCCTTTTATTTCTTTTCTTCGTATTCTTTGACACTTTGTCCAATTTAGATTTCATTATTTCTCCAATTCATTGTATTTTGCTACTCGACAATATTTTTTCTTATATGCATTACTTATTACTCTGCTTCAAACGTTTTATTTTTTCTAACAATCTATTTTATAGGATTTAGTTCGTTGCGTTTAAATCATTAGTAACAATTCCTATGAGATTAGTAGGAATTTTTAATAACACCAAACAGAAAGATGTATGAAGTGTAGTATACTGAAATAACAAAAGTATTTTATTGGGATAGCTACAATATTTTGCTTCATATCATTTAATTGAAGCGTCACATGCCTAACCCTATTTCCTGAGATGATGCAGTTAGAGAATTTTAAATGAATAACTGGGACATCTCTGCATTCTTAACGATAGATACGTAGCCAAATCTTTGACTTCGTAAACTTTCAAAAATATTTCAGTTATAGATTTGCCTAATAATTGCATTTCATTATTTATTTAACAATATATACTAAATAAACACGTGATCGTCAGATGATTGAATACAATTTATTTTAATTTTCAAATACAAGTATTTATGATAAGTTTAGCTACTTGTACATTTCTATCATTTTGTCAATGTCTGATATAGTTTGTGACTAGGCGTTGCAGTAAGTTGCAGCAGAGAATCTGTATTTATTATTCGTCATTTACACCATACATTACGTACATCCTATACACTATTCCTATACATTACTTGCGCAAGTTTACTTTTACATTTTAAAGACGTAAATAAACCCAATTTTTGACTCACCGCTAAAGCGTTAAACAGGATATTCTAATAAAATAAAATTACTTTTACGCGTCATTTCCGTCTTTAACATGAAAGTACATTTTCATGATGATGATAACAATAATAATAACAAAGAGCCAAATTTTTGTTTGAAATTTCAAGAAACCTTCACTGTTACGTGTCTAATCATTGTTCTGACGTGTTACAGGTAGAAATGGGATTAATCTTAAATTTTCTCAAATAGCAGTTCGAATCTTTATTGTTCAGAAGTTCTTGAATCTTTGCTCTTTCTGTCTCTCTCACATAATAATAATAATAAATGTTTAATGTCAAAAGTTTTTAAATTAAAGCAAACTTTATAATCTATGACGAAACTGTTGCATCTTATAATGACAAACAACTTTAAAATAAAGTTAAGAATAGTTGTAATTACAAGGAAGACACAAGTAACATACTGTGAATAAAATACATATAAATAACTCTTGAAACCTGAGATTGGTTTTTTAGTAAAAAATACTTGGGGAATGATTCAATTTTTTTTTTACATTTATCCAGATTCTTTTTAAATGGAGGTAAGTATATGAAGAAGGACTGCTTTAAAAGTTAAAATAAAGTGCTAACATGGAATGCCTGTCTCCAGAAAACTAAGAAAAATTTAATTTTATTTATTTTAAGAATTCATAAAAATATTATAAGCACAGGAGAAAATTTCAGATACTTCTGTATTGTATCATCTTGCAACAAACTTCTTTTTTAAATGAAAGCAATAATTGTATGAAAATACATTATGAACTGCATTTGAATGAAAATGGGCAATGCTCTTTGAATTAAGGTTTGAAGGACAATAGCCATTGACATTTACATCCTCTAATCTTTTATCGCTTCTTATCCGATGCTAATCTCTCTACAGGACATATATATCGACATATTTGAACGTACATATTTTGAAACTACAGCAGCTGCCAATATGCCTTATTCGAGATTCGGGGCCTAACACACCGGTGCGTCATGTAGCTTTCGCCAATCACTATTCCAACTTGGCCAAATGTTTCACGTAAACGAAATACTTTCGTAAATAAATTCACATGTCGTAAAGATGATACGAAAAAGGTAAGGTACATTTTCGAATTCTTCTATACCTCGAATAATAGTTACTTTTAAATTATTTTCGTAAATTAGTATTTGTCATGCACATGCATATAGATGGGGTTTAACTTCATACAAGCTGTATTGTGCAATAATAAGTAAGGAATCGAGAACAATTACCTAAAAGTAAATTGAGTTAAAAGCAGCTATTTTAAACTACCATTGAAACAAAAGACATTGTGCGTAACTCAAAACTAATAACCAGTTTCCTTCAGTTTATGAAACGTATAATTTGCTTGGTGTAGTTGTAATTCTTGGGAGAAAAAAATTAGTCATAAACATTGAAGCAAAGATACGCCACTTGTAATTAATGAGTTGTCTTTGAAGCTGCTTTTTATTTTTATTTTATCCTATGGGGCTACAATAGCAGCAAAACTGAATGATACAAGAATATTTAGAGACTCTCAGAGACAAAAACTAAATAATTTCACTCAAACATGGAAACACATTGAAAGTTAAAAAAAAAAAAAAATGAAAGAAGATTTTAAAGTCTCAGTTTTAGCAAAATAGCTGAAAATTAAAACGTAATTAATTTTTAGCCTCCTGAATGTTCTTGCTTATATGGGACAAAAAGTATAAGAGTGTGGTTGGGCTAGTAGTGGCGAATTTTAAATTAAACTCCTCAAAAGAAATTTAAATGAATGGTATGAACTCATTCTTGTACATACATTATCTAACGCTTATTGGTATTATGTTAATTGTGTAATGCAATTCTTATGTACCCCCATCGTTATATTTGTAGTTCCATATGACAAAGAATATTAAGGCTGCTATTTTTTTTCCATTTTAATATTTAACTGCATCATACAACTTTAAAAATTTATATATATTTCTTTATACACTGTTTTTAAATCTAGGGTATCCTGAAAACTAACCAGATAAGAATATAATTGTATATAATTTCGGAAAGTTAGTCATTGTAATCAGTTTAGCAATGATATTTGCTTGACGTGATCTTTCAATCTCTTCGATAACGTAAGTTTGCATTTACTTCATTTAAATGTTTGTTTTATTAAAAATACGGTCTTAGTACGTTATAGAATCATAGAACTGCTGACAATGACAATTATGTCCTTTGGTTAATAAGTCCACCATTCTCAAGGATTGTAGAACTGAAATATAATGATTTTTTGTATAAAAACAAAATTTTGATAAATTGGGTTAGAAATTCTACAAAATCTAAATCGGTAAGATTGTAATTTATAATTTATACTTGATATATTAAATAGATTAAGGAGTTATTAATTATTAAGAAGCTATTAAATAGGTACGGAATATAAACTATAAAAAATAATCATTTTAGCCAACGAGAGAGATTCAAAATTGTTTAGGGTGTGGGGAAAATCTGCCATACATTTTAAATAAACAAATATTCGCAAAAATAAAGGTCAAAAATGATCAAGGACTTTCTTTCAGTTCCCCCCTTCTTTTTAAGTGATGAATTCAGTCATTTGTTTCAAGAAGGGGTGGAGAAGAATTCTTTATGTAATTTTCTTGGCCGAGCACGACAAGTCGCAGGAAATGTAACGATAAAATTACAGGTGAAAGCATCGAGGGAAAAACGTCTCTGGTGAAAGTGTTGGGCAGAAAAGAAAGTAATGAAAAAATATTATCGTGTAAAACATCGTGGAAGAAAAATAAAGCAGAAAGAAAACATTGCAATGTTATCGTCATGCGCTGATTATTAAATGCTTAATTTTTTATCACGGTAATTCCTATGACAATGTTCTCAAACTGCGATGTTTCTGAAATGCTTTACTTTCTACAGCGATGTTTTCTGCTTGTTTTCGAGGCAAGGGTCTCCCACGATTTTTTGTACGATGATGTTTATCTCTCTGAATTCTTTTTTTCCTAGATTTTTCCCTTCCGCGATGTTTTCGGCAGACACCAAATGATGCAGTTTACATTATAAAACTAATAGAAAAATAGACGAGAATAAGATGTGTAACTCTTTGAAACGCGTTGGGTACTAAGCATAATCTCAACGCCATTCTAACCCAAGCTCTTGATTTGGTAACAAATGCGTTTTATATCACGTCCTCTGGTTTCACATATATCTGAAAAGGTTCAGCATCTTCATATACATAGCTTGTTGATTTTATGTTTTGGATGATTTCCTCAATTATTGATAACAGCTAAGCTGGATTTCCGCAATTTCGTTTAAGTCTAGTTGTACAGTAGCTTCTTAAAAATTAATTTTAGCCCCCACAGACTTTAAGAAATCCATCTCTAATATCCCCTTCCCTTGTTCTGTAGCGTTTAATATTTTAAAGTGTTTTTCCTAAAAGCATTTCTGTAAAGAAACTAATTTTCGCTTTTGTATCCAATAACGCATCTCCTGGTATATTGTTACAGAATTCGGATCACAGCCAGAGACAAAGTTTATATCAATACCGCATTTAATTGAATAAGAGGTATATTTTTCATTCCTACGTGACAATATCCTCTGTATTTCAGTAACAGTTTGAACGCTTAGCATCTTCCTCCTGTATCCGTTTTTGAGACTGAATTGTAGGGTTGAGATTGCGAGATGAAAATTTCTTCCTGTTTTAAAAATGTTTAGTGCCATTAACTCCTTATGCTACAGGTCTACAAAAATAGCCGCTCAACCTCTGTTGGTATCCGGATATTGCGTGTACCTATTGATACTTGCCTATTTTTGGACTTCCCCTCGAGCTCAAAAAAGTGTTGTATCGTACACGTAATTCAGCAAAATCCTGAATTTGAGGCAACAACTTAGGCGAATTAACTTCAATAATCTCTGCATCAGGGTTTCTTCCGTACAATAAGTTTACAACTTGTATTTTACTGGGTACAAATTCAGTCCGTTTCTTCAACTTCAGTTTGATCTCCTAATTTCGCTGTATCTTTCACTACGGGGTATACTTAAAAGGCCGGCTTTAAATACTTCGAATTTATAACTCTCAGTGTTTGGTTCACCAAACAAAAATTTGCCGATTTCTTTTTACCATTTCAGTGCCTGTCTTAGAAGGCCCCTTTTGTTGATATGGTAATCTTTTTGTACTTATGTTTCTAGATAAAGTAGAAAGTGAGAAGCTAATTCTTCAAGAAAATTATCTACTGAACTTCTGCAATCACCAAATGGTTGGGGGATTTCATTGACGCTTCCATCGTTTCTACGATGATTCCATAGAACTTCCTGTGCTTCTTCAGCTTCGGTCTTCCATAGGACTTCCTATGCTGGAAGAGCCTGCTATGGGGGGGAATAAAATATTGCCCTGTCTTGTGACATGATCCGAAATTTGTTCGGGGGGCCTCTTGATACGAAATTGGTGACGAATCCTAAACCTATAACAAATGTGAAACGAATAATCTCTGTGTCTGAAAGTAACTACAATGTCTTAAAAACTTTCCATAAACTATTTAATTAAACAGAATTTAGAACATAAATGCAAAAAATTGCTCTAACAAGTCAACCGCAGCTCGTGGTGATGCAACTAAAGAAACAGTCAAATTATAAATACGACATGAAATAATAGTCAAAGACTACTCAATTTAAATACACTTGCTTGCTCAGTAGTCTAACCAGAGCTTTGAAAACAAATTATCATCAGCAAATAGCGCAAAGGTTAAAATTTCAATTATTAAAGCTGGCAAGAACTAAACGTAGCGTGCATGCGCCGGTCCGAAGCACGTTTTATCTTAAAATCTAAAATCGTCGCTTCAAATACTAGCTAACTCAGTTACACTCTGAAGAGGAAACGGAAAGGAGAAGTAAGGGTTGAAATTGTTTTTTTTTAAAAACAAAACTGGTTACTTTAATTAATAACATTGAAACTTAATTTAAACAATAGAAAAATAATTCTTTTAAGTTTAATCTTTGGCAAACTGTAAATAGGACGAATCATGGCAAAGATGTCCTTACATGTCAACACATATCTATTTAACTCCAAAACAATAATTTTTACAAGCATAAAGTTATACTTAGTACTTGATTTAGCCATAATTTTGAATATTTCCTAAAGCACTTGCATTTTGTAAAATTATGTAACATATAACCATAATTGTGAATAATAAAAAATAAGAACATAACCAATAAGAAGCTACAAATCTGAACATAGAGTTGCCTGATATGAAACGAATTTATTTGGGGACCGAAGAAGCAAGTATCTTGTCAATTATTTTTTGATATTATGTAATTTTCTGTACCAGTAGGTGAGTTTTTATGATCGCCGAATCCTGGGAGTTAGACCTGGATTTGATCTCAAATGAAAAGACTGACTTCATGATTGGTCTTCCCTATCTGTAATTTGAATACGAGCCAATTTTCCTTAGAACGTCCTCCACAAAGCAGCCCTTCCGTTACGATGATTGCGATCCGTGCTTCGCTATACATATACAATAAACTAAATTATATGATCTCATATGCCTAGACGCGAAGATATTTTAGTGCTAAGAACCAAAAAAAAATAAAATTAATAACCGAAACAATTAATTAAAAAATTAGATATAGTCATAAAAATACAAAAAGGAAAAAGAACAAAGCGCGACTGGAATCCTAGAAGGGGTATACATGCGTAATTAATCTCAAAATTCTGGCACCAGCTTTCAGGTACGTATTTTAAAGGCTAATATAAGGAAAGGTATGATATGAAAATAAATGCATAGTTCACAAATTATGGCGCGAGTAAAGACTGATGAATGCGCCATATCCGAAATTTTAAAACATGGAATAGAGTGCGAAGAAAGGAAAGACAGGAAATAAACCTGTCTCAACGTACCCATAAACACCAGAACTCCGAGTCACTAGCATTTAGAAAAATGAGTCCGTGCTCTGTCTCGGATTATCATAGGAATTTCGCAGAAACGAGAGGCGTTTCTGATAGGCATAACAGAGTCTCCAATCTATTATAATCCATCTACTGGATTATAATATATGGCAGTAACCCATCTGGTACAGTCTGGTTATATGGCAGTAAGTCTGGTTATATGGCAGTATACATATATATGGCAGTAACCCATCTGATACAGTCTGGTTATACATTATAATATATGGCAGTAACCCATCTGGTACAGTCTGGTTAAAGTAAACTTCGGATCTCAGATGTACCTGCAAGAAGTCCTACGGGTTTGTATCAAGTTAATCTTGCAAAGCATGCAAGCGCCCATTACGTCAGTTTCCCTTGTAATACATGCGACTCAATTTAATGAGAGTAACTATTTTAAAATATAATTTTACTTTCTTGTGCGATGTATACGAAGTACTGATTCGCGAAAAGTTTCGGGTATCATATTTCAACGGAAATATGCGTTTTGATCATTTTCGAACTCATTTGGACGGACGGACAGAATAAAGGACTCTTTTTGTTTTCAATGTGGATTTAAAATGGATTTAGAAATTTAATGTATTTTCGTGACTCATGGACTTTTCGTGACTTCATGGCCATTCAAATGGATGTTTTCGTGACGTCTGTGCTTGCTTCTGTATCTTGCATAAACCAAACACGATTAGACATAGAACGTTGAAATTTCGTAAGTCAGATACTTGTAATGTTTATATATGCGCCTCTTTTTCATTGCAATCACCAGGCATCAAATGTATGTATACAGATACAGGCATATACACCTTACTTTCTAAATGCATATACCCCTCAAGGGTTGAAAGGCAGTTATTTTCGCAATCGTAGGTCGTAGTCATACCCTTCCATCACAGAAGTGTTTTAAATGGCAAAAATATTCGTGTTTTGGAAACGCTAAATTAAAACAAAAGTGAATTATGGAGAAATAACGAAATCTAACTTTTAAGCTATCTCCCCTTTCCCATACCTATATTTAGGAAAGTTTTTCACTCGTTACGAAACAATAAAATTATAAGAAGTTTGACTCCCATTCGTCAAAAATTGACCGAGATGTTTAATTTCAAAATTTTCAGATTTAGATTTCATTTTCAACTTATCTAGAGGAATCGGTTATTCATGTTTTGAATAATACGAGGAAACAAATTTAAATGAAGTTCAGCAAAATGTTATTAACCATCGATTTTTAACGCAATGCTAATGGCACTACCTGATGCGCCATCATTATGTATCATTATCAGATGAATTGTCAACCTAATAAAGAAGAATTTGTGAGTTTAAAAAGGGTGATATCTTAATAAAGAAGCCTCGATCGTTCATTTAATTCTCAAGCTTTTCCAAATTGTTTGTCCATAGTATATGTAGTTATAAAATCATTATTTAATTCATCGAACTTAAATATGATCAATAAGCTTTGTAATAAGCAGAAATCGAAACTAAGGAACACTTACTTACTATATACCTCATAATACGAGACAAACAATTTTTCTTAAAGAACTGGGATAAAATCGTATTTATTATTCTCATTTTCCAAGCAATTATGAGCCTTCGTAATTTAGTATTTATAGCACATCTTAGAAACGTGTAAGTAGCATATGGAGGATCAGATAAACCAGATCATCTGAACAGTAAGAGAAAAACGCTCTACCGTAAACATCCGCATTAGAATGGTAATGCAACTTTAAGCAAATAATGGCTGTTTCTCATTACATAGAATATTTATGTACACACTGGAGCTCTGAGGCATTTTTATTTGGTTTGCTGATAGAGGAAAAGCTTAAAATTAAAGGTAAATAACGAAGACTGCGGTTAAATCAACATCAACCGACAATGAAGCCAAAGGCTGTTGTTATAATGCAAACTGGCATTTAATATTTTAGCTCAGTGCATTCTACGATGAAAATTATTAGTCTTCAAAGTTTATGACGGTAGTGCATCAAATCTAGAACGATGTTTCTGTTAGCATAAATAAAAACTCTTCACACATATTTATTTCATACAAATATTTCCATAAAATACGAAATAGAGGTATATATTTTGTTATTAATAGTATTTATGCATTGCTTAAAAGTACACAGTCCAGTCACATTAATGTGACCATCTGTCAAAAGTCAGAATAACCACCTTTCGCAGAGCGGACTGCTGCGAGACGTGCAGGAAGAGAGTCACATAGGTCCCTGAAGGTGTTCTCTGGGATGTTGAACCATGCCGACTCTAATGCCGTGGCCAGCTGCGCTAGATTACGCGGTTGAGGATCCATGGCGCGAACAACTCGATCGAGATGGTCCCACAGATGCTCGATTGGGTTTAAGTCAGGTGAGTTTGCTGGCCAGGGGAGGACGGTAAACTCATCCTGGTGCTCTTCGAACCACGCACGTACACTGGCAGCTGTATGGCACCTCGCATTGTCCTGCTGGAAGATGCCATCATCCTGAGGAAAAACAATGCGCATGTAGGGGTGAACATGGTCCGCAAGGACAGATGCGTACTTGTATTGATCCATTGTGCCTTCCACAATGATCAGTGAACCTAGAGAATGCCAGGAAAACATTCCCCAGACCATAATGCTCCCGCCGCCAGCTTGGACCGTTCTGGCAATGGTTGCAGGGTGGTTCCTTTCAAAGGTTTCACGCCTTATACGCCAACGTCCATCTGTCCGACGGAGCATAAAACGCGATTCATCCGAAAACGCAACCTGTCGCCACTCAGTGGACGTCCAGCTGCTGTACTGGCGTGCAAATTCTAGCCTTCGCCGTCGATGAACAGCAGTCAGCATAGGTGCACGAACCAGGCGTCTGCTTCGGAGGCCCAGACGCAGCAATGTTCGCTGAATAGTACTTTGGGAGACACTTTTGGTAGCCCCTTGGTTCATTTTGGTGGTCAGTTGCTCAACGGTAGCCCGTCTATCTGACTGAACGCATCTCCGCAACCGTCGTTCGCCTCTGTCATCTATGGCCCGTGGTGCACCACATTTGCCACGTCGCTGATTTTGGACAGTCCCATTTTGCCATGCACGGTACACTTTTACCACGGCGGCACGCGAACAGTTCACAAACTCAGCCGTTTCGGAAATGCTTCCACCCTTGGCCCGAAAGCCAATGATCATGCCCTTTTGGAAGTCGGATAAATCGCTTCGTTTCTGCATTACGCCAACGACTGAAATGTTTTCCGAAGCCCTCACACACTCTTTATATACGCTCAACTGCACTGTGCTGCCACCTGCCTTCTGTGATTGGTTATTTAACTCTGACATGGAAAGTACGTGGTGGTCACATTAATGTGACTGGACTGTGTAGTTTCTTACTATTGGCATATTTTATTAAATTAATATCATTTCTAATATAAAAATCTATGCTTATGATTATGAGTAGTCATTATGAAGTCTTGCGCAATTATATTAGAAATTTGTTTGGGTTAGAATAAATTTCATAAATCAGAATAAATTTATGTTTTATTTCAAATTACATTTAAAATAAAATAGTATTCTTTTAATTTTTAATTATATTATCTGGAATCCTGATTTTATTTTTGACTAAATTTTTAAGTTTTGATTTACATAAAACTATGAAAATAAATAAATATATGAGGGTGGCAGTGTTGAATTTGGTTGCCAAAGCTGTTTCTAGGTTAGTTGTTTTCAAAGCTTTTGCCCCGCGCACCAATTTCACCATCTCTAGAAGACCATTGCACCCCTTCTATTATGGAATGTTTTTGAGAACCCCTATTCATCTAAAAGTGGAAAATAAATATATAATAATTTAAATGTATATTATTTTTACTGTGTTATATAAAGTAAACAAAAAAAAAGTGTCGAACACATTGAAAAATGCCAAAAGTTAAATAAAAGTCGTTTTTCATATTCAAAAACTAGTACTAAACACCATCCTCCTCTAAATTCCTCCAGGGAAACGTTGTTCTAGAACAGTACTATTAACAGTGCTCGTTACGGCAAGTGCAATCCCATAAGAATGGAAACGCTCCTGAAAAAATAATTTTGTGACTCCAGTCAGAACTTCTACCCTTAGTTATATATATCAATTGAGGTTTATGAAGATTGTGATGCACCTTCGATCCTACTACAAATTTCAACATATAGTTTGAATACCACTGTTCTAGACCTTTGAATTCCCAACCCAGGCAGACGGTCGTTATACTTCAAGGGTAGGAGATGTCTTCCGAAACATAAAGTACCCATATTACAGACGTGCAGTAATCCGTTATAGCAACACCTTCAGAGTTGATGAGAAACAGACGCTTTGTGAATTAAACTGCAAACTTTTTCTTTGATTTGGAAAATTGGCGTTATTCTTGTTTTCTGTTTGTGTTAAGTAAAGGTTATAATCAAATAATCATATGACAATGCATGGTAATTATGGTTTGATTCTGGAAATCTGTTTAGAGTTAGCATTAACTGGTTTGAATTCAAAAGATGCAACATCTCGGCCGTTGACTAAATTCTGTGGATTTAGATACTTAACCCTCAATAAATTGAAGTCAGATCATGAGATGAAAGTTTAAAAAGTTAAAAATGTATAGATACCGAAGTTCTTTTGAAATTCGAATTAAAAAACGACTGAAGCAATAAGTTTTAGTTAAATGTTTGGATTACCCAAAAGTATTTTTTTTTTTTTTTTTTTTTTTGTCTGTAAGCGATTTAAGTTAAAAAGCGAAACTCATATTTTTTCTATTGCTTTTTAAAAATGTTTATGCTTTCAAAAGCAATTTTCGGATTCATGAGATACATTTTCTCTGATAGTAAGTTTTTATTAACTTATTAAAATGTACATTTATTTAGAAGAAATCCAAATTCAGGAAATCAGTTACGAATCAATTTCAGAAAATTATTCTGTGTATTCCCCATTAAAGCCACTAAAATTTCCCACAAGAATTTATTTGAAAAATTTGAAAAGATGATTCTAAAGCTAGGAGCAAAATTTTAGTAGATTTAATTGCGCAGAAAATTTTTAAGACGTAAAATGGTTTGGAAACATAACGATATATATATATAAACTTAAAGCATCTAAGTGAAAAGTAAATTGGAATCAAAGCAAGGTGATTCCTCAACAATATTAGTAATTGCATCCTTATATAAGAGGTTTAATACGATATCTAAACAATTCAAAATTAAAAACAGAATCAAGGTAGTACAAACTCTAAAGCTAAAAATACAAAAAGGAAAAAATGTACAAGACAATAGAAATTGAATAGAAGTAATAACATCAAGACAATAGAAATTGAATAGAAGTAATAACATCAAGACAATAAAAATTGAATAGAAGTAATCTCCTTTTCACTTAAACTCCAATTCAGAACTCATCAGGAGAAAACGAATT
This sequence comes from Stegodyphus dumicola, assembly GCF_044657685.1. Lineage (NCBI taxonomy): Eukaryota > Metazoa > Arthropoda > Arachnida > Araneae > Eresidae > Stegodyphus > Stegodyphus dumicola. The sequence continues at coordinate 35,692,611 of NC_140777.1, read as the reverse complement.
AAAGCTTTATAAAAATTGATCAATGTGCTTCGAAAACGTGTTTCGTTCTCCTAGTTCATTTGAGATCAAATACAAGTTTTCATTACATTAAAATTCATACAAAACCGAAAAACGTGAATCTTAAATGCGCCTGGATTTTCCCTACACGCCTTCAAAATACTTGAAAAAAAGAACAAAATATAACATTGTTTCAAATGACTACACAAGAAAACCATAAAACTTTACACTATGTAAAATGGCTAACGTTTGACAGCTCCCAGCGTTTCATAAACCCCAAAGTTTAACAGGATAGGATTTTTTGAACACATGTTTAAATACTTAGCTCTGATTTTCGACACATTTATTGCATACTTTTTCCAAGAACTACCATTTTCTGCTCCTCCAGAGCAACTATTAATTCTGCAAGAAACACAGTTTGGTCGTCTGAAGAATTAAGTAAATTTTAGTTTGAAGGTAAGCATCTGATTTCAGTAAATAATCCTTTTTTTTCCCAATTTTGTTTCTAATAGGTTTTCTGTTTTTGAAGAAATAGTCTCAGAGTTGATATTTTTTTAAAACAATCTCTGTGAAAAATTTTTTGTTGAAATAAGCTCAGATTTGATTTTATTATTTAAAGCAATCTCTATGAAAAGTTTTTCGTTTTCTTGGAATTAAAAGTTTAGTTACGCATAATCGGCGACCGCCTATTTTTTCGTAGTATTGTCTAAATCAGTGTTTAATTTCGAAGTCAAACAACAAAAATCAGCGTTATATTTAAAAAATTTTCACAGGACTAGTTTCGATGGTTTTACCGAACCATCATCTTCAGCTGCAAAACCGCAAATGAACAAGATAGGAAATAATGTTTTGATAAGATAAGAAAGCCTGGACAAGAATAAGCAAGTGGCGCCATCTGTTGGCGAAACCAGAACTAAAACATAATTTCTCTAAAAGCCGAAGGCAAATTTGGATTGGAATTAGAATCGTTAACTAGAACAGAAAGATTTTTATGAATGTGAAATGCCTCTAGAAAATCCAGTTCTCCAATGGAAGATGTTTTTTGAATAATTTTGGCAGCAGAAAAATTGAAAGTGTGATTTTCGGACCAACAATGCTGAGCAACAGAAGACTTCTGTGTTTCCTTTTTTCTAACATATGCCTCATGTTCTTTGACGCGAAATTTTAAGGCTCTCTTAGTTTGGCCAATGTAAATTAAACCACACTGGCAAGGAATCCTATAAATACCCCAGGAGTTCATATCCGGAATGGGGTCCTTGAGTATAGAAGTTGGAATTTTATTGATGGGAGAGTAAACAACCCGAAAGTTAAATTTCTGCAAAATATGTGCAACTTTATAGCTAATTGATGGAAAGAAGGGAATGACAACAGAATTTTTATAATCTCCTAAAATAAGAGTGTGGCTTTTAGTGTGTTGAGATGAGAATTTTTTAACTGCTTGATTAATAATGTTGGGTGAAAAGCCCCTGTCAATAGCTATTGCTTTTAAATAATTTAGTTCTTCATCAAGGGCTAGTTTGGAGGAGCAAACTTGAAGAGCACGGAAAACATAGGAATAAAATGAAGCTAACTTTTGTTTAGTCGGATGACATGATTTAAAGTGTGGTGGAAGGCAAACCGATGAAGGTTTACGGTAAACTGTAGTACTGAAGTTGGATGTGTTACGTGTGACCAGAATGTCGAGAAACGGAAGAGAATTGCAAGTCTCAAGTTCAAAAGTGAACTGAATAGCAGGATCAATAGAATTCATTGTTGAAAGAACTCTATTTAAATCATCTTTATTACCTTCAAACAGGGTAAAAGTATCGTCTACGTAGCGGAACCATGCCGGGAAGTTTAAAGTTTCAAACAATTTTGATTCATAATAATGCATGTAGATATCAGCCAGGATGGGACTGAGGGGGCTTCCCATGGCTAATCCCTCAGTTTGCTTGTAATATTTATTTTGGAAAACAAAATGTGTTTGTTTCAAACAGAGTTGAGTGAGAGAAATTAGCTCATCAATTTCGATGCAAGAGAAATGAAATTCTCGAAGTCTGGTTTGTAGACATCTTAATGCACCCTCCACTGGGACATTGGTGAATAATGATTTTACATCAAAAGAAACCATGAGTAAATTACGAGGAGAAATGTTTTTAACCTTTTTTACAAACTCTATTGAATTTTTTATGGTGAATGAATTGAATTTTTTATATTGAATTTTTTATGGTCTATTGAATTTTAACCATGCCGGGAATTTTAAAATTCCCGGCATGGTTCCGCTACGTAGACGATACTTTTACCCTGTTTGAAGGTAATAAAGATGATTTGAATAAAGTTCTTTCAACAATGAATTCTATTGATCCTGCTATTCAGTTCACTTTTGAACTTGAGACTTGCAATTCTCTTCCGTTTCTCGACATTCTGGTCACACGTAACATATCCAACTTCAGTACTACAGTTTACCGTAAACCTTCATCGGTTTGCCTTCCACCACACTTTAAATCATGTCATCCGACTAAACAAAAGTTAGCTTCATTTTATTCCTATGTTTTCCGTGCTCTTCAAGTTTGCTCCTCCAAACTAGCCCTTGATGAAGAACTAAATTATTTAAAAGCAATAGCTATTGACAGGGGCTTTTCACCCAACATTATTAATCAAGCAGTTAAAAAATTCTCATCTCAACACACTAAAAGCCACACTCTTATTTTAGGAGATTATAAAAATTCTGTTGTCATTCCCTTCTTTCCATCAATTAGCTATAAAGTTGCACATATTTTGCAGAAATTTAACTTTCGGGTTGTTTACTCTCCCATCAATAAAATTCCAACTTCTATACTCAAGGACCCCATTCCGGATATAAATTCCTGGGGTATTTATAGCATTCCTTGCCAGTGTGGTTTAATTTACATTGGCCAAACTAAGAGAGCCTTAAAATTTCGCGTCATGAGAACATGAGGCATATGTTAGAAAAAAGGAAACACAGAAGTCTTCTGTTGCTCAGCATTGTTGGTCCGAAAATCACACTTTCAATTTTTCTGCTGCCAAAATTATTCAAAAAACATCTTCCATTGGAGAACTGGATTTTCTAGAGGCATTTCACATTCATAAAAACCTTTCTGTTCTAGTTAACGATCCTAATTCCAATCCAAATTTGCCTTCGGCTTTTAGAGAAATTATGTTTTAGTTCTGGTTTCGCCAACAGATGGCGCCACTTGCTTATTCTTGTCCAGGCTTTCTTATCTTATCAAAACATTATTTCTTATCTTGTTCATTTGCGGTTTTGCAGCTGAAGATGATGGTTCGGTAAAACCATCGAAACTAGTCCTGTGAAAATTTTTTAAATATAACGCTGATTTTTGTTGTTTGACTTCGAAATTAGTATTTATTCGGCGTGTTATTGTGTCTTAATTAAATCAGTGTTTCTCAACTGGATTTACTTCAAGGACCTGTAAAATATTTAATAATTCGACCCTTTTACAAAATTTTTTCACATAAATCAACCATGAAGACAAAAATAATTTTTAAAGCATTTTATTTGTTATAATTTACGTATGTACATTCAACTTGCTTAAAATATTGCATCGAGAATAAAACTACCAAAACTTAACTAAAACTCCAAGAAAATTCCGATACGAATGATATATTTATTTAATAAATATGTTAGCAAAAACAACAATGAACTGATATGTAAACTGTGTAGGTAGATATAAAATAAGCAAAAAATAATTTACCAAAATTAAAGAAAATAAAAACTAAAATCAATGAGATCTGAATCAATGCTGGTCTCTGTTGCCGACTAAAGTTTCAATTCTAGGCGTTAAACCAGTTATAGCAATACTTACAGCAGGCGCAAGGGCAAGTCGATTTCGATGTTTCGTCTTAATAACAGTCATATCCCAAAATGTAAATTTACACAAATAATTTGAGTGAAAAGAAATAAAATCTTCAACATCTTTGCATGAAGATTCGGGTATTCTGTAACAGTCTTTATCCAGAACTGATATATATTTACTGAACTGAACTGTGATTTAAGTCCTAGATCTGAAGATAGTTCAATAAGTTCTGTTTTCTTGACTGTAGTAAGATTGTTATTGTAATTATCAATAAATAGATTGATTATCCACAGATTATCTAAACGCACACCTTCTTCTGAAAGAGGTGTGCGTTTAGATAATCTGAAGGATAATACTGATCAAAGCCATAGAAAGATTTCTGAAGGATTTTCATTTCTGAAGGATAATACTGATCAAAAGCCATAGAAAGTTCCTTTAAGTGCTCCAAATTGACGCTGGTAACGTTCTTCTTATCCATGTCATTAGCATTAATGTAATCGAAGAAAGAAGCAAACATATCAAAAGTGTTTTCTTTCGCACGTTTGTATTAGAGTTTCAATTTCTTCTTGAAAGCATCAATTGTATTGTAGAAGGCGAAAACGGTGTTATTTTTACCTTGAAGACTTGAATTTTATTCGTTTATCAGTGAAAATATGTCTGATAATACCTATCAGAATAAAGCAAGGGTACCCATTATTTGTTCTGAAAATGCCTGCTCAATAATTATCCTTTCTGATTTAAAATCAATTATACCTCATTTCTCAACTCATACAACCGTTTAAGGACTTTTCCATGGATAGCCAGCATATTTCGGCTTGCAACAATAATTGTCCATGATCCGATCCCATTTCTTGGCATAAAGTCGTAAAGAATCTTAAATTAAGAGCGTTACTTCTGAAACATTTACAATTTTTACCTATTCCAGAAGAATGTCATTCAGTTGTGGCGACAATTTCTTTGCTTCTAAATGTTCACTATGAATAATGCAGTTAGTGCCTTCTAATTCTTCTGATGCTACGTCTGTTATTCGCTTTGCTATACCTGTATGTCTTCCAGTCATAGCAGCAACACCATCAGTACACAAACTTATGCATTTTTTCCAGTCAATATAATTGTTAACTTTCTTAAATATTTCAACACTGGTTGTTTGGGATGGTAGTTCGGTACAGCACATTAATTCTGCTCTAATATAATTGATTGTACGGTCAATATAACGAACATAACATAATAATATGGCACTATTTTAGACGTCAATTGACTCATCCGTTTGGACAGCAAACCATTTCGATTTACGAATATCTTGCAGTAGCTGACTTTCTATGTCGTGTGATAACTCACATATTCTTCGTCCAATAGTGTCATTGGACAGCGGCAGAGTTTTCATTTTATCTGCAGCGCACCTTCACAACACACCTCTATCAAACAACACTTCACACTGGCCCAACACTTCACAACACAGCTGTATCAAACAAGGTTAGACAAGTTCTTCAGCAACTGAGTATGGTTTCTTATATTTGGCAATACGCAGAGCAACTGAACACGATGCTTTTAAAAGCGATTTATCAAACGAGAAACGTTTTTAAAAGCATCCTTTTGAATTTTCATCTACAAATATTTCCTCTAGAAAAAGTCTAGGGGTATGCTTTCCAGTTGTGGGTGCTTCGTTCGTAAATGCCGCAAAAGCTTGGAAGGTTTCACGCTTTCTTTAGAAAGAACATCTCTACAAACAACACATTCAGGTTTTGGACAATTTCATTATGATTATGGCCATAGATCAAAACCATATTTCAAATAGTCTGTGATGTAGTCCTTTACAAAGCTTTTTTCTTTTTTGACAAATTGTGGACTGTATTCGCCTTCATCTGTATTCGAAGGGGCGGACGACGTACATGATTTTGGAGAATCCTTTCTTTGCACAAAATTTAGTAATGTACCCTTTGTTTTCTGTTTTCTTCTTACTCATCCTGGTTATTGAAGTTTAATCTACCTTAAGTTACAGAAATAGTAGTTATAGCGCAGTATTAAATTCAGAATTTACTAAAAAACAGTTATTAAAAGCTTGTAGACGAATTTAAGCAAGTTAAAAAGCGAAACCTAACACGCCTTCAACACTACGATAGATATTCGGCGTTCAAGTAATCAACGATACTCAAGGCAGCTCACTAACTAGTGTACTAAATGTACGGCACGGCAGTTTATGAAAGGCGATTAGGTACACAGTTGCCAAATTGCTATATTTTTAATCATCGATCATATTATTTTCTAAACTAGAAATTATTGTTATGTAATGTAGGTGCTGTTGTAATATCGATTGTCGGCTGATGACACTTTGGATTTTGAACAGATAGCTGGACATTTCGCCGGGAGTCTACCGAAAACGTCGCGGCAAAAACATCGGGGACGTAAACGTCGCGGAGAAAACAACGTAAGGCGAAAATGTCGTTGAACGTTTTCGGCTGTAACCATTTCGCGGACCGGCAAATATTTCTTACGGACCGCTGCCGAAAGTTGAGAAATACTGGTATACATGGTATATATATATAATTGAAGGCGAAGGCGGATTAAATCTTCCTTTTTTATTTCAGCAAACATGGCTACAAATAAGTGGGCACATTAATTGTGCCTATTCAATAAAGTATACATTTTAGATAAATTTGCAGTAAGAAAGAAGGAGCAGACAGACAGCTATCAAGCTAGGCGAAAGAGTAGAAAACATGTGCGTTATGTTCAGGGTGAAATCTTAATTCAGATTGAGTTAGTTTTGGTTCACAATGCATTTTGATTGCATAGTTAATATTGCTATTAAATTAATATTGGCTGTTTGAGTTTTAGATTCATTTACATGATCTGAATTATGTAAGAGTCATATGACATGGATTATTGTCGAAATAACGCAGTGCAAATAGAAATTACTATTTTTAGAATAGAATAGCTTAGTTCGACATTCAACTAATTTTCCCTTGAAAAGCCTAGTTGCAAGTCCAGTTGGGCTAATTTACCATTTTCCGCTTTGTAACTTTTAACATTTTTTTATCATTTTTATAATTTTTGCATTTTATGTTCTAATTATTATGTTTTAATTTTGTTTTAACTTATTCCGTCGATCAGTTTTTATATGTGTTAACTTTTAGCATATCACTTCGATAGGTTTTGCCCTTTTTTTGTACATTCACATGTTTCCAATTGATTTTAACAGTTTTATGTTCAGTATTTTATTTCGCGTGTAGGCTATTTTTTCACCTTTCCATGTTAATATTTTTAAAAATTACTTGCATGTTAATATTTTATAAAATATTGCGTTGAACTATTTCTTGGAGCCACAGCTCCTGGTAACGTTTTAGCGAGCTCTCTACATATTTCTTCCTATTATTTCATATTTTTGCAGCATTTTGAGCAAAATTTTGAAGACCAAATCGGTCTTACCTCACTTTACTTATTAGCTTTTCAATTTCTATTTCAATTTTATTTCTTTTTAGAAGCTCCCAGCGCTGAAAGTTTTAGTAAGTTTTAGATGAATTTTGATTTCAACTTTTTTAAGCTTTAGCTATTGAGTTACCGGATACTGTTTACAGTTCCACTTTCAAGATAGGTTAGTCTTCCTTCCAAAAAACACTGTAAAGCAGGCTAGCTCCCTCTTTACTTTCAATTCACTGGCTCAGATCAATCACATAGAGATAAATAAATGAAGCAACATGCTTTGAAAAACCTAAGGCTAATGCTACTCCACTTCCTATTAAATCTAGTAAGACACAATCACTATGAAAGACTCACAATTGTATCTACCAAATCACCTGTATGATTTATCCTTTCAAAAACTAGGTGAATACTTATCTTCAAAAACTAGGTGTTTTTAGGTGAATACTTATCAAAGGATTTTTTGAATTAGCATACTTATTTTCAGTTCCTTTTAAATAGAAATAAAGAATTCGATTGTAACTATTAAACTAAAATCTGATCACGAAGTTCATATTCAAAGATTTTTAATAAATGTACTTATATAAATTTATATTGGCTGTTGTAAACTGAAAAATTTATGTAACAGCTAATTCAAACACAAAAATGTTTTAATCATATCCACTATATTTGTAACTTTATGACAAATCTAGCTCACAGCACTAAGATTAGGCCATTATGTTTTGAAGATAACACATTAAAATGAGATATCCGTGGAATTCAAATCAGTAGCACCCCTCAGAAACGGAAAACAGATCCTGACAATACGTCTCACAATGAGTTATTTTCCATTACGTTCTATCTAAGAATGAGTTGTTTTGTTTGCTACAAACATTTGAAAGCTATCCAAGAATATGCTCTTGCAGTTATCTTCACTTTGCTGACGCGCCTGTCTGACTTTGATAATAACTTCCTCCTGTTTAGAAAACTTAAATCAAAATCTCAGCCAATCCCTTTAAGCTTCTGAGAATGGAATATTTGCTTGAAATGAGAATTTCTGTATGTAAATCTGGTCTGTCTTCTGACTGTGGGCGGAATTTGTGTGGACTTGTTAGATGTTTGAGGCAGCAGGAAATGTATTTATATTAATTTCGACTGACATATGTATTCTGCCTTCCTAATTTATAATTCATACTAGGATTTTGACTGAATTAATTCATTTGCACTGTGAAAATATAACTGAATTCCTAAAGCTCCAAAATTATTGATCTTATTAACACATTTCGAACTATCTGTTTCAAATCTATTACAAAATTTATTTTATTACATTTCCTTTATTAAGCAGTCGTATTCGTCAAGACAACATTATTCCTCAAATACACATAATGAAAATAAACTTTTGCTTAAAAAATGAGAAATAGCATTACAGACTTTCATAATATAATTCCATAATAATTATTTATAGTATAATTTCAATAATAATAATACTTATTATTTGTAATAATTATAATAATAATTATTTATAATATAATTTTATAATAATGTTGGCAATATTAAAGCATACATACATCGTTTTTAAATCGTAATGCAGGTTAAATTAGTGAGCTATATGCTACTGTAGTGTACATCAAAGGTATTATGTGATATAAACTGACAACAATTTTTCAGGCTCATAATCTGCGAAATCACATAAGAATTTTATGCAATAAAACAAAACTATTGGGTGGGAATTCCTAATGTAATATTCACTAATGTAGAAACATTAATAGAATTTCCACTATAAATATAACTCTGAAACCGCATAAGTAACTTAAAAAAGTGACACAAAACACCAGTGCGAGTTGGACGATTTTGTATGAGTGATGAAAGTGAGATTTGAGAGATGTGTAATATGTGCAAGCTGAACGCTTAACTTTTAGCACAAAACATTCCTCTGTTATTATAAACAAGCTCACTTCCTATATTATAATAATGCGTAAATCTTTGTCATTTTCTTTTCCATTAAAGGATATAATGGATACATGAAACGAAATGTAAACAATCTTCTCTGTTTCTATTATTTAAAAATTATAAAGTCTATTTAAACATGATGCATTAATGTTGATAATAAAGATTTATTGAATAAAATCCTTCGTACACATTAAGTAACATTCCTTAATATTAAACACTCATAATATTCATAATGCTTTTAAAACAAAGAAAAGATTATTTTTGAAGATTTTTCGGTATTCCTGAAGTATTAGCACATTCACGTAAAGTTTGTTAAATATGATAATAACATAAATGAGTGCCTTAATATTATCATTTTTAGAAAAAAGTTAATAAGCCTTGCTCCAATATATTTGAAATAGTAAGAATAAATAGAACAAGTAAGGTTTTCATATTTTTGTAAACACAATGTGAAACTATATTCATATGCCTCAAATTTGCGGAAATAAATAAATGTTTATTCCCTGCAAGAAATATAGCTATTTATGCTATATTAAAAATAAAGGCTTTATGAAAGCATTTTTCATCCCAAATTATTTATATACATAAGTATACATAAGTTTTTCACTTATCGCATTGCTGTTTCCGCAAATTAGGCAGAATTCCGTTTTTGCTTAGCTTTGCTACATACTAAATATGTTTTTTAATTTACTATCAATTTTAATTTTATTTTACTTTTCCCCCAAAAATTATTTAAATTTATTTTTTTTTCACTTATATTATTCAGTTATTGTTTACACTGGCTTCATTTTTTGTTCTACTTTGCTGTACATGAATATGATTTCAAAATTTCCTTCCAATTTTAATTTAATTTTAAATAATTATCACCAAACTGCAGCAGCCTTCAGAGCAGGACGATATATTAGAACTCATTTAGTTTTACTTTTATTTAATGTAAATTTATATATATATATATATAATGTATGATCTTAAATCCATACTATACTGTTACTAAAAAAATGGGCCTATTTCATGACTTTAGTCTGTCGAATAGCTCTTGGACAGTGAAAATTCCTTTTTCCTTTCTTAAATTCTTAATCATTGCGACACGACAATTAGCCAGAAATTAATTAATTTCCATTCACTAGTATTTTCAAAAAAATCTTAACAGACAGTCTCACTCAAATTAGAACTCCACATAATACATCCCTCAAGAATTCCAAGTCCCATCCACTACCATAAATTACTTCACCCAAGTCTTACCGAATGATATTATTGAAAGCCCCCACTGCCGCTAAGAATTTTCGGACACCCTACATTTATGAGTCAGACACGAAGAGAACACTTTGCCAACTCCCCCACTAGAAAGAATGTAAGTTACTTAATTCCTTTTCTGGCCTTTATATCTTCATATACATTCACTGTTCTTATCATATTTTATTTTTACATTATTTTTATATTATATTTATATTGTCTTTGATTTATTTTTACAAAGTTTGCATTATTTATCTTATTTTGTAATCTTCTATGTTTATTTCAACTTTACTTTGAATTCGATTTCATAATGACAATTTCCAATGTTTATTTTTTACAAATAATATAGAACTCAAATGCATAAACATGAAAGTGTCGGAGACGGTTACTCGGGTTAATTAGGATTTCTCTAGAATAATTGCTTTTTACTCCAAATTGAATTGACTAAAATACTTCATAAGTTCTTTGAGTATCAGCATTGGATCATAATCCCTTCTATTCGCGGAAATATTTGGCCTGACTAGAATTGCCGATTTGGCTTTAACTTATAACTCGAGTAAAGACGAAACACTTTCGTATTTACGTATTTTTTTTTCATTTATTGTTCATTGAACGGGAGTTGGTTTGTTTCCCTTGAAAAGTCAACTAATTTCCGATCAATGACAATGATTACATGTTTTTAATTTTTCCTTTTACAATTGAAATTTTATTCTTCATGATGATTTAACTCCAGTCCCCGTTAAAACATTATTAACATTTTGCTTTCAAATTACTTCAAAACATCTTTCAAAATATAACTTACCAGTAAGGATTCACTCTTTTAAAATAATTCTACTTTAATTAAACTTAGGAGATAATATAATCAATTAATCAATACTGTTTAGGAAATAAATTATTATATACTATATATATAATTTATTTCCTAAACAGTATTGATTAGTTGATTATATTATCTCCTAAGTTTAATTAAGAGATACGAGTTTTCGTATTTTTATGAATTTTAGTGTCTTAAATGAAAACGTAATAGATTTTTTTTTTCGGTGTTTGATCCCAAATGAACTAGGAGAACGAAAAACATTTTCAAAACATATTAATCTACTTTTGTGAAGCTTTAATTCATTTTTCCCTAATGAGTTCTGAACTGGAGTTTTAGTTAAAGGAGATTAATTATTATTTTATATTTTTTATCATATATATATATTTTGTATTTTTATTTTTGGAGTTTTTATTACTATGAATTCTTATTTTAATTTTGATATGTTTGGATTTTGTGTTAAATGTCTTATACACGATTGCTAATATTAATGTTGTTGAAGACTAACCTTGCTTTGACTTCAGTTTACTTCTAACTTTAGTATCTTTAAATTTAAATTAAAATAAAATGAACAAAGTAAATTCAGCATCATATATCATCAAAATTCAATATTCAAAATAAAATAAATTCAAATTATAATAAATATCAACCCAAAATTACTTTTGCATTTATTTACTTCTATTTTACTTTTGATTCGTAAGCTTATGGGTCGACTTTTAATTTGTACCTTCCTGCTTAATTTGATACTTTTTCTGTATGACACTAATTAGATAATTTTATACCTTTCATTCTGTCTGTATTATACAGCATTCTGCACGCAATGCCCAGCTGTATATCTCTATTTATGTAATAGGTAAAAGTGAATGGGCACAGAGGACTTCACTGCAGATTCGAATAGTTGCACCAAGCAGTTAGAATTTCACGCCCCCCTGGGAATGCAAAGGTTCTGTGGTTATGTATGTTGAGTAATTCTAAACCGCGAGTGCGTAACTAATCCAATGAGATCAAGAGGGTAATATTTTTGAAGGACACATTGGAATGGACCGCTTGCTTTTTCTCCTGACGAACACTGGAGTTATCCATGGGAATTGTTGCAATTAAACAAAAGAGGATATTAACGCAAAATCAGACAATGTTGTTTTTGAGATATCTGAGATCTGTCTGATAACTCATTGCAATGTTAGATTACGTAAGTACAAGAGATTTGATACATTAGAGATCACTTCCCTGGAATTTTACATTTTTCTGCAAATAGATAGACATATGGGGTTTGATTTCGGCAATACCTGGAATGTCTGGTTTTCATTATGTGAGAATACGTGTTACAGAGAAATCTGTACTGAGCTCTGATCTTTCAGTCCAATGTCCAATATTCATGAATGAAGTTAATGGGATCAGCTCAGTAGATTTGGTGTTTTGAAGAATTATGGGAATTGCTGATGTTGCTGGGAATTAGTTATCGGAGTAATAACCTAGTAATCGCTCTTTCTGCTTTTTCGTTTTTGGTCCTAAGGTGTGACTTGGCATTAGTCCAGAACCAGACCATTGATTGTGGAATTATCTTGGAATGATTTTCATGATTTTGGAATATGGATGGATTTGCGATATTACCAGGTTTGGTCTAGTTGAGGTCTAGATTACTGGATTTCCGGATATGCAGGTCACAGGGAAGAAGAATAGGTAGTGGACTGCATCTCCTTAGACTCCGCAAACGCAGTCTTGGCTATCAATGAGGTTCCTTTTAAGAAAGCAACTTCGATGTGTGCCATGTTCGGTGAGGTAATATGTTAGGAAAGACTAAGAACGTTTTACTTCTGTGATGGTTTGGGATACGGAATGGTGGGTGCGTCGGTAAGTTGTGGCGTCATGTTTGCTTAGGAGCTGTCATAATTAGATTTTGTTTGAGGTTGCGATTTGGGATTTTTGAAGTTTCGGAACTCGACTTATTGTGAAAGAGCTGCTTCTTTTGCAAGATTGTTGGCAATGATGTTTCTAACGTTACCGCTGTGTTCTGTGATCCAATTTATGGATATCTCAGCAATGAGATCTCTAGAGATTTGATATTTATGGATATCTCAGCAATGAGATCTCTAGAGATTTGATTAATTTCTTTGGCCAGGTGAGAATGGTTGTCTGGATTTCGGGTGAAGAGTATGACTGATTGGTTGTCTGAATTAATGGATATTTTGGATAAATTATTTCTGACTTAGTGTCGATGGCAAATTTTATGGTTGAACGTTCCGCTTGATGTATGCTATTGGACTCTATTAAGTTACCTTTTGATTTGTTCCAGAGTCCAGATGATAATGGGTTGGATAAAATACTGCAGATCCGACTATTTTTTTCTATATCTGATCCATCACTGTGGGATTCAAATACGTTTTTGCTTGATTGGAGGTGTATGTTTTGTATAGAGGAAGACGTTGTTCGTAATCGTCAACAGAATATACGTAATCCTTAAAGCTGATGCTTTTCTGAGTTAAAAACAATAGAATAAATAGGCTTATCGATTGCTTGAAGATTTAACGACATAATTCTTGTCAAGAATTTCAAAGTTATTATAGAGGTGACTCGAAAGCCGTGCACGATATTTACCATGAACTGTTGCTTTATAGATGTTAGAAATATTTTTTTTCTTACTTCATCGGTAAGCCCCATATCACAGCTAAGCAGTTATGATATGGGGCTAATGTGATGATTTTGTGATGACAGTTTTGTGTTGGATCTTGGTGATGTGGGGGTTGAGGTTTCAATTAAATCCTTTCATCTTGCGAAGGCTTTTCCCAATCTGGTGCGTGTAAATCTTTTTAAAATGGAGATGTTTTAGAAGTAGTATTTTTGGTCGATCTGTAGTCCAACAAATTTTACTGATTTAATACTTTTAATTTGACTTTCTTCTATTTTTACTGAGGGCTGTTTTGTAATTTTCTGTCTCAGCTTATGACTGGTATTACTTGTGACTTCGGGATAGAGTTTTCTAGTTTATGTCTTTTGCTGTGATACAGGAATATATTAAATTTTTCTTTGTGGTTTTTCTGGGAATTGTTTTATATTCATCCGCTGAATACGGAGGTGTCACCATCTGCAAACGCTGTAATTTTGACAAAGGTTAGACCATTTCTGGTTTGTAATATCGTTGCATGTGATGTTACAAAAATCTGCGTTCATGCAGGCTCCTCAGAGACTTCAAATTGTTTGTACTCTGATAGTTATGGTATTATGTGCAATACGATGCTACTCCGGGTCTTAGAAGAAGTCGTCAATGATTTGTATCCGCTCGGTTGGCAGCGGATGTTGTTTAGAGTTTGGAAGATACCAAAACGAATTAAGAACATTTTTGAAATCAAGACACAGGATATGCAAGTGCAAATTGCTTATTTTATTGATATTAACTTATTCTAGAACTGCTTGCATTTCATGAGTAGTGGATATAATTTCTTTGAACCCATACTGTCGGTAGCTGATACGTTTTCATGAGAGAGTGCTGAAACCTTCTAATAACATGTCTTCCCAGAACTTTACCCTGAGCAATAATCTTGGAGAGAAGCGCAAATATTTATGTTGTGCCTTTTCTTAATTTAAAAACATCAATTTTATGTAAATAAAGTTATCTAATATTTTACATGCTGTCACTGTTCCTTTATTTAGAAAACGTTATTTTCATTATTAAAAAAAGTTTTATCCCTACGAAAAAATTAATGGAGTTATTTCGGCATTTGCGATTCTTGATGCTATTTTTATTTTGCATTGAGGGGCTGGTTGATAAATAAATTAGACTAATTCAGGTTGCATTTCCCCCCCCCGTGTGATTTAAAGATACGCTTTTGCATTTTACCGCTGCTTTTAAGTTATAATATTATTATGAGAAAGTATTTTCCCACAAGCAATGTATAACTTTTCAAAACTTAAAAATATGCTAATGTTCTCACGGGTAACTGGCAGGAAGTTTTATTATTTTATAGTCATAGCATGCTAAACGTATAAAAACGTACCGTCTTAAGTAACAAGAAATTTTGGTCAAATAAAATGATTTATTTTCATAAAATTCACGCGTTGTACCAAATTTGACCAACAGAAATATACAGAAAATTAGTATCTCAGCAGTTAAAGAAATGTTTTCAGCAATATAAGAAACAAGGCTTTGCGAATGATGATTTTTTTATAAACAACTATTTTTAAAGTATTAAAAATTCTGGAACTATATTTTTCTTCATGTTAAATAGATTGATTACTGCTAGCCTACAAATTAAAATTTTAAGGTATGAATTTGTGATGCATTGACATATTTTAGTTATTATCAAAATTTTCAGATATAGAATGACATGGAATGTGTCTGTGGCATCTCGTCTGCAATACAATGCAGTGTAAGGAACATAACATTATTTTGTTTTGTCTATGTTTCCTCATATAGAGAGCGAAATTATTCTGAGGAGAGAACAACACCTGTGATAAACAAGGGACCATTAAAAGTGCCCTTTCTCTTTCGTCCGCCGTTCATTTACATACACGTTATTATTCTGAAACGCTTTCGCTTTGCTTTGGTCGTGGCTTACGGAACAAGGGTTGTCCTATTTTCGGAAAGACGCGTAGATTAGTTAGAACTCACTCACAAACCAGGGCTTGGGGAATAACAGGAAATCTATGCAAATCAGATCGTTTCCAGCGGTCATTAAGATGTTCGACAGCTCAAAGTTTTCACACGTATATTGCAAATACATCTCGGTGAAGGCGTAACCGTTAGCAAGCTGCAGTGCATATAAAATTGCCTTCAACTGCTAACTGTGACTTTAACTTTCCTGAGATCATCTGTTATTAGTTTCAACGTTTCAACGTAGAATTTAGATCAGAATTCGGAGCACGATGCTGAATTTATGCTGTAATTTAGGTCCAAGTAGCAAAATGTTGCAAGCGACATTAAAATGTACATGCAGTTATGAGTTTTGGTTAAATCACTGCAAGCAACATTAGTTAATACGTATAATTCAACGTTTCATACTAACAAAGCATATATTGCCCTAATCAGACTTTGATAATCCAAAATATTTTAGCAAGGCTTAATTGTTTTGAACTGGACTAGAGATGCCACTAATCAGTTATCTCTCCACACCACCAAAGTGTCACTAATCTAACTTTGATAACATAAAATTATCACTCATACTAGGGCAATGTTTTATTACTTTAAACTAGATTAGAAATTGCACTAATCAGTGTTAGAGACTGCCGCTCTGATTGATGTAATAGTTAGCGTTGCATTTTGCTATATTTTTGATACCAGGCTGAAATACAGGCTAACGTCTCGATATTTTTAGTTATAGTATATTAATGATATAGAGGCTGTTAAAATATACTGAGTGTAACTTGTCTAATTATGATGCATATTTTAGCGTCTTATTTCATGATTTACACATTGGTGATAAAACTTTCCTAGTACTTATATATACTACTGAAATCCGTTGGTAAATCATTAACGAGAAATATACCTGTAATAATGATACGTACATTTACATTCAAATGATGTTTGAAAGTTATGAAAAATTATGATAGGACTAGAACATTACATTGAAATGGTCAATAAAAGAATTGAGTGCCATTTATTTAAGTACTATAACAGATCTATGAACTAAGTATGAAAATGACCGCGTGAAATTAATAATATCAACAAGCAATAAAAAGAAACAAATGCAACTTTGAGATTTTAAAATATTAATGAAGATGCATTCTTGCAAAATACCGAAAAACATTTAATCCTGGACAAAACATTTGCTCTTTCAACTGAGCAATTATTTCTAACAGTGCATTAAATGTTTATTCAGGTAAAAGACATACTCCGTTACTTAAGACGAGCAACATACTTCTAATATTATTCTGCCAGCATAAAAAGAGTAGACTATTTCTACCCCCAAGGCGGTTATGTACTTCTATCAGTTTTTGCACGGTACCGTTCAGAAATGTAATAGGTAACGTCAGAGAATGTTTAAAAAAACATATATTTTCTGCTTCGGGATATGTTCGTGCCTCACAATTTCGATAACATGCCCACGAAAATGGCAAAAAGAAGGAACAGCAAGAAAGGAGAGAAGTGGACAGTGGAATATTTTTCATCTATTCTGACCCGAGGCAATGGGGAAAACGGAGACAACATTTATATATCAAGTGCTTAGCATTGAGGAAGGTTAAAGTGTACTTGTACATGACTGGAACTAACTTATACTTACTTCTGCTGTCATAAGTTAGGAAATGCTAAGAAACTGGACCCCAAATATATTGTACTGTGCATTTACATTTTCAAAAGGGGAGTATAAAATCTAGAATGAAATGATATACTAGCAGCTGAAAGGGTTTTGTCAGTTTCATGTTGTTTCGTGTAAAAGGAAATAAATTATAACGATAACATTTATTTTAATAAATAAATAAAATTATAAAGTATTTCATTGTTTCTGTTTTTTAATATCACTTTTACGAACACAACGCCATTTCTTAATAAATTTTTATTGAGCTAATTCATAGAGTTATATTTTAATTTTGTGCTATAAACCATGCATCTTGGAATTCTATTCCACGGAACCTGTGGTTCTATGGAACGTTTGTAAAAGTTCCTCATATCAAAATTATCAAAATTCGAAAGAACTTCTTCACAGAGTGGGGACAGCAAAAATAAATGCATAAAATTAGTTTTTAGTAGTATTTATTTATTTCCATTATTGTGATTATATAAAACAATAAAACTGTTTTTGAAAGGAGGTTTTATTTTTATTTTCTAATAAAGGCTGAGGCGATACTGATAGACTAACAATGAATTTATAATATTTCATTTTTCAAATATGGTACGGGTTCATTAAATGTTAGTTTTATGAGTCCTCTAAGCTAACAACATTGGAATACGACTGCCTTAAATTTCTATAAATATATCTGGATATTTATCTGAAAGGCCGTTTATGTAGAAGCATCAGAAGTGCATTAAAAATAACGAAATTTAGAAACCTTGAAAGAAGGAAATTTTCAAGTTATTTTGTTATCCGGTAATTAAACTATGGACATTCTGCATTGCGTTCAAATATCTTAGTTTTTTAATCCACAGAAGACATATTCAATTTGAAAGGTAAGTATCTTACGCTACTGTGTTAATAAAATCCATAAAACTATTACTAATTCTTAAAATTCTTGTCGATAGTGTTTACATAGGAAACTATGGTCTGAAAAATTCAAATAATAGTTCACACTGATGTAGACATTATAATACCCGTAATTTCTATTTATTTGTTCTCAGCAAACTGGAAATCTGAAATAATTAGATTGGTAATTAACTGAATAAACAAGAATTTCCGAGTTTAAATAGTTTTACAATTCCATCGCTTTATCCATCAAGGGCAATTGAAGAATAAAAGTTTCTGCCACCAGTAACTTAGTTATTACGACATAAAAAACTGCGAATGAAGCTCAGAAGAGCAAATGCTTCAGTGTGTGTTAGGAGAGAAAGTTCATCAATCTCTTTCTTCTCCACTCGTTTCTAGAATCATTGAGGATATGGGAACGCGAAGTTTCTTTTATTTCTTAGTGACCTTTGAGAATGACTCAAGGACTTGCTTTGTCTTTTTTTTTTTTTTTTTTACCTTCTCCATTTTAAAAGAAGTGGAACATATTTCTCCTTTCTTCCGCTTCAGAGCATTATTTTTTTTCAGCTGTAAGGGAAGAAGGAAATGAAATATTTTAAAATCAACAAGGCATTATATTATGTTCTTATACTATAATATGAAATAAAATATTTTGAAGTCAATTTTTTACATATTATAAATATTTTAAGTGCACGTACTGAAAAGAAAAATTAAAGTTATAAACAATAAGTAACATACGGAGCCTTTACTGCGTCAGATCGTGCGTACACAACAATAAAATAATTATAATAATGTAACAACAATTATATTTTTTTCGTATAAGTCATATCCTCAAATACGGTACATCGTAAAAATGGAATTCATAAAAAATTAAATTATAAAATTTAAAACTGAAATAAATACTTAAAATTTTAGTTTAACGTCTACCACTACCATGAAATTAATTAAATAAATTAGATTTTTTAATTAAATAAATTAAATATATTTAAAAAAAGATAAAATACATAAACATTGTATGATAGTAAGGTAATGGCAATCTAATCCTGTTACATCATGAAATACGCCATTCGGATTTTAAAAACTAAAACTGTATGGGGAAAAAAAAAAAAAAAAAAAAACATGCAATCTGATTAAAGTCTAACACTATGACGAATAAAATAATAAAGTTTCAAACATGTTAAATATAACTTAATAATAAAAATATGTCAATATTTATTCCGGCAAGATTAAATTGGTTCGACAGAGGAGTTTTAAATCAATCCACGGTTTTTGAAAACTAAATATTGACGTCTGTACATCATACAGAATAATAAGAACTTTATATTTTAGAGCAAGTTTTATTATTTATAACAACACAGAATAATTCCAAGTCAGGTACAACACTTCACATATTTTAGCTCAAATTTCACTTTAAATCAAAACAAAAATATACCTGGAGATAAATGGAGTTTTCATCTGCCTACTGTTAAATGAAAATTTATTTCCTTCGAGAGTAACACATAATTTTTAGATGAAAGCAAATATTATCTGTCAAAGTTTGTTAGGTATTTCCTCCCAACGTTCTGCATTTATTCGAAATGTAACTAGATGCATACTCGAGGCATATTTGAGAGGTCCAGGGTTCTAGTCTCGGCAAGCGCATTTCATATTTTTCACGTATTCAGCCTCAGGAAAATAAAAACGCTTTTGGCGATTGGGTCTCGTAATCTTCAATAGCCCTTTAAAAGCGAGGCATGTAAGGTATCGTCTCACTCCTTTTCTCATACCTTCGTGGTGTGTTGAAAGCAAACACGACGCGTGTTCTAGACGTCCAGGGTTCGAGTCCCGGCGCAAGGGCATTACACATTTTTCTAGTCTCCTTCTTCAGAAAACCTACCGACTCTACAGGTTAACCATAAAATACATATTAAGATATACAGTTTCAAGCACTTGTTTACAATTCGAATGCTTATTCCCATTGGCTATTGCATTAAGAAGCAAATTGTTTTAAAACAAAAGCGCATAAGGTTACGATATCAAGATGATATGCATATAAAGAGCATAAATCTCTTAGAATCTTATATATTTATCTGTACTTTCTGGCTAAATATGCAGGAGTGCTAAATGGAATCGTTCATCACTAGGCGCAGATATGAAAATTTTCAACCAGTGTAAGCTATATTATTATACAAATCTCTATATAAGGCTGTATTCTTATACCCTTGTCACTAAAACTAGGAAGGCAGATTTAAAATTAACCAGAGAGATTAAATAAAACTAGAAAGAAATGAATAGTAATTTTTTAGTTACATTTAGGAGCTCATGAATGGATTAATTCCACGTTTACGATTATCTGTAAAACAAGCAGTATCTGATGAGGTAATTGCATGTAAAGCTAAAAAACGTTAATTCGTTACAACTGTGTTCTCATTTATAAAGAGGGCCCGCCAGAGGACGAGCGGTAAAATCGCTGAGCATTGGTAGTTCCGACATAGGTTCTTCAACAAAACCAAAATATTTAGAAAGCTATTTATGCGATAGAAACTAAGCGGATTACTAAGTAACCTAAGAAACACAAAAAGCCATTGAATCTGCTTTCTCCTTAACTGCAGTTGAATAAGATTGTATATGAAACAGATAAATCTCTAAAATGTAACTGAAAAGTAGAACTATAGGATACCAATAAAATAGATTTTCAAGGTAAGGCATTTTATTATAAATCACCAAGAATATTTCAGGGGTTAAAAAACTGAAAAAAAATATTAAAGGAGAATTTTCATAATAAATGTTTCTTCTATGGAAAATTTGATTGAGAAGCTTGTATAGTATCATTAGCATGCTTTCTAAAATTACGTAAATGGGAAAACTAAATAAAAAATACATACCGATTTTGAACTATTGTATCAATTTCCTGTTTCTATAATTTTTAACCATAGATAAACGTAAATATAAACGGATATGTAAAACGTGAGGAGATAATAATAGCTATAGATGTATCTAATGACATAAAGCCAAATAAAATACGTGTTTTACTGAATGCAAACATAAAATTTAGGCTCACTGAAAACTTTTACGCTGTTAAGTATCTAATTTATGATCCATGCAATTACTGTTTAAATACCTTTTATCTTACTTTTGATTTTACTGTAGTAAAAATGAAGGTTATTTACATAGACATGTGTATTATTGTTTTGATTTAATAGATTGAAATAAAAATTTTATTCCTTGAATTAAAATGTTAAATAATTAAAAATCACATTTAGTTAATTATAAGTAAATTTATTCCATAAAAACCAAGTGAATATTCGGCATTCATCATTCTATGAGCACCTGTCTTGTTCAGTAATCTTTAAGAGTTACTTAATTCAACTCAAAACATAAATGAACAATTTAAATAAAAAATTAAGTATGAAATTCTGTAGCTAAAATTTATGAATATTGCATCTTGAAAACTGCAGTTATAATTGGCATACACTTACTGACCTGACAGTTCATAATATAAATAATAATGTCGTTTGAATAAGAGGAAGATACAGGTGCTAACCTGAACCAGGATGCCATATCGACCTCTACTGTGAAAGTTCAGACAAAATAAATTTTCAGTTATTTATTTCGATAAACAATTACTTGTTATAAAATTAATAATGGATATTACGCAAAGTGAAATTATTATAGCGAACTAATATGAATGTTAGAAAGACACTGGAATGAGAAAGTGAAAGAAAAGGTAAAATGGATAGCGAAAAGAAAGAAACTTAGATTTGCAGTAAAATAATAATAAAATCTCTGGTAATTACATAGCATTTGCTTAAAAAGTAACTGCTCCTCTGTTTTTGCAAATCTCATCACTTTTAATAACACGGTATTGTTTTAGAAAAGATAACAAACAGCATATGAAGATTGGTAATGCACGTCTGTAAAACTGCATGTTTCTCAGATAAGGATCAACACTCTGCCTTGAGTTTTAAAATATAACATGGTTACAAGATCCTTATTTCAGCTTCAAAGGAACAAAATCTAATTCGATAAAATTCTCTAGCTGGAAACCTGTTCCAGCTAGAGGAGCATCAAGATACAGATAATATACTCCTAAACCGTAAAAACGTTCTGATGCTTACTTCTGACTAATTTGCTAATGAAATTTCAAAGAATCAAGTTTCAAAAGGCGCTACGTAATCACAAGTTTATCCAGTAAAGACTGTATAGGAACCATGGCTTTTATCGGACTTTGCTTCTGTGCTGAATGCGCCAAGCTGTGAAAGAATTAGAACAATTTTTCGATAAAGTTCCCCGAATTCCCGAACTCGTGACACCCTGTCTACCAAAACATTGAAATTGTAGTCAAATTTAGAAACTTTTGGCCAAATGCAATCAATTATGACTTGATTTTTACAGGTTATGTCTCAAACTTTGTTCAAGCTATTAAAAAAATTACGTCGGTAATATATATATATTTGTAAATATATATATATAGCAGAAAAAATGTATACTGAATGTAAAATACGTAATAAGCTAATTAAGAACATAAAATATGCAATTGTAACCAAAGAAAAATAAGAGCAATATACGAAAGAATTATGGATTAAATTCCAGAGAATATATAAGATTATACAAAACAAATAATAATATCACAACAAGATCTAATTGACAAAATAAATAATTTAATGTAATAATTAGCATAAGGTGAAACGAGATACAAATAAAAAATAAATAATAATAATAAAGGAAGGAACACCACAGCCTGCCACAGAATAATACAATAGGAGGAAACAGATTTAGAAAATACAGACAGAAATAAATTCAAACAATTGTTCACAATTACTGTATTTACTCTCATATTTCTTCTTCTTGGGTATCCTCCCCCCTTAGTGTTTTCATCATATGATTTAGAAACTTGTGATCTATGATAACAATGTAAAATATATGCACAAATAGGCAAGTAATTAGTTTAAAAAAAAGAAAAAAAAAGAAAGAAAGACTATTATTGAAACTGATAAGTCTTTTAAAATACGTAGTGTTCTTTATGTAAGCTTTTTAATCTGTTTGTTCTGTTTTACCTAATAAGCGCACTTTTCAGAAATATTATATGTTATGATTTTCCCTTCCCGGTTTTCAAACTTTAAAATCAATAGGAAAAGAAGAAAAATACCCGAGTAATTACAGTATTATATATTATTTGAACTATAAAGTCACTATTGGTGTACGAAACACCTTGTCAGTCAATTTTGAAAACCAAGATCCTGCTCTAAAAACGCAAGTATAAATTTTGCAAAAAGATTATAAGGACTTTATTTTATCTTTACTAACAACAGCTAATTGCTTAAATTACTGAAGTATTCTCTTGCAACGCGTCGTCAAAAACAGATCGCCTAACAGCGTAATATATAAAAGCATTTATCATAATCACATTATAGCACATATTTCACATCTTGATAGTAATTAAAGGAATTTCTTGATGAAATTACTCACGATATCTTTGACTTTACAGCTACTCCTTACTATAATAAGTGCTGTTTCGTTTATAAACACATTTCTGTTCATTATACTTTTGAAAGGAAACCCACTTCGAAATAGCTTACGAAAAATGTCTGTTAACAGTTCTGGAATGGTTAACCAAATTATGTAGATACAATTTTATTGACAATTTCTGCTTCAGTCATAAGGTATTACATTCTGCCAGTTACTTGGGCATTAAATAAAATGGAAACGATATCGCGAAATCTTTTATTATACCTATTTCTGTATAAAATGCCTGTGATTCCATTTCTACATTCACATTCAGCTACTATCCACACCACTTTCACTGTGTCTGAAATCTCCCACTACCTAACACGGTGGAAAAATTGAGCAAAGACGCAGTGATGCCAAAAGCAACTTCGAAATAAAATATCAAAACATGAAAAGGCGGAGATAAGGTGTTTGTGGAAATCTAATGGCGTCGAGCAAGCCCAAAAATTTAAAAACAAACCTATGAAAAAAATACGTAGTGGCAACACTTTTGTGTCCATATTTTTCTTAAAGTATCACATTTAAATTCAGAAAGCGTAGCAGATAGAGTTTTCTACCAAACTCACGTAAGTTTTAGATAAGTTTTCTTTGGAGAAAAAACGGGTGGCGATCCCATTTTTTAAATGCAGTAAGAGATACATTTTCCTCGGTGAACGTTATATTATTCCCTAGAAGTACGGAAGACGCATAAATCGGTCACAGAGTTGAAACTCTTAGAATGCATATTCGCATATATCATTACAATCTATTTCCGGAAGTCTTATACACAGATTTCGGAATTTATTCTGTATACTTTCAGAATTCTGCTTTAAAAAAATCAAACGTTAAATGTTTATCGAACTTAAAGGGTGTTGTATAACTTGAGGAACATAGATAAAGATTTCTAAACAATTTAAAAGAAATTTTAGTAAGAAAATTATTATAATTCTTCATGTTTATACTAGTATAAGCTGAAAAGTGTTTTTTTTAGGAACAGAATAAATAATATGGTCATCTTAAATTATAATTCTTAATAAGTTACTGAAATAGTATTCTAATTTCTAAACGTGATCACTTATTTGCAGCAGAAATATGATTGTAAGTTTCTAATCGAGGCCCACCAGCGACCGAGCGGTAACAGCCCCTGAACACTTGTACTTCTGTCTGGAGTTCGAGTCTTAACGAACGGACTAGCTGCTAACTGTCCGGGTTTTTCCTGGTTTTCCCCATGTGTTACGTGGATACGAGCCGGTTTCCTTTACAAAGACCTCCAAATGGCATCATTCATTTTCCGTATAGTGCCTAAGTTTGAAACAAGTAATAAGTAAAAAACAAAAGTCTCTAACTGTCCTATTTCTGCTCTCGTGATAAAATAAATCAGCCGTGCAATCCTCAATTTTAAGCCATTTTTTACAGAATTTTCATGACTTTATAGTCATGTTCTCTGCTCTTTTATACATTCTTAGCATTTGTTTTCATTTTTTATTAATTTTAACTCAGTTGCATTTTGGAAATATACATATTTTTTGGATTTTACTCAAAAAACTGTCAAAGAGTAGTATTATCAGTATAGAGTTTTGGTTACTTTATAGTTGCTCTTCCATTCAAAGCTTACTTTTTCATTAATCTATAGCAACATCTCACTTTAATTCTTAGTTTTCAGTTAACTATCATGCGAAATAAAAATGTACGACTTAAAATATGTACACTCTTTTGCAAAAAAAAAAAAAAAAAAAAAAAAAAATCGAAGCACAAAGAAGAACATTTGCGATCGTGACGAAATTTGTTATGCAAAATCATCCTGATCGAATATGCAAATGATCAAAGTTTCGAGCCAAATGAACAGGAATTGCGATCATAAGACGCATATCTAGTGCGCAATTCGCAAAGTATAAAACCAGTAACAGAGGCGAAAAATTTATCTTTTTTGTGCTGCCATTGTAATTCCGTAAAGAAGCAATTAAAGATGCCATTACAACGATATCGAAAACCATACAGACAACTAAACGACTTCGAACGTGGTCGCATTGTAGGGTTGCGTGATGCTGGGTGGTCATACCGAGCAATAGGCCGTCACCTGCAGCGTACAGACACTGTTGTGCAAAGATGTTGGCAGCAATAGTTGCTACAAGGAAATTACAGACGAAATGAAAGTTCTGGAAGGCCAGGGAGCACAAATGCGAGGCAAGATAGGATGATTGTTCGCCAGGCCCGAACTGCTCCAACGGTATCATTGCCGACTGTTTAACGCACTACAGCCACGTCTATACCTCCCGTGGTACCATCCACCATCTCACGGCGCTTGTCTGAAGCGAGATTACACTCACAGAGGCCTTTAAGACGTTTTCCTTTGACCACACAACACCATTGGAGTCGTCTGTAGTGGTGTAGCAGCCGATCATCATGGCTGCCATCATACTGGCATAGTATAGCGTTCAGCGATGATTCCGGCTTCACTCTTACTTTCGTGTTTGGAAAAGACGGGGACAGCGGTCCCAATCAGCCTTTTTTTTACAAGAGCATACACCCATAACCCCTGGTGTGATGGTGTGGGGCGCTATTTCTTATGACAGCAGGTCATCAGGTCATCTTTAGTGAATCTTACGTACATCTTTAACAGCTCAATGATACGTTGATACCACCCTGCATCAGGTTGCATTACCCTTTATAGCACGTCATCCTGGAGCCATTTTTCAACAAGATAATACCAGGCCACATACCGCTTGCATATATCTGGACCGTATCGTGCGGTTGATACTCTTCCTTGGCCAGCAAGTTCACCAGACCTTTCACCAATCGAGCATGTCCGCGACATGGTAGCCCGCCAGATTCGGGCACAACAAAATATCGCAGATCTGGAGCAACAGTTGATAAATGCATGGCAGAATGTGTCGCAGGATGACATTAGGAATCTCTAGCACTCCTCACCTTGTCATATTCAAGTATGCGTTGCCGCCAGGGGCGGTTCGACCAACTACTAACTTGAACACTCAATGGGTGATTGTGAGCCGTGAACCGGTACTCTGATCTTGATTTTGCAATCATTTTATTATGTGTGTATGAACTACATACATATTCATTTTTATCCAAAACAACCACTTTCTTCATTGTGCTTCGATTTTTTTTCAAAAGAGAGTATTATATATATAAGTAATAAAAGCAGAGAAACGAAAGACAAACCATTTCTCTTTCAGAATATAACTACGGTTATATTTATAAAGAGCTATTTTTATAGAAAGTTATTTTTGTTATGATGTATCTAAATAGCGTGATAGCTTTTATTCAAGAGTAAAAGAAATTCTTTAAAGAATATTAAGGATTCATTTATTATATTTCAGTGAAGTAATATATATTTCTGAAGTACTTAAATGCTATATTAAGTAAAATAATTTTTTGTCCAAATTCCATATATTTAATAAATAACACCAATAATCGAAAAAAACAAATTATTTATTATTGTATTTAACAATGATGAGACGAATTTTAAATTCCTCGATTCTTTATCTGAATCATTAAAAATTCTCGAATTATTCATATGGTTAAAGCATAAATGAAAGTAAACGGTTTTTTTTTTAATTAAAGTTTTTAAATTAAGTCATAGTCTAAAACCTGTGTTTAATGGAAAAGAAACATTAGAATACAGTTTTTAAAAATACGCCTATATATATATATATGGATATATATATATATATATATAATAAAAGAGAGAAACACAATTTAGTAAAAGGAATACATGATTAAATCTGTTAGATCTTGGTTCTTTTTGTCAACATGCTTGATAAAAAATATTTGTTTAACAATTTTGTTTTTATGCAGTTTTACACAACCTTTCTGGGTTTAAAGTACATGCAAAGAAAAAACAAAATAATATTCCAAAACTTAATCTAGGTAAACTCTAAGTTTGGGAGCTAAAATGTCTTAAAAAATTAAGAGTAATCAAAAGGCTACCACGAAGTAATTCTAGTGATTTAAATATTGCCTACCATTAAAATTTTTGCAATAGCCCCCCTGCCTCTTTTCTTTTTTTGAGCCTCTACTGAACGTTAATAAAAATAATTTTTACAAAGTTTTCAGCTGAAAAACTTTACGGTATTTAGGTTGGGTCCCTTTTTCACGAATACCGAGATTTTAAATTTAGGATTTCTTAATATTTATTGTTTGAATTCTAAAACATATTCTTAACTGTTTACAGCCCCATCATAATATTTAATATATATTTACAATTTATTATCTCGATTATGTAGGTGTACCGAGGATTTGTGTAATAGGGTCTGATATATGCATATTGGTATTTAATATGGAGTACTTCCTGTACACGCTTATGATTAAGGAAAAAAAAAACTCACAGCCAGTGAACCACGTATGCAAAAGCAAAAACAAACGAAAAAAAATAGTTCTCGTGAAGCATATTAACTTTTGGGTGCCCATCCAAAATTTTCAAGTAGGGTTCAAGAATTCATTTTCTGTTCAATTACGGAAAAGCATTTTTTAAATTGACACTAAAATACGAAAACTAATTCTTTCGAAACATTTTCTAATTATATGGTGTCTACCGAACTGTTTTAGTCAGGTGCAGCAGTGATTCCTGGGAAATTCCTTTTATGGGACTTCCTTGTATACATCATATCATATTTTACTTGCACCAGTATTTAAGTATCTTTATTATTTTTTAAGCTCATGTACTTTCTGTAACTAAGTGTTTGCATTTGAATATGTTTCTCTTCATATTTTCTTGTTGTTATTGTTGCGACTTAAATCACTTCTCTGACAGTAACATCAGAACAAGCCCAATGGCATTCATCGTGGTAAGAAGTGCAAGATTGCGCCTGTCGTTGGCAAGACCCTTGAGCACTATACAGGTAGCAGTACCATACAGCTGCAGTACCATAGAGGTGCAATATCATACAGGCACCATACAGGTGCAGTACCATACAGGCCTATCATACAAGCACCATACAGGTCTATCATACAAGCACCATACAGGTCTGTATGGTATACAGGCATCATACAGGTGACAGTATGACTTTGCTCAGTTCCGCCTCCAGTTCTGATGGACAGCAACCCCGGGGGGACGGGTCTGACGGTCTCCCACACCTATGCCACTTCCACCAACTTCTCGAGATTCTTTCGGCTAACCATATATTTAAATTGCCCCCACCCATGCCGTAAAGACACTATGCATTCACATATTCCGTTTGATAGAGCAGTCAGCTTCGCTAACCGCTATCTTGGATGGGCGGCCATATTTTCCTTTACTTGGTTTTTTACTAATTATTTCTGGAACGCAGTTTTATTCGTTACACATTTTAAACTACACAAATTATGTAAACATCTGTTTGAAAGTATTACTGAATGTGTTTATTAATTTAGAACAGACAGAGGTTGTTGTTAATGTAGATCTATTGAAACATTAACAATAATACAAGTTATGTTTGCTTTAATATGCTACGTATGCCATACATGTAAACTATGTGTGCCATATATTTTCATTTTAAATAGCATAATTTCACTTAATTTAATCAACCATAACTATAAATTATTCAAAATTGGGTATCTTTATATGCGGGCTCTCACTGATACCATCTTCAGCGCACGATTCAAAGTATTATATTTAATAAGCTTTAATTATGTAATAAGCAATATTTTTTCCCTTCAAGACAAAACGCTTACATAAAATATTTCATATTATTTCGTTTTTCTTCGTAATAAAACAGATATACCGTAAAATGCAGTACAGAGTTTAGTAATTTAATTGCTAGTGATATTCGCTGTGCATTAGGCTAGTATTCGATACGTATTTAACTACACTTTATTTTTAAAACAAAGTTCAGTAATTTTAAGAATATTTTGTAGAGACATTTGGTATTTTTGGAAGCAAACAAGATGAAAAATGAACAACGCCTTCGCCGGGAATCGAACCACGGACCTCTGAAATACGCGCCCAGCGTGCAGAGCAGCACACCACGAAGGCATTCCAAGAAGGCGGAAAAATACCTTATATTTTATTTAGAAATATATTTATATAACTTCTTGAAATATATGAACATCTGCCAATACATCACTAACACAAATTAATCAACCTATGATTTTATGACACAAAATAGAAAATTTTACTTCATAATTAAATTTACGTAGCAATATTTTGATTTATACTGAAAATTATCAAGACAGAAAAATTTTAAAAGTGTTAAATAGTAATGGAATGAACATTAATTTGTTTTTTAAAACACGCAACATGCTTTTTCTTTTTAACTAGAGAATGAATAGTCCAAATTTCTATATAATTATTCACGTAAGAACAATTTTCTTAAAATATATACATACTTATGAGAAAAATGATGGTTTTCTGTATTACAAGAAAAGTATCATTATTACTAATATTGTTTACGTCTTTGTAAAAATTAGTAAATAATAAGCTGCTCAGTTTATTATTTCAAGCTTCCATTGCTGTCAGGCTCCCGGATCTAGACATTTCAGTGGCAACTGAAAACCGCAGAACCAGAATAGGTTTGATCCATTCTTTCGGCTCACAATAATGTCCTTCCTACCAGTGGCTATCCAAACAATGAACATTAATCTGAGGCGAAAATGGGTTTATGGCAATAATGCGTATACAGCCCTTTAGCTCAATACTAGATCTTCGAAATCGATGCTTGTCTTTTATTAATGATTCGTTGGAGAATTAACTCCTTGCAAAAAGCTAATACTTCCTTTAACAAAAGCTGTATATATATTTTAGCGAGAATTATTGTCTTTTAATCTACGATAGTTTCCGAGTTTAGAAATTATACCTTACTTTGCCGTATAAGAATTTATGGGGTTCAAATGATATTTTTTATGTTAGGTATTCTATATTTTCAAAGGAACAATGCTTTATTTATGATTTTATTTATAAAGAATTTAGCTTATTGAAAGAATTCTTGAATTGCCTTGGGAAGTACTATATTTTTTTTTTTCAGGAGAGGAGGGGATTAGAATTATTTACTTTTATTGTCTTTTATGTATTTTTCCATCTTACTATGTCCTTTAACAAAATGTTCAGCAGTACAACAAATATTTAATCGAAAAATTGGGCTAAATATTTCTGCATTGCAAATCTTTAAACAGTAGAGAATGTATTTCGAATATTTGCTTTTATTTATTTAATGAAATTTAACAACTTTTCGTACAACATTATTGCGAAAGGAAACATTATCTACATAATAATGAAAAAATAATTTTAAACTTTAGTATTTGACTAGAAAATTTTTAATGGGCATCATATTTGTTATTTTACATTTGGTTCCAGAATTTACAATACAATGCTTTATGCTTAGTCTAACTTGCAACGAAAGCTCTTAATCTAACTTGCAACGAATTTAAAAAAAAATTCTTCTTCTGTTTTTGAATTAATTTTAAAATAGGTTATTTTTTATCACCTAATGTGCTACTAGTCTCAAGTGTACTTCGTAAGATTCTCGAAATTCATGTGTTGCCTGTATAACTTTTGTGTCCCAGTCACTTTACTACCAAATGGTGATGTGTTATTTAAAAAAAAAAAGTTAAAAAGAAAGAATAAAAATCTGAAAGCATTCGGATTTTAGTGTCGCACCGGAAGACTTGTTAAGGTTTTTAAACATTACCCTAATATCTTACTTGTCTGCCGTTTTCAATACGTTAAATATTTGGCTCTAAATTTCATTTTTCCATTTGTTTCCGACTGCTTTTATCCAGTTACGTAAATCATCTGAAATCGCAGTTTTCTTCTCTTTTAATATTATGTTATTTAATACATATACATAAACACTTTTTCGGGAAAAAAAATCGAAGCACCATGAAGGAAGTGGTAGCTCTTGATGAAATTAAAATATGTGTATAGCTCATACACATATAAGAAAATGATTAAAAAATCAAGGTCTCAGTACCTGTTCACGCCTCGCAATCACAATGAGTGTTCAAATTAGGAGTTGGTAGAATCACCCCTGACGGCAATGCATGCTTGAATTATTCGAGGCAAGGAGTGGTAGAGGTTCCTAATGTCTTCCTGCGACACATTCTGCCAGACATTCATCATTGTCGTTCCAGATCTCCGATATTTTGTGGTGTTTGAAAGCGGCCTAACATGTCGCGGACGTGCTCGATTGGTGAAATGTCTGGTGAACGTGCTGGCCAAAGAAGAGTATCAACCGCACGGAGATGGTCCAGATATATGCGAGCAGTATGTGGCCTGGCATTATCTTGTTGAAAAATGGCCCCAGGATGACGTGCCATGAAGAGTAATGCAACAGGCCGCAGGATAGTATCAACATATTGTTGAGCTGTTAAATATGTACGAAGAATGACTAAAGATGAACTGCTGTCATAAGAAGTAGCTTCCCACACCATCACACCAGGGGTTATGACTGTATGCCTTTGCAAATCAAATGTTGATTAAGACCACTGGCCCTGTCTTCTACAGACAGTAAAGTTCAATCAAACATTATGAATTACATATACGTTGTGCTCTCTTTGCCCATACAATATCAGAAATTATCATGTATTTTGAATTTGACGCACTTCAAATGTTATGTTCGTTTTAATTTATGAATAGACTGTCAATTTATGAATAGCTTTCACTGTGTTAATTTATGAATAGCTTTCACTGCAACTGACAAAGGAGATTTTCCTTCTCATAGGCAGAAAATCACCGTGTAATTTACTGTAATTAAGCAATCCAGTATAATCCAAAATACTCATTGCAATTTTATTGTTTTATATTTCATATAGCATCTGATATATTCTATATAGCGTTCAATGTTACAAATTTTTATCTTGCATAATATTAGTTATGATTATTCGATATCCTTATATAATTAAGTAAGGTATTAAAAAGTTGAAAATTAGAGTTGAAGTTTAATTACTGAGCGTAGTAATTTATTAAAGTGGAATCTACTTCATTTTGCAAGATCAGTCAATATTTACCTAAGGATATTATTATTATTATTATTATTTTTGAATAAAATAATCCACCAAGTGTGTGATATAACAGAATATTTTTGCTAAAATTTTAAAGAACTTCTACACTGCATTTTAATAATAAAATGTATTTAGAAATCAGCATGTAATACCTAAATTATAAGTGACGATAAATCACTCCGGCAATGGAGTATTTTTGTCCTGGTTTTGTTTAAATATTGTAAAAGTAACATAATATGGACTGGGTGTCATTTAAAAGTTGATAAATATTTCTCTGGACACATTGAAATTTAGAAGTACCTTGAGTAGAGGACGAATTATTTCCTTGCTAGCTTTCGGATATCTCGTCCTTCGATGAAAATGTTGAAGGTAAAAGCATCGTCAGATTGTGTAGCTCTCGAATACTAAAAATATAATTTTGCTACATAACAAACGAGTTTTATTTCCCATTCAATAATATTAAACGGGATAAAAAAGAACACGAGAAAAACCATTTTAGCTCTCATTTTTGGTTATATTCAGATGATCATGTAATTAAAATGCTTAAAAGCCTTAAGTTGATTTGATGCATGTTAATTTATAAAACTTGAGCAATTCTGTTGAAATTTGCGCTTGAGATTCTGAAAACAGCAACGGCTAATAACAGGTTCCTGTCAAGCAAGAAATTAAAAGCCGAACTTCTCTGATTACCAGCTGTCTACATAATACACGGCTGCAATTTCACGCTTTCGGTGTAACTTCAAAACAGTGTCATATAAATGAACTTTTAAAGGATTTTTGTTGCCTAATTAATACCCAGATGATAAAATCGGAATATTATTATGAGAATTCAATTCTTGATTGTCAAAATGTACTATCGATCTTCAAGAGGACTGACACGTATTTTCTCAGTGCTATTTAAAGTTGTAAAAAAGGCAAAGAATAGCTTATAAATTAAAACAACAACTTTTTTAAATAATATGAGTTATTAAAGAATATCTTAGAGAAAAGAATAATAAATACGTCTTGCAACTAAGTA
This sequence comes from Stegodyphus dumicola, assembly GCF_044657685.1. Classification (NCBI taxonomy): domain Eukaryota; kingdom Metazoa; phylum Arthropoda; class Arachnida; order Araneae; family Eresidae; genus Stegodyphus; species Stegodyphus dumicola. Next base: position 35,658,879 of record NC_140777.1, on the reverse strand, counting down.
TATTTTATCTTTGGTCCTGTCCACAGCAGTTTTATTTGTCGAAGTAAATACTTTAAACACAGCCATCGTGTTTGTCTATATTAGTTTAGATGCTGTTTAGATCTATCTATGCCACTTGCCTTAAACGAGCAATCTAGTTGTCATTGCCCATAATAGTTACATACACCAGATAGGTTTGCGATAAAACAAAGGAATGAAAAACCTTTTAAAATCTGATGCATTAAATACCAGCTTAAAAGCCTACAGTTTGCCTAAAACTTTCCGTTAGTTATCCAAGACAATTAGAAAATTGAAATTGAATTTTTATTTATTATGAAAAATATTTATACGAAAACACATTCATTGCGATATTTTACTTTATTTTAATTAACGAGTAATTTCCTTTTCTGTTATTTGCATTGACTTTCTCCGCCTGACTATGCAAAGTACAGCATTAATTAAAGCAACGCGGCTCAGACAGATAATGTGAATTTACTTCTGCAAGAACGGTTTCCTGCGATTATCAAATAACAGTAACATTCGTAGCGTTTGAGCCTTTACTGGATAAGAAACATAAATTAGTGAGCAAAGTTTTGCTCCGTTGGTAAAAATAATGTAATACGTTTGATGAATTCCATCAACTAAGGCGACGGAAATTATCATGAAGTAAATTAGATTGAATACTAAATCGATCATTTCCTTGGCATGTGTTTTCTATATATATGTGTGTGTGAGAGTATTTGTCGCAAAATATTTATTTGATATACTTACTTAAGTTAGTTATTTGAGACTAAATTTTCGTGTTGACTAGCACATTATTTAGTTGAAATTAAATAATGCTAACTCACTTTTGTAGTTTTAGGAAGTTCTTATATCCTACAAAAATGATAAGGAAAAGCACAGCTAAGCAGTTAACATTACACAGAAAATTTATGTGATTTATAAACAGCATTTTTACGACAATAATCAACTATTCATGTATATGTATGATTTGTAAATTAAATCACTTTTATGTCTTCCTACATACGATAAGAATATTAAAAATCCGTTGATTTTGGAGGAGTGAATGACTGAAACTGGGAAATTTCTACATTTTGTGAGCCTATTTTTATTTACATACCATTCAAAAGAAAATCGCATAATTATTCATATTTAGATGAAAAGAAAAAGCATTATAAAACTTTAATAAAGCTAAAACTTATTTTTTAAATGAAAACATGACGTTATTTTTATATATAAATATTAAAATAGGTACTTACGTATTACTCCATTGACGGTGAAAATACCGCCAGACAACGCGATTTAGCGCCATTAATGGATATGTGTGTCGTAGCAACACATAAATAACATATGCATACTTTTGTTTCATTCTCTATAAGCCACTTGTAATTTTTAAGAACATGGGTATAAATAAATTGTTATTGATGTATTTTTCTTTGCATTTTGAAAAAAAAATCTAATTTTGAGATCTGCCTTTTAAAAAATAGCAAGTAGTGGATTACTCTCAAAGTTAAGGAATTCTACTATCAAATGAAGTGTGCATTAATGGGTAGGATGTGGTCATCTGAATATGATTGACAGAGTAGATTTGAAACACTTTCTGCCGGAAATCTACACTCATAGAGTTCTAAACAGAACTAAACAAAAGTGGAGGACCTAAAAAGAAGCTTAAAAACGAAGCAGCTCGAATACTGATTGTATATAAAATAAAGAAGCCTCAGTACCTTCAGAATTCCGAAAGAATAAATGGCGCAGGTTTGCACGATCTCCTCCAGGTTTCATGGTTGGAGGTTAGTCAGCTTTCACGTTCGACCGGATAATATGTAAGTACCTTAACATGTTACTAGACTAAAATTCCATTTTAAGTATTGCACTATTATAATTTAGAATATAAGAGAGGGATCTTACTCATGTGTAGCTTGGTAATTATGATTTACAGTGATCCCTTGTTTTTCGCGGTTAATGGCGACCAGAACCTTCCGTGAAAGCTGAAAAACCGCGAAGTAGGATTTGGCTGTAGGAATTTTCGTGTATGTGGGTACAAGAATGTATTAAATATGTATACAGTATTTATACTTTACACATTTAAGACAAAAATTACAACAGTATACGTATTTACTTAAACGCGTCAGTGCTAATTAATAAGGTTAATTACAAAACCTTATACAGTAATAAACATTAATCAACATTAATTTCTGAGAGAGGCGAAGAGTCTTGTGTTGATGGTGGAGGAGAGGCTCTCACTTGACTGGTAGAAGCTTTAGGCTCACTCGAAGACTCTTCTACTGGAGGCGCTGACGGTAGAGCCGGCGGCTTTACCTTGGAGAGAAACATGGTGATGGGTTTTATAATTTGTTTATAATTTTCCTTCAAACTTCAACTGTACAGGGATATAACCCCGTCAACGCGATATCTGAACTCGACAGCTTGAACCATATTGTCGCCAATATCTTGTGCAAATTGTTGCATCGCTCTTGCCATGTTGGACAATTGTTGCAGATTCTCCAGGCTAATGCCACGCTTTTCAGTTTCTTCTTCATCTTCCTCTTCGTTTTCTTCCTCACTTGCAGACTTTGTCATCTCAAGGAGGTCTTCATCGTTCAGTGGGTCGATTACCAATCGATAAGGGCCCTGATGTCTTTTTTCATCATGTCGACAAATCCTTCATTCCTTATGATATGAGCCAGCCTCACCGCCTTCTCCACCGCTGAGTGATGAACTTCTTCAGGAGTGAAGCCAGGATAATCGTGCACGACGTTCGGCCAAAATTTCTTCGAGCTAGAATTTATGGTCTCATTCTTCTTGTTCTTTAATGCTCGCTGAATATTAGAAAAACATTAGGCAATGTCGTAACTGCGCCAGTATGCTTTCAAGGTGAATTCGTCATTGGTATCGTCAACTACCGAGATGAGGCCCTACATCGTAGAGCGAGTGTAGAGTGCCTTAATTGCACGAATGACACCTTGATCCATCGGCTGAATTAGAGATGCAGTGTTCGTGGGCAGAAACTCTATCTGCACACCGTCATATTGCAGGTCCGTTGCATGGCCTCCTGCACAGTTCATCAGGAGAAGGACTTTAAGGGGACGCATACACCTTAAACCCCTCATGTTCTTCGAATATGTGACTGTTGCAAGAATTGTGATATTTTATTTATTTTAAAAGCAATTACTTCCATCTTTTTACAGCTGACTACATAATATAGCTGCTTTGGGAAATAGTAAACAGAAAGTTTGTGTTGCCACAAATATTTTTGTAATTTAATCCTCTTTGTGATAAAATATTTCGCCATGTTTCCACCTTGCGCGCATGATATTTTAAAAATGGCTGATGGTACATACTTGAAATTAGACGGAAATCTTTATATGGGCACTATGTTCTAATTGAACCAACAATCTGATGAATATTTAAATACTGAAAAATTTTATGGACGAAAGCATTAAAAATTTTGTTAATAAAATACATTTTATAAACTTAACTCAAAATAAAATAAAAATTTAACATGAAATTTTTCGAATTTTAGCTTCACAGTAGTTTCCAAATGTTATAAATTATGCAACAGAAGGTTTTAAACTGTGCGCGCAAGTTGGAAACATGGCGAAATATTTTGTCACAAAGAGGATTAAATTACAAAAATATTTGTGGCAACACAAACTTTCTGATTACTATTTCAGAAAGCAGCTATATTATGTAGTCAGCTGTAAAAAATTGGTAGTAATTGCTTTCAAAATAAATAAGTTATCCCAATTCTTGCAACAGTCACCTATTCGAACATCTTATGGGTTTTAAGGTGTATGAGTCCCCTTAAAGGGAGAAGCCCTTTCAGCCAGATACAGCTTCACCTGGGGAATGAAGCAATTGAGGAACCATTCAAGGGTCAGAGCTTTCGTTATCCAGGTCTTGGAGTCCTGCATCCAGAACAGGGGCAACAGAGAAGTAATTTTGTTTTTTAAAGCGCTTGAGTTTTTGGCTTTATAAATAAGGCCTGGCTTAAGCTTAAAACCTGCAGCATTGCCAGCCATGATGACAGTCCACGGTTTTTTTTTTTTTTTTTTTTTTTTTTTTTTTGAGCCTTCAAGCCTGGCCTCTTCACTTCGTCCTTGAAGAGGAATGTACCCGAAGGCATCCTCTTCCAAAAAAGGCATGTATCATCCATGTTGAAAATTTGTTCAGAGAGGTAATCTCCCTTACTGATGAGATTAGGAACTTTTTCCTCCACGGAACGACAAGCAGTATCATTGTCAGCAGAGGAAGCCTCACCATACAGAAGCACGTTTCTGAGACCGCATCTTTTTTGAAATTTATCGAACCATGCACTGCTGGCTGAAAAGCCTCGTCCGCGAGAAGGCGAATCACTCCTGGCAGCGCTATTACTGGCTTGAGGTTCGTCAGCACCTTCTTCAGCCTCTTCATTGTCGTCATCGGGCAAGATTTGGTCGTAGAGAGCTTTGGCCTTTGTTCTGATCATATTAGTGCCCAAACTCACTGTCTTTTCCCTGCAATCAGCAATCCACAATACCAGTGCAGCTTCCATTTTCACAATTCTGTTATTACGCGGAGTTACCACACGTTTCGCTTCTTTATTGAAGGTTATTGAAGCAGTTTTGCGGATGTTTGCTTCCTCTTTCTTCATGTACCGCACTGTAGATCCATGCACCCCGTAATGGCGTGCCACAGATGCATAACTTCTGCCCTCTTTGATCATATCTAAAAGTTTTACTTTTTTTGCTGATGGTCATCATTTTTTACCTCTTAGGCGCCCCGTAGGAAGCTTTCGCAGGGGCACAGCGCTTAGGTGGCATTATAAGGGCTTAATTAATAAAGAGTTATCGCTTAAACAAAAAACGTTATCTTCAACACAACACTAAAATAAAGCATGCGAGAAAATCAACATCATGGACAAGACTGGCGAGATACAACAAGAAATTATGCTAGGTGAGGCTGCGCTGATGATGCGCAGACAATCAACTCACAGGACTCACAGGAATAAATCCACTTGTACTCTCATTAGTCGATGTCGCACTGGAAACCAATCACGCGCCTTTATGAGAGCCCGTGGTACTCTGAGTCAAGTCATGACTTTGTTTGACATGCACGGATCGTTCTCTCCCGCGTATCAACATGAAACAACGCTCCTTTCCGCAATGTGGCTGCCGACGTGGTTGTAGTTTTTCATTTTATTTTTTTATGAATGTTTTGGAAAACCCTGCGAAGCACTGAAGTCGCAAAACATGAAGCGCGAAGTGGCGAGGGAACACTGTACTCTAGTTTGGCATAAAATATTTCGCCAAAGACAGAGATAAGCCCTTTTTAATGGCTCAATGCATAATTAAATTATGTACTGAAACATGTAAAAACAATTATTTGGAGCAATTATTTGGTTGCCATTCGTCTCTGATTATGAATGGGAACATGTTGATCTATAAGTGCCTAAGAAATGACTGTCGGTGGTTCCAGTATTGGTTATAGTAACCAACAATGTTAAGATTCAGTATTGGCCTTTAATGATGAGTTAATTTTTTAGAATGATTTTAAATTGACATTAGCTGATAAAGATACGTCTTAAAAATTAACTTCTGTAAATTCATATTAGTTATTTAAAATGCATTTATAATAATAATTGCAGTCTCACTAATTGAAAAAAATAATATAAAAAGAAATTCACTCCTAAATTTTTATTATTAATATATCTACAGTATTTACAATATTTTCTCCAATTTTATCCTCTGAATTTGCGAGATACAATGCTTTTCCCTTTAAATTCATTTAATTTTACAATCCTTTCTTAACACAAAAATGTGTCCTTGTTTTAGTTGAGTGTTTTATGCTGTATTTAAATTTTAAATCTAATTATTTACACTACCGTTCCGAAACAAGTAAGTATTTTATTCCCAGGTTGATATTTCTTTATCATACGTCCTACAGTATTTTATCTATTATTAATTTAAATGTAGTCAATTATGGAAGAATGTGTTAAAAACACGAATACCTTACTTAAAACTCCCACAATACTCTTAAAACAGCTTTTGTTGTTTAAGCTCATTTATAATTGCGCGAAGTTTTTCCCAAGTGAAGAATATACGTGCCTTTAAAGTCTTGCAAAAAATAACACAATTGCATTTAGATAAAACTTCAAACATATTGAGACTTTATCCAAGTAATAAAAAATTTCTTTTTTAATTTTCCTTTTCAGATAACGAACGTAAACCAAAATTCTAATGTCGTAAATGGATCCAAGATCCTCTGGGACACGTCTCACCGCGAACTCTATTTCTTTCCACACAAATCATGAAGAAGACACTTTCCCTAGATTAGGTAGAGAAAAAAAGGAGAAAGCATAGGTAATTTAGGTAAGACAGGAGTGTTTTCCAGGAGCTAATTTACTTTTTCTTTAGTGTCTTCACTTCGGTGAGTTTGACTTTAAGAATGCTTTACTTCATTAAGCATCTTTCTTGAGCTGCTATATGCAGTAAGAAAAGAGCAGAAAGTATTTTTTTCCATGATAATGGTGATTTGAAACTAAGAGGTAAAATGAATTGAGGATGCGAAGAACAAGAATTTCACTTTCACAGTTTTATCTTTTTTCAATAAAATAGATTTGTAACTTTTAATACTTAAAGTAATAGCAGTCTTTCAGTGGAAATGAGAAAGGGTAAAGTAATCGTTTGCGGGTAATTTTAAAAAGAAGATAATTTTGTATTATTTGAAATCATTATCAATTGAAATAAAGTAACATATTAAGGTCAGCTATAATGTTCTGAGTCTCAGGTCCATGCGTGTTTCCACTGTGGTAAATATATGTCTCTATAAAGTATTTTGTTAGACCAAAGGGGGGCTAGCCCACAAGGGTTATTATTCTCAGAAAGACATCCTGTGGCATTTCACTATAAACGGCGAATCACCTTTTAAATTGATGTCACCAAATATCCACTCCAGATGCCACTATTTAGGCATCTGGAAAGCCAAAATTTGAAATTTGGAATTTTTTTGTCTTTCTGTTTCATATTTTGTAAACTTCGGCGAATTTTTGATTAATAATTCAACGATTTCAAAGCGTACGATTAACTTTAACATCGCGTTCATCGTCAAGCACGGATATTTTTAGCGAGATTTTTAGCACGGATATTTTTAGCGCGAGGTCTTTTTGCATTTCTTACTGGTATTGTTTTGGTAGCTTAGCAACACAGAGACGTTACAATGTCTAACGGTATTTTGCAAGAAGTGACCAAGAATGTCTGTATCACTTTTTAAATCCCGTTCCAAATAGACCATAAAAAACCAGCCTTTCGGGGTAATATAAAATCTGAAATTCTTCATATTTTTTTAAAATTATTTTTAGCTTAGCGAAGTATTCAGAATATCGTCACATGCATTTATGATACTTCATGAGAAAGGCAAATGCTTAATCTCTCACTCACTATATAATTACCTCTTTCACTTCTCTGCGCAGATGTTGTGATATTACTTGCGGTCTGATAGTAACAGCTTGCAAAGAAAATGAATAACAAGCTTCGAGAATATTAATAAAGACAAGAGAAGTGTCATAGGTACTTATTGTCTCAAGTAGATGATCATCACTGGTCTAGACAGACTAACATCTCAGTGCATAAAAGCACTCATTTCATTAGGATTAATCTTGTAGGTGAACTCCATTCTTTGATGTATAACATTACTTTCTCAAAACGTGGTCATTACTTTTGTAGTTGCACAGGCAGTCTTAGAATAAATTAACTGATGTTGATAATTTACTATAAGAATCGCTATCATTCTATTAGAAGTAAATGAAAATAAATTAATGAGCATTGAGAGTAAATAAATGACTAAAATATTATTAAATATATCATTGGACTGAAACATTACCTGTATAAAATTCTTATTATTCTAATGTACATTACAATCGTCTATTGGCGATTACTATTTTGGCCTACTGTTCAGATTTCGAAATGAGATTTATGTGTAACTAGTCATAAATGTCTGTGCATAACTAGTCAGAAATTTAACTAGTCACAAATGTCTGCAGTTCACTTTAAACGGAAACTTGATTGATGTAATGATAACTATAGACATAGAGTTCAAGACATTAAGCATTTATGATTGGTAACTTTGAGAAAGTATAAATTAATGTATATTTCTAATAATAAAACCCCGTTTGTTTTAATATGTTACATATTACATATTAAAATACATATTATTTTTTATTTTACGTATCAGTATTGAAGTACAATAGATTATTTTCTGAAAGATGTATTCATAGGATTTATCATATTATTTCTGCTTATGAGCAAACGTCTAAGGGCACATATCAGTTGAAATACGAGAAATAAATTATGGTGATGTTAAAAATAATATAATTAGATATTTCCTTTATATATTTTGTGCAATAACCCCTAAACTTTTATTCCAAGGTATGCTTATGCCCATATTTGATTTCTAACGAATGCCTTGGATGTAACAGATATCTTATCAAATTCCGCAGATCTAAGTAAAATGTTTTCAATCTATGCGATTACCAATTCGGTATTATGTAACGATTATTTTAAAAGTTTGGAGTTACTCTTACACCAAATAATTATTCTTAGTTTCTGATCTCTTTGCGTGGAACAGTTATTAAGTGGATGGCGAACAACAGTAGTTACAATATTTAAAGGAACTGAACACAGCTAATGTTAATAAACATAAATTTGAATTTTATGCATTAAATTACATCCATAATCTATACTGGATCTATGAACTGTTTGTTTAAAAATTATCTCCAAAGATTCTTGGAGTGGGCCATTAAAAAGGTTACGCTTTTATAGAGATCATTATTTTAGAGAACGTATATCTAAAATACTGAAATCTAGAGTAGCAGATCGATCAAATTTTAAAATGTAACAGAAGTTTTGGGTACAATAAATAATTCTTACTTTTAGCGTTTAGAGAGATACATGCCACTTTCTCATGTTAACGAAGTTCTGCACTTTTTTAGAAACGTTTGGTTTTATCTCTGGTTATATTTAGGTTGGCCAAAGTTTTGCAACTGACGAATGCCTACATAAATTGTCTGCTCCGTAAAGTTAGCTTCCATTAACTTTAGATTCAATCCAAATAAATGCAAATAGAAAACTGTTAGAAACATCTTTGGCGAGATAATTATGATTTCTATCCTCACATCCTTCACGCTTACTTCTAATACTAATACGCTTACTTCTAATACTAATACGCTTACTTCTAATACGCTTCATTCTAATACTGGTCTTCGATTCCAAGCATGTGAACTAACTTTCCCACTATCACTTCAACGCAGTATTTTGATTCCCAATTCCTAAGCGAAAATTAAAAAAGACATTAGTCAAAATGAAATTGCTAATGAAAATCAAATAGTAATGATATTTTAAAGGAGTTTAAATATTATTCACAGCTCGTTGCATTTACGTTAATAGAGCGAAAATACCCTACACATTTTGCAAAGATTATGCCATTATTATTTTTTTTAACTTTTAGGTAATATTTCCACACTTTTCTTCAATTTAAATTAAAATTATAAACAGTTTTTATATTTAGTTCTTAATTTAAAAGATTTAATGAAATAAATGCTCGCAAACTGAGAACACGACAAGCTTAATCAGTAATTGTGCTACTGCAAAATCTGTTCACTGAACATTCAGCAGATTAGGGGAAAACAATCCTTCACAAACTATAAATTAAGCCAATTTCTTACTGGCCATGGAAATTTCAAAAGTTATTTAAACAGATTTAAGTTGAGCCCCGAGTCTGTCTGCCATTGTAGCCTCGGTGGCGAGGCGAATGTTGAACATGTGCTTCTTCTATGTCCAAAATATGAGAGCGAATAAAAGTCTTGAAATTGGAACTGAAAAATTTTAATATTAACTGGCCTTCAGAATTTTACCAATTTATTTCCGAGAGAAGTGCTTTTAACATGCTTTGTCAATTCATTTTAAAACTTTGTAATCATCCTTAATTTTATTTCAGTTTTTTTCTTCTGTTTATTTTGTATTGTGTTTCATACTTACTTCTGTAAGCCCCATGTGATACTATGTGGCACATGGGGGACTTATTGTGTTTCTTTAATTAAAAAAATAAAATTAGAAAAAATATTTTATTTACTTTATAGAGTCTTGCTCGCGAAATATTAATTCAGTTTTTCAGACGCTATTTAGATTAACAAGCGAAATATTTTAACCTTTTTTATTTAACTTGAATTTAAACGGAAGACACCACTTACGCGTACAAGCGAAACTTAGTTACTTGCAAGTAGTAAAATAACAAAGTTGAAATTTCAAGCTAAAAGTATCTTTACCGGGACTAAACAAAATTGGCTTAACTAAGCTGGTTCGAAACTTTAATGGCGCGATTTAATGTTGGCTATCAAAATGCCTAAGGCTAGAATATTAACAGGCAGAGCTCGGTGGAAAAAACAATAAACTGTAAACTATCAAAAGCTCTTACCTAAATCATCCAAAACCCTCTCCTTAAGTACACTTCAAACTAATTTGCCTCCTGCTGATGGTTAACGGAAATAAAATATTGTAGGTAAAGGTTTAAATAATAATAATATGTTAATTAACATAAAATACTTTACAGTCTAATTAGTCAAGCCTTTTATTTGAATGGTAGAAAATCTCTTATTAATCAGGTGAAATAGAAGCATCTGCAAGATTGGGTTTTGCGAGAAAAATCAGATGCCCAAATGTATTTCTCTTATTTCCGTACCCCTCTTAAACAAAGTCAAGAAGGTAGAAGGAAACCAATTTGGTTTCCTTACCTCTGCTTTCATTGTGTCCTCTATTTATTGTTCGTGTTAGTGGTTGCATTCAGAAAAGAGTGGATATATATAATGGCAAATAACTTGTATACAGGGACCACTGCTTAAAAATCCGACTCCATTGTTATTTACCTCCTTTAAGTGATTTGTCGGATTCAATGAAATGCATATATGTTATTATAGGAAAACTGCAATTTCTAATACTGCCTACCCTTTCCTTCAGAAAAAATATGTGATCAACAAAAGTTCAATTTCAATTTAATGTACATATAAAATTTACTAGAGGCCCACTCAAAAAATTGTTTTACCAGGCCGGATTTTTATCGGATTATTTCCATTTTGGCAAAAGTTTCCCGACCTTGGGTGCATATTAGCTGCACTACTTTTGTAAGTTATACTAAATTCCTGTTAAGTTCTAAAGTCGTGAAATTTCATAAATATTATCGAAATAAAATAAACAACACGTACAAAAAAATTTTAAATAATTATCCAGGACCTCATCATTAAATTAAAAGATATTCTAGTTGTTTTAAAAAACTTTCTTAAAGCATTGAAGCAAACTTATCCCCCCGTTTAGATTTACTGCAATCTGTTACCAACCAAAATATGAAGTTACTTTGTAGAGTTCCTCACTTTGGAATTCTAAGTTAATGTTGGAAGTGAAGAATCTAAGAACTGATAAGCGAATAATCGCTTGCGTTCGGTGACATGAAACAAAAAAATAGAAGGAATCATAAATATTAATTAAAAATATAAGGGTAACTAACCCGTTATTATTCCAATAAGATTTAACAAATCTCCGCCTGGGAGTATACAAGCAACGCTTACACTTGGACTTGAACTTAAATTAACTACTGACTAAGAATTAAACTAAAATTGACTAAAAATTAAACTAAAACTAAGATTAACTAAAGATTTTTTAGTTAACTGACTAAGAATTAAACTAAAACTAAGATTAACTAAAGATTATTTAGTTAACTGACTAAGAATTAAACTAAAACTAAGATTAACTAAAGAAGTATAGCCGAAGCTATCAAGGTTCAAATCGAGTTGGCCCCTTAACTTATTTGACTACGAAGCTTAGCAAGGGCCTGAGTACGGCCGAGAGTAATAACAGCTTTGAGAGGCAGAGAGTGACCAAAAAGGCAGACGCGCGTAAATCAGAAACTATGATTCTCTCTGAATCAGTAAGTAACTTCGTGGTTTAAATACGGTTCCTCCTCATTAAATATTCAGCAAGATTCCAAAACTACGTTGTGGCCGGAAGTAGTAAGTTGAAGTTAAGTATTTGAGAGGAAAGAAACTTTTAATAAAATTAACTTTTAATAAAATTAACATAATCATTACAACTTTCATAAGCAGTTATTGCATTATCTATAATCGATATATTTTAATCAAACATATGATATGAATATAATGGTAAAAATGTGTATAAATGGTGGTATAACCAAAACTACCATAAACACCATAAACAAAAGACTCACTTGGCCTTTTTAAATAGTTTTAATTAACGAAACACAGTTAAGATAAAACATTACAATTAAGGGCGTTATAATTACACATTTAGATTACAAAGTAAATCTCGGGGAACATCATGCTCAGTTCATGATTCCCGTACATCAACTGACTGCTATAGTCTTTGTTGGCCGGTGTTTTTTTCTGCGGCCACTAGGTGGAGCTCATTGGTTATAGTAGGACGTTTTTGTAAGTCATGTTTTTCTTTTTCTGAGAAATTACAGATCCGTAACTTAAAATGCTACACATATAAACATGTTACTTTAGATACCTAGTAGCCAAAGGAGGCCGAAGAATAATTTAAATTTATTCTATAGTTAATGTTCATGCCTCTTCTTGAATACCTATTAACTAAGCATCGTCCCTATTTCGAACAGAGTTTCTGTTAAAAGCACTTTTTTTAGCTAACTTTAACGTGTTAATTAAGGCACATTACTTCGGCTGAGTGACCAGTGACAGTTGTTTATGGGAGAATTACCTTCCTGTTTTATGTAGTTTTTAGCAAGTAATAATGCTGGTTTAGCAGAAAAATTCAGCTTCGAAAGAATTAAATTCAATGTGTTTTTGACTTAATTCACTTGCAAACGCATTAGCGAAGTGAGGAAAGAATGCATTAATGCAAATGAAAAAGACTTCAAAAGGCAAAGCGAGTCCCCGGTGATGTCAATTAGTTTGTTTTCTAAATATTCAGTGTCACCTAAAAGATTAGAAAGCTCATTTCGGGCTTTTATACCAACATCTTCAAAGGTTCCGTTGGTAATTCTTATTAAGCAAGGGAGAAAAAAATCCAGAGTTCCCACTGTATGCTGAATTTGCTTTCTAGTCTTTACATAAGAGTCATTAATGAAGAAAGATAATGGGTTGATCATTTATGGAGTTTGTATAGTAAGTGCTTGGTTTTTAATGATAATGTAAATTTTTAAGTTATGGATACTTAAATAATAAAAAACGCATTTTCTAAGAATACTCAGTAGTTCATCTTGATTAGTTTATTAATACAGGATTTGCAGTGGATAATTTAATTTGCCCGTAAAAAGATATTGACTCTAGATATAATAAAACAAGTAGTAAATACGCATATTTGTTCCTCTACGAACCGTAATACATCTATCTACTCTTTAGCGATTCACTAAGGCAGTAAGTGATTTCCTATTATGTAAGCCGCCTTGTGCGGTGTTTGTTATCTTACCTAAAACTTTTAGGAGGTGACATGAAGTAATGAGTCCTCTCTTGCAAGATTGAAATTAAGGAAGCAATGTTTGAGTGGCTTTCGTTGCGCTCAAGGCAGATGGATGCTTGCTTAATCAACAATTTTAGCAAGTATAATAGAATGAAGTAAAGACATACGAGATACACTAAATGTTTACCATTGATGAGCAGATCCTTGTATACTAACTAGAATACCTCACTAGCGCACCGCAACTTCAAACCTAATATTAAAGAAAGATCAACTCCTTCAGACTATGGAATGCCAGAACTAAATTCCTTTTATGAATTTTATGACTATGCACACTAATCAAAATCAAATTATTCACATCGCGTTTACAGAAAGTTTGTGGATTTTCTGCGCCACGAAGACGGACATACAGATGGTGATCTATGACTCTTGATAGACGGAATAAGGATTGCACTTCGGAAATAAAGCGTTTTTGAACAGAAAACCGGGTCCATTATCAGATCAAATGTACAACGAGGTAAATAACTTCCCGAGTTTGAGATAACTGAAATATTTATAGCCTTTTTCCTTGGGTATAAACTCGTTGGTAGCCGAATGGATAAAATCCGTTGAGCGCTGGATGTTCGATCATTATTTGAATCGTTACGAACAGGCTGGCTGCATGGTCAGTTTTCATGGTTTATCCCTAGTTTAATGTCATCGTTTTTCTTTGTAAAGTCGTTTACGAAGGCTTTTCTCCCTTTATACAAATTGCCCGTAAGTGCTTTGCTACATCCAATTATACAAACAAATATCGGTTAGGATAACAATTATCGGTTAAACAAATAAGTTTAGATTAGGATAAGAATTTTAGATTATCTGTCAGATATTGTGATAGATGCAGATCATAATGTAAAACTGTTCTTATGAAATAAAGTTTTCTCCTGTCCTTTCTCATATCTCAGTATTCTGTTAATGTGATTTTCGTAATTACCCTAAATGCTAAGGAAAGTTTTAAAAAAAAGATATTATGGTTGTGTAATTAGTTATTTTGTGTATTTGTTTATTCATTTATTTTTTGAATTTTACGAAAAGGGATGTCGAATGTCTAGAGGAAACCAGAAGTAAATGTGTAAATAAAATGTATCAGGTCAAATTACTCGTGAGCAAATGTACTTACTTTATTGTAACAAGTTTTATTTATCGAGCAATTTCTGGCATTAAAACTATAACTTTTCTTAATTCCGTGGCATTCTTTTCGTTCTTTAACTAAAAGCATGTATTTAATCGTCTATGCATTCAGAATAAGAATTATTTAAATACTGTGTAGTATATTTTATTGGTTTCCTTCTCGAGTTCTCTTCCACAAGTAAGTTTTGCACATAAAAATCTGATGTCAAACATCCTCCAAAAGGTTTACAACTGAAAAAACGCGTAGAAGAGGGAGGAAGAAAAAGAAACTAAGCTACCGAAATTTTATTTCCATTACAATAAACATCCACATGCGACGCTAGTTAATATGCTTGTCACAGATAGAAGCAATTTACTTCCTTTTACTCTTTCTTTGATTTTCCTATGGAGCGTTTTGTCTTTGTCATGTGCAGCGTCAAACCTTGATATAATACAGTCACGGAGTCAAGTTTTCCGCTAGGTGGCGCACGCGAAAGATGAATTAAAAACAATCCTGCCAGAGACTTCGTTCTGAATGTCTTATTTTGTTATGGGTTTGTCAATATTATGGGCGTTATAGGTTCTGTCCTTTTCCGTTAGTTTATGCAATGGCCTTATGAAAAACTGCGTGAAGAAAAAAGAAAACTCTGTTGCATAATTCATTATACCAATCGAATTAGGTAATGTAATGCGAAAGGAAAATGCTCGGTTTCTTACAGAAATTTAAAGATTTAATAAACAAATGGATATGTGTAAAAGTTTCACTAACAGAGCCAATTGCTGAAGCATAATGCACGAATAGAATAGCATAAATTGCTCATTCTGCACATAAAGTGCAAAATTTCGCGAATAATTAATACTAATCAAAGAAAGGTGATGCAATCCCAGCTTGTTTAGGTTTTACTCACGCAAAAACGAGTCGTACTGTTGAAATAGTTTTAACTCAGACTTGCAGCTTTTTTAATGTGCAACATATTATGAGCAGAAAATTCAGTGTTTTTAAAGTTTTATATAATATAATCTTTTCGTACTTTTTATGTACAAACAATATTTATAATGAGAACACTTTTTCTTAATAAGTAACACGCCAAAGTAAAACATAAAATTGAGCAAAGCAGCAACCTTGTGCTTGGTATAAATTTTAGTCAAGGCTACATCCATTTAGATAACAAAGCGGGACAGGTCCCTTTTCATCAGGAGTAAAGATATCTACAACAAAATGAAAAACATAAAATTGAGCAAAGCAGCAACCTTGTGCTTGGTATAAATTTTAGTCAAGGCTACATCCATTTAGATAACAAAGCGGGACAGGTCCCTTTTCATCAGGAGTAAAGATATCTACAACAAAATGAAAAACATAAAATTGAGCAAAGCAGCAACCTTGTGCTTGGTATAAATTTTAGTCAAGGCTACATCCATTTAGATAACAAAGCGGGACAGGTCCCTTTTCATCAGGAGTAAAGATATCTACAACAAAATGAAAAACATAAAATTGAGCAAAGCAGCAACCTTGTGCTTGGTATAAATTTTAGTCAAGGCTACATCCATTTAGATAACAAAGCGGGACAGGTCCCTTTTCATCAGGAGTAAAGATATCTACAACAAAATGAAAAACATAAAATTGAGCAAAGCAGCAACCTTGTGCTTGGTATAAATTTTAGTCAAGGCTACATCCATTTAGATAACAAAGCGGGACAGGTCCCTTTTCATCAGGAGTAAAGATATCTACAACAAAATGAAAAACATAAAATTGAGCAAAGCAGCAACCTTGTGCTTGGTATAAATTTTAGTCAAGGCTACATCCATTTAGATAACAAAGCGGGACAGGTCCCTTTTCATCAGGAGTAAAGATATCTACAACAAAATGAAAAACATAAAATTGAGCAAAGCAGCAACCTTGTGCTTGGTATAAATTTTAGTCAAGGCTACATCCATTTAGATAACAAAGCGGGACAGGTCCCTTTTCATCAGGAGTAAAGATATCTACAACAAAATGAAAAACATAAAATTGAGCAAAGCAGCAACCTTGTGCTTGGTATAAATTTTAGTCAAGGCTACATCCATTTAGATAACAAAGCGGGACAGGTCCCTTTTCATCAGGAGTAAAGATATCTACAACAAAATGAAAGCCACGGGCGCATATATCCAGCTCATTTCAGTCACTCTATTAACTTTTGAAATCAAATCTAAAAATATCCTTCCCTTCCTTATATCCTTGTAATACTTAATGAATCTGATTTCAGTACTCCAGTTTATAGGAAAGACTTTTCTATTTGTTTGCCGTCCCATGCTAAGTCATGTCACCCGGCTAAGCAAAAATTGGCTTCTTTTTACTGTTATGTATTTCGTGCACTCTAAATCCATTGCTTAGAATCTCTGCTTGCTTAATGAACTCATTTATTTTAGATCAGTTGCCGTTGACCGAGTATTTCCTCTCTTGGTCATTGATAAATCCTTTAAAAAAATTAATCTTGCCCTCAAAGAAGATAATCCTTTGTTAGAAATAAGACAAGTAATCGTATTGTGATTATATTTCATCCTTTTTTCTGTTAAAAAAATTGCACGGAGTCTTCACAAGGTCAGTTTTCAAATCATTTTTCGCCGATCACTAAAACCCATGTTTCGATTTGTAAAGATTCGATACTAATTCTTGGGGAATTTATAGCAGATCTGGTCAGTGTGGTTTAAGATTTATTGACCACACTTAAACACCGTTTGAGTTTTGCATCGTGTAACATGAATCTCATGCCCAAAAAGTGAAAATTCAAGTCTTCGGTAGCTAATCATAGCTGGAAATTTAATCACAATTTTGACTTTGTGCAAAAATTATGCAAAAAGTTTCTTCGACTGACGATGTTAATTTTTCTTTCAGTTTCTTACATTCACAAAGATTTATCTTATTCATTTAATGACCTCCAAACAATCTGGTCTTTCCTAACGGTTTTAATTTCTATTTAAAATAATTTTTCAATGTCCATTGCTGTTCCTGCCGACAGAGGGCTCTCGTTTTCTTTGCTTTTTTTAAGTATGACTACAACTATGGTTTTCCCTTCGTTGCCGCAAATTCCATTGCTACTGATGAAGAGAGACCTGTCTCCTTTTGTATTCAAAATCGATAGAGTTATTACCGCCTCGCCCTGATGCTAAAACACTCTCATTTCGCCATCATTGATATAGCTGCTTATCTATTGCCAATTGATATGCTATTGTCATTATATATTGCTGTCTACTCATGTTATTGATTTCGCCTTCGGGTGCGAAGTATTTAAAAACATACACTTTTTATTACTGAAAACCTTATTGGCCTCTGGTATGATGATTAATTTACTGGTTATAGCTCTTATAACCAAGATCCAAAACTCTTCGTTGCAGATTCCATTGCTACTGGTGAAGAGGGACCTTTCTCTTTTTGCCCTCGAAATGGCTAGATACTTGACTAAAATCTATGTCAAACACAAGGTTGTTTAAGATTTTATTTTTATCCTAATTTTACATTTTTGAGAAATTAATTTTTGAATTATTTCGGAAGTAAACTTTTAATTTCGGAAATGAAATTCAAAACGTAATTTTTAATCCAACAAAATCTAACAAGCCAGTTATTTTTATTTTTCTAAGCGTACCAAATATTTCTGCTGCAATTAAAACAAAGAAGTAAAACTTATCTCTGTATTCATTATAATAAAATTTATATCGTTGTTTTATCTGTTTAAAATTAAACAAAAGCGTAATCTGCATGAATAGGGATTACAGTAATGCACGATGTAAATTAGATGAGAAAAAAAATTTAATCTTCTGGAGAGAAAAATATTCCAATGGAAATTCACTTTCGAAATCTGTAGATTTTTATTCAAAATTGTTTTTCTCTTTTATCTTTTTTTTACCCTTTGCTTAATCTGTTTTTTGAAAAGAATGATCCATGGTAGGCCTGATTTATTAGTCGACGCAAGACAGATGTTTCAAGAGCTATTTCATATTCAGTGTTCTACATGATGATAAATATGACAATGAATGGAGACCGATAGAATTATTTATGTCAGTTTTAAATGCTTTAAAAGTTTTAACTTTTCTGAATTATTAAAACGAAATCACATATGGAAGCACCTTAATTTCTTTTTTTAATTCGTTATTACATAAGAGCTTTGATGATATTTCCCCTGTATTGTTAATTTTTAGTTAGATGTTTTTTATTAGCCTAAACAACGTTAGCGCAGAAGGGCTGTTAGTCTTGAAACGACATTTTGTGTAGGAACACTAAAATCGTTGAATCAGTTTTCAAATGTTGCCACCAAATATTATCGTCCTGCATTAAAGTTAAAGAAATTGAATAATAAAGAATCTGCGTAAATGTATGCATGTTTCTTCCACTGGGAAGAAACAGCGGTAGCTAGAGCCATTAAATTTCGAATTTATTTTGATATTTCTATACGGGAAAAAATATTTTTATTTACTGCACGCGTGACTGTCTATCGGGAATTCATACGATATGCTGCTTTTAAATATTTTTAGCCCAAAAGCGCGTTAGCCAAAACGGTCTTGAAACGTGTATGTGTGTGTAAATGAAAAGAGACGTCCTTTGGGCGTAATATAAAATCTGAAAGCTTTCAGATTTGTTTTATTAATAGCAATCTAACTCCCTTATATATGTTTCTACGTGTACGCATTAGCGCTAAGTTAATGTACATGAACTTAGATATTAAGATTCATAAGTTGAATATTGTAGGAATATTGTAGGCAAACCGCAAACGTTAGACAAATTAATTTGAAATCCTTTGACTTGAAACATTAATATAATATACAAAATCGAAAATGAAGTAATATAAAAGATATAAAAACATGTTTTCCTTTTTTACATATATATAATAGCTGCACATTAGTAAGTTTATTTAAAAAAATTATATTTTTCTGTAACAGTAAATTTTACAGAAAAGCACATGAATAATTAAGTCTAATTTATAAGTTAAAGAACATTTAAGATATGAAACAAAACTGTAAAATAAGCAAAACATTACATAATACGAGATTAAACTAATTAAATTGTTTAAGAATGTATTTTAAACTCATGTTTGCAATTAATATCTATTTCTGAATGTTGCTTTTTTCCGTTAAACTCTGCTTCCGCTTTTTGTACCATTTTTTAAATGTTTTATTTTCTAAGTTTGACGTTAACAGATAAATTATTATAATACGTCAATACGTCAAAAAGTACACTTCGCTGTTGTCTGTATAATTTTTCACATTGATTCCACAAGAGAAAATATTCTTTATTAACCTTTTCATCATTTTTTTTTTCAAATTAGTAATAAATTAAAATTACCTATTTATGTCTCATCAAACCATACAAAACATTTACAGGCAATGCTTACTATAGCAGAAAAAATCATTAAAAGAGTTATATGCTTTTCAATTTTGATTTTTGAAATCTGTGAATTTTAACCCTAGATAGCAGCAGCGCAAACTAACCGAGTAGCGTATCTGAGTCGCAAATCATATAAACCTTTTGCATTTCCTATATTGCCCCAGGTAATTTCAAGTTCTGCTGCCAACCACCTTCTTCATTAGTACAGAGAATTGTTGGATAGAATGTGTATCTCTTTCAAAACAGCTGAGTATTCTGTTGCAATATAATCCAGTTACCTATCATTCGATTAAAGTTTACGTCCTAGGGGTTTCATTAGAATATGTGATGCCTATGTTCGTTAAATTACAATGTGCTAGCAGCGAGTAGCATTAATTAACTTGGAAGTTTACAACAGAACATTTCTCTAATTTAAATTTGTCAAAATCTATATATGCTCTTATAAAGCCCGCCAAATAATTCATTGGGATTTAATTTCCTAATTTTAATTTGTTTGTTTATGTCATTTTTACAGTATTATCTATGCAATCTGTGGTTGCTTCAAATACACATACTATTTACAAACATACATTCAAAGATATCAAAGGCAATTCTTTCATCGTTAACCTTTTTAAATGCATGTCTTTCATCGCCATTTTGTTTCTTGTAAAGCATCTATTGTAAATGACATTTTTTCATTTCCATTTCGACTTCAAGAAGTCTTCCCATTTTCCGAAGATTGGCTGACTGTGATGGGATTCCGCTTCCATTTCCATGTTCTTCCAAAAGAAGTAGCATAACATCTGCGTTGCTTTATGGTCTTCCCTGAGTCTTTCTTCATTAAATTTTTTTGAATGCTTGGATTTTTTCCCGAATATACTGAATTTGTGACATTTCTTTATCCACGCTGAATTATCTTTCTACTTTAAATTCCATGTATTAAAGCACTTAAAATTATAACTTGAAATACTTTTGAATATACAAATTTATACAATTTTTATACATTTGCTAAAGTTATTGGAACTTTTTGGTTTTATATTGTGAGCAATGAGTTAAGTGTAATTTTCTGAGTAAGAAGTAAGAGATGTGAAATATGTGCAATGCTCTCGGCCGGGACTCGAACTTGGACCATTCGAATATGTCCCGAGTTTGCTACCATTACACTACAAGAGCATACTCGAAATAGAGAGAAAATACTTTATAGATTCCGCGTTTTAAAGAGCTATTGGGGATTAGGAGGCCCAATCGCTGAATCCTGAGGTGGCAAATTATTGTCCACTGCCTTTTAGTTCGGGAGTCATTTGTAGAGTCATCAGAGTATTTTGAAGCAGGAGATGCGACAAATGTGCAGTGCCCTCGCCAGGACTCGAGCCTGGACCTCTCGAATATGCGCCGAGTGTGCTACCATTACACCATGAATGTATGCTGGAAAGAGGGATAAAATACCTTACACTAAAAGAATGATCTTGTTCTGTTAACTGGCCACAATATGTTCGTTATCTGCCAGTGCTCAATTGCCTGTCCACCTAAATTCCTTCCTAAATTAATCTTGTGAAAATAAAATCGAAGACAGTTTATCTAAAGATGGATTTTCAGATATTTTAAAATCAAAAAATATATTAATATTCTAGGGATTTTTTTTTATCTGAGGCTGCAATGTAAAATAAAACTGCATAGTAAACTCTCTAGATCAGCGGTTCTCAACCTTTTTACTAACACGTACCATCTAAACAAAAACCAAAAACCTTTAGTACCACTACTACAATGTACTATTATCACCACAATTCTTGAACAAAGCTCAGATCCCGTAAATTTACAAGTGTTAGAGAAAAATCTCAATCAGGATGTTGGGGTTTAATTTTTGAATTTAATAGTTAAAAATACTTTGCTTCTTTGCGTACCAGCTAGTTTTCTCTTGCGTGCCACTGGTGGTACCCAAGAGAAAAATATACGACCGGTTGAGAACCCCTGCTCTAGATCATGTTTTGTAATGCAATTAAAATTCCCATGTTTCTCATGTGATAGAATTACATGAACTGTCCTGTTAGACTACATTCATACATTTCATGTCAGAACGATTAAATTCATCAGTTGCGAAATTCATTTTTGGACTCCCTTAAGTGCAAGTCTGTATTGGCCTATACCATGATCGCTTATTTTTTAGGGTCTAATATTTAATTTTCGATATGTACTGATTGGGCTGATGATTAGTAGATTATTAAACTTAGACATTTATGAATTATTAAGAACTTAGGGACTAATGATTAGATTATTGGTCTGATGATTTGTAGATTATTGGTAATTACAAATAACAGGCATGTGCAATACATCGCTGTGTATAATTAATTTAGGCGCTGTGGTTGAATTAGTTAGATTGATATCCTAGTCGTATATTTTCATGTTCTGTTCTGAAACCTTATAATCTAATATTTAATTCGCAAAGTATGTAGGATATGTTAAATATACTTTTATTATTATATTTCATCTAGCACTAGATAGATTAGTCAAATTAGAAATAAACAAAGCTACAAAAAGTATTTCAACAACTTAATTGCTGTATATTGTTCGTTTTGATAACAGTAGAGTTAATTAAGAAATTCACTAATAATTTGGTGTTTTTAAGAAATTGTTTGCAAGCAATTATTGAACAAAAATCAACAGGAACTGTAGTTTTGATTTGTGATTTATATTGTGATTTGTGATTATAAAATAAGATTTGTGAAATAAGATGTCTAATTTGTGATTGTAAAAACATTATAAGATTGATCAGTGGACGACAAGATAATGATAAACATTACTGCTTATTAAAGTGTAATTACACTTTTAGTAAATTCAAGGGTCAAAGCAAAAGCGTAGTTTTAGTAAATTAAAATCAAATATGTGAGCGTCATACTTGAAAACTTGACGATTGGTATCAGACATAAATTTAATGAATCAAGGAAAAGACGTGGCATGTTACGCTTTCGCAGACACTTTGTGCGCTTCGTGGAGCAGTAGTAAAACGTATTCCTTGTATTCTCGCCCTTCCAAAAAGAAAAGAAAGCTTTAATATAAGAAACGTTGAATGATGGAAGGCATATGAGCTTTTATACTGTCGCAGTAATCAATTGTCCATAAACAGCTCAACATTCTGATTGTCAACTGCTGAGTATGTGATCGCTCACGCGTGCAATAAACAAACAATCAGCTTCACTATACAAATTCACAGTAAAAGATAAAAGAAACTCTCACAAAGCGATGTCATTGGGCGACATGCTGAGTAATAACAACAGCACATATGAGAAGAAAAGAGAAAAACGATCTTCGCGTTGTCGCCTCTCGTCAGATGTTATTGGCACATTCTCACACAACAGTGCGCCTTCAGCATATATTGAGTATTGAGCACGAGGTAGCTGCTCCAATTCCGGTCTGCTTTTTACAGACAAAATGCTTTTTTGTATTTTTTCTCATCTGTTTTGTTTATGGAACAAGAGCTCAGTGAAGGTGTCCGATGCATCCTTAACTCCTAGCTAGGAGTTTTATTGGTTTTTGATCACGTAACGCAGTTTTAATGGAAATTTCTTACTTTTTATTCGCATGGCTATTTTTTCTTCTTTAAAAGAAAAAGGAAAAAAAAAAAATGTTCCACTATTTTCTTTTTCTATTTTCTGCCAAACGAGTTGAAAAATGCTGGAACCGTTTGCCTGGAGCCTTGACATTTTAATGTGAAGTAACCCTGGAAACCTTCCCTCTGATTTATTTGCTGAAATGTTCGAATAAAGTGTCAGTGATCATGAGAGGTTAAAAGACTTTCCATAGACTATCGGGTTACGTTTTAGAGTCAAATGTTAAATACAACTGAAACAATTTTCTTTGTGTCCAGAAAATGCGCTATGAAATGTTTGTCCAGAAAATGCGTTTTGCATATGAGTACTGTAATATCAGAACTAATCCTTCAGCACTGTTACATAATGTTTTTAACTGTGCATTAAAGCAAAAATAATGATTATTTAGTAGCTTTATAGTTACAATTATTTTTATTCGTAAATTTACTATAGCATTTAATATTATTATAAATTATAAATACAGATCATGCCATCACAAATAGCATATATTCAAATGTATATGTAAAAGTCAATAAATATACATAACAATGTAAAAACATAACTTCGCTAGAATCCTTGAATACTAAATGCTGTATGTTATGGAATGTATAATTCTTAAGTCAATAAAATTTGAAAATTATTTCTAGTTGTTAAGTCATTTAAAATTTGGGCGATGAATAAATTGAATTAAATTCTTTACGGGAGAGGGATCTCTTCCGTAAAGAATCTCTCCCTCTCTGCGAACAGTTCGGTTTCATTGTTTTAATGAGGTTTTCTCTATACTAAATACAAGACAGTTTATTTTTGAACGTTCTCCACGAAGGTATCTCTTCCCTTAGGTAACCAGCCGTCTTGTGCTATGTCTTATTCAATTAAACACAAATGTGTTCTGCTGTCACATTTGGAAGTAAGCCATTAAACATTGACTAAATGATCACCAAGTACGAGTATTTAAAGTCTAGTTCTGCTCTTGTACAACATTCTGACAAGCTACAAAATGATTTCCTCTAAACCTAGATAGTTTTCAATGAGAAAGACTAAACATATATGACTTAAATGACTAAAAATATAGTTAACTTAAATGACTAAAAATATATTTAGCTCAAATAATGTAAATTATGTAAATATATATAATTTACAAGAGTCATTTGAGTGACACAGTCCAAACCGTTGGTGTTCCGTGGCCGCAGCAACAGACTTTGCTTGCATACTCTTGTCATTTCTTCAAATCTTGAATTACTAAAGATCATCAAATGCCGTATTCATGTTTATATTATCAATATTGGTATATGTTTTACAATTTTCATCTGGCTATTGTTCAGCCTAATTAATCTTAGAAAGGGATTAATTTTTTTAACAAAAGTAAAGATAAAGACAAATTGTTCGAATGCCATTATTAAAATAAAATCATACAAATTAGCACCTATTAATTTTAGTATCATAAATAAATTATACACCTATGGTAGTTCATACACACACCTATACGAATGTTTGAACTCACATTAAAAACCTTGAGCTGATGCACTACGAAGCACATATGACATATAAGAGGTGGGAATAAAAATGGTGGGAAAAATGTATGAGAGATAATTTTTAACCATGTTTTTGCCTTTTATTACTGATCAAAATTTTCATTTTTGTTATACATACTTTAGAAGGATGCAGTTTATATTTCTGTCAATACTCAAATTAGTTTACTTCCTTTAAAAAATTACCCAAACGTGAAGGATAAGTTATACATATAATCACAAAAAATGAAACGTGTAAGAAAATAAGAAAGCCATAGCTGTTATACGAAAAAAGCAGAAGTTTTTCCAGATAATAAGAATAAAGCAAAGGAGATAAAGCAAACAGAGCCGCGTTGGAATTAAAACAATGTCTCGAAAGTGTAAACATAGCAAAAGAAAGAATGAAGGTGTAAATACAAAGACACAGAAACAGGATAAGGAGGAAATTAAAGAAAAATGAACAAAAAGCGATGTAAGACTGAATAGACGAATAAAATAATAAAAACAATAATAAAAGAGGTTAAGAAGGGAAACGAGAAAAGAGCAGAAGGAAGAATAAAATGAAAGAAAAACAATAATTATAGTGAAGTGAGTGAATTTATGGTGTGAAACGAAATATGCATACATTGAAAAAGATAGCAATGAAAGCAAAGAGATCAATTATTAAATCCATATATAGAAGAGGCAGAAGAAGAATATCTTAAACAGCATGAAGGAATCAGGTAAATAGAAAACCAGATGGCTAAGTAAAATTTCTAACGAGGAGATACCGAGGTACGTTATGATAAAAATAAATGAATGAAAGGAAATGCAGATAATAAAAATGAGAGGGTAAAAGAAGGAGAAAGATATAAAAGAAAATAAAATTATCAATAACAATCGAACACAGAGAATCACAGAGAACAGTTCTAAAAGACTTTCTAAAATGCATAGCTAGATAATTATTAAAAATGAAAATGATGAAATCCAGTTAATTTAATTAATGAATTTATATCTAAATGCATTCCTGAACTGTAAGTATATTTTTTCACCGAATGCAAAGACATACGTTTAATAATATAATTTTAATTCATTTTTTGCCCAGCTTTTTTAATTACCATGACCACATGTTTATGCATATGCAAGTATATAGGATAAAATATTTTTTATCGCTTTTGTAAGTTCAGTTAGTTGTTACGTATGGCTTTTACTTGAAGTATTACAGATCTATAAGTTAAAGTAGATAAATTTAATTAATTTCCAGTTAAAGGTTAAATGATTAAACCCAGAATATGTAATTTTAATTGCATCTCATTAATTTAATTTTTATTGATCTATAAATTTAATTAATTTCTAGTTAAACATTAAATGCTTAAAGCAGTATAAGTAATTTTAAATGGTTAATTTAATTTTTATTGATCTATAATTATGTCGACATTTTTCCAGTTAAACGTTAAATGATTAACGCAGTACATGCAATTTTAATTGCATCTGATTTAATTTAATTTTTATTTATCGGTAAATTTAATTAATTTCCAGTTGACTTTTAAATGCTTAAACGCACTGCACGTCATTTTAATTGTACCTGATTAATTTAGTTTTTATTGATCTACAACTATGTTGAAATTTAGACATAGGGATCGCTTTCTTTTCGCAAACCAGGTACCACTTTTGTACTAAATTATAAATAATACTCTAGATAAGTTTTAAGATTAGAACGTTTACTCGCTAAATTCCTTTTATGTAAGGAGTGTCTCTGGTATGTTGGTATGCAAATGAAGTTATATTATTGAATATTATTAGTTATTCAAAAATTAAATTATAACACGCATACCCTGTGATATATAAGGCTTTTTCGGAAACCAGTATGTTTAAAATTAACAACATTAATTCTATGCAAAATTTTGCAGTTCCCGCCTATTAAGTGATTGTAAATAATGGAAAATATATCACAAATCATATTCATTTTCTTGTTTATAATCAGATGTTATAAGCAAATCCTCCAAACACTTAGTTTAAGGATGTTCAGGGTTATACAAAAATAATTATCAACAACGAGGTATTTCAAGAGTTTTGTACCAGCCGTTAATTATAGAGCTTCAGTCGGAAAACATTCAACAGATCACATGGCTGTCTTACTAACAGTGTGCAAATTAATGGGGGGCAGGCCATATTTTTCACAGAATTTTAATTATTTGCCAGTTGGCATTAAAAGGTCCCTCAAACTAGTTTTATCTGCATTAATATCATCTGAATGTCCGCTTTCGTCTATTTAAAACTGGTTAGCCGATGAATTAGGATCATTGTACAATTTTTAAGTTTGTTTTTGTGAGAATAGGAAGTCACTTTTGTATATCTTTTAAACACATTTTGTGTTCTTTCATTTTAGCGGACTAAACTCAAACCTCACCTCATTTCGAACCTCAACTCGAAATTTTGACAAACTGAAACCTTCCTAAACCAAAATCTTTACTTGGGCAGCCTTCCATATTGAATAAATGCGCGACAACTTTCTGCCTTTGTTGCTGCTTGAACACTATTTCGCTGTGCTCTCCTTCTATCGCAAAAATATCAATGTACATTTTCTGGAAATAGGCACGATTAGAGTGCCATGAGTATTTTTGCTTTTCGAGTCTCAGTTTTTCATATATTAGTGCTTCTAAGTTTGTTGTCATCACAGATATACACTAAATACATCAGCAGGTATAAGATTTTGTTTTCAGCACAATTTATCAGTTAAAGTACTCTTACCACCCGATCTGACTGATAGCCTTAAGCGGAACTATTAATTGATTTACTTTCATTATAATTTATTGTCTCAGAATCTTCCTTGCCAAAGTATTTTGATGTTGCTTTTGAATTATATCGTGTCTGCTATAACTTTTCTAAAATTCGTTTTATTTTATGCTGGTGCTAATATTATTTTATTTCTTTAAATTTTATGTTTACTTTGTGAATAATATTGAGATATCATCAGCTTGAGTAAAAATTTAAAAAAAATAAAAACTGAAGAAAATGTGCTACTTTGCAACGTTAAGTAAACTTATAATTACTCCTTTGGAGGTCTTTGCCAATTTTCCAGAGAATCGCAGCAAATTCGTAATTGGAAAGAGGGTCGAAAGGCACAACTTACATCCCAAGTGAATGCTTTCACAGTATAATTTGAGTCAGACGGTTTAGGCGAATTAATGCTGCAAAACAATAAGTAGAAGAAGTTGTATCGCAAACAGCTCTTTGTTTTTTACTATAAAACCGTTTGGACATATAAAATATTAAAAAAAAAATCTGGTTTATTGTTTTCGATTATCGAGGAATGTAGTCAAAAAATTACAGAAAGTCTTAAAAATCTAACTTAAATGCAAATCTTGGAGGTAAATTTGGCAGAAAAAGACCAGACCTAACAAACTTAAATCTAAGACACAATAACACGCCGAATAAATACTGATTCAGAAGTCAAACAACAAAAATCAGCGTTAATTCACAAAATTTTCACAGGACTAGTTTCGATGGTTTTACCGAACCATCATCTTCAGCTGCAAAGCGGTTTTGCAGCTGAAGATGATGGTTCGGTAAAACCATCGAAACTAGTCCTGTGAAAATTTTGTGAATTAACGCTGATTTTTGTTGTTTGACTTCTGAATCAAAACTTAAATCTGTGAAACATATAAATATCAACAGCTCTGTTATGAAAGTTTGGTGTATTTTAAATGGTAATGGTATTCTTTTTTTTTTTTCATATTTTTTGCCTAAATGTTTTACTTAAATTATAAATTTTATACATATTTAATCCGTTTTAAATTTATTCTGCACAGTTTGTTTTAAAATATATTAAACTTATGTACATGCTTTTAAAAGTCAATGCACATTTTGCTCTTTTGATTTGCAAATTTCATTTCATTCCTCACACATAATGTATGATGCATAGTAATTATATTACATGCATATGTTTTCTGTCGTATGCCTTTAGACTTTTAGAAATTTTCGTAACATTAGTTTCTTTTGCTCTTTTATCAGGAGTTTTGATATTGATTGAAATACAGTGAAACCTCGTTACAACAATATTTTAGGGACCGAATAAATATATTGCTGTAGAGAGGCATATTGTTATATCGAGGGCCCACATATTTTGAGCATTTAATAAGAGTTTTTTTTATTATTATTATTAGTTTAAGGTGCATGACATACTACTTTTAAGTCTATATTTAGAAGACATTAATTTGTAAAATACTAATAATAGTGGTTTAAATACTAAAAAAATAAATAAATAAGATAAATTCAGAAAATAAGCACAGAAATATTCACATACCTGAAAACACTTTTTATTGAAAATAATCCAATATTTTTGTTTGTTTATTGATTTTTTTAACTGTTAAGTTCACCAATACTGTATGCATTGAGTCTAGTGCACGAAAATGTTCTTCATTTGTCGACGGAAGACTTGAAAAAATGTCCCTAGAGAATTCACAGATTGAAGAGCTTCCTGGGATGACAATAAGGACTGCGATGGACCTGTATTATCATCATCATCAATATCATCATCATCTTCATCATTGTTTCCTGTCTCATCAGTAATTTCAGAGAGAATATCTTCATCAGTAACTCCTGCGAAAACCATAAGATCATCATCTGCTGTTAAATAGTCTTCTATACTAATTCCAAACTTTTTACCGCTTGTTTCCTCAAGTTGGGGATACGGATTTTTTGATGTGTAAAACACATTCTTGATCATCTGAGAGATCATTGTCTATGGAAGTTTCATCATTATCAGATTTCTTATCTTCCATAACACAAAGACCGGCCTTTTTCCAGCAATTCCGAATGGTTTTTTTCTGTTACTTCCCACCAACTTCCAGCAGTATTGTCACACGCTTCCTTGACATTTACAGCTTTCAAAGGTTCTTCTACTTTATTTTCAAATTTTACAAGTATGGAGTCCACCAACCGTTTTCTGTAATATCCTTTGAAGCACTTAATTATGCCCATATCAAGAGGCTGTAAAATCGAAGTGCAATTGGCAGGGAAAAAAGCGATCTCGATATTTTGTAGCTTTGGAAATGACGTGTGAGCACCGCAGTTATCTATCAACAAAACGATTTTTTCCTTTCTCTTCTTCATTTCATTGTCTAACTTCTGTAACCATTCGGAAAAGAATTTAGACGTCATCCAAGCCTTCTTATTTGCCTTTATACCCACGGGAAGACTTTTCACGTTCTTAAAGCACCTTGGCTTCAATGATTTACCAATGACGAGAGGTTGTATTCTATGCGTTCCTATGCTATTTGTACACAGAAGAACAGTCAGTCTCTGCTTTGATTTCTTCCCTCCATAACACGTTTCACTCTTGAATGCCAATGTTCGATTGGGTAGGAGTTGGAAAAACAGCCCAGCTTCATCTGCATTATAAATGTCTTCTGGAGCATATATTTCTAAGATTTCTTTCATCTTGTTTTGCCGCCATTCATTTGCGTCGTTTATCGGGGCTGACTTTTTCTCTCCGTGAACTTCTTGAAAGTTATTCCATGACGATCTCGAAAACGCATTAACCAACCATTGCTAGCTTTGAAAGTTTCGTTCCCTAGCATTGCTGCAAATTTTCGTGCTTTTGCACATAATAAAGGTCCATTTTATTGGGACATTTGTTGCTCTCATCTCTTGAAACCATTTTAAAACAGCATCATCAATGTTTTCATTGTCGCAACTTTCAGTCGTTTTCGCTCTGGGTTAATTTCATTTGAAGTTACAGCATCTTCGGATTTGCTTTCTCTTCTTTAGGAACGGTGCAACTGTAGATTGCGATAATCCATGTTTCTTAGCCGCATCAATCTGCTTCATTCCCTCATCAATATCATTGATAACGTTCAGTTTATCTCGAAAAGGTAGTTGCTTTCGCCCTGCCATCTTAGGGAACAATATCGCGTGAAAGAAAGAAAAGTTTAAACCAAATGTTTCGCGTAGAACTCAAAATCGTTAAAGACTATAAAACAACCTTTGAACTCACTTTTCAGTACGTCACTTAACAACACCCCGCCTCGCCTCCACCTCCCCCTGTTCCTCTAACAAAGTTCTGTGACAGAGGTGACCAGACAGGTCTAGATGTCCTTAAACCTTATCAGAATTCCAAAGGTTACTGGGAAATGAGACTAGGCATACATTTACACTTCACCCCCTCACCCATTCCAATTCCCAAAAGGGTGGTCTTCATCTGCTTTGAAATCTGAACAATAGCTATTTATTCAGGCATAAGTTGAATATCCACAATGAGTCTTATAGAAGTAAAAAATACAAAAGAAAACGAAAAAAAAAAAAAAAGCATTTGAAAATCAAATATTATTATAAAGGGAGAAAATAATACTGAAATTTAGATTGAAAAAATCGTTTTACAGAGGTTTATTGTTCTAGAGAATATAGCAATATTGAGGGGAGATTAACATTAGTTTATATGCAAAATCACCGGAACCACAAAACATTATTGTAGTAGAGGGAGTTATTGTTGTATCGGGTATCGTTGTAGCGAGAGTTTACTGTATATGGAAATATGTCAAATAAGGCAATCTAAAAAATACGATTTCTTTCCTTTTACAATTATTGAACAATTTTAACTCATAGTTTCATAAAGCCTGAATACAAATAGAGGGAAATACTTTTATGTGCAAAAAGATAACAAATCAATCAAATTGGTCAAATGGTTGGAATGGTTAGTTATATCAAACATTAAAACGCTTAAAATTTCAAATTTCAAACTTTTCAATTATCAAAATCAAATCACGAATTAATATGACCAGTGAGAGAAATGCATGATATAAATAGCATTTTAAACGTTTATAAATATGAAATTGAGATTGTATATTTCTTCAGCAACATAATTTAAATTATTATTATAATGTTCAGTGTGGCCAAAAGACTTAAATTTTCCAAATTTTAAAATTTTAAAATTCGACCAAAAGACTTAAATTTGGTTTATGTGTCAATTTTGTTTTTAAAAATCTAATATTACATGTAATTCGGTTAAAATTCGTTTTGTTTATTATAATTTTACATTTAGTGGTTTTAAAACACAAAATCGTTGTGTAAAATAATGATATTTATACGAAACTATCATGGAAAACATTTTTGTAAGCATTCAAATTTTATATTTTCGTAACTATTTAGCATAGTCTCAGCAGCAAAATTCTATTCCATATTCCAAAATGGATCTTAGCGTTAGATCTATGACATAAGATCCGGTAAACATAAGGGTTTTATCCTCTGGCAATAGCCCTTACGCTGGACTTTTAGAATATCCATCCCTCTTAGTGTCCAAAAAGTATTTTCAAAACTCTTGCATCAAGGATTTATGTCGGTATTGACAACATTTGAATATATATTATACAAACGCATCTCCGAAGAAAAGTGAAATAACGTTGCAACATTTGAAAAATTTCTTAGGTATCCGTATTAAAGTATAAGCTATTTGCATATCAGGCATTTTTTCCCAGCTAAATGCCGAATGCAAAGTATAACTGCTTTTTTAACTGAAAAATGTGGAAAAATAACATAAACAATTTAATCGCAAATTTTATCATTGAGTAAATTTAATAAGAAATAAAATCTTTACAGACCTTAAAAGCACTCAGAAACTTTCGGAATTAATTAACATCTCTTTCTAATAATACAATTTTATCTGCTCTCTTAATAACAGGATTGCTTAGTTATGATCATTAACGTTCACTGATATTCATCGTGAATTCTAAATTTAAGGATGTTCATAACATTTCCATTTTGTACTGTGCATGTCTTGTTCGAATTTATTTAGATTTTAGAAGAATCATCTTTTTTTTAGTTATATTCATTACAAAATATTTAAACAAATAAACACTGTAATTGTAAGAGAGAGAGAAACTTCACTAAGGAAAATGACCAAACAAAAAATATGGCAATCTCGCAATAACGTACAAAGTAATTTCAGCTATAAAGCTTAAAAACAGCTGTAAAAGCCAAACATGAATAAATAAACTGATACTTTTCACATATAATAATTTAAAAGTTATATTGCGTTCATATTAATTACCATACTATTTTATTTCATATTACAATATAAAATTTTAAAAGGCTATTTCATGGATTTTATGGTTTCAATTGCATTAGGGCATAAAATACATAAGAAACGTGTATCTTTGCGCATATTTAAAAATTTATGATATAGAAGCTTGCGTATAAGTATTATTTATTTATTAATGATCAGTTTGCCTTCTCGTTAGTTTTTTCTCTTTTCTTTTGCCACTTCCTTAACTCATTTCAGAAATATGTAAAAGAAGAGCGGAATGGAGAATTATTAAATTGATTGATTCGCGGTCTATTGACAGATGTTAAGAAGTACCAAATTAAGGAAACGGAACTCTAGTTTGTTTTAAAAACCTGAAATATTGAACTAATATTGCCAAATTGTTGCTTAATCCTTTTCCATAAAGAAAATAAAGCTATTGTTTAATTCACTTTTATTGTCAATTCAGAAAACTGTTCTACAATTTCGTTGACAGAAATCAAGCACCTCCTTTTTTAGTTTCAAATTAAACTAACTTTCATAATAAAACAACAATTATAAGTTATCCAAAATAGTGCTTATTCTTCATTTATCTGGTGTATAGTTACTACTCTCTTTCGGCAATTCTTAAAACTAGTTTTCTATATCTATGCTCAGGAAATTAATTTTACAGAT